>NC_044395.1:81252552-81913385 GCF_006542625.1 Nomascus leucogenys | reverse complement strand
ACCTGCTACCTTCAGACTCATCTTTTCTGTCTTTCCTTCCCTCTGCTTTCTAAGACAACTTCTTAATTTTGAATTATTTACCATTAGTTCTATTTTGTAATATGTTATTTATTTATGTTACAGTATGGGAAATTTAATTCTTCTTTTTTTTTTCCTGAGACAGAGTCTCGCTCTGTCACCCAGGCTGGAGTGTGGTGATGCAATCTTGGCTCACTGCAACCTCCGCCTCCCAGGTTCAAGTGATTCTTGTGCTTCAGCCTCCCGAGTAGCTGGGATTACAGGCATGTGCCACCACGCAAGGGTAATTTTTGTATTTTTAGTAGAGACAGGGTTTCACCATGTTGACCAGGCTGGTCTCGAACTCCTGACCTCAAGTGATCCACCTGCCTCACCCTACCAAAGTGCTGTGATTACAGGCATGAGCCACCATTCCTAGCCCTAATTCTGCTCTTGAATTTTCAATATTCTTGCGGTGGTTTCTTCCTCTCAGTCAAGATGACTATCATCTCAGATTATTGACTTTTTATGGCTTATTGGCTTTTTATAGCATTCTGATATCTCTTTGTGATCATATATCTTTATTTCCTATCATAATGAGATAGCATCTTAAATTGTCTTTTGTTGCCTGTAAAGCATAATTTACAAGAGTGTGCACTTCCTCTATGTCTTTAGAATAATATAGTCATGTTATTCAGGTGAATTTTTAAATTAGTTCATTTATTTTCCTTTTTATGCATCTTTAAAGGAACAGAGAGCAACTGGGTGTGAATGACCCTTTTTATCACTACTTTTATTCCCTTGCATGCTATTATTTGCCCTTTCCATACTTAAAATGGGAAGGTGGGTTGACATGTGTCTTAGTTCATTGTGTTGCTATAAAGAAATACCTGAGACTCGGTAATTTATAAAGAAAAGAGGTTTATTTGGCTCGTGGTTCTGCAGGCTATACAGAAGCATAGGCTGGCATCTGCAACTGGTGAGGATCTCAGACTGCTCCCACTCATGGCAGGAGGGGAAGGGGAGTCAGCGTGTACAGAGATCACACAGCGAGAGAGAAAGAAGCAAGCAGAGAGAGGGAAAGATGGGGAGGTGCCAGGCTCTTTCTAACAACCAGCTCTCATGGAAACTAATAAAGCAAGAACTCACTCATTACCAAGAGAACAGCACCAAGGCATTAATGGGAGATCTGCCCCCTTTACCCAAACATCTCCGATTAGACCCTACCTCCAACATTGGGGATCAAATTTCAACATGAGTTTTCAGGGCACAAGCATCCAAATTATAGCAACATGAATAAACCTTTGCTTAGTCATCAAATACAGCTCTGCTGGCCAGAGATAATGTATTCTCTTACCTCCACTGCCTGGCTCTGTGAGTCTGAGAAGGATTTTTGTCCTAGGAAACTGAGAGAATTTAAAGTCCTTCTTTAACCAAATTCAGCCAGTGAAAAGCCATAATTCCTAACACATGTACTATTTCCAGGTCACTTTCTCCATCAGCCCTGCCTCCACCACTGTGTGTGAAATAACCACAGATCCCAACAACGTCCCAAACCTTGTTTACAGTTACAGGCTCTAGTGGATGAAAGTGAGGGGCCACCGAAGAGGAGCTGAGGGGAAGCCCTGATTCCGTCCACCTTAGAATGTGGTATCCGTGTTACACAGGGTCAGCCCCATTTCTGGTTGATGTAGAATCTCATTCATCCTAAACACTGAATGGGTTGGCTTCAGCCTGCTTCCAATCCTTTTCTATTAACTGTGCCAATCACATACAGAGAATAAAAGACCATTTCCACAGCTGTTTCTCAATCCAACTCAGTAAAACTTCCCTCAGACTCTGGAAAACTGTTTTAGTCATCCTTAGCTAACGGTTAAAGCGTCCAGTTATGTATGTGTTTGTATGTGTTCATAAAAATTTTCTCAGAGTCAATAAAATTCCAAGAGATTCATAATTAGAGGTTCTAATCGATTCCAACAATTATTCTTACTGTTCTAGGACCAGGCTTATCTCCTGACCATGCTCAATTAACTATACTTCTTCTGAACTCTGTACCCCAGGACCCATTATAGAAAAATAAAAGATAAGGAGAATATTGCTAGAAATTTACATTCTTATGAATTCAAGAGTAAAGTGAGTTGAAAACACTGTAGTGCTGAGATCTTGTCAAAGACTGATCTTAGGCCAGGTTTGGTGACTCACGCCTATAATCCCAGCACTTTGGGAGGATCACTTGAGCATACGTGTTTGAGACAAGCCTGAGCAAACATAACGGAACCCCATCTGTGCAAAAAAAAAAAAACAATTAAAAATTATCCAGGTTGAGGTGGGAGAATCACTTGAGCCCAGGAGTTCAAGGTGGTAGTGAGCCATTATTGTACCATTGTAGTGTATCACTGCACTCCAGCCTGGGTGACAGAGTGAGACCCTGTCTCAAAAAACAAACAAACAAACGAAGACTGATCTGAGAATGAGCCATTCATGGTTACCTCAAGCATGAAGCTCCTGCTTCTTCCTTGTGATATTATAGTAAAAACAGGCATGTGTAAATAAAGAGTATTCAGAGTGTAGCAATATATGTACTTCTTATCAACCCACCTTCCAGGAAGATACATGGAGATATGAGGAAGGGTCTATCCAACAAACAAGGGATAGATCACAACACAGATTGTCTTTAATTGCAGAATTAGAAGGTACTAAGTTCTGGTATTCAGGAGTTTCTTGGGTATAGTATACCTATTGTTGCTCCTGCTGAATTTGGCTATGTTAAATTTCATAAATAATCTGAAAGTCTAAATATTTTATGCCTCATGCCATCTCCCTAATCTCTGAATAAAAATGAGCCCTACCTAGGAAAGAGGGAAGTGAGTCCACAGGTGTCACTATCCATCCAGTCGGTCAAATGAAACTGACATAATCCTAGACTATTGAATTAGTTCTCTACTCATGCAAAATTAAATTTTAAAATCTGTTAATTCAACCTCAGAGAATTCTCTTAATTTCTCTCTACATCTCAGCCTCACACATCTGTACAGACTTCATTCATTGACACTACCGAAAATCAGATCTCTTTGTTTCCCAATGGGAGTATATAAGAGCCTCCTGCTAGTCTTTCTCCAGAGGTTCTCAAGCTTGACTGCACATCAGAATCATCCAGAAAGCTTTTTTAAAAAAGTTGCTGTATGGATGAACTTTGTGGTATATAAATTATATCTAAGTAAGTCTGCTTTAAAAAAAAAAAAAAACACGTGTAAATTCCACCCAAGGCTAATTAAACCAGTATCTCTGGAGGACTGACCCTAGCATTATAATTTTTTTAAACATCAAAAATGATTCTAGAGAGCAGTTAGAGTTATGAATCACTACTCTAGTCTCATACATCAGCAGCTTCCAAACCTGGATTACCAGAATTGCCTGTGGAGCTCTTTGAAATGTAGAAACCTATATATTATATATAATACAATTTCTACAACCTCTGTGCACCACAGCCCCCAACTTCTGACTCATTAGATCTGAGTTACTGTTAAAAAAAATTTTTAATTAAATTTAACAAATACCACCTAGATGATTCTGCTGATTATCAGCTGGGTACCACAGCATTACAACAGGCTGTCCACCTAAGAATGCTGCTGCTTCTCAAATGTTAAAGTGTGTACAAATGATCCAGGAGTCTCGTTAATATGCAGAATCTGATTCAGTAGGTCTGGGAGGGTACTCAGATTACGTATTTTCAATAGAATCCCAGTTTATGCTGATGTTTCTGGTCCCAGAACCACATCTTGAGTCGCAAGAATCTTATTCTCTTAGAAATGTAATTTGACACAAAAACTCATCCTCAACTAATAAGGCTTAAAGACTGACTTTTCCAGCCTTCCTCTAGTTTTCCAGTATAAAATTCCAATTTTTAAAAAATTTCTGACTACTTGACATTCAACACCTATTGGAATGAGGTAGTTTCCTATATTCTTTAACTTAAATCTTTTTTTCCCTTTGCCTAAAAGAAGCCTCTTTAAAACTACCTCCATTCTCTTTGTACATTTCTTAACAGGTAATTGAAAAATTTATTCATTTTCTATTTATAGCACTCGAATTAATTGGT
The DNA here is from genome assembly GCF_006542625.1 of Nomascus leucogenys. Taxonomy (NCBI): domain Eukaryota; kingdom Metazoa; phylum Chordata; class Mammalia; order Primates; family Hylobatidae; genus Nomascus; species Nomascus leucogenys. The sequence continues at coordinate 81,909,289 of NC_044395.1, read as the reverse complement.
TGAATCTAGCAACCAAAGTAATGTTTAGAAATATATTACTAAAATGTAAAATAATGAAACAACTCAACTACTTTTAATGTTTTCATTTTACTTCCTTCAAACCTCATTGCAAATGCTACTTCCTCCAGGAAGCCTTCCCTGAATGTGCTTGTTCATAATAACATTTGGTTCTGTGAGCTTGTATTACCTTCAGACCCCACCAAGTAGTTTTTGATTACATACAGCTGTGATGCCGTACATGGGCTTTAAGCATCAAGGTCTTGCCCTATCCATGAAGACATGCAGATTCAAAGGTCTGGCATTTCCTTGGCTCAACACTAAGCCATTACACAAGGACTCAACTTGAAAATCAACTCATTCATTAGGTAAGTTGTACTTGCTGACATCCATATATATCCAACCATAGATTTCCAAAATTGTCAGACCTCCATGGACCCAAAATTGGTGTATATCTGTATATTTCCTTCTTACATTCAGCAAACTGACCCAAGCCATCCTGGAATGTGTACCCTCTGATTTTTTCTATAAAATCTCCAGGCACTGAGGCTCTAGATGAATCCCAAGTAATCTACTCAAAGATGACCCACGATGGTTACCAAAAATTATTTACAAAATGCTAGAGCTGATGAAAGTTTGTCATCTGCCTCCAAGGTAATCGGATCAAACAGACTCAATATAATTTCCAGGTTTTGAGAGGTTCTATTCCAAGACATCTTCTACCAAATTGGCAATGAGACACCTACAATGTCAGCAACAGAGAAAAAGGTGGGAGGTGGTCTAGAAGGAGAGGGTTCAAGGAGTTTGCTATTTTAAACGATGGGGAAATGAAGGAAGAAAGAGCAAGCTAGATTAAAAGGTCAGGGACACATTTCTGCATGTTGTGTGTTCATTAACACATGTTAATGAAATGTGGGCTACAGCTGTATTGCTGACTAAAATGTACACATATGGCTAATGGCACATATTCTGAATAATCAACAGAAAAAGAAATGTTTTGGTGCTAAGACAACAAAATTAGGGCATGTTATTCCTTACTGATATTGCCTGAGGCAGCCAAGTCTCATTATAGCTTTGAAGCATACGTTCTTCACTTCTTTTTCAGTTCCTCTTTACTGATTTCTCTGGCATGAACAGTAGTTTTGTTTCTCTGTATAAATCTTCGCCAAGCTTTATATGCTGGGTTTTGTTACAACTTAACCACCTATCTTTAGTCTGTCATGTTTTATTTCTCCCATCCCTATAAAGAATTGTTACTGTGCTATATTCCTCATAGAAAATGCCAAGAACTTGCAGCATGAAGAATGCTCTTATACAATGAACTATTGATGTTTAAAATGAAAACGGAATTCAAGACTGAGTTCTGCAGATGGGGAGAAAAATCAACTTACCTGAGAATTATAAATAAAACCCAGAGATCACCTTATACAGGACAATAATAGTGACAGAACCGTGTGGTGTATAGCTTCTATATTTCAACTTGGATTGTTCTTTCCTTCAAATCATAATAGAGTAATTTATAAGCACTCAGCAATTCTATTTCAGGCCACTGTGCTTGTGCTTATTAATACCCACATTTATTGCTTTGATTATTGTATGCCATTTGGCTATTAGCAACATAAGCTACCCAAAAGTTCACCTGCCACATTAGAAACTTGAATGGCTTGCACAACAAAGCTAAACAAGTTAATAGACCAGGTCTTGATAAATATATCTTAGTTGCTAGTTTAAATTTATTCTCTTCTGCGTGTATTGTTGACAAGGCAACCTAATCCCCATGATAATGAGAAGATTGTGGCTTCCAAATTTTTGCTTCTTATGGGCTTCTGCTACCAAATTGGGCAGCATAATGAAGACCCTGATCATTGTTGTGAGACAAAGTGAGTCATCAGAGATAAAAGAAACCCTCTACAGACATCAAAGAAACTAAGCCTGAAGGAAGGTAAATACTCAAACATACTCTCATTATTTAAGGGAAGGAAATAGAAATGCTTCCTGGAGTGATCATCTCATTAAGACACCTATTCAGCCAAAATGACTCAAAGAACTTTCCATCTTCTCCCCTCTTAGAGCCGAGATTTGATTCCTGATGTCTGCATCCATGAACCACCTGCTGCTTCCAGGAGCCGCTCAACAGTCTGGAAACATGGCTTGCAAGAGAGGGAGACTGGAAGTCAGATTATTCTCAAAGTCTGGCCTTATGAAATAAGAGATGGCCAGAGACTGTTTTGTCCAAAGCTACACTGATGATATGAAAAGGGCATTGAAGTTCAGGAGGCTGCCTTGGGAGAAGTCATTTTAAACATATCCAATCTTCCTTCCAGCCACAAAATATTCTTTGTAGTTTTTCAAAATGTATTTCAAAAGATGTAGTAACTTAATGATAATGATACAACAACTACCATTATTATTATTGCCATCTTTACTATTTATCGAGAGGCCAATATGTACCAGACATGTTGCTAACTGCTTAAGATGCATTATCCATTAATTTTCTTACGTAATATTTACTGAGTATATGCTATGGGCACTGGAGTTACTGCAATGTTCAAACCAGAGGTGATCCCTTTTCCAAAGAAAGTATGCAATTCTGGCTTATTAATTTATTTATCGTCACAACAAACTTACTAGTGAGGTGCTACTATTTATATTTTGCAAATAATAAAACTGAGGCCCCAGATTTGCCCAGGATTACACAGCGAATGGGGCAGGATTTAAAACCAAGTCACCCTGACTGCAAAACTACACTCTTAACCTCATAGCTATGCTGATGTTCTGAGATTCTGAAGCAAACCTGGACTATGTGAAGTAGGAGGGCTAAAAACAAGGTTAGCACTTAAAATGCTTAGCGTCTTTACAATGGAAGATGTGTTTGTCAGTTTTTAAGTAAGCATGCTAAGTAGAGCTCCCTGTTGTCAGAATAAGGGAGAGAAAAAACATTTTTCTGATATTTTCCATCTGGCAAGAGGGATAGTTGACCTGGCTAAGGTCACTCCTACTTAAAGATGCTTTTTAAGGCATATTTAGGCTCAAATCTCAGACAATGATTCTCAGGTTTTATGAGATGCTAACTTGAATGTCATGGTTGCTCTGCAACTCATCATGAACTAGTGGAACATTATACTCAAATAATATTGTGCTGAATGGTATATGTTCGGCTCACACAAGACTCTGGAAAAGGCAAGAAACAGCAGGTGCCAAAATTAAGAAAAAGCATGGATACAAACCTAGAAAATAAGCACATTCTGTGTATTAATGTATTTTTTTACAAACTAGGAAAAATATTGTTCAATTTTAGTAGCAGAATCCTCATGGAGCCCCTGGAACAGCAATAAGATTTACTGTTATTGAATCAGCCCCATCATCTGGTTTTCTAATTCCTTTTGGCTCTAACTTTAGTCTCTGAGAAGCCAACCTTACAATACCATTTGGAGAGCATAAAAAACTCCGGATTAAAGTTCAGCCAGGATCCTCAAACACCAAGTCTACCAATTTTAAAACCTTCGTTTCTTTATAAGGGCAGTTTAACTCCTGAAATTTTCTATCTCTATTAAATGAGAAAACCTCCAAGGAGACAAGATATGTATAGATACTAGTGTACATCCAGCTGCCTTTGAGTTTTCTTCCATTTAATTTAGTACAATGCTCCATATTGAAATCACTGTCAGCATATGTTTGGCATCAGGCTACTTCAAAAAAAAAAACAAAACAGCCTTGGAGTGACTCAGTAAGTAGTTGAGGTGTGAGATGAGCAAACCTGTCATTTCAGGCAAGGAAACTATTTTGTCCCTCCAATATACGTTATCATGTGGTTCCTGACAGCATCATTATTATCTGTATCTATCTATTTGAAAGAAAGGAAGGAATGAAAGTAAGGATTTATAGGGCACTTACTGTGCGTTGGGCTTTGTGCCCACACACTTCAACTTTTTTAAAGCTTAAAGAAGCTCAGAAAGGTTACATGGCTTTCCCAAACAGGGTCACACAGACAGCAAGTGGTGAAATTGAGAGGGGAGCCTGGCCTCCTGCCTGCAAAATCCGTATTTTTCTAGTCTACACCACTGGCCCTTAATCAGTGATTCCCGCCCTACAGTATCACAATCATTTCAGTCAAGAAAGATACTAAAATTCTACAAATAATATTTCAAACCAAAAATCAAGTTAATTTAAAAAATAATTTTAAATATATATGTCACACAATGCTTTGTGTGGAAGAGTAGCTTAAATTAGATAACATCAGGTCAAACAACTTCACAAAAGGGTGAGACTTACTGGACTAAATGCATAGATTTTACTCCCCATGTTGCTTCCCTTCCATTCTCCCTCCCTCCAGAGTGCCAGTCCCTCTATTAAGTCAGGTGCCAGCCATCAGTAATATCCAAAGACTCCACTTATTGATGTCTTTAAATGGTGTTGACAACTTATCGAAGTTCTCACTGTAAATGGATGATACTGTGAGTAACAACTTTCCATGCAATAAACCATTCAAAAGAGTTGAAGAACAAACACATCTGTTTTCTATTTTTTCTAACTTTTATTTTAAGTTCAAGGTACATGTGCAGGACGTGCAGGTTTGTTACATACGTAAACGTGTGTCCTGGTGGTTTGCTGCACAGATCATCCCATCACCAAGGTGTTAAGCCCAGCATCCATTAGCTATTCTTCCTGTGTCCAAATTCTAAGGCCTACTGTTCGTGCCAAATGGACACAGACATTCACTACTTTCAAATCCAAATTGCAAGAGCCAAATGGAGTGTTTCCACAAGAAAGAAAATTCTGAATGAAAAGCAGTGTCTGGCTGTATTCTGTAGGATTTTAGTCCAAAGAAATGTGGACTCCAAAGGAATGTGTACATTTACATAGACACGCATGTTTAGAGCTAATCCATTCCCTTTGTCACTGCCTTAATTTAGGGGCTCCCCAGGACCTGAAAGCCTCGTTTATTTAATAAATATTAAGCATTCTCCAAGGCCCTGAAGATTTCCTTCAGGCAAACTTAAGGTATTCAAAATGTAGTTCTGCTCAATTAATTCAGCCCCAAGTATTTATTCAATGCACCTCTAGCCACACTGTACAGCTATTGGAGGCACTTAGGTTCCTGAATCTAATCGTCAATAGCAAATAATCTGCATTATTGGTGGACTGGCCTTTTTGCTCAGCAGCCCCGCCCACTGGCTGCACCCATTTATCTCTGCATACAAATGTGTTTTCAAGTATTATGTGTGTTTTCAGTGTGTATATGTGTGTTGAAGGGCAAAGAGAAGTGAGAAGAGAGTAAGAATCAGACCAATATAGCAAGTTCCTATTCAATGTCTACATTTATTCCAGGCCACTCAGTGGATTCTAATCCTTATAGAATTATCCATTGTTTATCTAATGAAGTGGAAAGAGTAGACTTGACTCAGATGGTCCTACTTTAAATTCTGACTCTACTATTTATTAACTCCATGGTCTTGGGCAAATTAGTTAAGCTTTTTATGTTTATTTCTAAAATGGAAAAAATGTTGTGATGATTAAATGAGGTAATATATGTAACAGGTATAAAACTGAACATACCACATGATATGCACTCCAGAAATGTTAGCCATCATTTATATCAATAGGGCCCTTCTTACACAAAGACTTCCGTTCATCCAGGCACAGGGTCTAGGATACATCCAAAGGCCACTAGACACCAGAATGAATACATCTCCATCTATGAGAAAAATTTACTTAAAGCAACAAATCTGTTCAAGAATATAGTTCTAGAATAGAGGTCTTTTTTTTTTTTTTTTTTTTTTTTTGAGATGGCATCTCACTCTGTTGCCCAGGCTGGAGTGCAGTGATGTGATCACGGCTCACTACAACCTCCACCTCCCGGGTTCAAGTGATTCTCCTGCCTTGGCCTCCCAAGTAGCTGGGATTGCAGGTGTGTGCCACCACACCCGGCTAATTTTTATATTTTTAGTAGAGACCAGGTTTCACCATGTTGGCCAGGCTGGTCTTGAACTCCTGACCTCAAGTGATCCATCCACTTTGGCCTCCCAAAGTGCTGGGATTACAGGCGTGAGCCACCATGCCCGGCCTAGAATAGAGTTCTAAACAAAGTGACAAATCTGTTAAAGAATATAGATTATACTATTTTAGAAATATATTTTATTCATGGTATATACTAAGCCAATGCTCTCCAAAGCATTTTGCAATTCACCTGCAGTTAGTTTTCAGACTCCTTTGTTAACACATCTTTTTCTCCAAGGAAAGAGAAATTCCTCTCTGTAAAATTTCTTCATCAGTTTTTCCTTTGGTCAAAAACATTTCTGAAGATATTCCTCTGAGCACTGTGAATTGTCTTCCTCCCAGCATACAGAAGCTCTCGGAAGAGCAAGCCTTACCCTAATTAGAGACAGTAGTGTTACATCCCAGACTGGGCCAGTGAGATTTTTGAACATTACTTTAAAATGCAAGAATTTAAAAAAATATCATGTCTGCAAAATTAGAAGGTTTTAACTCTCCCAGGCAGTCAGAATCTAGGACATTTGACTTAAGTGCTGTCCAGAAATTTCTCCTAATCATTTCCTTTCCTTGTACTTGTTAAGAACGCTTATGTTTAAAAGTTACAACTTCACCACAAATTCCCCTTTCAGATTTGAAAGCAAAGCAACAAAAATGAAGCATAAAAATAATAATTATAAATATACTTTCATGAAGCTAATTCCTTACTGTGAAGGGAGAAAAGGTAAAAAGAAATAGCATTATATGAAGGAATGTATGTGTCAGATGGTCTCACTTGCTGTCTCCTTCACGCCTTAATAAAAGGTAACTCCAAGAGGGTAGGAACTCTCTTTATTTATTTACTTTTTTTTATTTTTTTGCAACGGAGTCTCACTCTGTCGCTCAGGCTGGAATGCAGTGGTGCAATCTTGGCTCACTACAACCCCTGCCTCCTGGGTTCAAGTGACCCTCCTGCCTCAGCCTCCCAAGTAGCTGGGATTACAAGCGTGTACCATCACACCCAGCTAACTTTCGTATTTTTAGTAGAGACAAGGTTTCACCATGTTGCTGAGCAGGCTGGTTTCTAATTCCTGCCCTCAAGTGAGCTGCCCACCTTGGCATCCCAAAGTGCTGGGATTACAGTCATGAGCCACCACACTGGACCTGGAACTCTTTTATTCAGTGTTATATATACTCAGTGCTTAGAATACTTCCTGAAAGATAGGTATTCTAATAAATATGCATTGAATGAATGATAGCAACCTTTATTTTACAGATTAGTGAGCTGATGAACACAGAGAGAAATAAATTAACTTGCCCAAAGTACCCAGAGAAAGGAAAAGCTGTGGATTGAAAAGTCTAAATCCCTAGCCCATATTTTTGATTATTTGCTTTTGTACTTTTTTATGTTATATTTAAAACAAAAATAAAGGCCAAAAAATCATCCTGCTACCAACTCCACTAATACCGTAAGAGAAGAAAGTAAAATACTTATTATAGGCAACTATCCATGCAAAGTGTGAGATGATCATGTGAGGAATGCAATTTCAGTGCTGACTGTTAAGATTTTCTATCACAGCAATGAAAGCGGTGTACTAAGAGAACAGGGAGACACAATGTCTTTGTGAAGAGATCGGCAGCTTGAAGTAAGGTAAAGAGAAAAAGTGTCATCATTCATCACTCAAATATCCATCTGAAAAGCCTTTTGTTTCATTACTAGCAAGGACTCCAAAGCAAATGGGCACAAAAGAACAATCAAATCTGATGAACCATATTCATTTAAAAGTGAAACTAAGAATACCACTCAGGAATAGGCTGCAAATCAGATAAATTGTAATATTCAAAATTACAACTGAATTAGGAACATGTAGAGTAGACATGGGTGAGTTCCCCTACAAAGGAACAAGTATTTATAAATGGTCCTAGCAAGTCCATTCTGACGAACAAGGGGAAAATAACTTGATCTTTAAAAATTCTAGTTTGATTTTTCTTAACTACTTCCTCTTTCTTGTGTAGCACATACAATATCAGAACATTTAATCACAAAAGCACTTATTCAATTGAATGCAGAAAAGACATTTCTTTGCAGATTCATTGCAAAATCTTTTGCCATTTTATAGTAACCGAAAGTGAATTCGGAGTTAAAATGAGCAGTATCCCCTTAGAATTATTTACTCCACAGTTACCATCTAGCCCTGTGTAATACAGCTAGGACTAGATTTCTCTTTGAATTCAGTGCATGCAATCCAATGCCAGGTTATCAGGAAAATAAAAGGAGAATCCATTATCAAGGGTGGTAAAAACAAAATCAATGTTTTGTGTCTTTTTTTCAGCCTCTTAATAATTCTATAGGCATCCTCACTGAATCAGGGTGGAAAATAGTTCCACGATGACATGAACAGACCATATTATAGCAAATCCAGTCAAGGAGCAAAATCAAGCAAGTTCAAGATAAGTTGTACAAGAAACAGAAGGTAACTTCTGAAAAATGAATGTAGAAATTATATAATAAACCCTAGGACATGGTAAACACTTGGATTTCTCTAAAATCCTGCCTTTATGAAGCTAGTGAAAACCAGATCCTTTTAAAGGTCCCTCTCAGACAACACAGCTTTCTAACTGTTCTCGGGGTATCCAGAGTCATTTAATCCATTAGGCTCATGAGCCTATAAGGTTTTTAGGAGCCTATAAAAACCTTAGAGACCTGTATAAAAGAAGGTATGTGCTCAAAAACACAAAAAGAAAACGACATCATCAGACATAATCAATATTAAGATGTGTTGATTTGTCTACAAAATGTACCACTGTATCATTAAATTCTACACTGTTAAAAATTACAAATTCTAAAAAATATGTTTACATCTGAAATCAACTTGTAGGTCAGATTTTCTCAAGTAGGCAAAATGATTGCTGAAGAATTAAGGTGATTTGTGAATTAAATGGGTAATCCAGGTCAAATAATTTCACAAGCAAAATTATTAAACTGCTTTAAAATTTTTATAGCAAAATTGCTATTTAATAGGAGATGTGGGTGTGTTTTAATGTGTAATATGAAATGAGATGGGTCCTCTAACGTAAGATCACTTAATACCTACAAGGAGTTTAAATGCTATACCTCTCCACTCCCCACTCTCCACTCTTCCCCGCTTTTCCATCCTTCCTCCATAGAACCTCCAGAGTGACTTTTATAGTATGCTAATATAATCAGGCCACTCAGCTTACACTCTTCGGTAGCTTTCCATTGCACACAGGATAAAATCTGAACTTTTTACCATAGCCTAGAAGACACCCAGTGCCCAGTCTTACCTTGGACTACTCAACCTCTCACTTTTCAATTTCGGAGGAAATCCTATTGGCTCTAGCTTCAAAACATATCCAAAAGCTGACCGAGTGTCACCCCCTCCTCTCTTAACACCCTGTTCTGAACTACTATCATCTCGTGCCTGGAAAATGACAACTGCCTCAAAACTAGTCTTCCTTCTATTCTTGTTTGTTACAGTCCGTTTCTATCACAGCAGCCTGTGTAAATTTATTAAAGAGGAAGTTAGTGCCATTTTCCAAATGGAAGAATCCACTCAGAAAAAAGCCAAAGACTACACAATGGTCTATGAGGCCCTACACCATCTGGCCCCTTGCTGCCTCTATTTCTCTCCTCTCCCACTGTCTTCCTTGGCTCTGGTTACAAGGCCCTTCTAGCTGTTTCCTGACTATGACAGAAACACATCTGCCTTCAGCCCTTTGCACTAGCTGTTTCCTTGACTAAAACATTCTTCTCCATGATTGCTGCAAGGCTAACTCCATCACTTCCTTCAAGTCTTTGCTTCAGTGCCACTCTCCTACAAGATCTACACTGACCAGTGTATTATAAATTACAACCCACAGTTTGCCAATCACACCACACCAACACTGACAATCTGTTTTATTTTTGCTTTCTCCCATAGCACCACATTCAAATAGTTTCTATAATTGATTCATTAGTTAGTTTGTTTATTGTTGTCTGTCTCACCTGCTGGAATGTAAGGTTCAAGAACAGGAATGTTTGATATTCACTAATATATCTGAAGTGTCTAGAAAAACGCAGCTCAATAAACATTAGTTAAATGGTGAATTAGTCTTTTTGCTCTTCTCACACTGCACTGTTCAGTCTGTTGTGTTACAAAGAATTTGTCTGGTCTTTGTTTCAGGCTCCTGGCACAGAGCTTCTAAAATCCTTGAAATTTCTCAAGTAATAGAAGTGTGTCTTTGTTATTTATGAGCCTCCTGTATCACACATGTGTGTATGCTAATGAGATAACTCATGGTGGACCCCTAGATAACTTCAGGGTTGGGGCTGGTCACCAAAAAGAAGAAGCACGTAATTAGAGGGTTGGGATTTTGAAGCAATTTGATCTCCAGGGAAAGAAGAGGGGCTAGGGATTGAGTTCAATCAAATGGTCAGTGATTCAATCAACCATGCCTGTGTAATAAAACTCCAATAAAACCTCTGGACACTGAAGCTCAGTGGAGCTTCCTGGTTGGTGAACACCTCAGTGTACCAGGAGGTTGATGCTCCCTGATTCCAGGGGAAGAAGCCATGGAAGCTCTGTGCTAGGGCCTCTCCCAGAACTCACCTTCTATGTCTCATCATTTAACTGTTCCTGATTTGTATTCTTCTTAACAAAACTATAATTGGCTGGGCCCAGTGGCTCACATCTGTAATCCTAGCACTTTAGGAGTCAGAGGCAGGGGGATCACTGGAGCTCAGGAGTTCAAGACCAGCCTGGCCAACATGGTGAAACCCCATCTCTACTAAAAATACACACACACCACACACACACACACACACACACACAATTAGCTGGGCCTGGTGGCATACGCCTGTAATCCCAGCTACTTGGGAGGCTAAGGGATGAGAATTGCTTGAACCTGGGAGGCGGAGGTTGCAGTGAGCCAAGATTGTGCCAATACATCCCAGCCTGGGTGACAGAGTGAGACTCTGTCTAAAAAATACATAAATAAATAAATAAACAAACAAAAAAGGAAAACTATAATCATAACTGTAGAACTTGCCTGAATTCTGTGATTTGTTCCCATGAATTATCAAGCCCAGGGAAGGCCCTAAGAATCCCCAGATTTATAGTCAATTAGTCTGAAATGAGGGCAGTCTTGCTGTGTAATGTGCCCTTTAGCTTGAAGGGTCAATGGTTATTCCAGGGGGTTAGTGCCAGAACTGAACTGCAGTATACCAATTGATGTTGGAATATAGTCCCTCAAACACTAAAGGCAAGTGAACCAAAGTTCACTCCTTCTACCTTTTGGTTTATAACTAGTTCATGAAACAGAAAAGAAAGTTTAGCCAAAAGCTTTCTAATTAATAGATTTATTAGTAACTGGATTGACAACTGTGGCTTAGATCTAAGGGAGAATGGAACCTTCTAGTCTTCTCATACTTCTAGATCAGCACTACTCAAAAGAAATATAAGCCTCAAATCTGAACCACCTGTGTAATTTTAAGTTTTTCAGTAATCACCATTAACAAATTCAAAAGGGTAAAGCTAATGTTCATTATATATTTTATGTAACCAACTATGTCTTAGATATTAACCTAAGTTGTAATTAATCCCAAAAAGTTATTAATGATTTATTTTACTTTTTCACATTAATTTATGAAAATGTAGTGTGCATTTTACACTTATAACACATCTCAAATTCGACTAACCAAATTTCAAGTGCTATCAATAACCACAGTGGTTGGTGGCCACCATATTGGATGCATAGTTCTAAACATTTGAAACTACCTTGGGGAAAAACAGACCAACCAGTTACAAGTAGACAATCTGGAGAATGCATGGTCTCAGGCAAGTCCGGCCTAACTCACTCCCTTCAAGGAGAGAGAATAGAAAGAGTAAGGCTGAGTTGGAGGAAGAATGAGAGTTCAGCTAATTGAAAAGAACACAGACCATTCCTAAAGAGATTTACCTCATCTAATAAAACATGGCTCAGTTAATGTCTCAGACTCTTACCAGTCCAGCTGGAGAGGTGAGTGAGAAAGGAGCATAAGTGCCCCCACCTCCAGTTCTCTGGAGGAGAAGCAAAAACGGACTTTTGCTTCCCTACCATCGACAGCAAAATCCGAAGTATAAGTGAAGACTATCTCCCTTTCTCTCACTCTAAGACCTTTGCAAATGTTAATGACAGTTCATGTTTCTTGAGCAAGGCACCAAATCGAGCAATGTAAGAAATATATTTTAATCTAATCCTTTTAGCAAATCCCTTTTCCAGATGGGTAGACAAAAGTATAATGAGGTTAAATACCTTGTCCAAGGCTAGCTAGTCAAAAGTGGATCTGGCCCAAATTCTAACTTCTTAACTAAAACTCTACAGTGGAACAGCTTTCCCCTTCTTTTTTATCTGGCCAACTCCTGTGTACCCTTCAAAGTTCTACTGAAATATCACTTCTTCAGTGAAGTCTCCCCTGATCTCTTTGATAAAGCCAATCCTACTGTCACTCCACTCCAATCAATTCTATTTCATTATTCTGGTTGCTTTAGTGTTTTATCATGACTTGAAATCATTCTACACACACACATACACTCTTTACTTATGTGTTTGCCTACTGTCTGGGTCCACCAGAATATAAGCCCCATGTGAACTCAGGCTTTATCTGTCTTGTTTACTGTTGTATCCCCAGGATTTAAATCTGTGGTTAATGCGTAGTAGGAAGAACTAACACATCTACCAGCAGACTTAGGCTGCTTGTTAGGCTTTGCAATATCAAAGTCCCTTTAGGCATAAAAAAGAAAGGGTGGGGCCGGGCGTGGTGGCTCATGCCTGTAATCCCAGCACTTTGGGAGGCCGAGGCAGGAGGATCACCGGGTCAGGAGTTCAAGTCCTGCCTGACCAACAGGGTGAAACCCCGTCTCTACTAAAAAATACAAAAATTAGCCGGGCGTAGTGGTGCACGCCTGTAATCCCAGCTACTCAGGAGGCTGAGGCAGGAGAATCACTTGAACCCAGGAGGCGAAGGTTGCAGTGAGTGGAGACCATGCCATTGCACTCCGGCCTGGGTGACAAAGTCAGACTGTCTCAAAAAAAAAAAAAAAAAAAAAAAAAAAAAAAAACAAAGGTGGGGGATGTCCACAAACACAAGTGCTTTCAGAGATAATGGAGCTAGTTCTAGACAATTCAAGAATTTTCTTCTTTTGTACTCTACTTCTCCCAACACTCTGGTTCATTATTTGGTACATAGTGGAATGCCGAAATCAATAATATAACATTTACCAGATGTCAGCAAGTATCATGAGAACTAGGTTGCAATGTTATATAGAAACATACACACACACAAAGACAATCCCCCATAATAATGATGGCATAGCTAAGGCACATATTCACAGGAAGCAAATGACTGAACTTATTAATTAACAACAGCTAATGTTTTTAAGTGTTTACAGGCTATTAACATGTATAGTTTGATTTAATAATCACAACAATCCTATGAAGGAAATAAAATTTTCATAATACAGAAGGAGAAATTGAGACTCATAGAGGTTAAGTGACTTGCCCAGTGTCCCAAAGATAATAAGTAGCAGAGTCAAGATTCAAGACCAGGCTGTGGGAGTTCAGATCCATAGCTGTGCCAAGTGAGGCTACAGCTACAGATACGGCTTGTAGAAATGAACGGTGACAGCATGGTCTTCCTAGCAGAAGCAGAGAGTGACACCAAGGTCCTATTTACCTAATTAATGTGCCTAACCCCATGTGGTTCATTAGCATAAGGCACGCTACTATGGCTAGTGTGCTGCGTCCAGGCAGATGGGCTCTTGAGAAAATAAGAGCTTTTTAATAAATTTGACCAGTTTCTTGTTACTAGACATTGTTTCAAGACTTTTTCTATTTTAATAGATAGAGAAATATATTGGCATATTTATGCACAACCATAATCACAAGATGTCATAAGATGAACTGATTTTTTTAATTTAAGGACATAGCTCCAACCTCTGACTCAGCAAAAACCGATTCTACTTAGTTCCAGTAGCAGCCAAGGAAGACGCAGTAGCGAAAGGCAAACCTATTTATTCATCCCCATGTTCTGTTATTCCTTGGGTCCTATAGGACATAGAAGAGATGACAACTGTCCTACAGAGTAGAGGAATTAAGTCATATTATGTTAATCACTTTCAGACCCTGGTGTATGTCAGAAAGTAAAAAGCTCTTAATTTCTCTGAGTTGGTAAAATACCAATTTTTCTATGGCTTGGTGAAATAAAATATTATACCAGGGTAATTAATACTTTCTTATTGGGATGCCCTTTGGTATCATCAGGACTAAAATCCAAGAGAAGAGGAAAGGTTCTTCTTGGGGAGTAAGGGCGAAGGCTGCATTTAAGAAAGGCTTTCTTAGAATGGATTCAGAACGAAGTACGAAAAGCAGCTGGAAAAATCCCAAGGTTCCAGTCAGCAAAGGCAGCAAATGTTCACTGAGTATTGACTATGAGTTAGGTACATTTTTTATCTGCAGATAAAAATTTGAAAAAAAAAAAAAAAAAAAAAAAAAAAAAAAACTTGTTCTGTGCCCTCGGGAAGCTTGGAAACTCAAAGTGTAGATGTAGAGATGGAGAGTTAAGAAAATGCAACTGCCATAAAAAAGGTGAAACATATGTAAACCTCTGTTCTACCATAAAGAAGGGTACCATTTGTGCTGAGCCCTGAAGGATAAGCAGGATTTCACAATTCATCCTGTGCCCAGTATATTATTAAGTGTTGAGAATGTAAAGGCCAATGGTACTCAAACAGCGAAGATCAGAAAAAAATGATGATTGATTGGCCACCAAAGGTGGCTCTGAGTCCATGTTCGATGCAATGTTATTTTCCACTTGCACAGAAATCATTAATCTCTTCCTGGAACTTGACACAAAACCAAAAAGATAACAATAAAAAGATGAAAGAAATTAGGTTCTATAAGTCTGTGGGAAGCCCCATAGCTAAGCTAGTCCCTCTGACACTCAGGGCAAGACCAAGTGCCCTCATCAAAATTAGATGTCACATTTCCATAAGATATTCTACAGTTCTAAAGCCCTGTTTATATAAATAATACATACCTACATATCAGTTAACTATATCTCCCCCAAAACCCACAGAAAATGTACTTGGCACTGTGCAGAAAGAAAAAGTTCATATTAGATATAGAAGATCACCCTTCTTTACTAGCAGAGGATAGACACAAATATCACCACCATTAGAGTTTTGCCAATCAGGGGCTTAAGTATCACTATGCAAGCAGGATAAAATGCTACAAAGTCTCCCACCCCATTTCCATAATACATCTAAACGCACAGTGTGAAACAAGAAATGACATTAAGTGTGCTTACTAATAACAGCAAAGAAAAACAACGATTTAATTTAAACGAGCTAAACCAAACATTTGCTTCACTTAAAGCTTGGAATATGTCATTTCATTAAATAATGTTTTCATTTCAGAAGATGACTGTCAGACCCAAACTATTTTATTATAATTGAAGGAGGATATAAAGACAATACATTTTTAGGCAAAGTAACTCAAAATGTATTCTAATTTTAAAAAATGGTAATGAACTTATGAATCTGTACGCCTAAGCCAGAAAGCAAATTTGTACAGATTTGTTTCATATGCCTTCCATTGTCCCATACCCATACAATTGTCTTTCTATCCATCAGTCTATCACTTATATATTATGAGAGCTCTGCCCACCGGTGAGTATTAAAATCTCCTTAGCCTTGTACACAGTGACAGTGTTTGTATTTCTGGGACTTTCTATGGTCTAGATTTCAAGTTCAAACTCAACCTCCTCTTCTGAAAGATGGCAAACAATTGACATAGCAGGTTTTAATCAACAAACTCTGCCTATAGGAGAAAGTGTAAGAAAAAAATAATAACAGTTTCTTTAAACCATGTAAGCATGTTTGGAAATAATTCTAGTATTAATTTTTTCCTAGCATAAAAATAATTTATGGTCATTATAGAAAAGCTAAAAAACACAGATAGGCAAAATTTTAAAAATTATCCATAATCTATAGTCAGTTTTTATATTTTGGGGATACATTTTTAAATACTGGTATAATTTTTTAAAATATTCCTATTTAATTAAACACCCATCTGCAGCTTGTGTTTTGTATACATAATAATATACCAAATGTTCATTTCTTTTCATTGCATATTTTCTATATTATTATTTTAAATACTACTTTTTAATTGTATGGATATAGACTAATACATTTGACCAGTTTCTTGTTGTTAAACATTGTTTCAAGACTTTTTCTATTTTAAATAATAGGTAGATAAATACATTGATATATTTACAAACAACCATAATCACTTCCTAAAGATAAATTCCTAAGAGTAAAATTGCTGGCTCAGAGGATATGCAACATTTAAGACATTTGATGAAACTGACAAATTTCTCTGCTAAAAAAAGTAGTTCCCATCCACTTCCCAAAAGAAAAGTGAGAGGGTGTCCTTTATCCTGCTGGTGTGATCTTTACCTAATCTTGTCTTATTTGATAGATGAAAATGCATCTAATCATTTTAATTTGCATATATTTGATTAGCAGAGAAATTTAACAGTTTTCAATGGGCCATTTACGTCTTATGAAATGCCTTCTTATGTGTTTTGTTTTGCCCCATTTTTAAAATTTTCATGTTTATCTTTTTTCTTATTGATTTGACAAAGTTCTTAATATATTAAGGATACGCTTACTCATATATATGGCAAGTTTTTTATCTTTTATTTTTCAAGCCTTCAAACTTGAAGACTCATAAACCCCTTTTCTTATCCTTTTTCTCCTAGAAATTTCTTCATTTTTTTTGGTTTTTGCTACCCAAATATTTTTACAGTGGAAATAACTGTCATAATATAGGCTGTAGTTAGAAGCCAAACATGGTTTTCAATCATATTTCTGCCACTTACTCCCTGTGTAATTTCAGGAAGTAATTCAGGATCCCAGAGCTTCAATTTCCTTATCTGTGCTAGATAATCCCTAATATACTTTCATGTTCTAAAATTCAGTGCTTCTATGAATTGGCAAATATGGAAGTTTTCATTTGATGTGTGTTTATGTTTACAGGAACATTTATTTTAAGCTTTAATAAAAAATAAAATGGAATGTAATGGAGA
This sequence comes from Nomascus leucogenys, assembly GCF_006542625.1. Lineage (NCBI taxonomy): Eukaryota > Metazoa > Chordata > Mammalia > Primates > Hylobatidae > Nomascus > Nomascus leucogenys. The sequence goes on along the minus strand of NC_044395.1, from coordinate 81,892,194 downwards.
AAAGAGCTCACTGAAGTAACTGATCTGTTAAAATAATAAGCTTTCTGTCCAGCGAGAAAATAGATGTCTCAAATGAATGTTCCTTTAAAAGGTAGATTTTCCAGAAGACTGTAGTATAACCACCACAGTTTGTTAGTGTTCCTAAAAAGTTCCCTGAAATTTACATAATCCTCCCTCATTTTTTTAGATGATAACACTGAGGTCAGAAAGGGAAGGTAACTTAATAAGGAGTTAGATGAAGAGCACAACAGGGACCCAAACCTCCTCACTTTTGAGGGGAAATTTTTCTGCTACAGTACATCTTTACCCTGAGATACAAACTATAAACAGTTTGACTTCTAAAAGGTAGCAAATAAGGCATTATTGTTTGCCAATATCATAATGCCATGGATAATACGATGTCACATTATTCTCGGAAGGGACTTTCATGAGGGGAATGCCCAAGAAGCAATGTAGCTCAGCCTTTAGGAGCCAGGGCTATTGAACTGCTGCCCTGCTTCATTCAGTCTGACTCTATCCCTACTGTCTCTGTGATCTGGGCAAATTACTGGACCTCTCTCACTTCAGCTTTTCTATCTTCAAATAGAGGATATCCTCATAAGCATGTTGTGAAGATTAAATGCTTTAATCCATGATGAGTGTCTGGTCCAGAGCCTAGACCGCTGATAGCGCTCAGTAACTGTTAGCAGTTGGTAATACATTGACCTAGATATTATAATACTCCAAAGTATATAGAGTGGAAGTCAATATTCCCGTCTAGCCCTCCTTTCCCATCCTCATTATTACCAGAAAAAAGAGTCATTTGAATAACCAAAAAGTATTTTTTAATGATTTTTACTGAGCTTCTGTGGTATGTTCAACGCAATCCTTAACTGTATAGGAACAGAAAATGAAAGGAACAGTCCATGTCCCAGTGTTTTGCCTTGAGAGGCATCCCTGACCCACCTCTCCCACCTTGGCCATGTTTAACCAATCCCTCCTGGGTACTCCTTCCATTCAGCATGAGACCAGTCAAAAAATAAAACCACAATCAATTAGAAAAGATAACAGAAGAAAGAAGGTTTCTATTCGTGTTAGTGAACCAGATGCTCAAAGACACAGTAATAGATTTATAAAGAATTATATAAGGCCTATAAAAAGAAAATAAACTTTAAAATCTTATTAAGGGATATAGAAGTTGACTTGCAAAAGACGGATACTGTATTCACATAAAAGTGTTAGCACTCTCAAAACTATAAATGTAACGCAATTCCAATTAAAATGTCTATTTGAAATTTGATACAACTATTAGAAACACCTAGAAAAATCAGTAAAAAAAGAAGAATAAAACAATTTTTAAAGGAAAAAGAGTGAAAAATTAAAATTGAAAATAAGCTGAGCTAAAAATATGTATAACCTGATATTAAAAACACAGCACAAAGCTACAAAAACTAAAATGCTGACTTAGGTATACACAATTTTTTCATATAATAAAAGACATTTTAAATTGGCAATAAAATTAGGATTATTTAATAAGTAGTTCTGGTACATTTGATCAACTATTTGAGAAAAAAATAATAACATAAGACACCTACCTCACACCATAAGGCAAGGTAAGCCACAACTAAACAATTAATTCTTTAAAATTAAACTATAAAATCAAGGATATGAACAGACACTTCTCAAAAGAAGACATTTATGCAGCCAAAAGACACATGAAAAAATGCTCATCATCACTGGCCATCAGAAAAATGCAAATCAAAACCACAATGAGATACCATCTCACACCAGCTAGAATGGCCATCATTAAAAAGTCAGGAAACAACAGGTGCTGGAGAAGATGTGGAGACACAGGAACACTTTTACACTGTTGGTGGGACTGTCAACTAGTTCAACCATTGTGGAAGTCAGTGTGGCGATTCCTCAGGGATCTAGAACTAGAAATACCATTTGACCCAGCCATCCCATTACTGGGTATATACCCAAAGGATTATAAATCATGCTGCTATAAAGACACAGGCACACTTATGTTTATTGCAGCACTATTCACAATAGCAAAGACTTGGAACCAACCCAAATGTCAACAATGATAGACTGGATTAAGAAAATGTGGCACATATACACCATGGAATACTATGCAGCCATAAAAAATGATGAGTTCATGTCCTTTGTAGGGACATGGATGAAGTTGGAAACCATCATTCTCAGCAAACTATCGCAAGGACAACCAACCAAACACTGCATGTTCTCACTCATAGGTGGGAATTGAACAATGAGAACACATGGACACAGGAAGGGGAACATCACACACCGGGGCCTGTTTTGGGGTGGGGGAAGGGGGAGGGATAGCATTAGGAGATACACCTAATGTTAAATGATGAGTTAGTGGGTGCAGCACACCAACACGGCATATGTATACATATGTAACTAACCTGCATGTTGTGCACACGTACCCTAAAACTTAAAGCATAACTTTTAAAAAAAGAAATTAGTCTACCGGTGAGGACTGACTTTCAAATTATAAAAGCAAGGAAAGAAGCAAGATGATAAAGATTTTAAGGGTTTGACGTAAATCAAAAATGTCTGACAATTCAGGAACACCATTAAAGAAAATTAAAAGGCAAATTATAAACTTAGGAAATAACTGACCATCTTTTAAGTCATAAAAATAAAAAAGACAAGGTGAATATACAAATAGAAAAGTGAGCAAAGGACATCAATTTGCAATTCACAAAAGAAATAAAATGCATAATATGCATACAAAAATGTTTAATATATTAGCAATAAAAATAATGTAAGTTAAAACAAAAATGGTCCGTCACTTGTTTACCTACCAAATTAACAAAATCAAAAACTATAATATTAGTGAAGACAATCTGGTAGAGCTAACAGCACTTATCTATACTGTGGAATATAAATGGCTACACACTTTCTTGAGGACAAATTAGGTTTAACAGCTGAGGTTTAAGAAGAACCTTAAAATGATAGAATCCATTTTCTTAAGCCATTCCAAATACCGTAAGAAAAATAATAAATATACTCACAAAAATATATATACAAGGTAATCACAACACTGTGTTTAAACAATATTAAACATTAGATAACTATAGTACATAAAAGATACAATGCAAGAAATCATTAAAAATTCTGGTTTGAATATTTCAGGTTGAAGAATATATTATTATTATTTGAAAAAGAATGTTGGCAAAGAGTAACTATGCTGTTATCCTAACTTTATAAAAAGAAAAATATTTATATTACAGAGAAAGGGTAAGAGAGAGAGAAAAAAAGAGAGGGAAACACACAGGCAGAAATTGGAAGAGTTCAAATCAAAATGTTAACTACGGTTTATCTCTAGGTAATAGGATTATGGATGATTTTATTTCATTTTTAAGATTTTTCTACATTCAACTTTTCTGTAATGAAAATGTATTGCTTCTGAAATCAGGGAAAGCAATCATGTTTTGAAAGATACATAGGAAAAACCTACAAAATAGTGAATGGGGAAAAAAACTAAGTTCTTTATTGCTGTTGTTATTCTTATTGTTTAGATTTCATATAAGCAGAAATTGATTTTGACCAAGAATCTGGTTTATCAGAGAGACACATTCACTCAAGAAAGGCACCCTGCAGCCTGAAGGAGACCTATTGTAAACATGGACACATATACAAAGGAAAGCAATTATGCCAAACAATTATGTTTTAGGGAAACCTTCCCGGGCCTGACAATTTCTCCAGCTCCATCTGTTTTTGACTGATGGAGACTGTGGCAGGATGCTCTTGAAAGTGACAGAAAAGACTGAAAGAAAAGCTGATGGGTTTTTTCCCTTCACTGTATGGGACTCAGGAAGGTTTTCCTAGCACCATCTGCTGCTTCTAAGCTAACACTGAGGATGCAGTACTGAGTGTATACCTCTGTGTTCCCTGAGGAGGGCTCCCGCCCTGAAGTCTTCAAGGCTCTTGAAGAAAGCTCAAAGCTGCAAGAGTGAAATTAAGTTCAAAATGGGTCATCCTGAGTTCATGTCCTTTTCAGGGACATGGACGAAGCTGTAAACCATCATTCTCAGCAAACTAACACAAGAACAGAAAACCAAACACCACATGTTCTCACTTATAAGTGGGAGTTGAACAATGAAAACACATGAACACAGGGAGGGGAACATCACACACTGGGGCCTGTCACGGGGTGGGGGGCTAGGGGAGGGATAGCATTAGGAGAAATACCTAATGTAGATGACAGGTTGATGGGTGCAACAAACCACCATGGCACATGTATACCTATGTAACAAACCTGCACATTCTGTACATGTACCCCAGAACTTAAAGTATAATAAAAAAAAAAATGAGTCATCCTAACACAGACCAGTTCCAGCTTTACCCACTGTTCAGGTTGGGATGGGAGCCCTGCTGCACATGGGGTCCAGACAGCTGACATTCCACTTCAGTGGGTGCTCTAATATCAAACACAGAGTGTCTGCTCTCTCCCTTCAAGCTGCCTGGTGTCTCTGCCACAACAAGCCTCAGTGACCCAGACTCTCTTCCCTTATCGACAAATCCCTCACCTGATTTGGTCCTGCCTGCCATTCCAACTTCATCTTTTATCTCCACCTCCCACTCCCTCGACTCACCCACAGACACTGGATTCCTTGTTTCTTCAAACAGGCCAAGCGTGTACCTGTCTTGGGGCCTTTGCACCCGTATCCCCTCAGCAGTGGATTGCTCTACTGCAAGGTTTGATGTGGGGGCTTCTCCTCACTCAGACCTCAGCGACCTCCTCAGTGACCAAACTAAATGCACCAGTCCTCTCGCCCACTCACTCTCCAGAGTCCCAAATACAACCCACTTTATTTCCTTCACAGCACAGCTGGAGATTTCCTTCCTCGCTATTTCTTCATACCTGGAATGTAGCTGGCATATAGAAGACTACTCGATAAATGTTTATTGACTCACTATATTCATAAATTATTGGCTATACTCCCAATATATATGAAGAATGTTACCACTCTTACCACCTCTGCTGCTACCATGTGGTCCAAGATACCATCATCTCTTCTTGGATTTTTCTAGGAGCCTCCTAAGTGGTCTGCCTGCCTCCCCCCTTGCCACACTGATCCTGTTTAAATGTAAGTGAGATCATGTGACTGTTCAGTTCAGACTCTTCTGTGGTCCCAACTTCACCCAAAGCAAAAGCAAAGGGTCTTACAATGATGTGCAAGGCCTTGGAGATCCTGCCTACTCTAATCTCTACTTCACATCCCACTTTCTCCCATCCCACCACACTCCAGCCATAATGTTCTCCTGGTTGTTCATTCCTGTCTTGGGGGCATTTGTACTGGCTATTTCTTCAGCCTGAAACAGTCTTCTCCAGATACCTATACAGCTCACTCACTCTACGCAGGTCTGTTTTTGGCTACCTTCTCAGTGAGGAACACCCTGTTAAAAATTGTATCCTTCCCACTACCAGCATTTCCCATCTCCCTGACTCTGCTATATTTTTCTCCTCCACACTTGTCATCTTCCAATATACTATACAATGTACTTACCTATTATGTTTATTTTCTATTTACTCTTGCTAGAATGTAAGCCCCATAAAAGCAGGGATTTTTCTCAGTTTTTTGTCACTGTTATAGCCCCCTCCCTGGCCCCTAGAACAATGCCTGATGCATTGTAGGTTCTCAATTTTTGTTGAATGAATGAAATAATGTGCCAGGAGAAGAGACGAAACAAGTATTTATTTTGGCAGCACTGGTGCTAGACATGTGGTGAAGATCACTTCCTTATCCCCCACCACTCCTAGCCCTGGAATCTACAAATGAAATGTGTCGTGTCCCATAGATGGGAGGCCATAGTTACATGGATGCTAATAACAATCCAACCACTGGATTTCTTTTATTATTATTCTTTTTCTCAGTTTTCTCAGGTTTTATTACTTTTCTCAATAGGTTTTTGGGGAACAGGTGGTGTTTAGTTACATTAATAAGTTCTTTAATGGTAGTTTCTGAGATTTTGGTGCACACATCACCCGAGCAGTGTACACTGTACCCAATGTATAGTCTTTTATCCCACAGCCCCTTCCCACCATTTCTCCTGAGTTCCAAAAGTCCATTGTATACTTCTTATGCCTTTGTGTCCTCATAGCTTAGCTCCCATTTACAAGTGAGAACATACAATGTTTGGTTTTCCATTCCTGAGTTACTTCACTTAAGAATAATGGTCTCCAACTCCATCCAGGTTGCTGTGAATGCTATTATTTCATTCCTTTTTATGGCTGAGTAGTATTCCATGATATATGTGTGCCACATTTTCTTTATCTACTAGTTGATTGAGGGGCATTTGGGCTGGTTCCATATTTTGTAATTGTGAATTGAGTTGCTATGAACATGTATGTCAAGTATGCTTTTTGTATTAGGACTTTCTTTCCTCTGAGTAGACAACCACCAGATTTCCAGTATTGGGTACAGAGTCCAGGAAGTGAGAAAGGTGTCTATATGAGGCTCCTGATTCTGGGATCTGTTTCCATTGGAACGACATCAACCTCAGCAGCTAGGAAAACCTTGGGGAGCCAGTAAGGTGGTGAGGAATTGTAAGAAGTAGCCTCCTGAACCCCAGATCTATAGAGACGCAGCCACTTGGCTATCTACAATAGATCTTAGAATTACAGAGTATCAGAATCAGGTGGAATCTTTGTGGTCCTAGAGTCTAACCTCCTTACTTTACAGATGAGAAAACTAAGTCCCAGAGAGTTTAGGAGGCTATGAGGTGACCCTGGTATTTCTTCATCCTAGTTAAAGAAGATGACAGATATTAACAGAGAAAACATTTTTAAAAATCATTTATCTTTAGAAGCGGTTCTTACTGACCCTGACCCAAGCCTTGTAGGCTGATCCAGGATATAGGTCTGAATATTTATGTGTCATAGAAGATTTAGAAGTAATTTCTCTTCTGAGTCAGATAACACTGCATATTTTAATTCTTCCAGTCATTTCAGAGCCTGTGCTATCTAACATTCATATGACACCTTATTAAATCAACTTCCTTAAAAAAAAGCCAATTTAAAATAGACTGTCTCAAAAATTACATTTATATAATTTATGAGTTTTATGTAATCTCTATTCAGATTGTCACTTCCAGGAATCTGATTAAAATTATTAGTTTACTGAAGAAAGATTGAAGCTGTTAAAAAAAAAAAGGGAGGGGTGGCTTTGCAAGTTTTCTTTTTTCAGTTTCTCCACATACCCCTAATATCGCAATGCTAAATAAAACCATACATATTATCTCATGTGCTAAGAAGGAGTGGGGCAAGCCAAGTTAACAATACTGCTGACAAAGGCAGATAATTATATCTTATATTTTTTATTCATCGCCTCTGAAAGCATTTAAGGTGCAGCATTAGCCATCACCAGTGATTGACATCTACATCTGCGTTTGCTTGTGGCATCAGTTGTCAAACTAACGTTTGATTAACATATATATGTTTTCCAATTTAACTTTTAAAGCATTGAATTCAGGCCTGCAATAGGGAGTTGCCGCGAATTAATGGCACAAATTAATTAACCTGAAGTCAAGAATTCGGGACCAGACTGACCAATATGGTGAAACACCATCTCGACTAAAAATACAAAAATTAGCCAGGAGTGGTGGCATGCACCTGTAGTCCCAGCTACTCAGGAGGCTGAGACAGGAGAATCGCTTGAACCCGGGAGATGGAGGTTGCAGGGAGCCGAGATGACACCACAGCACTCCAGCCTGGGTGACAGAGCGAGACTTCATCTCAAAAAAAAAAAAAAGTTATTGAGTCAATATCTCACTCTGAGGCAGCAGACTCTAAAGATACACCCTGTGGCAGTGGCCCTGGTTAGCAAAGAAGGTGTTGATGTGCAGTTCCACACATTTAATCAAATGCAATCTAGCTCTCATCTTGGGGGGAATTTGCTCTATGTTCCTTAATGACAGACCTTACAAGTTTCTGGCATCATCTAGAAGCCAAAACAAATAAAGTTGGCTAAAAGAGATGTAATTTCTTTGGGAGGGAGAAAAATTTGAAAACTCTTGCAATGGGGTGGCTGCTCAGGAGCAGTTTCAAAAACAAAATCAAAAGCACGTTGAAAAGGGTAACAGTAAAGCTTCCTTTAATAACTGCAGGGGCTTTGTGGCCTAGCTCCCTTATAAAGGCCTGAAACAGTTATTCCTTCGGATTCTGGAAGTGTGGGTAACTGACAGCTTTCAGCTGAGTCTCTTTCTGGGAATTTCCCTTAGCGGAGAAGAGCTGCCTTTGTCAGAATAGGATTACCAGAATTATGTCTCCTTCCTAGGGGGCACATCCAATGACTAGCGTCTGCCAGGTTGATGTAATCCATTTATTTCAATGCAGGACAACTCAGCTGAGACATCCCAGCGTCAGAGCTTCCCGTGGAACTGGCTGAAGCTTTTATTGTGACTGCATGGCAGTTCAACTTCTCCATTTTCCTGCTCTGTTTCTTCCATTTTTTCACAGATATCAATCTTGAGAAGACCCCCAATAAATTCCTGCATGCTAGTCTCCAAGTCAGAGTGTGCTTTCTGGGGAAGCACATCTTAGAGACTCTCAGCAGCACTGAACTCTGTCTTGCCAGCTGGAACAATAAAGGGCTGCAAGCATGGAGGGAAGCCATGGCATAACAGGACAATGCCAATAGAGGAAAATGAGAGAAGCCAGTGGAGGCATGGACATTCCATGTGCATGGAAGGGAAGGCAGAGCCTAAGAATCCTAAGGTAGCTGGTAAATAGTGCTAAACATGCTTGTGGCTGTCTCCCTGTGGTTTGCATAGCCCCGGAAAGCAAGAATCATCTTTGTTTACAACACGAAAAAGGTCAAGCCTAAGTCACTGGTGCCAGAAAATTAAAAGGATCCCAGCAGGTTAAAAACTCCTCTCCTGTAAGAGGGAGGATGAGAAGCAAGGGAACATGGTTACGTTATCCAAGAGAGGATTGTAAAAGGAAAGAAGACATCAACAGAGTGAAGGAAGCAAAGAGACGGATCATCATAATTAGGAATACAAATGAGGATTTCACAAAAGACCCAAAGGTGTGAAAAACACTTTCACTTTTTTAAATGAATATGAAAATTCTGAGGAAACAGACAACTTTCTAGGAAACATGACCATAGATTGACCCAGAAGTATAAAACGTGAGTAGATCAAAAAGTGTACAATAAATGAAAAGACATCTAGCAATTATTTTCAAAAAAAGCTCCAGATCTCTTTTCACCAGAAAGTTGCTTCAAACTTCAAAATTACCAATAGCTCCTATACTCTATTAGTATCCTGAGTTAAGGAAAAAAAAATAGATGTTTCCTAATAAGACATAACTGAGTCTACTCTAGGGTGGGTAAAAGAGTCAAAAACAGAACACAGAAAGTAGTACCCAACTGTACAAGAAATGCCTTATAGGGCAATTCAGTGTGGAACTGCCATCAGCATAAGGGTGTAAAGGCAAAAGACCCCAGCTCTGGGCCTCCCTGACCTAAAGCATTCACCTTCTACCTGATGCGCTGGTTACCTAGTTTTTGGCACACTTCTCTGAAGAATTAGAGACACTGGGGAGCAGTGTCCATTTGCTCACATCCTCAGCTGCTGTACACCCTTTAGACTGCATGTTAGCTGGTTCACTAGACAAACCAAGTAGAAACAACATTAAACTGATTGTGAGTTATCATTCTTGAACCTAAACTAGCCCTCTGAAGTCTGGCTAAACTTTTCCTGGCCCGTTTTATATGTTAGCATAAACTTGGTACTAAAATCTAATACAATAACACAAAAGAATCAGAAAGATAGCTCCAAGATAAAAGCCAGTTCTGGTGTAAAATACTAGGAAATAGTATTTAAGAAATTTAGAAATTCTAGAAATTTTACATCTGTAATGTTAAATAAATCGTATACTACTACTAACTAAGTAGGCATTTGTTCAGTAATGCAAAATGGCTTGACGTTAGAAAAGCTATTAGCATATTACATGACATCAAGAAGTCATTTATTAATAGCCATTAGGTTCATCTAATACATGCCTAAAATGTGGTAAAATTTGACACCAATTATTATAAAATTGTATTATAAAAAAGTATTTCCATTAAATTGTAAACAAAAAAAACGGGGAGATGCATACTATCATTTTTTCAAACATTAGCTACCATCAGAAAGTTCTGGCTGACAAACATATACAGCAAATGAAAAGAAAAGGATATAATTGGTAATTTTTTGCAGAAAGTAGGTGGTTTGTTTGTTTTATCTAGACTTCCCAAGAGCAACATTTCTCATACTTAAATTCATGGAAGCCTAAAAGTTCATGGGTATATTATCAGGGATCCTCCAGTCTCCAACAGTGATTCTATTGTATCTTTATTCCTCTGATCATCTGAAAAACAAATATAAGCTTTTAACAAATCTAGAGTAAATAGCCCAGGTGCTGGGGCTCACGCCTGTAATCCCAACACTTTGAGGGGCCAAGGTGAGAGTATCACTTGAGCCCAAGTATTCAAGACCAGCCTGGGCAACAGAAGGAAACCCCATCTCTACAAAAAAAAAAAAAAAAAAAAGTTTAAAAATTAGCCAGGCATGGTGGTACATGGCTATACTCCCAGCTGCTTGGGAGGCTGAGGTGGGAGAATCCCTTGAGCCTAGGAAGTCAAAGCTGTAGTGAGCTGTATTCACACCACACCATTGCACTCCAGACTGGGTGGCAGAGTGAGACCCTGCCTCAAAATAAATAAATAAATAATTGAGTAAATAAATGGGCAAAGCTGCATTTGGCCTGCAGGCCAAGAATAATTATAGTTGTGAATGTCACTTGATTGGGACAGAATTGCTCCTAAGTATTACTGTTTTAATCATTGAGTATTGATAAGAAAAGAACAAAGTTGGACATAACATAAATTTTGCATTTTCATCAAGTGATGATATAAACGAAGGTCTTGCAGTGATAGGAAAAGAGGAAACCAGGGAGAGAATTGAGTCTGCACAGAACACATTATAGTTGAGGCATGCTAAACCCAATCTAGGCTGAAACAGTCAGTACACAGCCACACCAAAAGCACTGGTTTGAATTCAGCCAAATAATGGTAGTAAGAACATACATGATAAGTGCTGTTAACTCGATGTTGATTAGTTTTGTGGTTTATAATTAAAAGCCACCAGAATAAGAAGTGTACTCTTAGTTATAAGTTTTACATTTTAGAAATATTCTTATTATCTCAAAAATAATTTAAATTGTCAGGTTGCTCAAAACGTTTTTTCTCTTTAAAAATTGGTCTATACCTTACAGAGACTTAAAAACACTGCCTTAGAGAATCAATTAAAATGCCATTAACATTCACAAAAGAGTTCAGTAATAAAGACAGATATAAATTAAATATACAGAAATCAATAGCATCCTTAAATGCCTGCAATAAAATGGTACAAAATATAATGGAAAAAGATAATCACCATATTAGCAGCACAACAAACAATAACCAGAAATAACATTAACAAGAAATATTCAGAGAGCACATATGTGTGAGTTGGGGGGATTATAAAACTTTACCTAGAGACTCAAGAGTACTTGAATACATGGAAAGACATTTATGACTAAAGAAAAGAATGTTTAAAAGGCAGTTATTCTGAAATTTAATTATATGTTTAATTTAATTTCAATTAAAGCCCATGTAGGATTATTACTGAAATGTGGCTATGTTAGTCTGGAAGAATGCAATGGTGAAAATAGCCAAGAAAATTTAGCAAAGGTAAGAAATGAGGAGGTGGTCAGGAACAGAAAAGTTCTAAAATAAAATTAACATAAATTAATTAAGTACACTAAACAGGTATCTTTCTAGCAGAGCTTCTTGGAGCTTTCTATATGCTAATATAAACTATTATGTTAACATAGATTGTGAGGAAAAAGGTGATAGAATAGTTTGCAGTGTTTACCAAGTGTATTTGAACATGAAACTCTTCTCTATAAAACGTTTCCTATATCTATATAATTTCTGTACGCCACAGAACAGTTTGAAAAACACTCAAAATACTACTATGAAAAAGTCTCCCTGGACTCTCAGTTTCTTGACCTTGTCACCTTCAACACTCTCTTCCCTCAAACTACTTCAGACATTCACAACTTTATTCATACCCTCGCCTCATCATCATCAGAAACTGTGCTAGCTCCAACAATCTCACCTTAAACCTTTTACAATTCAAAATACTACCTCTTAGGCTCTCAACTCACTTTCATTGATTAGCCTCTGCCACATTTCTCACTCATAGAGGATACCAATCCATTAGTCTATTTACTTTCTCACTATTCATCAGCCTGCCTTCCTGTCTTTACTTGCCCTGGATAATCTTTCTTTTTAATCATTTCCCTAAGCTCAACTCCCTTGGCCATCTGTTTTCCGACATACTTGTCCAGGCTAAACTCTAAACTTTTTCTAACTCAACTTTCTACTTTTCTGTGCCTTCACACAACCAGCTGAAGCAAGTTCACACAACCAGCTGTGTGGAGTATCAGATGGACATTACTACACATTCCTTTTAGCCCCTCTTCCGCATCTCTGAGACTAGTCAAACCTTCTCCTCTCACCTTCAGAGGCCCACATGTGTATACTTCACAGCTCTCATCTGACAATCCCACTTCACAGAGAAACCAAACAGTCTAATATAGGAACACTCTCGTCCTCCAACCATCAAATCAACACTCCTACCTGCATCCATCTTTTACTTCTTGTTAAGAAAAAAAGGCATGTCCATTCCCCTATCAGTGGGCAGTTTCCCCACTTGACCCCTAGATGTTAAGCCACCTGCTCCTAAAAGGTCCCCTCCTTCCTACTTCAAACCTCTCTATTGGATCTTTCCTATTCACATATATACGTGGTCTGGTATTGCTCATCTTAAAACATCAACATGCATACACATAACCAAACAACAGCAAAAGCAAATTTCCATTTGTCCCCTGATCTGCTCTTTTTGATCCATTTTTCTGCTACCACGCCAAACTTCTCAAATGAGTTGCTTAACATGCTTTCTCCACATTCTACTTTTAATTCACTCTTCCTTTCTGGCAGCTTTCTGCCCACACCACTCCTATGAAAACTGCTTCAACAAGGTCACCCAACAACAGACCTCTTGATAAATAAAATACAGTAGACATCTTTCTGATCTCCTAACATATCTCAGCAGCATTTGACAAAATTAACTCCTTCTTCTTAAAACCCCTTCCTGCTGCTGCTTTCTTGCTAAAGGCACCTTCTATCACCCTGGGCACAGCGTATACATCCTCTTTGTTGGCTTCTCCATCTGCATCAAAACTCTAAACTTCAAGCATCCTTAGGATTTGCTCTAAGCCCATATCATTCTCTCTGCCAATCTCAAGCATTTTTATGGTTTCAAATGTCATTTATGTCCTGATAACTCCCAGGATATATCTCCAGTAACATATCTCTGAACTTAAGACTTATGTGTCCAACCTCCTACTGCTTATCTCCACTTACATATTTCACAGATACCTGAAAAAGGACATAGTCCAAATAGAAATCTTGCATTTTTCCTTCTCAAAGTGACTCCATTATCTGCTGTAACTAAAGCCAGAAACCCTGGAGTGATCCCTGACTCCTCCCTCTCCTTTACCCTACTATATTCAATTCAGAAACGAGTATCGTGCATTTAACTTCAATAAATGTATCTCAAACTCATTCATTTTCCTTTATCTTCACAGCAACCACCCAATCTCCATCCTCTCTCACTGGAGAAGCCTCCCTGGCATTCCTGCTTTCGCTATTGCCTCCTCCAATAGATTCACCAAAAACCAGTCACTGGATCATGTAAAAATCTAAATCCCATGTTACACCTCTGCTTAGAATCCTTTAGTATTAAGTCCTTACACTTAGAAAAATTGAATATTCCTTAACATAGCCCATGGACCTTTCGTAATGTGGACCCTCACATGGACATCATGGTGGAGGCACATCATGACCCGCCTGTCTCCCTTTCTCTCCAAGCAAAAGCCACACTCCCTAGAACACACCATGTTCTAACCTTAGGAACTTTACGTCTAGCATGTATTAAAATCTGTACCCATTTTATTTGTTTCTTTTCTCATTTAATATCCATCTGCCACCCAGAATATGACTTTCACAAGTTCAGGGCCAGGGCTTTTCAATCTCTTTACTGTTATATCCCCTGCAATGAACACAGATACCTGGGCTTGGTCATAGTAGGTGCATAATAAATACTTGTAAAGTTAGTGAATGAATAGAAGTACTCTCATTGCCCACACCAGCTCTTTCTCCCCAAATGGGACTAGCAACTTTTCTTGCATCCATCTTCAGTTGTTTTAAAAATATATTTTTTTGTAACCATGCCTCTTTTTCCTCCACTATGAGTTATTAATAGCACAATAAGCAATTCTCAATGTGCTTATGGCAATTCCAAAAGATGCTTCAATGTACAGATCTGCAATTGCTATTCATTCTATGTCCTCAATTTACGAAAAGACATGTTGATTCACTAAAAATAAAAAAATAGGCATTTCAAATGAAATGAAATCTCACAAAGCATATTCTGCATCATGCAGCTACTGTCATGGTAATAAGCCAAATACTGTAAAATTCAGTTTCCAACAGAGCTGGAACACATGGCTTGGAATTTATGTTGGAAACAGCTTCCTGACCTCCCATTTACCTCAGATGTTTTCAAATGTCATCACCTGCAAGTCCTCAGATCAGTATGGCAAAGGACTGGCTCTCACCACCAAGAGATGACAAGAAGGCAGCTACAGTAAGGAAGCCACTGTCTCCAGAATGGGTTTCCATTTCAGGTACCTGGTGCTGAGACAACTTCTGCCTTCTCTGTCATCTGAGGCCCCAGCTTTTGGCTGGGTGATGTAGGTGCTGTTTGGACTAGCACCATAATTGACTCTTTCAATGGATACTGCTCCACAGCAATACTGTGCTGCATAATACCTGTGAATATTCATTTTCTCAGCTCCTTGTCCTGCTGCCTCTCAAACCTTATCTTCCCTGTGGGCTGCTGGCTCATGAGCATAGCAGTATGGCCCATAGCAGTATGGCCCACTGCCCTGAAAATGGTTCCGTAGGACATTAATAACACATAGATGTCTCCAGGATCTATGAATCCCATACAACAATATATTTTGACAATAGTCTTAACATTTTCATTTAAGCATATTCTGTATTGTTTTGATGAATTCTGTGTAATTGAATACTGCCATGCAATTTTTATGCCCATTTTTGTTTTTCATTTATAATACATTAAGAGGTTATCTTTTAAGTATTGTTAGCAAATGAGAAAAAAAGTAAAAGTATACTCGATTCACAAATGATGTGTTCAAGCTAAATGAAGGCAAGATGTTATTTACAGCATGCTTCTCAGAAGAAGACTTAGTGATGGTTTAAATATAGCAAGAAGAGAAACATGAATCACCATGACACATGTGGCGGTGCACACACCAGCCCCAAAGAACCTGTACCTTAGAATCCGCGCCTCATACACATTGCCAGTGCTGATTTCACTTCAGCAAAACACCATCCTTGGTCATGTTAAATCAATGTAATTCATTTGAATTGTATTAGACTGTAGTTTTGTTTACAGTTACCTAGTAAATTTTCTTTGTAGTTGTATAAGACCCATAATTATTAGCACAATACACCTGATTTTGTTTGTACATATTTAAGGACTATTAGAATAAACATAACTAAATCAAGGTCTATGTTTTCTTGTCCATTTTCCCCTTTTAAAACTTTGTGAATAATGATCTAGCATAAAAACGCTGAATTTTTTAATCAGACCCACCTGAGCTCAAATCCCCCTTCTGCAAGCGACTATGGTCTTACAGAGCAACTTACACATTCTCTTGGAACCACATTTTCTCCAGAGTGGTTGTGAGCATCATGAAAGGTGATAAGGTAATATATACTAACCACGCAACCTATAGCTGGTGAGAAATAAAACTCAGTTACCTTTCACCTGACTCTCTGACTTTTTGCTATAAAAAAGTAGCCTAAAAATTGAACTCAATATCCATGGAATGTTCATCCATTAATGCCATGATATTATATTTATATTAACTATTTTTATTAACAATTAACTATGTTGTGTTAACTCAAAGCGACTATGCAAGGTAATGCATTACCTTGTTGACATGGAAAATTAGTTTTAAAGCAGTAGAGAGACTTGCTGCGAGTCATGCAGTGATACATGATTGATAGTGTGGCTTGGACTTTCCACCAAGCCTTCTCAGTCAAGTGCCACTGTTCTCTTCACTGTACTATGTCAAATTATGATCAAAGGAATCATTCTCTAAATTCTTTCAACATAATCGTATATTGTGGCTTGCTTATAGATGTAAGAAAGGGCTTATTTCATAAATAATGTATTAAAGATATTTATAAAATAGGAGAAAGTTGACAAAGGAAAGCTGGAAAGCCACAGCAGGTGACCCTGCTTTTAAAGCAAGGACACTGATTACTGACCTTGACAATCTCATTTTTTGCTCGGCTCTCCCTTAATCATTCCTCGTACAATGGTATCCTTTTAGAATTTTAAGGTATATTATGATTCATGCTACAAAGAGGATGTGTAATAGCTTTATAAATTACATTAGGTCAGCGAACAGTTATTTTTTTCTAACGATCCAAGATAATATGAGTAATAAGTGGTTTAAACATTTTCCATGAAAATATAGTACAACTGAATTTCTACTGAAATTGGATGAACTTCTCATTCTGGTCTTTTTAATCTAAGATTGGCTATGAGGACCAAAGAAGTCAAAGACTGGCTAATGATACTGATAGAGAAAATCCAGTGTCCAAGCAGACATAAAAAATCTCTTTTAAGAGTAAACCAGCTCCTTCTCTGTGCTCATATCAGGAAGGGTCCAAGCCAGGACTACCAACAAATCCATAACTTAAAGAGCACAAGATGATAGAGGCAAGAATATAGGCACAGGTATAAATATTAGAGAGATACAAGGCTTTGATGCATGATAATACATTTGCATACATCTACTTAATTAATACAATTTCCTCAAAATGTATACAAAGATGAGTAAAAAGATGTTTATCAACTCATACATATAATAGGAAAAAATGTAAAGCAAAGTAAATGCTCAAAGAAGTAGAATATTTATATAATTTATTCTCTTCGTGATAAGATATTGTTCAACCATTCAATTGATGTTTACAAATAATTCTAATGAAATAGTTTTTTCACATGATGCCTAGTATTAAATTTACACATACACACATATATGGTGTGTGTGTAATAATTTCAAGCTGTAAAAAAAATTATATGAGGGCACAAGAAAAAAAAAGCTGGGAAAAAATACCAATATTAGTGATAATTTTAGGCTGGTGAGATTAGGAGGAAATATATTTTTATTTATATTTTATCTGTATTTTCCACCATGTTCGAAATAATCATGTTACTTTTGTAACAGTAAAAAAGTTAAATTATACAATTTCTACAAAGCTATTAAGATTTATTGCATCCATTGCAACAAAATTGAGCTCCTTCAAAAGAGGCCTTTGTGACACCAAAAGCCAAAGAAAGGTGTGGGTTAATAGAATAAGGGCATTAGAGATCTCAATCAGCTCCAAAATGACCTCAAACTGCCTTTAGGAATCCCTACCCTCCAATTTTATGCATTTTAGATAAGAATTTTTGTCTCTGTTAGTTCCCAAATGGGGATTCAATAAAGGCAAATGTGCCACATTATTGCACCTTTTTGTTTTATGCAGTGAAAATTGTACCAGTTGGCAATAATAATATTGAAGATGTTTACCAGAAACCTTGGTATGCATCTTCCCCAGAATACTGAATTTTGCTCCATCTAGAAAATCAGTGAGCAGTGGTAACTTTTTCTTTAGGGGTCTCATATAAAACTTTTCTATGGTACAGTAAACATAAACTTTAAAAAGAAAAATTCCTGGCCAGGTGTGGTGGCTCATGCCTGTAATCCCAGCACTTTGGGAGGCTGAGACAGGTGGATCACCTGAGGTCAGGAGTTTGAGACCAGCCTAGCCAACATGGTGAAACCCCGTTTCTACTAAAAATACGAAAATTAGCCAGGCGTTGCGATGCGTGCTTGTAATCCCAGCTACTTGGGAGGCTGAGAAAGGAGAATCACTTGAACCCGGGAGGCAGAGGTTGCAGTGTGCCAAGACTGCGCCACTGCACTCCAGCCTGGGAGACAGCAGAGCAAGACTCTGCCTCGGAGAAGAAAAAAAAAAGAAAAGAAAAATTCCTGGAGTCATTCTTATCTCGAACTCTCCCCCTTTCCCTTAAACATAGCTCTTTCAAATTCACCTCTGACCTTCCATTTATCTCCCACTAGTGTCACTTCAACCCCTTATCACCCCCTTGATCTTTCTGATCCTTCTTCATCCTCTAACCCAGTGTTACTCAAAATGGTTAGTCTGAGTACTTTTCGTTACAGTCCACAGGATAAGGAGTTCACATCAGAATGTAAGTCAGCACTCACTGCTTCCTTCAGAGACCGTCTTGCTAGAAAGAACACAATGCAAACAGACAAATGAACAAAAAAATCACCTGAAATAAACAGCATGCTTAGTGACATAGTTGATTTACAGTCTAGAGCAAAGTCTTTTTCTTGTCATGAACTAGTAACACAGATTTGCAGGCCAGCATTGGTCCACAGGCCACACCTTGAGTTGAGCTAATCTACCCCTCCCCACTCTCTCCAAAATTATATCTCAGTGTGTTCAGATCATGATAAATGCAATGGAGAAAATAAAACAGGGCCACAGCACAGAGAGAGCAGTAAGAGACCAGGACGGTCAGGAAAGATTTCTATTGGCAGTGGCATTTGAGTTGGTAAGAAAAACTTAGCCAAGCAAATATCAGAAAATGAGCCAGCAGTGCTAATCCTTCCCTGTTTACCTCAGTCCAAATATAGTCACATACTTCTCTTTCTAGTATAAGTTACCCTTGGCCTTCTTTTTCTGTATCATATAGTTGTTTTTCTTGTGTTAGCATCTAATTTATATGTGCATTTCTAAATGGAGAGTCATAGAAAACATATTGACTAGTTATAACCAATAGACTCATCAAACCAAGATTATCTTTCCAAATACAACCAAAAACACATAAAACAACAAAAGCATTTAAGATCCATTGCCTCACTGATTGAATCTCATTATTATCTTCCAGGCCTTTTGTACAGTTGCAATAAGGCAATTTGACCTTCACAACATGGACTCGTGGCTCATATATCAATAATCCTGTGTGCCCTGATGCAGCTGGGAGAATGGATGCTTGCAGTTCGCTTATAAGCCAGGTATGTTAAACCCTAACTGTAAATACATAAACAGCATTCAGTTGCCAATACAAAGTATCATGTTTCATCTATTTTTTCCCTGAATTTAATGGCCCACGAAAGGAACATTTTTACATTCCTGTTCTGTTATTTAACAACCAACAAACACCTCTCTTTATGCCCAGCAAGAAAATCTACCAATACCTGTCCACAATAAAGAAATTAATTAGTCAAAAAGAACTGGGGACACTTCCATTTCCAGCAATAAGGCAGAGTAAATGTCCTGAAAACTGCATATTACAAAACAGTAATGTTGGATAAAATATAGCAAACCCTTCTTCAGATGACTCTCTGAGCTCGTAAGAATTTAAGAGAAGTTTGCAGGGGTCAAAAAAAGGAGGGAGGGACTGAAAAGAGAGATATAAGTGGTTGCTGCCCAAATAACTGTTAGGAGCTGTTTACCAATCTCTATAACCAGGTTTCAATGACTGGGAAAGCAGAGAAGGATTTAGATTTTCTCAAAATGGAAAATTAAATCCTTAAATAAAGCTGGGGCTCTATGCATATGCAATGTATGCATATAAAAAACTATGCATACATTGGGGAACATGTGGACTAAAAATTTATCTGCCCACCAGAAAAGGGAGATGGATAATGAGGAATATGTATTCCTTGTATATATAAAAATATCCCCTAGAATTGTATAAGCGCCAGCCTATACTGACAGTTTCAAGGTCAAATTTATTTATTTGTGTAGCGTGACATAGCCATTTCCAAAAAATTAACATAGAGTGGCCCAAGGTTAGCAGTTCCCAAATGCACTTAGAAGAAGCCAGACAAAGCTCTCTAGACCTGCACTATCCAGTAAGGTGGGTAAATTCACATTTTTAATTAATTAAAATTAAATTAAGTTACAAAATCGTCTTCTCACATTAGCCACATTTCAAGAGCTCAATAATCACGTGTGGCTAGTGGCTATTATTAATGAACCCTGATGATATAAAACATTTTCATCACCGTGGAAATTTCTATTGAACAGTACTGGTCCTTGCAGGTACATCCTTAATCCAGGCTTCACAAGATCCCTATAATAATTGCTGCTGAAAATAAGTTCACAATCCAAAATTACTACTAGATGAATAAGAAAATAAGACACTGTGAGTGAAAGTAAGTAGAACATGAGCAAACAGTGAAATAAGACTAATAATAACATTAGATAATAGTATTATCTAATACATGTCATAAAAATAAACGTTTTTCATGTTTTTAAAAATTTAAGATGGACTAAAAATACAACAAAGGAAAAAGATCCTATCAAAGGAAATCAGAAAACAAAATTTTAAACAGAATTTCTAGAAGTGTGTGTGTTTGTGTGTGTGAGTGTGTGTGTGTGAGAGAGAGAGACAGAGATCACTGAAATTACGAATTCAGTGACTAAAGGAAGACTTCATTAACTGGCAGAGAGATCTAAATAAATTACCAAGAGTGCAGCAGAGGAAAATGGAAAGTGTGGAAATCAGGAATGAGAGACTTGAAAGGCAGAACGCAAAAGTCTAATTGGAGTTCCAAGGAAGAGAAAATAGAGAATATGGGAGAGATAACATTTGAAGAACACCATGCTGTTTTGGTTACTGTAGCCCCGTAATATACTTTGCAGTCAGTGTGATGCCTCCAGCTTTGTCCTTTTTGCTTAGGATTGCCTTGGCTATTTGGCTCTTTTTTGGTTCCATATAAATTTTAAAATAGTTTTCTCTAGCTGTGTGAAGAATGTCATTGGTAGTTTGATAGGAGTAGCACTGAATCTATAAACTGCTTTGGGCAGTATGACCATTTTAATGATATTAATTCTTCCTATTTATGAGCGTGAGATGTTTTTCCATTTGTTTATGTCATCTTTGATTTACTTGAGCAGTGTTTGATTTACTTGAGCTCGTAGAGCTCTTTCACCTCCCTAGTTAGCTGTACTCCTAGGTATTTTAATTTTTGTGTGGTGATTGTGAATAAGACTGCATTCCTGATTTGGCTGTCAGCTTGACTGTTGCTGGTGCATAGTAACGTTAATTTTTTTTGCACATTTATTTTGTATCCTGAGACTTTGCTGAAGCTGTTTATCAGCTTAAGAAGCTTTTGGGCTGAGACTATGGGGTTTTCTACTTATAAGATCATGTAGTTTGCAAACAAGGATAGTTTGACTTCCTCCCTTCCTATTTGAATGCCCTTTTATATCTTTCTCTTGCCCGATTACTCTGGCCAAGACTTCTAATACTATGTTGAATAGGAGTGGTGAGAGAGGGCATCCCTTGTCTTGTGCCAGTTTTCAAGGCAAATGCTTCCAGCTTTTGCCCATTCAGTATGATGTTCGCTGTGGGTTTGTCATAGATGGCTCTTATCATTTTGAAGTATGTTCCTTCAATACCCAGTTTATAGAGACTATTTAACATGAGGGGTGTTGAATTTTATTGAAAGCTTTTTCTGCATCTATTGAGATAATCATGTGGTTTTTGTCTTTGGTTCTGTTTATGTGATGAATCACATTTATTGATTTACATATGTTGAACCAAGCTTGCGTTCTAGGAATAAAGCCTACTTGATCGTGGTGAATAAGATTTCTGATGTGCTGCTGGATTCATTTGCCAGTTTTATTTATTTATTTATTTTTAGGATTTTTGCATTGATGTTCATCAAGGATATTGGCCTGAAGTTTTATTTTTTTTGTTGTGTCTCTACCAGGTTTTGGTATTAGGATGATGCTGCCTCATAGCATGTTAGAGAAGAGTCCTTCCTCCTCAATTTTTGGAATAGTTTCAGTGGGAATAGTACCAGCTCTTCTTTGTACATCTGGTAGAATTTAGCTGTGAATCCGTCTGATCCTAGGCTTGTTTCTGGTTGGTAGGCTATTTATTACTGACTCAATTTCAGAGTTCAGTATTAGTCTATTTGGGGATTCAATTTCTTCCTGGTTCAGTCTTGGGAGAGTGTATGTGTCCAGGAATGTATCCAGTTCTTCTAGATTTTCCAATGTATATACATAGACTCCTCTAATCGTTGTTTGTATTTCTGTGGGGTCAGTGGTATTTTCTGGATCCCCTCCTTACACCATATATAAAAATTAACTCAAGATTAATTAAAGACAAATGTAAAACCCAAATCTATAAAAACCCACAAGGCAATGTAGGCAACACCATTCTGGACATAGGAACGGGCAAAGGTTTCATAATGAAGACACCAAAAGCAACTGCAATAAAAACAAAAATTGACAAATTGAATCTAATAAAACTAAAGCGCTCAACATCACTAATCATTAAAGAAATACAAATCAAAACCACAATGAGATACCATCTCATGTCAGTCAAAATGGCTATCATTAAAAAGTCCAAAAAACAACAGATGCTGGTGAGGTTGTGGAGAAAAAGGAACGCTTATACAGGGTTAGTAGAAGTTAAATTAGTTTAACCATTGTGGAAGACAGTATGATGATTCCTCAAAGACAAAAAACAGAAATATCATTCGACCCAGCAATTCTATTACTGGGAATATACCCAAAGGAATATAAATTGTTCTATATTAAAGACACATGCATGTGTATACTCATTGCAGCACTATTTTCAATAGCAAAAGACATGGAATCAACCAAAATGCCCATCGATGGTAGACTGGATTAAAAAAATATATGGTACATATACACTATGGAATGCTATGCAGCCATAAAAAAGAATGATATCATGTCCTTGGCAAAGACATGGATACAGCTGGAGGCCATTATCCTTAGCAAACTAATGAAGAAACATAAAATCAAATACCACATATTTTCATTTATAAGTGAGAGCTAAATGATGACAACAAATGGACACATAGAGGGTAATGACAGACACTAGAACCTACCTGGAGGTGGAGGGTGGGAGGAGGGAAAGGATCAGGAAAAATAACTATTGAGTACTATATATCAAACTTGCACATGTACCCCTAAACTTAAAATAGAAGTTAAATTTAAAAAAATACTTGGAGAATAGCTAAAAATTTTCCAGATTTTACAACAATCACAAATCCTCAAATTCAAGAAATTATTATCAGGCAGAATTAATATAAAGTAACCCACACCTGGATAAATCATAATAAAGCAGCAGATCACCAAAGCAAAAGAGATGATTATCAAGGTAATCAGGGTAAAAGGCATCATCTACAAAGGAATATCAATGTCCACATTAGCAGACTTCACACCAAGAGAGTCAGAAGACCATGGGATTATGCCTGTAATCTAGAATTAAACACTAAGATAAATTATTATTTAAAAATAAAAGTGAAATAGTCATTTTCAAATAAACAAAAAACAAATGTGTTCACCACTAATAGTTCTCACTAAAGAAACTTCTCACAGATGCAACAGTTATATCAAAGGAAAGTAAGCCAGGAAGAAAGACTGAGATTAGGAAAGAATGATGAGCAAAGGCTACGTGGATAAATCACATCAACATGACTGTGCAGTATAATAATATAAATAACAATTGATTTGGGTAGTAACAAAACAAATTAGAACTAAAAATCTGGAAAAAGTACCAAGAAAGACAAAGAGATGTTTGGACTTAAAACATCCTACATCAGCCAGGTGCAGTGGCTCATGCCTGTATCCAAGCACTTTGAGAGGCCGGGGCGGGTGAATCACAAGGTCAGGAGTTCAAGATCAGCCTGGCCAACATGGTGAAACCCTGTCTCTACTAAAAATACAAAAAAATTAGCCAGGCTTGGTGCCAGGCACCTATAATCCCAGCTACCTGGGAGGCTGAGGCAAGAGAATCACTTGAACCTGGGAGGTGGAAGTTGCACTGAGCTGAGATGTGCCACTGCACTCCAGCCTGGGCAACAGAGCGAGACTCTGTCTCAAAAAAAAACACAACAAAAATTCTACATAAAGCCTGTAAGGAAAACAAAAATATATTTATATTTCGTTAAGGTAAGTCTGAATGTTAAAACTCGAAGGGTAGCAACCCACAATAAAGAAATAAAGGATACAACTTCAAAGCCAGTGAAGTTATAAAGACATGCTGAGAATGACAAAGACTCCTGGGGGTAGTAGGAGCAATGCATTGGAGCCGAAGTACAATGCCTCAACTAGATTAATAATTAACACATAAAGAGGTATTTCTTAAAATAGATGGTAGCCACACGGATTTTTTTCAATTCTATTTATTTTATCATTATTATTATTTTGATATGGAGTCTCACTCTGTCACCCAGGCTGGAGTGCAGAAGCGCAGTCTCAGCTCATGCAACCTCCGCCTCCCAGGTTCGAGCGATTCTCCCACCTCAGCGTCCCAAGTAGCTGGAACTACAGGCATGCAACACAATGCTCAGCTAATTTTTGTATTTTTAGTAGAGACGGGGGTTTCTTCATGTTGTTCAGGCTGATCTCAAACTCCTGACCTGAGGTGATCTGCCCGCCTCGCCCTCCCAAAGCGCTGGGATTACAGGCGTGAGCCACCACGACTCGCCAAATTTTATTTTTTGTATCTTACCATGTGTTTAAAATAATAAATTAAAACAAAAAGTAATATGCCCCACTTGAAAAAAAATTTGCTATACTAAGAAATATTAAGAAAAATCTTAAAAGAGTAAAGTGTCTTAAAATTTACAAAGTGCTATTATTTTCACTGCCTCACAACTGGAAAAAGAAAGACAGACAAGTTCCATATTCTTCCTTTTGCAAATGGGGAAGGGAAAACAGGCAGAGTGGTGAACCACCTTCCTTAATATCACACAACCAAGAAGTATCAGAATGTGTTCTCAATCTGTCTTCTAAACTCTGATACAATTTCTTACAGCGCACAATGCTGCTACCTTGCATCTGTCAACAAATCCAAAGAATAAATTACAGAATTAGCAAGTCTCATAGAAATGGCATTATACCTGAAAAGAATTCTGAGCATTAACATAAGAATTACTCAAAGGGAACAGTCAGGGATTTAAACAAGATTTATATACAAGGATGTTCACTGAAACATTATTTATAAGAATGGAAATTGAAAATGATCTAAATATCTAACAGTAGGGAAGTGCGCAGAACGGTCTATCTGTACAGTGCAATGTTACCTAGTCATTATAATTAATTTTCTAAAAGAATATGAAATAGCTGAGAAGTATTCTAATGATAGACTATTAAGGAAGTATATTATATTGAAAGTATAATACCCATTTTATTCAAATATAGATAGTAATGTAAAAATTAAGAAAAGCCATGCACAATGGCACAGTCCCAGCTACTTAGGAGGCTGGGGCTGGAGAATTGCCTGAGCCTAGGAGTTAGAATCCAGCCTGGGCAACACAGCAGAACCCTGTTCCTAAACCAGAAATAAAACCTTTTTTTAAAATTAAGAATGATAGTAGAATACATGCATAGTAAAACCCTAGAAGGAAATATGCCAAATATCAATAGTAATTATAGCTACGATGGAAGAGTTCAAATTATTTCTGATTTTTGTCTTTATTCTCTAAATGAACACATTGCTACTGCAATCTAAACAGAAGAAAATTAACAAATAAGTTTTAGAACATCTTTTTTGCTAAATATCTCCCTCCCCTACAAGGTTAAATAAGTAAAAAAACAAAACATACTAGAAGAAAATAACATAAGAAAATAAATCAAAGATGAAAATAAAACATCTCTGAAATTGAATTATATGAGGCCATGGGCTAGTTAGTTCTCATTGTCACTGGGTCCTAATCAAATAAGTTAACTGGCCTCCAATACGTAACTGAAAACCAAATACAAGACTCCAGTTACCCAAGTTTCTGGTTTAACAGCATTAGCTGAATATCAAAAAGGCTGCCCAAGGAAGGCACCTCAGCCAAGACATTTCATGTATAACTGTTGTCTGTACGACTAAAAGGTCAAATGGCTCTCAAAAAGTGCAAACTACCCATACAGAGATATATCATATCTTCTCAATGTGACAAGGCTTTAACCTGAACCAGGAAGAATTAGGGACCCTTCCTGGCCATCTACAGTTCCTAAATCCGACATGCAAGGGCAGTAATAATTTTCTTATACAAGATACCTGCTTCACCAAGTCTTTTCTGCTGACCCCTAAAGAAATATCTAATGTAATTTTAAAGTTCAATTCACAAGCTAACATCCAATACCACAGGCTGTCACTTTCCCAAACTTGTGCGGATCTATCATCTAATATATGGTGATGAGCTTCCAATCACTTCATTTACTTATGTACTGGCAATCTCTCAAGTACCCATTCAGCAGGTCACTCTAGAGGTCTTGCTGAGGATGGAGAAATTTTAAGATCTTCAATCTTGTTTTCAGGTATAACGCGCCTGCCATCAAAATAAAAGTGGTTAATGGTTTTTCCATTTCTTTTCCATTAGAGAAATAGATGAATGGAGAGAGGATTGAAAGAGAATTGAAGAGGATTGAAAGCTGGACGCTAGTACAGTAGGTGGTTCTTGCCTTTATTTGAATCAAATGCTCCTCCATGCGCTTTATTCAACCCCTCTCCTGTTCTCTTCTTCTCCTGCTTCTACTTGGGACTATGAACCCAAATCCAAGACTTATGGCAGCAAATTGGTCAAGGAAAAAATGTTTGGAAAATCAGATTAATCTAGTTGAAGTCACTAAAACGGAGTTTTCAGAGACAACCCTAGCACGTCAGGCATTTGCACAGGGATTCACACCTCAATTACGTTTTCATAGTGCCTTTGGGTGATCACAGTGATGGTGATGGTGGTGGTGGTGATGATAACAGGATTGTGAGGGAGAGGAGGAGATGTTGAGGAAGAAATTATGAGTTGGAAGACTCAGCAAACATAAACCTATGACACGACAAAACAAGTGTGTTACACAGACACCAAATTGACGAAAGATAAAAATCAAAGAAAGACAGTATAGACGTTGTAATGTGAAGTTTAAATTAACTTCATAAATTGAACTTTATGATAGGAAATCTAAGCTTGTTAAAGTGAACTAAATATGGCCTAAGAAGAACTCCATACTTCTGCATTTGAGTCCTTGTGTCATTTGTTGAAGACAAAACCCCTTTCTCTTCCCCCTTTAATGAATACGGTTAAAGTATAGCAGAACAAGCACATCCTTGCCACCCAAACAAGATGTTTACAAAGAAGCAAAAAGTTTTATGATTCACTTAATTCCTGTATTTCCAAATACAAACAAAATCTGTGTACTTCTCTGCTTGGTTTCAGAAACACTAAAGTCAACACTTACAAATCTACAATACAGAAAATTGGAAAGGAGCATTAACTGGCTCAGGTGATTCCAATTTCACTTATGTTGTAACAGCTTAGGCAGGGAATCTGTTTCTATTAAATTCCAGAAACCACCAGAAGGAAAGAGCAGAGTTAGGAGTTATAAACTTTTAAGGGCAATATACAAATAAAATAATAATAACTTGAGAGCTTTTTAAATTAAGAGAAATAAAAACTGCCCAGCTAATTTGCTTTTAAAATAAATCATTAGAGACACACAATTCCTCAAGAAACACTGCAAACAGCACAAAATAAACCTTATCTCTTACTTTGGTGAAAGGGAGAAATAAGAAAAGGGAAAGAAAAAAGTAGAGAAATATAAATCAAAGAAGAAAGGTAACGTAAAAAAGAAAGAGGTAGAGAGAGCATGGATACAACTGATAGGGGAAAATGGGAGAGAAGTGCAGCAAAAGAGAATAAAATCAGACTGGGACAGTTGCAGTAGATTCTTGGGGAAATATATTAATTAAACTGCTCTGGCAATCCTAGCTTTTCATTTCATTAGTGGGCATTACCTGTTATCACTGCGCTTTGAAATGCCAATTTAGGTCTTCGGCATGGAGTCACTGATTTAAAGCCCCTGTTTTGGAAATGTTTTCTTAGCTCTGAATGGGTCAGATTTTCTCTGGCCAAAGTGCATTAAGCCTGCAAGAGGTAATTATTCTCTTCACACCCAGCCCAGAGATGGCTTAAAGCAGAGGTTCTCAATCCTGGCTGCATGTTAGAATCACCGGGAGAGCATTAAAATAAAATACTGATGTGCTAGTTTCTCTTGACTAATTAAATTAAAATATCCGAGGAACAGCCCCAAACAAGGACATCTTATGTGCTAGGTGACACTCTTACATCCCTTCAGAAATATAGAATGGCTTCTAGGGTGTGGGTACACAAGATTTTTACATGGTTACATTTTGTTTTTACTCTATTTTCAGCTTGTTCAGGGAACAAAGTTTCTGAGAACTGAGTATGGAGACATATTCTTGCTGCAGACTTGAATACACCTAACTTTTTGTAAAATGTGTGCATGAGTTAGACTCCAGAAAAAAACACACACTGCAGCAGCAGCAATTCAGCATTGCATGAAGCACAGCTCAGCTTCACTCTCTTCTCCACTGCCAGGCCCACCCAGCAATACAACTCCTTGTAGTGCTTTTTAACTGAACATTTTTGTTCAACAATGAACTGTTCTAGATTGTTAAGGTTTCAGGGAAACTAAACTGCATTTTGCTAAAAATCAAAACAGGAAAAAAAAAGTCCTTCAGGAACTGTAAACAGTCAGAAATTATTTTTAAAATGGCCCTTCCCCGCTGGTATTATCTGAAGAATCCCAGAACCTAAAAGGTGGTTATTGCTGAGATCTGCCAACTCTGAGAGAGCCAAAGCATTATTTGTAAATAATCCCATCAACATCCTTGAGAGTTACCTGCAGTGGAGGAAAAACAAGTATGAAGATCAGTGTCAACTATGGCCTAATGTGAAGATTCACAAAGAGGATCTCTAGGAATGGACTTCATGTAATTATGGATTTGTTTATTCTGGCAGCTTGGAATCTTGTTTCATTTACCTTTGTTAATAATCACTAGCGTATCACTAGCTGATAATAAAAAACATCCAGGAGTATAAAACCTAGATAGAAAACCAGAAATAGAGATGAAACAACTAAACTATAAACTAAACTAAACTAAATTAAACTAGGCTTTTCCCAGATTAACCACAGGAACTTCCTTTTTGATGATCTAAGTAGAGGTGCCCTGTGAGACAGACTGGCATTCTGTCTCATGGCAGAGTTATTGCCTTGCCAGAACTAGAACAAAGTGTTTAGCACTTTTCATATAAATTGCATTTAAAATGAATTTTTGTCCTAAACCTTCCTTTATCTACTTCCTTTAATGCTCAGTGAGAGGAAAATAAATGCTAGCATTGACTCTACCCCTTCTCCCAAAGAACGCTTGTTAATCCCTCCCAGGATGCTGGGAAATGCCATGTCATAGCCCACAGGAAGGAAAAGCCCAAGAAGGCTAAAATTGCCTGTATTTCTAAGAGGGGCTGGGGTGGAAAATCTGGGCTGGACACAAAAGCCAGCAGAACGTAATTGTTTGTAAGGTTATGCAGACTATGTCATACTTAGCTGTGTGACCTTGAGCAAAATATTTAATCTCTCAAGCTCGTGTTTCTCATCTATAAAGGATGTTCAGTAAGATTATTTAACTCAAATGATCACGGTGAATATTTTACAATTTAATAATGAATGTAGACTGCTCAACCCAATGCCTTAGAAAATGTAAATACACAATTTATTCATTCATTCAACAAACATTGAATGAGTGCATAGAATGTTCCAGGTAATGTTCTGTAGTGACTGGGGCAACCAACACAACAGGCAAAAATCCCTGCTTTTATACTACTTGCCATCTATTGTTCACAAACCGGATAGTATTTTAGATAGTGATGATTGCTGTGGAGACTATATGAGAGAAGGGGGATGGGGAATGGGAATCATATGCTATTTAAACAGAGTAGCCAGCAAAGACCATACTGATTCAGTGAAATGTGAGTAAAAAACTGAAGAGATGAGGGAATGAGCCATGCAGAGTAATTGCAAAGGCCCAAATGGAGAAGCTTGTCTGCTGTGTTGGCAGGTCAGCACGGAGGCCAGCATGGAGGCTAAGAATGGAGAGAATCAGGAGGAGACAGGATCAGGGAGGTAAGGGCATAGCTCACTAAGTAGGGCTTCCAAGCGTTGCTTTTACACTGAGTGAACTGGGAAGCAGCTGAAAAGGTCTAGGAAGAGGAATGACATGATATGATTTACAATTTAACAGGATCATATTAGGAGTGGTTTGCGAAAGACATTGGGTGGAGACAGAGAGAAGAGTTAAGAGACTAATGCAATAATAGAGGTGAAAGTTTATGGTGGCTTAAACAAGATGATGACAATAAAAATGGGAAGATGTGACCAGATAGAGTCTAAATGTATTTTGAAGGGAGTCAACAGGATTTACTAATGAATTGAAATTGCAATGAAAGAAACAGAAATTAAGAATGACTCCAGAGGTTTTAGCCTAAGCAACTGGAATAATTGCCTTTAATTGATGGGAAAGACTAAAGAAGATACAGGTTTGGGGAGGGCAAGTTGTTGGGGAATAACTGGAGCTCATTTGGGACATGTTAAATTTTGCATTCATTTTCAACATCAAGTGGAGATATAAAGCAATCAGTAAAATATTAATCTAGGCTGAAATCAGATGTAAACATGGGCATCACTTCTACATAGATGCTATCTAAAACCACAGAATGAGATCAGATCACTAAGGGAGTGGGTATAAACAGAAAGAAAAGTCCATGAAGAGAATCCTGGGACACTTTACTGTTTAGAACTCAGGAAAGTGAGGAGAAACCAGCAAAGAGAGAATTAGAGGAAATCCAGGGGATATATACATAATGTATACTTCCTATACATTAAATTTGTTCACCTAATTATGCAGGTAGCCATGCATCTATTCATCTAGCATAGCAAAACAAGTTAAGAAAATGAGCTCTAGAATGAGATTAACCTAAATTCAAATCCAGACTCCCTCACTCACCAGCTCTGAGACCCTGGGAAGTTACTTAACCTTGCTGTCCCTGCTTTCTTGAACTATGAAATAAGGAGAATAGCACCAACCTTACAGAACTGTGAGAATTAAGCGAAGCTTTGTGTCTAAAGCATAGGGCTTGGTATACCAAAAAATCAATAAAGAATGGCTATGGTTTCTATAATTGTTATTCATCAAGTACTTTTTGAGCACCTATAATGGACGCACAAATAACCATGTCAGGTACAGGGAAGCGGATTCTACCTCAGAAGGATAACAATCTAACCAACAATAAAAGATACATAAAAATTTCAAAAAACATTATACAGACCATGGCCCCCAAGACAAGCTCTTTGAGGACAGTGACATTTTCTGTGTGGTTTATACAATATCCTTAGTGAGTGGGACATGGCACAGAGCTGGCTCGCAAGTGTTTCATGAATGAATGAATGAGATTGAGATGAAAAAACACTTTCAGTTTGTAGCAGAAAGAGATTACTGGGGAGTTGAAAGGGACAGAGGACATTTCGTTCATGAGACAGGAAGAAAAGTTTTAGGTGATTCTTTTTCATGCAATGAACCACAATGTACATAAATAGAAAAGGTGGAAGAATACTCTGAATTATAAGAAACTATAGCCTTGGAAATTATTGAATAAACCCTGGAAACTAAATAGATAGAAGGAAGATCATTTTTGCTGCTGTGTCTTGTTTTAGAGAAGTTTATTTTGTTTCATGTTTTTCACTGATAGAATGCAAGCCTTTTCATGAGAGATAACAGAAATAAAAGCTAAATGTCACTCAGCTCTTACTATGCCAGGCATTCTTATAAGCAATTTATATCCAGTTACTCCTCAAAATAATCCTATAAGATAGATATTACTCCCGCTTGATAGATGAAGTTTGAAGAATACAATTTTAACTAACACTTCTGAGTGGTAGAATTGGAACTGATACATATGTGAGACCATAACTATTTCGGTGCTTCCTATGGGGACCATATGAGTCCAGGAGCCAAAATACTGACAGATTTTCAAAGACTCTTTTGGGTAAACAAAGCCATAAAACAGAATGTAGTCAAATTAATGATAAAAATGATAGTCAAGATCACTCCTCTGGCTTACTTGATTTTAAGTAAATCAGTGTAGAAGGTATTTTCTAAGTTGGTTTGGTAGTTCAGATATTTGTGAATGAAGTAAATAAATGAATGAAACCAGTGCATTCCTAAAATTTCCTCAATTTCTGAATGACCTGGTGTTTCCACATTCTGGAACATCAAAACTTATCTAGGTTTTCTTTTCTTCTCCATAAAGAATAGGAATTGTTATTACTTTTGAGAAGTAAATAGCTATGTTTTTTGTAACAAGGCTTTTGTAAGAAGCTTTCTTACAAAAGGAAGGATTTTGGAAGGATTTCTAAGAAACATTTGCATCTGTTTTGGTAGAATAGTTTCTATGCTACACTGCGTTGCCTTAGAGCAATGCTTAGTGATTATTAATATATGTAAAAAACGAAAAAATAAAATACGGTACACTAAAACACATTGACTCAAATGAGCCAAAAGACATATGCATTTGTTTTCCCCAAAATGAAAGACCAGGACAACGACACCACACCAGGCACCTGTGCACATGCAGGTGGGGGCTGGAGCCAGTAGATGTCATACATTGTCTTTATGAGCATGTTCCACACTACATTACTCCACAAGCCAAGCAGGGTTGCACACTGCCTACTTTCTGAGTGGTAAGACACGTAGGAGGTTGTTTTCTAGGTAGGGAGTATTCCCCCACCAGTCTATTAAATTTGCAGTTTCATAGATTAAAAAAAAATTTAGCAGCACGGAATAGTTTCTGATTTGAATAATAAATATGCATATTAAAATATTTAGAAAATACAAGTAAACACACACGCACAAATTAAAATCAAAGTCATATTGCCACTACCCAGTGATAACCCCTCAGATTCACATAATTTTTAAATCAAAATACAAGTCATTGGGAGAGATACTAGAGCTGTGGCTGGCTGTATTGTTTCTGTTGGTACGCTTTTCACATTACTATAAAGTCATTTTGTGAATCTTTTTTTAAGGTACTAAGGCTTAGTCACAATTCTTCATTTTACAACGAGAAAACTAAGGTTCAAAGGAGAAGAATGGCTGGCTGAAGAGCACACAACTGCTTGGCTCTGGACAGAACTTAACCGCTGATATTTTAACTCCTGTGCTAACCTTCCAAGGCAATATCCCACTGTTCTATATCTATGTCTTTGTGTCTTTATAGTGTTTTGCTTTTCAAATTTCCCTATAAATTTGAAATACCCTAGTTAAGCTTTGGGTTGGAAAATTTCAGTGAGTATTCTTCCCAGATGCAGGCCCCTCGAGGGAACCATAGAGCACTGATGAGTAAGATCTCACCCTAGTCCTCAGTTCAGCCCCACTCCTCGTGTTGCCCTTCTTTCCTCTCACAGCCCCTAGGGTCCTGCCTATTTCCCTTTAATATCTTGAACTCTGCCACCATCCCCTTTCTTTTGGAGTTAGTAATCATCATATCAACAATTGATTGACTGCCTAATATATGCCAGGTGCCATACTATACATACATAATCTAATTTAACCCTTATGATAGCTTTGTGTTCAGTTTATTATCTCTATTTTCTAGAGATAGAAATACAGGAGGCATGTTCCCAAGGTCACAGAAAAGTAAATGCTGAACTCAGACTTGAAACTAGGATTGTCCAACTCTCAACTCTCTCTTCTCCTGTCTGGATACTGAGAAAGATGAACTCTTCCAAGTTCTTGCCATCATGGCTGTTTCTTGAAATCCTTTTAGTGTCAAGAGTTTTACCGTAGATCACTATGGGGAAATTGGAAAGAGAAAATTAAAGCAACTGATACAACTTTGGACTTAGTCCCGTTTTCAAGGTTTAGCAACCCAATTTAGTAGCTGTGTAACCTGACCTTTGGCAAATTATTTGAATTTCTGAGCCTAATTTCCTTTTATGCAATTATGAAGTTTTGAGCATCTTCCCCAAAACTAGAGTACCTATACAATTTACCATTAGAATCAGTATAGTTTGAAAGTGAAAGGGGGTTCTATTAATAATTTTAGTGGTACAACAGGTGTGAAACAGGAGTTGCCTGAGCAAATCAGTACCTACGGTCCTTTAAAGGTAACGTCAAAGAACCTGCCACATGGTCCAGCATACAATTTTAGGGTTTCAACATTTTAGATTCCTTTCTTTTCCATGTACATGAAGCATCAAATAGCATAGTGGTTTTCAACCAGGAACAATTTTGCCAACCAGGGGAAATTTTACTTCCCAGGGAATATTTGGAAATATGTGGAGATATTTTTGGTTGTCACAGCTGGGGCAGGGGATGTTACTGGCATCTAGCGGAAAGAGGTCAAAGATGATGCTAAACATCCTACAATGTACAGAACAAGCCCCCACAACAAGAATTATTAATGCCCAATGGCAACAATGCCAAGGTACAGACACTCTGAAATTGTATTCTTCAACACCAGAGTAGAAGACACGGTAGAGAAAGTCTGCTGCCAAGGACACAAGTTCAGTTTCCTTCTCACAGTTTAATTAATGGTCAGCCCAAACATGAAGCTAATGAAATCAGCCCATTTGGAATTCAAGAGAAATGGAACATTATTTTGATAGTTTAATTACTATAAACAGATTTGCAAACGGGCCTATCACCACCGTGAAATCATCTCACATCTCAGAGACAACTTGCTCTGCAAGAAAACAAGAGGCCAAGTACCATGTACATAATGCAATTTGCATGCATTCAAAGAACAGCAGTTCGTGTGCAATTTACACAGGTGCTTCTCTAAAGATATGAAACTATAATTAGCAATAATAAAGCTTTCATCTGACCTGCCTTCCCTAAGACATGCTCTGATAATGAAAATAAGTTTAATGTTTTAAGCCCCATGCCTAAAATAAAGCAACTATTTGGGGGAACCAAAGTTCTTTGAAAGAGAATGAGCAATTATCCACAACTCTATCGGACATAATTAATTGATCATTCATGGCATTTTCACACTCGCAGATAAACATGAAAGAGATATTAAAGTTTTAAAGCTCTCTTCATATTCACACCCTGCCCCCACCCCCAGCCCCATCAAGCCAAGCTTCAGTATTCAGTGTTGCATTCAGAGTATGCAGCTTGGCTCAGGAGACTGGCTGTAAGACTGAATATGTAAACTCATATTTATCTCAACTCTTAAGGCAAATATAGTTCATTAAAATACAGTTGCAAGCAAAACATTATCTGTTTCTCTGTGGAAAGAACATTCGGTAGTTGTGAAAGTCTAAAAACTACAGTAAAGAGATTTTAACTCCGTGTGTGTGTCTGTGTGTGTGTGTTCTAAGTTTCCTTCTGCTCTATCAGCTGGCCCCTCCTTACCAGGAAGGAATTTTTTCCTGATTATCATGAGAGTGAACCAGTTCAAACAGCTCCACAGATCACTGCTATTTGGTACAATACAATGTCCAGCTGGCCAACTGCATGAGCTCTTAGGATTAGTCGTTGTTTATGGGCTTCCTACAGTGGTGTCTCTTCTGAGCAGGAAAGGGAATGAAAGGCACCTGTTCAGAGGCCCTCCCACACAAAGATGTATTTTCTGACATAAATCTATGTATCCACGCAGAAAAAGTGGAGAGGGGCAAGAAGGAGTGATGTCTTCCAGCTACTACAGATGAGGGAGAGGAATACAAAGTGATACCAACTGGGGAGACAGAGCAGCTTAGATGTGCAGAAGCTTTAAGAAACAGCACATCTTGGGTTAGGCTAATAAGGAGAAGTTTCTACTTTCAATGTGGGAAGCCCTTTTCCTGATCTGCTTTGTCATCTTTTAAAAACTAACCTTCCAAAAAAAGAAAAAAAAAACAAAACTAACTTTCTTCTCAGATGGCTTCAGATAGAATTTATCATTCCAATCTGGTGCCACCATAGTAGAGCATATACAGTTCTATTACACTCGTTGGACTATATAGTAACAAATTTACTTATTGCCTATGAGTTCACTTAGAGCACTTTTGATTTCTCACTGCTCAACGCTGTATCTGGCATAAAGCAAGGCATGAAATAAAGCTTTGACCAATTAAATTAAAATGATATGAGAACCACACAATAATGTTGTATTGGTATGTTATCATTCTGAAGCATAGTCAATTACACAATGGTTAACAGCTACCAAGCACTTACTAAGTGCCAAGTACCATTCAAGGTGCTTATTAATTGGCATATAGTATTTCTATTTGTGCATATTAATTGACGTATAACCATATAAGATGAATACTCATATCTCCATTGTATAGTTTAGTTAGCTAAGGCATAGAGAATTGCCTATGGTCACATGGCTAGTAAATGACAGGTAAGGATTCAAAGTAGACATTCTAGCTGCAAAGTCTAAATTCTTAACTATTAGCAAATATTGATGCAAGAGATTTCCAAGGAAACTGAACAGAGAAGAATCTAATGGTGGTTGATATTGTAAGTGCAGGGCTTATTAGGCTAGAAACCTGGAGCAGAATTCAGGTGGGCCCAGGGGCTAAGCTAAGCCATTCAGGGTGCGCATCACCTCCTCAGAATTCTCTGTATCCTAATGCAGCTCATCCTGCTTGGCCCTGGAACTCTGGGACAGGGTTAAATAAGATACATCTTTGTGTCTCAACCACAGCAGTATTGGCATTTGGGATCAGATCATTTGTTGTTGCTGGGAGCTTGTCTTGCACTTGTAGAATGTTTAGCAGCATTGGTGGCCTCTACCCACCAGATGCCAGGAGCACTCGCTCCTTCCCCTGTGGTTGAAACAGGAAAAAATATCTTCAGACATTTTCATATGTCCCCTGAAAGGTAAAATTTCCCCTAGTTGAGAACCACTAAGATACACATAGCCCCTAATTCGACAAGAATGCCTCGCAGGGTGCAGAATGACTCTACTCTTTTCTACCATCAGAGTATACCATACTGTGCCTGGAATGACCCTTCTTGGGCCACATATACTTGTGCATTCTTCCCCGACTGGATGTCAGCAGGATAAGATATGGTATTAAAGTTCAGTTGTGTTGTATTCACTGCTTGGGATCCAGTGTTCCTATGTAAAAGCTCACTCATTTAGAGAAAAAGAAATACTACTTCTAGGTTTGCCCTAGAATTAGAAAATTTAATCAGACTAACACATCCTAGGAGGTGAGAAGAACAATTATAATCATTTCCATTAAAAGAGCATGAACATGCGGCTCAGAAAGGTTAAGTGATTTGTCCAAAATCACAAAGCTAGTTCATGTTAGAGCTACAGCTCAAGCCCAGACCCTTTTATCTCAAACTTTATTATATCTCCCTGCCACCCGCAGGGGAGTAGAGCTTTCAAAAGACCAATTAAAGCAGAAAGATAGGCAAAAACTTCCCAACCGCACTCTGATGACTAAATCATCTTGAGTAGAGTGGGAGATGTCCAAACATTAGGAATACTTAAAATGAAGTAGAACACAGAGCTGAATAGGAAGCAGCCTCTGCAGATGAGAAATGAATAAGGATCCTGCCACATAGCATCCATCTCTAACTCATACCATTCAGTAAATAATAGATCTAAGCATTCCCGCAGTAAACCCACTCGCTAAAAATTTCCACGTGCAGCTGAACAATCACTGAAATATACATCTTCTCTTGCACCAGCTTGTGGGGAAACAACAGCACATTACCCACTGGCCTCATGTTGACATGGGCACTCAGGACCTCTTTTGCCAGCAGGGGGTCATAACCTAATGTGCCTACCATGTTGAAACAGCAGTGACAACAGCCAGACTGACAGAGAGGAAAATAGCTCTCTCTCTCTCTCTCTCTCTCTCTGAAGAATTAGATATTCTCCTAATCAGGATGATCAAACCCAAACATCTGACACTGCTGTAGCCACAACAGCAGTAAGTTTGTTCCCAGTCACTATCAGTCTAACAGATCACTCTTTGTGCCCACTGGCCAAAATGTTGCTTATAGTTCCATAAACCCCAGCACAGCTCTTACAGGATGACAGAATCTGTAACAGCATGGCCTCTGATTCCCATGGCCAAGTGTACTCCTTTGGAAGTTATAAGGCCTATGTTAGTGTTAAAGTGTTTGATCATTCATTCATTGAACATGTATTATTGAAACCTATTCTATCCTAGTTTCTGGGCTAGAAATGCCAAGAGAAATAAGAAAGGATTCTCTTCCCAGATATCTTGCATAATTAAAGAAAATACAAATACACAAATATATAATTGAATATGTCAATCGAGCCTGATAAATAAGGCTGAAATGCAGCAGGATCAAAGAGGACTCTCCAACTGTGACAAATTGTGCCTAGGATCTCAGAGGCATGGATGAAAGAAAGATCTCCCCAGCAGATGGAATAGCAACAGCAAAGACACAGAAGTATGAAATACTAGAGCAAGTTTTGGGTTCCTTTTGAAGTTCAGTAGGGCTACAGCAGAGGCTATGAGTAGATAAGTCATCAATCATGGTAGACTTCATTCTTTATTCCAACAAGCTGATTTCCACTTCCCCTCATAGATAAGGATGATAGAAAGGTGGGGAGCTGCTCACGATAACAAGAAGAGAGACATGATCAAGTTTGCATT
The DNA here is from genome assembly GCF_006542625.1 of Nomascus leucogenys. Taxonomy (NCBI): domain Eukaryota; kingdom Metazoa; phylum Chordata; class Mammalia; order Primates; family Hylobatidae; genus Nomascus; species Nomascus leucogenys. Next base: position 81,853,444 of record NC_044395.1, on the reverse strand, counting down.
TAGAAATAGTATTCCTCTAATAAAAGAAGGAATGGATATATCATGCAAGCAAGACTGAGAGTAGAGAAGGCTTCCAATAAGGGTGTATAGAATAGAATGGAGCTCATATTCCAGTAGTGGACACAAAACATTAAGAAAGAAGTATATAATATGTTCAAAGAGCTTCAGGTATATTTGTTTTTCAGTTAATTCTCTGAAGCCGGTACCATAATTCTCTGCATTAAACTGGTGAGAACATTGCACCGCTCAGGGTGTGGCTAGAAAAACAGAAGCCACTCCATGTATTCCAGGTATAAAAAATAGGTAATTAGAGATAATCGTAACATTGGGAAGAACTAGGAAAGCAAAAGCTGGGAAGCAGCCACCAGCAATCTTAGGCTGTAGGCAGCAACAAAGTCACTTATTTTAAGAACTCATTAGCAAGCCTCTAAAAGTTTTAAGAATCTCCAGGAAGCTTCTACCACTGTTTGGAGCTACAGCAGCAAACAAGTCATTCCCAAGAGTTCCCTGGGAAATGACTGTGGCCCTCACATTTGCCCAGGTGTCTGGCTGCAACAGCTTCTGGAGAATGGTGGCTCCTCCTTTCCTGTCTCCCAACATTTGTGCCAGTGCCCGTCATTGGCTATCTCTAACACAAAATTATACAGGGAAAGAAATGCTGGGAAAGTGTTCTTGTTTTTCTGCAATACGATGCAGAAGGGACCTTTAGAAGGGAATGGTGGTGATGATGCCAGGTGGATAACATGGAATCCAGCATAAAAATTGAGGCACAGGAAATTTAGATGACTTTCCCAAGAGCACCTAGGAATTGAAACCAGAGCAATTAAATAATTTGCCCAGGGTAACATAGCTCATAAAAAGTAGAGCCAGGATTTTGGACTTATGCAGTCATACTACAATGCTTACCAATTTTACCACTATGTTGATATGGGATGTTGGGGGGAAAGAGAGAGTAAGCTACTGAAAGGTTTCAAGTTGGAAAATTACCTTAGGTGCTGTTAAGTTTAGAATAGGTACAATGATGTACCAAGTAGAGATGTGGCCTGAAGGTGGAAATGATCAATATACAGATGGGAAAGGGGTCACCAGAGGTTTAACAAGGATAGGAAATGTGGCAGTATCCTGCATGTAGCATATGAGTTTATCTGCTGGTGGGTGCAGAGTGGGAGACTATAGTAGGGAAAGGTAATTTGAGGTAGGAGCACATTGTGTATAAAAGCACCAAGAGGTGACTGGGCATGATTTGTTACAGGAACTGTGATTTCTTCACTATGGCTAGAACAAAGGGTACGTGTGGGTAAGAATGGAGAAAGAGACTAGAAAGGTGGTGGAACTAAATCATGGCAAACCTGAGGTGCCCTGCTTAGGAGTTTGGGGAGCTACTGACTGTAGGAAGCATGAAAAGTTCATATTTACAAAAATCACTCAGCCAAATGCATCAGAGGCCTAAGAAAAAGTAAGTAGTATGTTCACTTATTTGATTTATCCCAAAGCTTCTCTAGTTAATTTATCTTCACCTATTGAAAGGGAGAAAGTGAACGAATTAAGCCAAAGCTGATTTGTCATTTAAAACAAAGCATGTTATTACACTCACCTTGCCCTGAATGATCCTGTCTGTCTTAACACACAAGAGAGGATGAAAAGTTAGGCTTCTGATATATTTGTTATCTGCTATCCATCCGTTAGTGTCCAATAATGCCTATAAGCACCACAATGGCAGTCGCTTCTCATTGCAGGACCTGCAGGCTCAGTTACTTTCCACCAGTACCAGATGCACAAAAGGCTAACGCTACAAGACCCTACAGCTTAGCCCTCGGATGCAAAAGCTCTACACATTGCATTCACACAAACCAGGACTAAATGGTCATTTATAAAGCAAAACATTCCCCCAGAAACGGTCACAGTGCAAGGATGATTAGCAGGAGGTTTGTGGGAATGGAGAATATACTGTGTTGACAACAGGACGTGCCTGGCTTAAGAGGGGCAATGGCATGTTTTAACTTAAATGCAATGTTAACACCTATAAAGGAGAGCCATTTAGAGGGGAAGTACAGATGGGACTCTAGAATTGATTCTTAGTGGGAGGGAAAGAAGAAAGAACTAGAGGAGGGAAAAAAAAATCTTAAAAATGGGCCCTACACTCCATTACCAACCAAAGGTGTTTCAGAAGCTGCTGACCTTTTCACAAAGGCATCGATCCAGCCACAGGGGGAAACAAAGCTGCAAATAAAATAAAGTCACCTCAGTATAACAGATTAAAGCAAATTGTGAAAAGAAGAAAGAAGTTGACCTTGAAAGGCAAATACGTTGTCAGGCCAACACCACCTGGACAGGCGTTTTTCACCAAGGTCACTCTAAGGTAGGAACCACTATGAGCACAGGGAAAAGGGTACTGATTTACAGAGCAAGTCATGAGCCCACATATCAAGTAATCACAGCAGTAATTTCAACGGCGAAGATGAATCTCTGCTTTTCCTCCCTCTTCTGGGCTTTTCATTGACAACCTTGCTTCATTCACACTTGGTTCTCTAGGGGCTTGTTCATTCTTTGTACAGGCATCCCAGTCATATATAAAACTAATATATTCATCAAACTCCTGATGTTAAAGCTGCAAGAAAATTGAGCAGTACACTCACAGAATAAGGGGAAAAGGAAGAAGAAAGAAAACTGGTAAACAGAAAGAAGACTTGTCAAAAGACAGATACTTTAAGAGAATTGACATGACAAGAAAAGATCCAGAGATCTAAAAAAATGGACAAAGTTCAAGTCAGTGAACAAGTATGTTCAGTGATAAGTGAAAATCAAGAAAAAGAAAATATCTGATAAATACAATGGGGAAGTTCAGCTGACGAAAACAAGAGCCAAAATCAAGACTATTTTTCTCAGAAGTACTTTAAGAGGTTCATCATAATGAAATAACCACAACAAGGGCAGGGAGACTATAACTTTGCTTGAATATGAATTTCATCATATATGTTGCTTATAAGATTTCGAGTTAATTAAATTGGATAAACAAACTAATTACATTCCCCATCCAATATTCTTCATTTATTCAATCAACATTATTGGGCAGCTAACATAGCACCGTGTTAGAGACTGGGTTTACAAATATGTATGAAACATAGTGCCTGCCCTCCAAGAGTTCACAGTACCCTCAGATTAGAGCAATTTGCAGGCAAATAATTACAGAAATATAAGTGCTGAAACCAGGAGGTAAGCAGGCATTGAGTTATGGGTTTATCAACCCTGTGAATATAAAACCTATATTCGTTTTGTAACCTAGTTTTGGTTAGGAAAAGTTCAGACTCTCTGAGAAATGCCAGCATTACTGGGCTGAGAAAGTGGTACATTCAACTACATTTCTTCATTAATCTGTCTTAGAAAGGATCTTTCCCAGTTAGTGTTCAAACAGAATTTACAGTGTGAACAGGGAGAAAAGAAAAGGAAAAGAGAGCAAGCTTGGCTCTACCCTAAGAATTTCTATTTTAGAACAGACCTGCAGGGCACATGGCTTGATGCAATCTGCCAAGTGGAAGCATCGAGTCATAGTCAAAGGCAGTGAGAGTGCAGGCCACCCCTGCTCAGAATCCCAGTTGCCTATTACATCAAATCCAACTGAATCATTGAGTCGACTCAGTCGAGTCAAACTTAAAACCCCTGTCAGAAGAGTCAACTGAAACAGCCACCATTTGCCAAAGCTGGAACAATTAGAGAAACAAAATAAAGCACTATTGTATTATAATCCTAAGTGTAAAATAAATCAATGATTCTTCGTCCTCAATACACATAACCCCAGCCTAATCATAAGAAAAAAATCAGACAAATCCAAATTGAGGGATATTCTAAAAAAAATACCTGACCAGTACTCTTCAATATTGTCAAAACCATCAAAAGCAAAGACACTGTCACAGGCAAGGAAAGCCTAAGGAAACATAATGACTAAATATAAGCGGTAGCCTGAATGAGATACCAGAACAGATAAAGGACATTAGGCAAAAACTAAGGAAATCTGAATAAAAGTTAAACACAGTGTATTAACATTGGTTCATTAATTGTAACTAAGCACTGTACTAAGCTTATGTAAAATGTTAGTAGTAAGGAAGACTACAAGCTCTGTACACATCTTCACAATTTTTCTGTGACTCTAAAACTGTTCTAAAATAAAAAGCTCATTAAAAAAGAGAGAAAGAGGGGAAATACATCCTTGGCAGATAACGTAGGACTCAGCAATCCATTTAGGCAGCTGCCATAGGTAGGTGATATCTTCTCCTGGCTGGTTACTTCCCTGGATGCCTTGTCCACAGCCCAGTGCTGCAACTCTCCATTTTCACCACTTGCCTCAATATTTGGAGCCAAATTGGCCCCTCTCAACCATCTCCAAGCAGCTCTAATCTTCCTGGGGCACTGTTGCCTATACCCTGTGGCCAGAATGAGGGCCTGACTCAAGTGTCCATTCCAACATGGGGCATAAGCCAGCTGGTTCCAGCGGGTGGCCAAAGTTCTGCTTATGAGGTCATAAAGAGGGCCACGATGAAATTGCTTTTGCAAAAATTAAACAGTGATAAAATTGTGACAGTAAAAGAGATCTGACCTAACTGACTCAATCTTGCCTTTAACCTCCAAGCTTCCCTTTGTTCATTCTTGGGCTTAGGCCAAAGTAACTTGGGCAGAAATTTAATTTATAAGTTAACTTTGAAACAAAGATGATAACAGCCTTTCTCCAAAACAAATCCTTTCTTTTCTTGGAGACCAGACCACCTTTGTAAAAACTAACAAACAAAACAGCCACAAGATTAGAAATTATGGGTCAGGATTCATGCAGCCAGAGGGCACAGGATTACTAACCCCCCGAATTGCTCCTATAGATAACATCACTACTATAAAGCCTGAGATTGGTGTTTGAGGTATTTTTCAGACCCTGCATTCTGATGGATCAGATGGCATCATTCAGACTGGTAAATGGGCTCATCTGATCTTGTGGCCCCTACCCAGGAACTGACTGTACAAGATGACAGCCTCAACTCCCTATGATTTCATCCCTGACCCAACCAATTAGCATTCACCATTCCCAACCTCTCTGCCCACCAGACTATCTTTAAAAACTCTAGCCTCTAAATTTTCAGGGAGGTTAATTTGAGTAATAATAAAACTCCAGCCTCCTTTTTAGCAAACTGTATGTGTATCAAACTCTTTCTCTATTGTAATTCCCCTGTCTCGATAAATTGGCATATCTGGACAGTGGGCAAGAGGTTCTCATCAGGCAGTTACAATGGGAGAGACCAAGGATCATAGCTTGTCCTAATAGATGCCAGCCAAGACTCCCATGCAGGATGTGGGTGAGCAGGTTTCTGATGACCCTAATTTCAACACAATGGCCCTAACTGGGGAGAAAGGGAGGTCATGAAAGAAGAAAACTGTGTGGTCTTGAATGGAAGGCTGGTGGGGAGAACAACTCTGAATGTTGAACACAGACAATATCTAAGATATGCTCTCAAGGTTGGAATAAACAAAGCAAACCATATGAAGATGTGCGGGGCCAGGATGCTGTAAAAAAAAACAGAGCATTCTGGATGGAGCAGAGAACTCTCCTTACTGTAGTGCAGCAGCAACTGAAAAGTAGAGTGGCTGCTGTGGGGCTCAACTTGGGGGTGGCCTATGTTATTCGACATTGGGTTGGACTCTTAATACGGAAGCCAGAGAAAACACAGGTCTTAACCCAAGAAGTGCTCTCAGCACGGTGCCCAGAAGCACTTAGCACAGTGGTTTGCACCCAAGAGGGGCACAGAAAATAGTTTACTACACTTCACATTATGGTGATGAATGCAGTGATAGAAATAACTCTGGAAGCCGAACATGAAAATAAACACTGGTTTTATGCCTATTTGTGGAATGCTTATTGAATAGTTTATTGGATGTTCATTATGCGCTAAGTGGTAGAGGCGAGAAACAAAATCAGTGAGAGGGAGCTCACAGGCCTGTGGAAAAGGTAGACAACAACCAATTAACTATACACATGAGTGTGTTCACTAAGAACCTAAAAGAAATACTCTGCATGTGCAGTAGGCACAAAGATGGAAACCTAAGATCTCCATTCATGGAAGGACTTGCTGCCCAACTGCAGAGAGTGTAATCAGCAGACATTCTCCAGCTGTCAATTCTTTGAGGGACCATTTCAGCTCCAGAGAGATGCCTGGTCTCAGGACACAATCTCCCCAGGGCAGTCTGCATCTGGCAAGGGGAGCCAGGTGGAGGTATAAAGGTATAAGGGTCTGGTCATTTTGGTCCGACATAGGAAACTCAGGTACAGTATTTGTTCCTGATCTTTGTCATGCCAGAATTATAATTTCTTCCTCTTCTCTCTCTGCTTAATCCTGCTTCCTCCCCTTTCCTTTCATAGGTGTTGATCACTAATAAATATTTTGTACCCCCGATGCCATCTCAGCAGTATCTGCTTCCAGAGAACCCAACTTGTAACAGGAAGAAAGGGACTGGTCAATGAAAATGAATAACAAATGACTCTGGGCTAGACCAGGAGATCCAGAAAGACTTCATCATAGAGGATATTCTTGCGTTGATTTCTGCATTTGATTAGATTTTAAGGAAGCAAAGATAGGGGAAATAAAATTGCTGGCTGGGAATTAAATGCATAAAATCCACATACAATTTGTGAGATTAACCATCTGGGGAAATAAAGCTAGAAAATGTCTGCAAATGTGTGACTGAGGAAACCAGGAACATTGAAACCCCCAATCAAGGTGATTTGGGAGTAATTTCAAGGAAGGAGAAGTGCAGTGTGATTGTAATTTACTAAGCAGAAGGAAGTCTAATCAATGGCATTGTACTCTGTTTAGAGACAGACTGAACAGAAAGGGGGCTGGGCAGCCCAAGGTAGAACAGTACTTTACAAGGTGACACAGCTCAAGACTGGGGAAGCTGAGGGCGGTTTGCTGAATTTTTTTTTGTTTTTCTAATTATCTGGGGCAGGGAAAGGGAGTATTTTTGCCTGCCTTAAAAATTCCCTAGTAAAAAATGTTCCTAGTCAAGCTATATGGCACCTCACTTTTCAAAAGAGCCCCTCAGCTTTACTCCCTATTTAGCCTATTTTTAAGGTGTATAGTTCTAGGCACTTTAAACATATTTTATTGTTCACCCTCACTTTCTAGACAGCAAGTATTACCACTTTGATTTTGAGGAAGAAGGAAACCAGGGTCCTAAACTGTAAATAACGTGTCGGCAGTCAGCTGTTAGGTCAAAGAATGGAGATTTTGCACACTGGTCTATTATGCCCCAGGCATTGGGGTTTGTAACTGCAAACTCATTCCTTTCAAACCTCACCTGAAGCTTCCAGTTGATCCTAGCTCTATTGTATTGGAACTTGGAAAGAGAAGGAGACAGGCAGGCAGGGTGGAGCAAGGGGTAGTTAGCAAGCTGAATCCTCACTATAAGAGAAAGGCAATAGATAATAAATAAAATTGTTACAATGTAGTAATACGAGCACATTATTAGAAGAAAAGAATGGAAGTAAACAGTAGAAGAAACTTAAGAAGAAACTTCTTAGGGGAGGAATAGGGAGGAGTGAGCAGTAGACTGCTGTTTTTCATCATAAGCCATGTAACACATATAATATTAATACATGAATTATATGAATTAAACAATGCTCCACTAAGAGAAAAATGTTTGTGTGGTACAGTCTGAAAGAGATGCAGTCAATCCATTCCTATAAATCCTTCACACTACCATTCCTGGGTTAAGCCAGAATAGCAAACAGCCACATCCCACAGCACAGGGAGAAGATTAGCAAGTTGGCAGGGCCCGGAACAGTAGGTAGGGGGAGGGGTGGGAGTGCTGATAGTTGCTCAAAAACTGCCACCCCTTGACTTTGTTTGTGTGTTGTTGCGATGTACTAACCAGCCTACCAGAACCCACTGCTGTTAAACCTTCCTCTGAGCACATGCTCGTTAAGGAAGCCTCTGACCATTTTTTCCTTCCCTTCAAGGTGAGAATATCCTAGTCTGAGATAAATGTCTGACCTGCCTGACAGTTACTGTAAATTACTGAATTGACATTCTGAGATATCATATATAATCAAGTTCTATGAGCATGTCAAATATAAGCCTGTCCCTAAGAGACAGAACTCTTCTCAGCAAACTGGCAAAATCAGATTTCTGAGGCAGCAAGACACAGACCCTGGGTAGTCGTGATTTCGAGCAGAAGAAATGCCACGTTGCATGTGAGCTCTGGGTAACCAATTATGCACCCTTGTGCCTGTGATACCCTCTGCCTCACTGTGAGCCACAGATGTGTCCTATGAGAACTTACGGGGTCAAATTTGGACTTGGGTTTTATTACTCTCCTCATCAACAGTGAGCACCATGAACACAAGCAATACATGTTTTCAGCTTCATATCTTCAGCACTTTGCATGCCATCTAACAAACAGAAGACCTTCAATTACTGTTAGCTGAAGGGATGAATGAATAAATGAACAAGTGATACTAATTGCCATGAGGCTACATAGAAGTTGATGTGAAACAACATAGGGATGGATCAATGCCGAGGAGAATGCTCAGTCAGGTGAATTAATGTTCCAGGGATTATGCTGGAGGCAGCCGTGAGTCAGAGATGAGCACCCTTGGGCCCCATGAAAAGTGGCTGTCATGATTCCAACAGTAAATTGCAGCACAACAGTTTCACACATACCAAATAAACACAGGTCCATGGACATCAAGGTGTTTAGAAACATTCATGTCCCACCAATCAAATTGCCACAGTTGCGCTCTCCCTGATGAACCTGATTGGATCCCGTTGGAGACTCTACCTTACTTGACACATTGAATGCTGCACTTGATGGAACCTCGAAACCAACGTATTTTAGAAGCTTCTTCTTCTCCTCCACGTTAAATTTTATTTTCCCTTACCTGTTAAATTACTTTTGTTAAATTACTCACTGTTAAACCATAATTGCATGTTAATGAGTTACTAGAAGAGCTAGTACTATGATACAAAAGAAAGTTATCTCTGCCTCAGACCCCACAGGGAAACCTCTGGACTTCACCTGCCCCTCATTCTTGCCTGGGATACATGTGAGGATGGGTATAGGTCTCCTAACAAGCTAACCTTTCCCTATAATTATCTCCCCCACACCACACTTCTGTCCATAGCTTTTCTCCTTATTAGTTCTTTATATACATTTTTCATTACTCGCCCATTCATTCATTGACTCAGTAAACATGTTTTTCAGCACCTACTATGATTCTAAAAATTACTGTAATACAGCCCCTGTCCCAGTCTGGCTAGATCCCATATATTAGAAAGAAATCTGAAACATTCAGACATTAAGAAAAAATGTCCTAGTATCCCTTTGCTTAGAATCACGCAGACAAAATACTTAGATACTTTAGTCAATAAATAAATATTAATTGAATCTTTCTACTAAATAATTAGCATCAATTTAGCCTTCATGATAGAAAGGATTTAAGATGTAGTTTGCATTCAGCTACATTAAAGGTATAGCTAAAAATACGTTAAATATCTTCAATGAAGTAGGTTAGACAAGTCTGCATATATGAAACAATAAAGAGTAATATAAGAAGTTCCAAAATGTGTGATCAGTCTGTAATTATTTGGGGATTCAGAGCTATAATTATTGTAGGAGATGAGAGCTGGCGAGTCCAATCTCTTTTACCAGGTAGTTAAAGGCAAGTTACTTCACTTCTCTAAGCATCCATTTTCCCTACCATAAATTGAGGATCTGAATTAAGTGATTTATAAAATCACCTTGAGCTCTGAATTCCTTGATATGTCTCTAGAACAAATCACAGAAAGCTTCAGGTTGAGGCATTAACTAAATCTGAGCCTTTGCAGATAAACAAATGTGGATATTTCTATTCATATTGACATCTTTAGCTATGTATCTGAGGTGTTACAGAAATCATCTTATATAAGTGGGCCATACCTTAACTTCAAAATTTCTTGTTTGTAAGTGGGCATCTAAATCCGATTATCATTGTTCTTTAATTTGAGAATGGAAAGATGTGTTAAAATTACTCACTGTTAAGTTATAATTGCATAGCACCTACAACTGCAAGTAAGTGTGAATGTACAGGTGTCCCTCCTACACAAACCCATCACTGAGACACCAAAAGGATGGAATCTGGCTGCCTTGTTTCTAACAAAAAATGAAATCTTAGAGTGGGAAGAGAATGCCAGTGAGGAAGGCTAACAGGGAGTGTAAGATATGCATGCAAAAAGCTCCAAGCAAGAGTTTCAGCAGTTCCTATAGACAGCGGCCCCAGGCTAACACTAACTTTCATCCCAATTATTTCTGCAGTTTCTCACTGCATGCCTGATGTGCGTGTGTGTGTGTGTGTGTGTGTACATACACATACACATTGGTTGTGAATGCCCCAATCCTATCGATGTCACATGTTATTATGTCTTCTGCAGCGGACGGATGACTAAAAACTGACATTTGTAACAAGTTTAAAGGTTGTAGTGATTTCAGAAATGCCTACCCTCAACACTGAAAACAAAATGTATAACCAGACAATAAGAGGATAAGGGAAAGATGCGAGGTGCAGTTGACTGCTTTCTCTTGTCTCCCTACTTATGAGACAGGATGGAAGATTAAGTCTGGAATAGAATCCTTCCTTGCTCAAGAGAACAGGCCTATTCTTGTGACTCTGTTCTCATCATAAGAATAAAGCAGGGTCAGCCAACATTTGCTTCTAGATTATATAAATATATCAATATATCACCAGCTACCCCTCCAACACGTAGATATCCATACAAAGTTAACTTCGATCTTTATTTTGTGCTTTGCATTCTAAGGTATTCACCATGTTAAAGGTTGCTAGAGATGATATTTATTTCACTCCAAGACCAAGGAATTTCCTTTGACCCAGCCTGCCCACTTCCCTGTGGGGTTGTCAGAGACGACAGTCTTGTAAAGGGTAATACCAAGTGGAATGTATTGTACCACAGTGGCCAAAACTCCAACGCCAAGCTCTCAGATAAACACGGTGCAGTTGAGGCTTTCAACCCTGAGAGGCGTCGGGGGTCTTATCCCTCTTCAGCCAGCTGCGAAAAGAGACCGTGTCACTGAAACTTATAACCACCAAGGGGAAAAGAAAAAACAAAAAGGGATTCGAGAGATTGACTATGAATGCTGCCATTCTGAGTCTTAGAGATTCCAGGCAAAGCATTTGATAAAAATGTTTTTTGGGTACCACCAGGAAAATAACATACAGAAGAAATCCTGTCTTAATATGTTTTCTGTTGCTATAACAGAATGCCACAGACTGGGTAATTAATAAGAAAAAGAAATTTATTTTTTATAGTTCTGGAGTCTGGAAAGTCCAAGGTTAAGGGGCTCTATCTGGGGAAGACAGCATTACTGCATTATAACGTGGCAGAAGGCATCGCATGGTGAGAGGGCAAGAGCATATCAGCTCAGGTTCCTCTTCCTCTTCTTATAGAGCCACCACTCCCATCATGGGAGCCCCCACCCTAATACTAATACCTTCCAAAGCCTCCACCTCTAAATATCATCAACATCTAAATTTGGGGATTAAGCTTTCAACACATAAAATTTGGGGGACACATTCAAATCATAGCAGACCCACACATTCAAACCATAGCACATCCCATCCTGGAACTTCACTAGATGGTAAGTATATATTTTTTCCTCATTTAATTTCCCACCCCCCAATCTATGAAATTATCAATTATATCTATTTAATGGATAAGAAACTGTGATTAAAGGAGATGAAGTGAGTTGCTCAAGGCCACTAATAACTGACACAGGTGGGATTCAAACCTCAGTTGGTCTAAGTCCAAAGCCTATGTGATTGCTACTTTGCCATACCAGTGACAGAAGAGATGTTCCTAATATTTTGAAAAGGCATTAACCAAGAATAAGTATACTGTGGTGGCACCCACCACTCTGGTTAGTATTTCTAAAGAATCCATCACGGTTACATTTGCCACTGCAAATTAAAGTCATTTGAACTGTGATGATTCAAGCAATGGTGCACAGACAGTATTAAAAATGAAATGCCATTGTGAGTTAATGAGACATCAGAAAGCTTTTAACCTCAGGCTGCAAAACTGTGTTGTTAATGCCAATGCTCATGAACACAGTCTTTATCAAGAAGAGAAGAGATTGGAAATACATGCTACCCATTTATAAAGACAAGAGCCAGAAGGTAGCAAAATGCCAGCAATCAAGCAGCAGCACCCCTGTGCTGTGAGCTGGGCTCTAAATGCCACCAGTCTGGTGAACCAACAATGTTCCTTCCCCGGCAAAAACCCTGCCACAGTCCAGTCTGAACACCCACAGGGTGGAAATGCAGCCTGAGATAAAACCACATTCACTCTGTTGCATTAGCCTCTAGGTCAAAAAGAGTGAAATCTGTGATGTTACCTAATTTATAAACACAGAAACAAAACATGTAATTGTCTACAATGCTCTGGACATAATACAATATTAATTTTAAGTGGCTTAAATGAGAAGTAGAAGTAAACCTCACTTTAAACCATATTGTGGAAAATCATCATATCGATGTTTTTAGCCATTCATGTCAGTAAATATAATAATGAAACACAAGTTGATAAGAATGACACGCCTACAGAGTTATTATTCTGAATATGAGCTCTCCCTTTTCAGGGCTATAGATAAAACAAATATAAGAAATTAGATTTGGTACATTCTTATTCCAGGACACACCCTAAATGGTTTTTGGATGGATGTTATCTTAATTAAATTCCTGATATAAGCTTGTTTTCTCATTATTTGCTTCCAAAAGACAGGTATAGAAAAAATTAACTAGTTGAGGTGTTCCACAAAGGTAGCTATGGTTCCTAGGCTTTGAGGTTTAGCAGACTAGTAATGCTTCAAAAAAATTATTTTTAATAATATATGTCTTACAAATTGCAGCCAATGTTCCTTTAGACATTTACAATTTTTTAATATACTATATGCTGCCACTCTCATTTTATTTTAAAAGGGGACATTTTAGCACACACACACACGGATGGTCCTTCATCTTAACATAATCTTAGCATTATACATTAATCTATCTTAGCATTATTAAAAAAACTCATTTTTATTACTTTTATCTCACTTAATCATGGACATATGAAAATTATCCAACTACTAGCAATCCATACTTGGTATCTGAAAACCTCCCTGTAGAGACCAGCGCATGTGGATTGATGCCAGGATGGATGGAAAACTCAGTCTCTCATTAGATAACGTTAAATATGGGTTCTCTGATTCTGTGCCTTCCTATAGAAACAGGGATAATAATAACTCCCTCATGGTGTTGATATTAGAATCATAATCAAGCAAGACAATAAACAAAAATACTTTATAATTTAAAATATTTGTAAAACTGTTTATTATAATGTATAATATTAGCTAAACTAGACTGACTCTAATTAATTAGATTTTATTAACCATTTCAATTACTGTATTTTGAAATCTACTGCATGCCAGCACACATAATAAGCATTAGGGATATAAAGATGAATATAGCTATTCCCCACCACTCAAAACTCACAGCACAGCCAGGGAGAGTCACAGAAATAACCAAAATAACTAAACCTTAGTACCACAAGTACTATAAAGTGCATAGGAACACAGATGGGACAACAATCTATTCTGCAAGATGGATCAAAGGGCATTAGTGATGCATAGATGAATAAAAGTTTCCCAGGCAGAGAAGTTGAGGAAGAGATTCAAAGGCAGTGGAAATCGCAAGAAAATCTGTATGAGTCCTCTATTTTCCTCACGTTCATCACTCCACAATTATCTAGGAGAATATTCATCTGTATATTATATTTAGTACTTCTCAACTTGGAGAAATTTGAATCTACAAAGTTTAGAGGTACTGAACTTTAATAATTTATGGATAATGCAAAAGGTAATCTAGCATTAGTGCTCACAGTTTGTTTCTTGGAGTGAGAGACCCTCAGAGAGGAGGACCTTGGCTCCAACTCATCCTGCAGCTTACCAAGTGACAAAATCTCTTCCAGCTTCCCTGACACAGGTCCATAGGTCTCTGTACCAAAAAGAGCAGGGCAAAGCAGAGTATAGGGAAGGAGACAGAGTCCCAGCTCTTTCATTTACAGGCCCCATGACTATGGGCAGACATTTTTTTTCGCTTCAAGCTTTTGTCTCTGTACTACAAAATAAAGAGTTTGCACTAGATGACCTCTAATACTTCTGCAAGCCTAAACTTTTCAGGCTGTCCAAAGCACAAGATTTATGTGACCTAGCAAAAACTGGCATTTTAGTAACCATTGCATTGTTGATGCACTTTGAGTTTGTTCTTTGCATAGTGTATCTTGATTCAGAGGTAGCTGTTCACCAATTATTTCCCCACTCTGTCAAGAAACCAGAGATCTAATCATCAAGCTAAATGGGAAAAACAACACATTTTTCAGAAAGGAAGTTTTATGTTTATAGGCATGATTTGTAGGAAAATCTAAAGACTGAGCATCCTGAAGTTGGAGACTATGTCTAAATTAGTTTATTCACAAATTTATTCCAGCACAGAGCCTGGAACATAGGAAATGCTCAGCAAATGCTTATTCAATAGAAAATGTTTATTCAATTAATTATCAATTAGATGAAAAGCGATGGCACATTTAAAAACACAGAAGAGAAATCAATTCCACTAATGAATGAAATATTAATTTAATATTAATTCTATTAGTAGTTAAAAAATATAATCATGTTAAGGATTCAGTGCAAAACCCAAGAATAAGAGGAATTGGGGGAATTAAGATAAATTCTTAGCATTCATGGATACTCCTAGAATAGCCAAAGTTTGCTGAAAATAATTCACTGCAAGTGAAACTGGCAGGAGACAGAGTGTGACAACTGCAGGTGGAAATAGGATTGGCAGAAGAACAAGTTTAAGGACACTGTGCCTCACCAAGGTGACTTATAAGAAGAGGAAAATTTTCCACTGGCTTAGATCCACAATACATGAGGCAATTCTCTCAGTAAAGCAGAACCCTAGACAAGAGAACCTCTTTCTGCCATAGTCTTTGGATGGAGCAGGGGAGACTATTGTTGGATGGAATGTAGAGGCAGGTTTAATGCAGGCCCATGGAGACTTTTCTGGCTGAGAAAGTCCCTAAGTGTAGCTAATCTTTGCTCTGTAGTATCCTGTCTATCTTTATTGTTCTGATTAAAGCTTTCTAACAAAACAGAAAGTAGTAACCTGTCCAAACAAACAGAAAGACTTTCCAATCTACCATCCACCTACCCAACCCTAACCCCACTAACAGCATTTCCCTGCTATAGGCATAATATTTATCAAAGACAGAATAGTCAGAATGTCCAAATATCTGCACAGACTTTCCTTTTGTACATTCATTAATGTAGGTAACTGTTATAATATATTCTTGATCAGCTTTGATGTTCTTCTAGTCTAAAGCCTTTTATGGCCCTGATATGTAGATTGTCCTCTGAAATCCTAGCTGTAGAGATGCTGAAATGGCTGTGAAGTATATGGAGAGGCAGTTTGCCATTCCCAGTACCCATAGAGGTGCACTGCTTGAATCTCTCTTCAAGAACGACCTTGCTACTCAGTTGTGAAAAGTACAGTTAGCCAACAGACTTCATGTGCATTAGCCCTGGAATCCACTACAGCGGCATCAGAGCTGAGGTTTCTTCAACCAATGACTGAGTATCACAGGGGTACTAAGGCTGGCCAGTTTTGCCCAACGTGGGACTCTAACAGACACTCTTCATTCAAATGGCCCCTTAGCCTGCTGCCTAGGGCTGCTTCCATCAGCTCTGACTCTTCAGATTGGCAAGCGGTGAGTCAGATAGTGAACAGTCTTCCCCTAGCTCCAGGAAATGCGCAATTTCTCCAGAGCATCCTTGAGGTTGTTCTCACTAGGCTTAAGAGGAAGACAGAATCCACCTTTCCCTGTTCTAATGTGGGAGCTCCCCGTTGATTGGCCAAGACTTTGTAAGATTCACATCTGGTCTGAGGCTCTCTTATTTTCCCTATTCTGCTTCTTTCCTCTTCATTTTTCATAGGCATTCCCCTCTTTCTTAATAAACCATCTGCGCTTCTAGCTCGGTCTTAGCATCTGCTTCCCAGAGAACCCAAATAACACAGCAGGGATATCTGGAATGTAACTCCAGTGGGGGTGCAGGTCCTTTCCATTTGTGCCCCTTAGCCTGCTGCCCAGGGCTGCTTCCATCAGCTGTCACTCTTCAGGTTGGCAAGTGGTGAGTCAGACATCAGTGAATGGTCTTCCCGTAGCTCCAGGAAATGCACAACTTCTCCAGCGCATCCTTGAGGCTGTTCTCACTAGGCTTCAGCGGAAGACAGAATCCACCCCTCCCCTTTCCAATGTGGGAGAAAGTAGGAACAACTTAACAACTTTGTCCAAATAAATGTTTTATTTAATCCTCAGCTCCCCTCATACCTTTCCAACCACTTAACAGAATAAAGTGAGAAATCAAGAGTTCTTACCACAGGATAATAATAAAAACAATAATAATGATGGGATAGGAGAAAACTTTGGAAGGTGATCAATATATCTATGGCCTTGAAGATGGTTCTGTTTTCATGGGTGTATACTCATCCCCAAAATATGGGCAGTTTTACATTTCAATCACACTTTAGTTTAAGAAAAGAGAGTTCTTTGTCAGCCCTGCTTTATGTGGCTCAGCATCTCCAGTTTGGAATAGGGGAGTATCATCTGATCTTGGAAGCTAAGCAGGGTCAGGCCTGGTTAGTACTTCCATGGGAGACCACCTGGGAACACCGGGTGCTGTAGGCTGTCTATGGCCATAACACCCTGAACGCACCCGATCTTGTCTGGAATGGGGGAGTAGAGTGGCCACCTGCTATTCTGTTCTACGTGTGTGGGCTTCCACCCATGGGGCAGAAAGAGTTCTATTTTAACATCCTGCCACATAAAGAATATTTAACTTCAGAAATAATGTCTATCAAAAGCCTCATCTTCTGCTGTATCTTGCAGAAAAGCAATCAATTTGATCTATGTAAATCCCAGTCAAATGTACTCCATTGAGATGAATTGGAGGCATTATATCACTCTCTTCCATGGAGTCTCCTCACTTCAGGAAAATCATGAGATTTTGAAAGTGACTTAAAGCTGGCTTTGTCTTTCCTAGGTTTTCCTTTTGCCTTTTTAAAAGTGCATTATGTCATGTCCTAACTGCTAGATTGGGAATCTAATTCCATCAGAGGATTCTGGCTAAAGATCAAAGCCAACAATAGCTCTGGGAAATTTTAACTCTGGGTTCCGAAAAGATTATTTGAATGACAAAGTTCATAAAGGTTCCCTTAAGTAGATAATACACAAACATTTTATAGTGATCTTGAATCTCATCACCCTCTGACACAGTAAACTGGATTAAGATTCTTATTCAAGGTCAAACAGTAGCTAAGAATGTCAGCTAAGTAGAAAAGTTTCCCAAGGCCAGATCCACATCTTTCACTGTGATTTAGTCAATCATTGCCAACACCTTTTATTCAACTCCATTTATTTACCCTTGGTGGATCTAAGAAACATCATCTATCAGTGCTCTAACTGAAACATCCCCATCCAAAGACACACACAGACACAACCTTCATATGACCTTTCAACAAATCAAATATAATTAGCAAACATGTTCTGGAGTATAGATGTCCTTTACAGGGCAGGTGGCAGATTAGAGCTAAAACTTTAATACCATAATGAAGAAAAGAACAACAGAAGTTACCTTATTTGATTGAAGCTGAGAGACATTTCCAGTTAAAACAGCTGAAAACTCAAATCAAGAAAAGTCCATGCCTTTTAAAGTTGGAAGACCCAAGCGAAGTTGGGGCTTTTTTTTTTTTTTTTTTTTTTTTTTTTGCAAGGGTATCAAAAGTTTTATATAATGAACTTTTTAGAAAACAAGGTCTGGAAGATGCATATGAGGGGAGAGGCTACTAATTTTCAGGGTGAATTCAATGGATGCTCCTCAACTTCCCCTAAAGACTCATACTCATGCTTTGGAAATAAAAAATAGCATGTAATCAAAGGAAATTCAAACTGGTCACACATTTTTAGTAGGAAAGTCTAAGGAATCAGTTGAGTCTCTTAGGTAGGACTCTTTCTGCCCAATGGGTGGAAGCCCACATTCACAGAACAGAACAACAGGTGGTTGTCACCATTTAAAACGTCATACACCACATAGAGTGCAGCCAGGGTCCTAAGAACTAGCATGTAGAACAAAAGCAAAGCTATGAACAGACTGAGGTGAGGATGAGACAGTAGCATCACATTAAAGCTTAATGGAGTCCCAAATCTTAGATAGGAGCCAAGAGTGACGGGCAATGTGGCAAACAAAGAAGCAAAGGAACTAAACAGAAGGTTGTGGTATCTCTTTTATGTACAGAATTCTGCCATGACAGGGTTACTGAGAGTCTTACAGGCTTGGAACCTTAACCCCAGCATTTGACATCCATCATTGACTTAGCATGGGGAAGTGGCAAATAATGTAAAACATCACAAACCACCATATACACCAAACTTGGACTCTACGAGTCTTTTTTGCAAACCTGAACTTAGCCAAATATGTGATAGAACTCTCATTTAATTTTGTCCTAGTTGCATTTGCTGCTTTTCAAGTAATGGTAGAAGTCACCCTTTGTCTGATTCCTATTGAAAATGTATATTTCATTTTAAGAAAAGCTGAGTTTACAGAAAGAAGGAAGAGCTCCATAAAAGCAATTTTTACATGAATGTAAGAAGACATGCAATTTTCATCATCCCTGGCATTATATATATTTAATTTAATCCAATCTCATCTTCTAGAGAAGCATACACAGGCAGCAGTTCTCAAGCTCACTCATTAAACTGTGGAGTTAATAATGCTGACCAGCAGGAAGATGGAAGACAGCCAATGTTTTCCTACTGGTCAACATTATTGACCAAGCCAAAGCTGTTAAATTAGCTGCTGCTTTGGCTTAATAGTTCTCAAGATGCATTTTGTGTCGAGGTACTTACACACCTAGGAGAGACGATAAATTTGGGTAATAACAGAACTGGAGGTATATAGACATGGTGTAGGACTATTTGTAAGGTGTTTAATGAAAATTGTCATCATCCTCACTATGAAAAAAAATTGTAAACTGAGAGTACAAAAATATATCTTAGCAAAAGAAACTTCAGAAGGGGTAACAAACAAAATTCAGCTATGGCTAAAACAAAATGAAAAAAAGCTTATGTTATCTAAACTAAATGCAGAATATCTTGCACTCTGAGGGAAAATTAATCTATCAGGAGTGATTTTCTCTCTCTTTTGTAATATCTGCATGGCTATTTACTAAATAGCTATTTATTGAAAACAGGGCTATAAGTAAAACAATGAAAATATACATATATACACAAAGAAATATGAGTTTTTCATTTCTTAATATTCTTATAATTTTTAAAATATTCTAAAAATCTCGGAATATGGAAAATGTTAACAATTTTAAGAAGATTGTAACAAGAAATATAATAGTTTGCATTTTGCATGTTGCTTCTGGGCTTGTCCATAGATACAAATAATTTAATTTTTTATTTTTATTTATTTATTGTTTGTTTGTTTAGAGACCGGGTCTTGGTCTATCACCCAGGCTGGAATGCAATGGTGTGATCATAGCTCACTGAAACCTAGAACTCCTGGGCTCAAGTGATTCTCCTACTTCAGCCTCCTGAGCAGCTAAGACTACAGGCACACCATCACACCCAGCTAATTTGTTAATTTCCTGTAGAGACAGGGTCTCGCTATGTTACCCAGGCTGCTCTTGAACTCCTGGGCTCAAGCAATCCTCAAAATGCTGGGATTACAGGTGTAAGCCACCATGCCTGATCCCAAACAATGTATTTTAAATAAACTTTCTATTTGGGAATAATTTTACACACACACAAAAAGTTATAAAGATAGTACAGATAGCTCCTGAATACCTCTACCTCAGTTTCCCCTTATGTTAACATCTTATATACCATGGTGCATTTGTCAAAACTAAGAAACCAACATTGATTGGCACATCACTATTACCTAAACTCCAAATTATATTCATATTCCACAGATTTTTTTCACTAATGCCCTTATTCTGTTCCACAATCCCCACCAATGATAACATGCTACATTTAGCATCATTCTCTTTTTCAGGCTGACTTGGGGCAATAGAATCTGATCCCAGTGCTCTGGATTGGCTGTAATGTACAGACAAACCACTGAGAGTCGCTGTGTCTTGTCCTTTAGCTTTTTGATGATGCCTAATGTTTACTCTTGTCATGTCTCACCCATACTACTGACATGGTGATAGGAAACTTGAAATCTTAAATCCAAAGCACTCACCACCTTTCAATAATCATTGAATTGGAAACCAAAAAATATTATTGTACCCATCTGGTTATAGTCATACATTGTATTTATTAGTAGACAAATTTTGTGAAATATACCTTGATGTGTTTTTCCTCTTAATCATCTAGTTGTTACAGTGTTGTTTTTTCCTTCCCTTATAGCTTCTCTCATCTTTAGGATAAAGTTTTTTTGCAAAAGCGGGAAAAAGAAGAAATGTGATGTAGGAGAAGTTCCTAAAATATAGGAAAAGGAAGTTGAAGCCATTCCAGTGGAGGATATGGAGGTGGGGGAGATTCAGAGAGGATGCAAGGAGAACAAAGGTGTTAAGGACCTACTATCTCCAACTGTTCAGTCTTATGGAGGAGGGTAAATCAGGAAGATAAAAACCCTAGAGAGGGTAGAGGAGGATTAAAGAACAAAGAATTTGCTACTCAATTTGCTGTCTGGAAGTCTAGAAGGAGAGCCTCTAAAGATGGACTCCCATGCCCACAGGAAAAAGTTGTAACTTAACAGAAATGGGGATGTGGCATATCCAGGGTCCCTGAACTCCTGATATGGGAAGGAAGGGATCCACAGTTTCCTATCTCCACCATGAGAAGCTTACTGAGTATCCAGCTGGTGAGGTCACCAGGGAAGAGCCACAGGTTGAGATACAGGTGATTTCAAGGTGGACCGCCCAGGCAGGTGAGCAAATGGAAGCTGAAATTAGGTCCTGGAGAATCAGTAGCCCCAGTGACGGCAGAGGTGGGAGCACAGCGGTTAAGATAGAAAGGCTTCCTGGCAGCACTCATCATGCATGGAAACCCATGCTAGGCTACAGCAAGAACAGAGACTACCACCCAAAGACTGGGTAAGAGGAATTACATCTGTCACTCCAGTCCTCTGACAGTACATGCAAGTACTATCTTGAGCATAAGGGAAAGAGGAGGTCTCCAAAAGCTGTGAGGAAGCTTTAAACTTTGAGTAAGCTGAATACTTAGCTTACCTAAATGAGCTTACCTCACTGAGTTTTAAGTGAGATCCAAGGACCCATAACCACACATGTCCTCCTTTTATTAAGAACAGGGCATGGGAATGAGATCATACTGAAGAAAATAAATTCTTACACATTAAATGGCAGGGTAATAATTTCAACCCTGATAGCTGAAGACTAATATATTAAGTAAAAATAAACCCTTGCAGAATGAGCATAAAATGTTTCTCTTCTTTTGTCCTTTAATCCAAATCTTGTTCATTCTTCAGTCCTCGCCTCCTTCATGAAACTTCCATCTAGTTCAGTGCCCAGTGACCTAAATTTTCTCTGAATTCCTCCTTTACTTAAATTCTGTAGCATTCCAGTGAGTCAGATTAGCTCTAAGGAGGTGATTTACAGAAGACAGAGATCACGTCTTACTCTTTTTTGATATCCCACACTGCCCAGCATGAAACAGGGCAGCACATAAATATGTGTTGATTGACTTATTGATTGATGCACAGTAAGGCAAAGAAAGCTGGTTGAAGGGATATAACAAAGGGGAAGAACTGAGTTAAGAATTGGAGCCACTCTGCTGTTCTGGGATGTAGAAATGTGAAACAATTTATAGAAGCTGATTTTTTTTTTTTTTTTTTTTTTGACGGAGTCTTGCTCTGTTGCTCGGGCTGGAGTGCAGTGCTGCGATCTCTGCTCACTGCAACCTCTGTTTCCTGGGGTCAAGCAATTCTCCTGCCTCAGCCTCTGGAGTGGCTGGGATTACAGGCATGCGCCACCATGTGCGACTAATTTTTTATATTTTTAGTAGAGACGGGGTTTCACCATGCTGGCAAGGCTGGTCTCAAACTCCTGACCTCGTGATCCGCCCGCCTCGGCCTCCCAAAGTGCTGGGATTACAGGCAGAGCCACCGCGCCCAGCCAGAAGCTGATTTTTTTTTATTGCTCCCTCTGACTCTTAGTTATTTACAGCTACTAAAATTAGTTAACTATTAATCACAAGAAAAGGATGAGCAAAGTTAATTCCTCTGGACAAGTCACACACACTATACCTAATGCGATCAATTTTCTCTGCAGCAATTAGGAAAAAAAAAAAATTAAGTCTGTTAGATATCTGCCTCCTTTTGAAGCCTGCTTGCAATTCTAAAACAAAATAACATCACGTAAGTGAGGAGTAAAAAGACAAAAAAAGTTTCCACCAGGATATCTCTCCTTTGCCACTTGAAGACTTCAAGGTAAGGGTGGTGGAAATATGAAAATGGCTAAAATCCATGTCTAACATGGGCTGCTAAAACAAGATCTGATTGTCTCAAGGTGGAATTTGTTAGAAACAATAATTATTTATGACACTTTATTGCAACACCCTCCAAAGCATATGGTTACCTTATTAGCAATTAAAATTCATTTTCATATAAATCTCAGCAGGATATTACACTAAAATAACTAGAGTAACTCCAGGGGAACAACAAATAATTCTAGTTTAGCTCTTCTAAGGCCTGGCACTTGTAATATAAAATGTAAACTAATTCACTTGTAAGTACAATGGCATATTTGGAAAATGTAAGCAATCTATCTACTGCAAGCATGAGGATAAATATTATATATTTGCCACTTTGGGGACATATGTAATTTACATTTTCCCTACAAATTTCCACTCCTTGGTTTTACATTTTCCAACTTAAAAAAAACTTTTTATTCATTAGCAATGCATTTGTTGTTCTTTCTTGTTTTTAATTGTGGATGTCAAAGCATAGCTTTTAGCTGATTGACTTTCTGCTCTTTCAATCATAGTAAACAATACATCAGATTATAAAAATCGGCATGCTATCGTGAGCCAGTAGAAGCACTGATGCACTACAGATATTTCTAACTGTTATGTCTAACATAAGTTTCATCAAATTTCTTTTACCGCAGCTCTGACTGCTCAGAGAATCTTCATGTTTTTTCATGACAATACTCAGTGCTTATTTTCAAAACTGGCCTGCTGAGTTTGTATCATGATTGTTTTTTGATAGTGTGCTGTATGGGGAGGAAATGGGTGTATGCGTCTTCAAATCCGGCATTCAAATCCTAACTAATAATGGCTTAAAAGCTAATATAAGGCCCCGAACCTGTATATGCTACAAAAATACACAAAAGTAAATTAGATTTCTTAAAAGTTGTCCTAATTAGCTAGAACATTATTTTGTAAGCTAGATAGGGATTACATGATTACCACAGTTTATCTTTGCATTTCTATCTTTGAAGATATAAAGGAATATTAGAATCACATTTGTAATCGAATATTATTGAGGATGCATAAAATGGTAATGCCTGGTTCATACTGATTTTTTTTGGGGCGGGGGGCAACAAGACAATGCAGTCAGCTCTGTATCCATGGGTCCCCCATCCCCCCATCCATGGATTCAACCAACTGCAGGTCAAAAATATTGGGGAAAAAAATGGATGTTTGTGTCTGTATTGAATATGTACAGACATTTTTCTTGTCATTACTCCTGAAACAACACAGTATAATAACTATTTACATAGTATTTACATTTTATTAAATATTATCAGTAATCTAGAGAGATGATTTAAAGTACACAGGAGGATATGCATAAGTTATATGCAAATACTATCGATTTTATGTCCAAGACTTGAACATCCATGGATTTCGGTGTGCTTGAGGGGATCCAGAAACCAATCCCCCACAGATACTGAGGGATGAATGTACATTTTACTATATTCATTAAGACTCTGTTCACTGACCAAGCTAATGGACACTAGCCCAAATCATTCCATGGCCATCATGTCTAATTAAGAAGTGACGGGATGCTTCCAAAAAAAGCCTTACCATCAAATTTGCCACAGCCCATTTCTGTGTGTTCATGTAGTCAGTCAACAAACAAGTATTGAGCACCAGTGATAAACTAGTTATAGTATCCCCTGCCCACAAGGAACCCATTGTGGTGAATGATGTGTCACTCAGCAATCATGACATCATGATTATGTTAGGTGGAATTATAATGAGTAGATGATATAAAATGAACTTACTAGAGAAAATCTAAGTCTGCCTGGGGAGTCAAGGAAAATTTCAATGAGATAGCTTCTAAATCGAGCCATGAATATCATGTAAGAGTTTGCCAGGCATACAAAGTAAGGATGGCATTCTAGACAGATGGAAACTCACTTCATTAAAAGAGGAAAGTATGACATGGCAATGATTGCCACAAACCTCCTAACACAAAGCTTCTAGAAGGTGGTCAAAAATGCCACTTTTGCACTTTGGGAGGCCAAGGTGGGTGGATCATGAGGTCAAGAGATTGAGACCATCCTGGCCAACTTGGTGAAACCCCATCTCTACTTAAAAATACAAAATTAGCCAGGTGTGGTGGCGCATGCCTGTAATCCCAGCTACTCAGGAGGCTGAGGCAGGAGAATGGCTTGATCCCAGGAGGCGGAGGTTGCAGTGAGCCAAGATCGTGCCATTGCACTCCAGTCTGGGCAACAAGAGAGGAACTCTGTTTCAAAAAAAAAAAAAAAATTCCACTTTTGCCTAGGGAGGTAGCAGTCATTCCAATCCAATGGCAACAGCCCTGGACATCGGTTAGAAGACAAAGTTTATGCTCTAGGCAGTACCAATTACTCTTCAGCTAACCTTGACCCATTCAAAGCCAGAGAAGGGAAAAGATTCTCCCAAGGCTACAGACTTATAAATGACAAAAAACTATGAACAGAACTAGAACCTACGTTCTTAACTTCTCTGGATCTCCTTTCCTAATCTACAAAATGAGCAGGTTTGAAATAATTTCCAAAGGTCCCTTCAGGCTAAATTTCCACAAGCTAAAATTGAAAACAGAACCAACAACAACAAAAAAACACCCAAAAACATTCAATCCTCTGGCAGACTGCAAATCCTGGCATCCAGCATCCTGGACAGCAGTGAAATATGTAACGAATTCATTTTGAAGGACTGCACAGAAATTAAAAGCATGGATTAAGCAAGAAACCTAGAAACCCAGTCCTACTTGTCAGGTATGTATTCAGTAATTGAGATCACATTTAAATTGAAACAGTCTCCTGGCCTAGCCTCCCCATCTTAGAAGCCCTGTTTACAGAGCTGCCCCAGAAATTGTTCTTACTTACATATTAAGCAGCCTGTATCTCTGAATTAATAACCTTGCATGTAAATATCTTTGTCTTCATAAAAACATTACTGAGTTAAATACAAATATTTTCAACTTTTTTTTTTTTTTTTTTTTTTTTTTTTTGTTGCATTCTACACTGGCTTTGAAAGAACCAAAGAAGGAGAGGGGTTGTTATGCCCTTTCTGTACAATACCTGTCACCTTGGGAATGTGATTCTCCTCAAGTACAACACTTCTGGGAGAATGGAGAATAAGAGATGAGTTTAATTTCCTTCTGCCAAATTAACTTCCTCTGCTGCTGCAAGTAACATGCATAACGATAAGCCTGGAGAATGGAAAGTCAGTGTGGACTAGTGAGTATCATTCCCAGAGCAGGTTCCAGTTCAAAAGCAGCCACACCTCAAGGCAAGCAGGATCAGCGCCAGGAGGCATTGACTGAGGCATGTGCCATTTGATGCAAACAAATGACCACTCCTAGGCATGTCCCAGTGTGCAGGCCTGGCCAGACATGCCTTCTCCATTGTTGTTTTATTGTTATGTAGGGGAAAGAGCAATGAATTTTGGAATCAGACCAATCTGGATTTTAATTCTAGCCCAAGATCTAGCTGAACTGAGCACGTGACTTGCCTATGTCAGGGCCTCCATTTACTGCTCCTTAAAATGGGAACAAGGTCACCTATCACACATAATTGGTACAAAAATTAAATAAGAGCATATTATTAATTTTAGAAGGCACTCGATAAGGGTTTACATATGTTGTCTTTCCCTTTTTGAAAATCCACCTTAGAAATCTCAGTGGCAGTAAAACAGTGGACTTCTACAACTCTGTGCAGTCCCTGATCTGCTGGAACAAAGCCAATGCGTTACAACAAAAATCTTAGTCTCCAGAAATGTTGGTGTCAGAGGCAGGAATAATGAGACAGGGAAATGCAGTCCAGGGCATGTGTTCCCTTAGTAGGCAAGACTTTGCTCCCCTTGTGATGGCACATGGCTCTAGGCTCTCATCAGATCATGGTGTCTGAATACTTCCTTAGGATAATCCCCATCCCAGGAATCAGAGGCCATCTGAAAAAGCTGGACCTGTTGGGCAAACACCGGAGTTGGTTTTCAAGATCAGGACTGAGTTGGGAGAATAGTGAGCTGTGGAATCCAGGAGTGGAAACCACCAGAAGATACCCACAGAGCATGGCTAAGGAAGCACCTGGGGTCAAGAGCCAGAGAAGCCAATATAATTGGATGTTGAGCAGGACTTCTCCCCAGAGCCAGAATTAGTATCAAAGCTGAGGATGAAATGAAGCCAAGTACTCAAATCCTAAAGAAAGTTAAAAAAACAATTAGGTGCCAGACACCATCTCCAAGTGTTGCTATCTAAATCATTACAACTCCATCCCCTCGCCTATCCATAGAAGCAAAAATGACAGCTCAGGGAGAAAGGATAATGTGGTATGAGTCACTAGCTCAGAAGGAATGCTTTGACCTTCTAAGATATTGGAGGTGCCAGCAAGAAGAACAGCCTGAGATGCCATTCCTCAGCTGGGTATCTATTTATGCAATGAAACTACCGATGTCTGTGTCTGAGCATGGAGAGAAAAATGCTGGAGAAAAATGGCAGAAAAATGACAAAAAGAGTTCAACAGCAGAATAATCTCTTGGTACTGGCATGTCCTAGTACTGTCACGTCAAGAATGTATGTTTTCTATGGTCAAGTGGGCACTGTGAAAGGTAACTAGCCTTGAGCCACTTTGCCAAGGCCACATCCAAAATAATTACTGGTTGGGTGAGACTTCAGCAGTAAGAGGCTACAGAGGCATGCTATTAAGAAAAGGATCTAAAAAGGAGGAGTGGTTAGATATGAAGCCAGGCCAGAATGAATCTCCCTGTTAGGGACACGTGCAAAGGGATGGTCATACAGGACCTGCCACAGACCTTACTGACCCATGAAAGGGCAAATATTTGCAGGCCCAAGGCAAGGCAAAACTGAAAAACCAAACTGTACTCCCTCCATATTGCAAGCCCTCAGGCCAAAGCTTGGACAGTGCTAAAAGGAGGAAAAAGAAGAGCTTTAAATTGGGTATGAAACTTAAGTCGCAAACTAGACTGGAATTTCTTTTTTTTGTTTTGTTTTTTTTTGAGACGGAGTCTCACTCTGTCTCCCAAGCTGGAGTGCAGTGGCACCATCTTGGCTCACTGCAAGCTCCACCTCCCGGGTTCATGCCATTCTCCTGCCTCAGCCTCCTGAGTAGCTGGGACTACAGGCACCCGCCACCACGCCTGGCTAATTTTTTAAAAAATATTTTTAGTAGAGTCAGGGTTTCACCGTGTTAGCCAGGATGGTCTCGATCTCCTGACCTCGTGATCCGCCCACCTCGGCCTCCCAAAGTGCTGGGATTACAGGCGTGAGCCACCTCACCCAGCCTAGACTGGAATTTCTATAAACAGAAGTCACTAAAAAGCTATGGAATCTGCCTATGATGTTGTCAAGGGAATAGTTGAGGGCAGTTATTGAAGAAAATAAAACTGCTTCATGCTTTATACCCCAGCTAATTTCAGACTGTTCAATTGATCAGTTATGCCAAATTCTGCTGTCAAGTACAAAATGAGGTCAAGATCTGAAAAGAAACTCAAAGTCAAGAAGATAAGGTAATGGAACAGAAAGGGTAACAAGAGGATGGGAGAAGGACCTGGAGAAGTCAAAGCAGTCTCAATACCCTGGCCTTTTATGTAATGATCACCCTTTTTGTATTGATAACCTTTCTGAGTGAATAGACAGGCCTGATTTTTCAGCCCAGAACTGGGAAGATGCTAATACCCAGGAATGGAGCCCATCTGCCTTACCCACTACAAACAAACTGCTGGGATAGAAGCCCCTATTCAGAGAACCCCAGGCCTCACGTGTTCCGCAGGGGCTTAGGACCAGAGATCACAAACTCTTCCTCTTCAGAAACTGAGGAAAACAATGAAGAGAGAGCATTCTGCATCACGAAGACTTGGACTTGTACCCAGCTCTGCACTTGTTGGGTATATGAGTATAGGCAAGTGGCTTAACCTTGCTATCTTTCACCATTACCACCAAGAGACACTATTGTTACAGATGGGAAAACTGAAGTCAAGAGAGGTTAAGCACCTTGCAACAATTAGCACCAAATAGTTAGCTAGTGGAGGAGTCAAGTGGAGAACTCAGATATGTCCAACTCTAAAGCTGTATTTGGTACCAAGGTGAGAAAATAACAAATCTTGGCCGGGTGCGGTGGCTCACACCTATAATCCCAGCACTTTGAGAGGCTGAGGTGGGCGGATCTCGAGGTCAGGAGATCGAGACCATCCTGGCTAACATGGTGAAACCCCATCTCTACTAAAAATAAAAAAAAAATAGGCGCGGTGGTGGGCGCCTGTAGTCCCAGCTACTCCAGAGGCTGAGGCAGGAGAATGGTGTGAACCCAGGAGGCGGAGCTTGCAGTGAGTCAAGATCACGCCACTGCACTCCAGCCTGGGCAACAGAGCGTCTCAAAAAAAAAAAAAAAAAAAAAAAAAAAAGAAAAAGAAAATACTTTCAAATATATACATACATATATGTATATAGATATGTATATATACACAGATATATATGTACATGTGTATAGATATGTATATATATACACATATATATGTACCTGTGTATATATAGATATGTATATACACATATATATGTACATGTGTATATATATATATAATAGGTCTTGTGGAATTAAATTTACAGTTATTATTCACCATGATAGGTCATTCAATTCTGATTCAGATGATGAACTTCTACCCAGAAGAAGCGCTCTTAATAGATGAAGTACAGTCCATCCCTATGTGATAAAATAGCAGAAAAGGCAAAGGGGAGTTTATTACATTAAGGAAACACTATTTCTTTAAACGACATGAAATTTCAACTACCAAATGGCAGATTGAAGATACCACAACATATTTAAGTTCTGAAGTAGAAGTTGTAAGTGCAGCATGACTCAGAATGCTGAGCACAGGGATGGTTTAGTTGTAAACACAGGAAAATCTCAATTTTTTGTGTTAGTTTTCTTTCTATTAACTAGGAATCAATATATCACGGTTTTAAGAACCAACAAATTATTTCCACAAAATACTCTGTGAGCTGAAGAAGGTAAGAATTTCATTATAATATTAAAATGTGTTAAGCATTGTTTCAATCCTTTATGCATATTAATTAATTTGCTCTCAGAGCAATGGTATGATGTAAGTACTATTGTTATCCTCATTATACTGATAGAAAAAAAATGAGGTACAAAGAAATTTAAGTTGCTGATATGGTTTGGCTATGTCCCCACCCAAATCTCATCTTGAATTGTAGTTCCCACAATTTCCAGGTGTTCTGGGAGGGACCTGGTGGGAGGTAATTGAATCACTGGAGTGGTTACCTCCATGCTGTTCTCGTGATAGTGAGTTCTCACAAAATATGATGGTTTTATAAGGGGTTTTTGCCTCCACTTCGCTCTGCACTTCTCCTTGCTGCCACCATGTGAAGAAGGACATGTTTGCTTCCCCTTCCATCATGACTGTAAGTTTCCTGAGGCCTCCCCAGCGGAGCAGAACTGTGAGTCAATTAAAACCTCTTTCCTTTATAAATTACTCAGTCTCAGGTATTTCTTCATAGCAGCATGAAAACAGACTAATAAAGTTCCCCAACATCCATAGCTAGTAACTTGTAGAGCAGGGATTTTAACCTAAGCAATATCTCTCCAGAGCCCATGATGCATAGGTTTTGATTAGATAAGAATAAGTACATCCAAGGTTAAGTTAGTTAAAGATGGTTTCAAAGGGGGAATAAGAAATAAAATAGGATCACTGTAGAGTAAAATCTACCCAAGTTAAAATGGCTTTGGCCTTTTTCATTAGAATTAGGCAATGTTTTAGCCTTATGGGGTTTCCTTCTTATCTATTAAAAAAAGCCATTTTGATTATTGCCTCCCATATGCCAGGGGTGTACCAGGCAAAATTGCATTATATATTCTGCAGTTTTCAGTTTTCTCCTGAATTAATTCTTTAAAATATTTAATTCTTCAACCCAGTTAAATAATAACAAATATTATGACTGTTGACGTTTATTTACATAGAAAATGCTTTCTTACATATTATGTAAGTGAAGATTATAAAATTGGTGTAGGGGAGCTACCTGGTGATAACTGCATTCCCTAATTTTCTTAAAGAGTGCTATATTTTCTCATTGTAGTTGAAAGCATGTACGATGATACAGTTGCTTGTTTTACTGATGTGGGCTTAAGAAAGGTAAGAAAGAAAAGGTGCCCAAATGTCTAGAACAGTGATTCTAAAAGAATGTTCCTGACCTCAGAAATAAGGGAAGGATGCTGTGTCTTCTGGGAACTTGTTAGAAATGCCAAATTATCAAGCCCTACCTGAGACCTAATGAATCAGAAACTCTAAGGGTGGGGCCCAGACACCTGGGTCCAAGTGATTTTGATGCACATAGAAGTTTGTGAACCACCAGCATCTGGTAAAACTGATCCTCTAGGGCCTTGTGCAAGTGGTAAAGATTTCAGTTGCCAAAGGTGCACAAGGGAAAGGTCAATAAGACAAGCATCTCCAAATTGGAGGTGAAGGTGACAATGGCCAGCTAAAAAATGCAATCTTTCTTAACAATGCCTTTCACTCCACATCTGGAACATGGGCAGATCTGTCACGGGAGAGAAAGGGACCTGGAATACAACTGCAAATGTGAAAGGAGGGTCCTGGGACTCTGACAAGTCCTGATCTAACATATTCTCTTTCGAGACTAACTTGAAGTATTGCCTAGTCTGCTCTGCTGAAGGCTCCCTGGCTTGTAGAGAAGAGGGCTGGCTGTATCACAAAAGGGAGCGGAGGGGAGCGTGGCAGACTGGAGGCTGCAGACTCTGCCAAGAGGCATCAAATTAAAGTCTCCAAAGTGCCTGTGAGCCAGAAAAAAAAAAAAAAATCTTCATATCAAGTGTAGCTCATAGCATGCCAACTTTGGGCTTCTAATTCTAACTTCTTCGTTGCAAAGATAGAAACTGGTCAATGAGGTGAAGTCCATTAGTAAAGCCTCACAAGACAGTGACAGCAGTAGCCTAGCTCTGAATCCAAAAGCTTCCTTCTTCCAAGGAAATGTCATAATTTTTGTGCATGGATAATGTGAATCTTGCAACTAACCAAGGTTCTTCTGCTCCATAAAAAAAAGTACAGCACAATTTCACTAATTATATAAGACTTGTGGCCAAGAATTCAGATATAAATTGTCCCCCTGCTTTGACTTTTGGCCAGTTTATCTAAACTAGCATGGGTTTATTCTTCAGATAAAGGAAAAGACTCTAATCTTCTTCCCCCCACTTCCCAAAATATAGGAAACTGAAAAATTAGAGATTCAAAAGGGCTCGGCATTCTCTGAGAGATGCCCTCAGTCCCTCATCTTGTGGGTTCTTATGGAACCATACCCATCTCTGCACATTGCCCTCACCGCACAGCTCTATGACTCATTTAATTAGCTGTCCACTCCCCCAAGCTGAGAGCAGCAGTCATAGATTTTCTATAACTGTATGTCATTTCTAAAATCTCCCTAGTTCTACTTACCACTCAGCAAAGTTGAATATAGACAGCTATTCAAAAATAAAAACGATAGCTATATTTTATTGAGTACTTACTATGGGTTGGGGTTTGTGCAGATAAACTAAGAAAACATATATAAAGTTTTATCTTTCTAGCTAGCCATGATTTCACTGACTACTGGGACTTTACTTTAAAATTCATTTCTACTATTTTACTGTACTTGCATATTCTTGTAAATACAGTAAAATAGTAGAAATGAATTTTCTACTATTCAAAGAATAGTAACCACTTCAAATTCCATGAAATGAAGCAAGATATATCTAACAACAGGTAAATTAACTTGACCCAGTTTAATCATTCTGTAAGTTGACCAGGTGAATCACATCCAAAAAAAATTATTTTACGTATTTTTCAGCAAACAAAGTTGACCCAATCAACCTGAAACCTTTTGGGAATCAATGTAACTGAGAGGAAACCACTAACTTGGTCAGACCAATGTGGATTTTTAAAATTCAATGAAACCTGGTTTAAATCAAAGAGGGTCCAAGTAGAAATGCTGTTTGGGGACTCTAAGAAGAAATTTAATCATCTAGTCTTAGCGACCAAAGCGAGTTAATGTACCTTCAAAATAAGCAAATTACTCCCTTCTCTCTGCAAATGACCCATCATCATAAATGTTGGTCATTAAGGTGTCATATGATTCTGCAGAGACCACCAAGAGGACACAGGATGGTGATGACTCATCACTAATGAACTGAACAGCATCCAGTAGGAGTCATGCAGATGCCAGGCCAGGCTAAAGGAGGAGATGACCGTAAAGGCTAGGAAAAATGTAAAGAAAGAGCTTCCCAACATTTGTGAAACATAACCTATTCTATTCTAAGTGGTGATTGGAAGGATGGGAGGAAAGAAGAAAGGGAATGAATTACATCAGACAAGCCCATACTGGTAAACTACATTATCTCATTTGATTCCAACCTATGCAGTAGAATTACTAACCCTTTTTGCAGATCAGAGAACTGAGAATCAAGACAATTCAAGTAACTGACTCAAAGTCAGGTAGCAATTAAGAAGTAAAGCCAAGATATGGACTCAGATCTGTTTGGCTTCAGTGATCTTCCATTTTCAGTAAAATAACAGCCGAGATTCAAATATTTATTACTTACATAATATATGTATCAAACAGTTTATTAGGTGCTAGGGATACAATGCTCATGGGGAAAAGGTCCAGAATTATTGAGAAATCCTATAAACAAATATAAAATTAGCATTGTAAGCGTACAAAAAAGGAGAGATATATGATCCTAGGAGAATGCATATTGGAAATTACATTGGAACTGGGCAGGGAAGTCAACTGAGAAGGTGGTAACTAACCTGAGATCTGAAAAAAAAGATGGACGATAACTAAGTGAAGCTAGTAAGGAGTAGGGGAAGAATGCTGCAGGAAGAGGGACTAGCAGATATGTTACTGAGGGACGGCTAATGTGAATGGAGACAAAGAGGGAGCATGGTGCAAAATGAGATCAGAAGGCAGAGAGATCCTGAAGGTTCCTGTGGCCTGTGATAAGGATCCATCTTGTTCCTTATAGCAATGAGAAACTGTGCATCAAGGCCAAGAGGGCAAAATGCTCAGTTTTGCATTGTGAAAAGATTACTCTGTGTGCAACATCCAAAACCAATTAAAGAGAGCTAGAATGAAGGAAATGAAGAGGCCACTGCCACAGCTGAGATGAGAGACAAGAAAAGCTGGGTCTGAAGGGTGTCAAAACATGTGGAGGGAAGTTGATGATTTGAAAAGATACTCAGTAGATAAAAACAAGTGAGTCTGGTAATCGACTGGACTTTAGGGTGAAAAAGAGGAAAGCATTAAGAATGTCTCCTAAATATGTGACTATGTAATGGGAGGGTTGGTGCTATCACTCACAGATAGAGGAAACACTGAAAGAAGAGCAGGTGTTCAGGGCAGAGATCATACCTCTTTAAAACATGAAGTTTAGACAAGTGGTCTGATCTGGGGGTGTAATATATAACTGTGTTAGTAAACCACTTATCAGAGTTATGGCACTGGTATAGATGGGTTGGGTATGGGGGATGGAGAGTGAGCAGAGGCCAATGTCTGGGATCAAGCCTTAAGGAACTCCATCATCTATTGTCTGAGGAAAGGAAAGTGAGCCAAGAGGTGGCACAAATTCCAGAGTGACATATCAAAATAAAGTGTG
Source organism: Nomascus leucogenys (assembly GCF_006542625.1). Taxonomy (NCBI): domain Eukaryota; kingdom Metazoa; phylum Chordata; class Mammalia; order Primates; family Hylobatidae; genus Nomascus; species Nomascus leucogenys. The sequence goes on along the minus strand of NC_044395.1, from coordinate 81,819,183 downwards.
TTTTAAGAAGGTGCAAATGGAGTGTGAATTGAGTAAGTTTAGAATGCTACTGAGGACACTGATACAGAACTATAAACAGTGAATACTTGCAGGTCCCCAGAGGCTCAATAACTTGCGACAGTCACAAAACTTAACAGGAGCCAAACCAAGATTGGAACCCAAGTCTTACTGATCCAAAGGTCTCTTTCCACTGTATTATGCTGAAAACAATGAAAATCAGATTTTAAAATAACATAATAAACAGATGTGACCATACTCTAAGTAAAAGAGATATCTGAAAAATATTTACCAAAACAAATTTGTTGGAGGTTTTTCACTTAAAGATTCCGAGTGATTAACCATAGAAATCCTTCAAGTAGTAAGCTCTGCCCTTTTAAGATTATTTAACAAAAATTCCCTACACAAACAACTTTTTAGAAATTGTAAATCACATTGGCATAATTCTTAAACTCTCCCAGGGCACTTTTTCAACTGCTATTAAAATTATGTCTTTAATATGAGGAGAGAGAGACTTTGCTGACGGTTCTACATTTACTGACTATATGGCCTTGGCCAAGTCACTTGACCCTCCTCTTCTACAAAATGAAGGGGCTAAATAATACTGAAGACATCATATGAATAACATCCTATATCTCACTACAAGCACTGTGGCATCTCATAGCAAATGAGTATCATTACTACCATTAAACAGGTGAGGCAACTAAGGTACCTGGGGTTTTGATCACATAGCCAGATAGCAGCAAATAGGGACTTAAATTGGGTCTCCTAAATCTCAGTTCAGTGTTTGCTCCACATAATCATTCTCAATCATATCATCATTTTGCAGGTCCCTCATCTGCAAAATTGAAAGACATCAGAGTAAAAAATAGCAATTGGTTTTTCCTATCCAGAAACTATCCCCTCACTTCTAATACAATACCCTCAGTTTCCTTTGAGCGGGCATCTCTGCCCTGCTCTCAGCCACATTGTTTGAGTGAAGGTGAATTCTCATCCTCACTTTCCAGGCATGGGACTGTGTTTCAGGACTAGCTACTCACTATGTTACAGATTCTTGGATACCTAAGTTGTTTGGGGCCAAGCCTTGGACCCCCATGGACTCATCAATTCTCTGACACTTGCTAGAACCACTGGGATTACTTAGTTAAGAAGACAAGCTTGAAGATGATGGTAGCAGTTGAACCAATCTGCCTGTGAATAAAATCAACAAAAGTCAGGAGGAGAAAGAGACAGAAAGAGAGAAAGAGAGAGAGAGAGAGAAAGAGAAAGAGAGAGAGAGAGACAAAGAGAGAGAGCCCTGGTGACATTGTTTGAGCCCTGAATCCAGCTTTTCCTGAAGGCTACTCCTGAACTTTCAGTTACTTGAAGCCATACATTTTCTCTGCTTAAGCCATGTTGAGTTTGATTTTCTACCATTTGCATATCAAAGAATCCTGATCAGCACAATTGGCCCTTTAATATACCAACACGAGTTCCTTATTTTAATGAATCTACCACACATCTACACTTTCTTAGCTTATTGATATAAGAGAAATCAGAAGGTGACAAATAGAAATAGGGCCAAGGCAAATGTTTTAGGCTTAACTGCACTTGTCAAAGATCTAATGATTTTTGCAAACTATTCACAAAATTGAGAAAACAACCCCCAATATGGCTCTGCTCTGCTCAGAAGATTAGGAGTGCGTAGTGGGCACTGTTAATAATCATAGTTAAAGTAAGAACTTTACATCACTTCGTATCCTACCACTGTCCCACATGTAATTTATGTTCTAGATATAGTCAACTTTTCAACTGTATTTTGCCATCATATCATCTCCTGCTCAGTCTAGAAACTGTTTTCTGTCATACCCACATGACTTTGATGGGCCCTGAGATACCAACAGACTTATGATTCCTACTAAAATTATTTAGCCAACTTCTACAAACTCTTCTAAAAGCACTTTTAAAATGAAAAAAATTAAGAATTTGATAAATAAAGTTGTCAAAATACATATGCCTTTCCTTCTGTCTGGCATCCTTTTTTCTCCCTATCTGTCTGGCAAAATTCATTAAAATTCAGTTTTAAGTGCCTTGCATGGTGGATTCCACATACAGCTATCACAGTTTAGCTGTGATAACAAACAATCTCAACATTTCAGTAGTTTAAAACAACAAAAGTCCATTTAATTCATGTTATATGATGATTACAGGTCAGCAGGTGGGCTCAGATTACTGAAAGCCTCAGGAACCTAGGCTGACAAAACAGTCCTTTTCTCAGATTGCTGGCTGGAAGGAATTTTGGAGGTGTTGCTCACTAATTCAGTGCTCTGGCTTGGAAGCAACACACATTGCTTCTGTTCACAACTCCTTGGCCAGAACTACAAGTCCCCTGGCAAACACATTAGCGCCCAGAAGGGGGTAGAATCAAAAATATTTGGTGCACTGCTTAATAGCTGCACATCAGAATCCCAGGGCCTTGGACTCACTGGGTTACCCAATGGTCAGAGTATGGGATAGGGCATTAGCAAAGCAAAGAGAGAGAGAGAGAGAGAGGAAACAGACAGAATTTTAGAGATAAATTGATATGCAATATTGTCGAGTTCTCACCTTAAAAAATTCAGAACTGTATAGGACTTCTTTAGGCTTATTTCTACATTTTATTTTCAAAAATGTTGAATTACCTATGGGAGAGATACACCACAAACCTTTCAGTGGTTCAGGTCTCTAAAGATTCAACTCTGACTCTAGGTCCAGGAAAGGTCTTAGGGAAGAGCGAATCTTTGCAGAATTTATCAGGAAACTGCAGGTCACCACATTCAAGAACCACAGGGACAAAAGAATAGGTATAATGGGCCAATCTAAATTCCAATCTCAGTCCTAATTCTTCTGGAAACTATAGCTTCATCTTTAAAACTGAAAGACTGTGAAATCTACTGTATAGTCCACTATGACCGTTAAATAAAATGATATAAGTAAACGCACCCAACACAGTGTCTGCTGTGTAAGAGGGATTCAGGAAACATTAACCTACTTCCTCCTTTGTAGTCTTAGTACCTAGCACAGTATCTGAGAACAAGAGATGATCAACAAATTCAGAGAATAAAAGGAAAAGGGAAGAAAAATCAATTTTTCAAACTTTAAAAAACTTTAGTGATTCAAATATGTCTACTTTAAGTCACTGAATATTTAGAAAAATGCATTCTGACCAATGTACCATGTACAATACTAACTGCTAGAGATGCAACAGTGAATAAGATTTCATCCCTGACCTTAAGAAGATCCCATTCTTCCTTTGTTGTGTGTCACTTCAACAAAAAAAGCCAAAATGATAAATGGGGTACAGAAATAACCTCCAAAACTGTGCCCTGGAGCACACACAACTACAGGCAAGAAGCCTCAACCCGGCCATGCAAATCTAACATCGTAAATGAAGAGGCTCAGAAGCAATGCCTACTGTTAGCCTGGTGGCCCCATGAGTATTCTTAGTCACCAAGAAGAAATTCAACAATGAACACGGCCTATCACTCTAAGACCAGAAAGAGGATTCAAGAATTTAAAGATGTCAACAACAAAGGGGGAATTTAAGAGTTCCAAGATTTTCTCCTCAGATACTCAAAAATTACAATTAGCCAGAACACGCCATTCTCTGAGTACATTATTAATCAGTTTGAAAGTGTTTTCCATTATTTCCAAGTTTACGGTGCCTGGTTTAAAGCAGGTATTATTTCAGAGCAAAGATTATTTCATTCTTTTGGGAACATCATAAAACATGCTATTTACATGGAAGATAACATGGGTAGGCCCAGTAGCATGATTTGTTCTAACATAAAACACACACGTGTGCACACACAAACACACACACACTGACACATCTTCCATTCACTGAAAGTTTAATTTATAGTTTTTTAAGGTTTTAGCAGTTCAGGTTTCCTTTTATGGTAGCATGGTTACCCAATATGCTTTGTTTTTTCATTTCTAAAAGAAAGCCACAGATTTATTATGTTCAGCTCTTTACTAAATGAGCTGAAGGGAGATTTATAAAGCAAATAAATTGAAAGATTTACAGTTTCTTCCTCACAGCAGCTAAAAATTATGGAAAAGCTCATTGACCTTTCAAGAGAAGAACTTGGTTCAGTCGACCAAAAACTAAGGGCACCTAAGAGCTTTCCAATTAATCCTTTAATTTAAACCCTTTGCCTTTCTCCAGTAAATATGCTGGGGGGCCTGCAAAATCCTATCCACTCATTTTCAAGTGTAACTACCTGTGGCCATTGCAAGCAGCCTGTCCCATCACATTAAGCAGTAAGCATCAATAATGTTAATAATTGGAAAAGGAGGGAATTGGGCGATTAGAAAGAGAGGAGAACTAGAGCAGTTATGTGGGAGAAGCTGATTTTGCAGGATAACCTAAAAAGAAAGAAAAGAGGCTGAGGGAGAGGACTCCTGCATCTTGAAGGGAGAAGGAAGGGGATGAGAATCTGAAGGTTGCTAAGGACAGATTTATTATAGAAAGGGCCGGGTCAAGTATTCTGCTAAATTCTATCCTGAAGTTCTCCATAGGGGAGAAATTTGGAATGGGATTGTGGAAGCATGCCTGAATCTATGGGAGACTAATTCCTTATCTATGCTGACCTAAAACTGTAAAATAAGAGTTGCCCAAACTGTCTTCTATCTAAGATACACAAATTATGTTCCCTCAGGACCCATAGAGTAAATATAAACAGGCAAAATCCCTCATTTAGACTCTGATATTTGGTCTTCGTTGTTGTGTTTTTTTCATGAAGACAAATATAATATTGGATTAGGATTGAAGGCATGTCATTTATTTATTAACAGCATAAACTTGAGTAAATCATTAATTCTCTTGGATCTTTGGTTTTATGAGGATAACAGTAATACCTAGCTTCACAGTGACTATCATAGAGTACATGCTGAGGAAATATTCGCTGTCAACAACAGCAGCAACCTTGTCATCTTTCGTCAACTACGACTGAATCAGAACAAGAGAAATGAGATGGTTTCGTACAGAAACAACTGTATTCAGTATAAAAAGATACAAGTTTAAGTACGTGTGAGCCTCAATTCCCTCTTACAAAGATGCGAAGTAGGATTGTGGAATCAAAGCTCTAACTCCACTACTTAACTTCCTAGGTAACCTTAGGGTGAGTCTCAATTCCCTCTTACAAAGATGAGAAATAGGATCGCAGAATCGGAGCTCTAACTCCACTACTTAACTAGCTAGATGACCTCAGGCAAGTCTCTCAACTTTTCTTAGTCTCAGTTTCCTCACATGTAGAATGAGAATAACAATATTTTACTGGAGTATAATAGGAAAAACCGTGTAAGGTACTTAGAATATAAACATAGAAAATGTACTAATAAATATTAGCAGCAACAACAACTAGGATTTATTTATTCATTTATGCACTCAACAATTATTTACCAAGCAGCTGCTATGTGCCAGGCAAGGCTGGTTATTAGAGAGTCAACAGTGAATGAAGCAGACAAAAATCTCTGACATCTTGGAGCCTGCTCTCCATGCTAATAAGAGTGTCTGGTGCACTTAAGTATTTATTTAATAATTTGAGTATTTTTTAAGAAAGGACAGCATGAAAAAAGTCCTAACCTGGATTAAGATTTAATCTGCTAGCCGGGCGCAGTGGCTCATGCCTGTAATCCCAGCATTTTGGGAGGCCCAGGCGAGTGGATCACGAGGTCAGGAGATAGAGACCATCCTGGCTAACACAGTGATACCCTGTTTCTAGTAAAATACAAAAAAATTAGCAGGGCGTGGTGGCAGGTGCCTGTAGTCCCAGCTACTTGGGAGACTGAGGCAGGAGAATCGCATGAAACCGAGAGGCGGAGCTTGCAGTGAGCTGAGATGGCGCCACTTCCCTCCAGCCTGGGTGACAGAGCGAGACTCCATCTCAAAAAAAGAAAAAAAAAAAAGATGTAATTTGCCTGACTCTTGGACATGTCACTTCACCTCTCTGGACCTTAGTTTCCTCAACTATAAAATACCCCAAGAAAAAAAAATCCCTAAATCATGACAGTTTATAGGATACTAAGAAAATATATATTAAAGCACTTCATAAATTAAAATGCCTTATACAAATATTTGTTATTGTCATATTTATTCTAGCTATACACGTGCTTAATGGCCACATATTCAGGAACATCATACCCAAACTTTACCCAAAGAGGAAAGCAAAATGACGAACCATTCTCTTCTTAATTATGATTCAAAAAAAAATAAATTTGTGCATAGGTTCAGTAAATTACGGAAGAGAAACAACAGGTTTTGTAGGAGTTTGCGTTAAAGAAAACAAACCTTTATAACTCCCTATAGTTACCATAAAAAAATCCTGCCACTTATAAATATACAGAGATTTTTAGGAATTCCCAGATTTGTAAATATTACTAAAGCTTATAATTATGTAGTAAAAGCCATTAAGGAGCATTTTTGAAAATATGATCCACAGAATTCTGGTTTTATGGAACGATAATAAGTTTCATGTGTGAATTACAATAATTCCATGTACAAGTAAGTTAAACAGATGCTATGTTAAACACAGTTTGCAGTGAGCTTTTCAAAACCATTATATGCAAGTTTGATATCTGGTATGTAAAATGTTCTAAACATATTTGAACAAGGAAACATTTTCCCTCTCTTCTTAGGAAAAATGGAATAAACTTTAAGAAACTTTAAGTAAACACGGCTGAAACATTTAAGTTACCCCTTTGAATTTTCAACAAGAGGCATTCAATACTCACTGACAGTGGAGAACCACAAAGCCCAAAGTTGGGTTGGGATCTAGATATCAAATTGTCTGCTTGTCACTCGGCAGCCAGTTAAATTCTGATTGTGTTTTGGCCAATTACTACATGTCATGGGCATTCATTGTCTATACTAAAATTACAAATTATGTTCAAAAGTCAAAGTAAAAAATCAATCTGAATATTACATGTACATATATACACACATTATATCTGTACATATATATGTACTTATCTATACATATATATGTTCAGATGTGTATATGTATATGTACAACGTATATATAATACACATATATGTACTATGTAATATACATATAATACACATATGTACATATATGTGTATATAATACACATATATCTGTACATATATGTGTATATAATAATAATATATTGAATATATAGCTATATCCATGAAGAATAAGAAATATCTATTTTGAAGCTATACCAGAACTAATCATACAATAAACAGTGGATTTCAATGGCATTCTCCGTGAGGGGCAAGCTGTTACCACTGGACTGGAGAAGAATGGATGATATACATTTAGATGTGTTCAAGAACACAAAAAGGAAGCCCCAGCCAGGTGCGGTGGTTCATGCCTGTAATCCCAGCACTTTGGGAGGCCGAGGAGGGTGGATCACTTGAGGTCAGGAGTGTGAGACCAGCCTGGTCAACATGGTGAAACCCCATCTCTACTAAAAAAAAAATTAGCCAGGCATGGTGGCGGGCACCTATAATCCCAGCTACTTCGGAAGCTGCGGCAGGAGAATCGCTTGAACCTGGGAGGTGGAGTTTGCAGTGAGCTGAGAGCACACCACTGCACTCCAGCATGAGTGACAGAGCAAGACTCCATCTGAAAAGAGAAAAAAAAAAAGGCCCTGACTTTTATCATCTATGGAAGTAATGTTAATGAATAACAGTGAATAACCATTCACTAAAAATGAGTTGCAATTTGTCAAAGTTGATTTAGGAAAAAAATCCACTTTCTGAAAGTAGATTGAGGCATCAGGTAGTAGAAAGTATTAAAACCATATATCTTTTTAAAATGTAAGCATTTCCAACTTTACATTAAGCAGATTCCCTTTGACTGCCTATACCCCAGACTAATAGAGATACTGAAGCCTTTGATGTAAGAGAAATTGCCCAGTCTGCTATAGATTCCCAGAAGAGCAGCCCAGAAGGGAGAGCTAACTAAAGATTTTTGACAATCCTGAGAATTGCTATTCATCATAGCTTGTGAGAAATTGTGAAAGGATGCTCAGTTTACCGTCCTCACCAAAAAATGCTGAGTTGGTGTATCAGAAAAACAAATTCAGAGAAAATATTATTTCTGTGAAAGAAATTTGCAAAAGTCTAGAACTGGAGAAAATGGACAACTAACCAAATGTATCCTGGGGAAAAAAAAAGGATAACAGGAATCAATTGGAGTTATTTTTCCTCTGGATCATTATATAGGGCCATGAATTATTTCTGATGTCAGATGGGTCTGAGATTAAATCCTGACTCGGTCATATGCTGTGTGACAAGCCTTGGTTTATTTACTGACCAATTATAGACAGGACTGAGCAAGATGACAGGTGTTAAGACCTGATTAGCACAATGCCTGACACAAATGTTAGTTTTCCTTTTTTACCGAGAAAAACTTATCAAACACCTGGGAATGTCCCACATCATACCACCAGCTGTTCATTTATTCAACGAATACTTACTGAGCACCCACTCTGTTCCAGGAACTGTCCGAGGTGCTAGGGAAAAACAATCTGCAAAACAGGCAACAATCCCAGTCTTCATAAGGCTTACATTCTGGCACTTGTAAAGAGAATGCTCATTTCCATTCCTTCCTCCCGAGCCTAAACAAGTAAACTTATTCCTTTTTCAGTCAAATGCAACACATGACTTCACACAATGCTGGAAGCATCAACATGTGAACTATAATCTATCTGACAAACCAAGTTTCTTTAGCTGGGCTCAGAAAGTTCCCATTAGAGTTTTGAGAGCCAGGTGTCAGCATCAAAAGACAAAATTCAGCATTCAGCAGTAGCAGGAAAAGTGATAAACATCCAGAAATGAATGGGAAAAAGTCCCTGAATCTCTATAGCAGCTCCTTAGAAACTGTTAGCTAGCACTGGGCTTTCTGTAAATCCTTTCAATCCTAAAAGGAGGACAAGAGGTTTCTTATAAAGACGTGCAAGCTGTAACCGGAACACATTTCAAGGTGGCTTTTTCCACCTTAAAATTGGAAAGAAATTAACAAGATCTATCTATGAGATGCCAAATGTCAGTGGAAAGAATCCATAGAGCACTAAAGTTTATCCATGGAATCACATTCTTCTACCTTCATTTATTCATCAGTTCATTCAGAAAGTAACTAGTATATTCCAGGTGCTAGGCTGGGGATATAAAAATGAATCAGAAACAGCTCTGGCCTTTGAATAGCTCTTAACCTAAAAAACATGTTAAGAAAAAGTAATGAAGAGGCTGGGCGTGGTGGCTCATGCCTGTAATCCCAACACTTTGGGAGGTCGAGACGGGCAGATCACTTGAGGTCAGGAGTTTGAGACCAGCCTGGCCAAAATGGAGAAACCCCATCTCTCCTAAAAATACAAAATTAGCCAGGGGTGGTGGTGCATGCCTGTAATCCCAGCTACTCAGGAGGCTGAGGCAGGAGAATCATTTGAACTCGGGAGGCGGAGGTTGCAGTGAGCCGAGATCGTGCCATTGCACTCCAGCCTGGGCAACAAGAGCAAAACTCCGTCTCAAAAAAAAAAAAAAAAACAGTAATGAAGATCCTGTTTGATAGGCACTCTAATAAGTTTTGACAAAGTGCTACTAGAACCCAGAGGAAGAAGCCTCAAAATAAGCCATTAGAGTTTGATTTAATAAAGATGAAGCAGCCAGAGAATTGATTCTAAATTCACTTTTCATACAACATCTAATCTACTCCTCACACCCAATCAATGGATCCTGTGAGTTTCACCTCCTGTCCACATTCTCCATGTCCACCATTGCATCTTGTCTGGACTACAGCAGCAGACTAACAACTGATGTCCCTGATTTGCTGCTACCTTCTGTCCTCCACTGAAGCCAGAATGATTTTTCAGAAATACAAACTGGATCTTATCACCTCTTTTAAAATCTCATCAACGTTTCATTTCCTACTGAATCCAGATTTCACAAGGCCTACAATGCCTCCCAATTCTTTTTCTCTCTGCACTCAACACTCTCAATCTCCCACACTGAGCTCCAAACACACTAAATGCTCTTTTGCTTTTTGGTACCTCCAGGTTTTCAGTCACACTGCTCCAAACTCGTACATCAACCTCCTCTCTTCTCAGCCTCCCTCTAGTTTCTAATTCTATCTTATCCTACGGTCTCAGTGTGAATTTCCTATACCACCCCACACTTCTCCATCAGACATTCAGCATTCATCATAGTCACTATAGTCCTGATCTTTCAACCTACCCCCTCTTGACTGGTATCTTTCCTGCTAACTCCAAGAATTAGCCTTCCTCTTCCTCACTACTCGTTGACACACACCCTGAACCGTATATTTTAGGACTTACTTATATCTTATTGAACTTTATTATATTCAAATTTAACTAACACCTATTGTGTGCTGGATTCTGCCTTAAATCTTTTCATTCCCCTTAGTTCTTATAGCAATTTATTTTTATTTTAATTTTTTATTTTACTGTAAGTTCTGGGATATATGTACAGGTCGTGCAGGTTGGTTACATAGGTATACATATGCCATGGTGGTTTGCTGCACCTATCAACCCATCATCTAGGTTTTAAGCCCTGCATGCATTAGGTATTTGTCCTAATGCTCTCCCTCTCCTTGCCCCCCGCACCCCCAAATAGGCCCCAGTGTGTGTTGTTCCCCTCCCTGTGTCCATGTGTTCTCATTGTTCAACTCCCACTTATGAGTGAGAACATGTGGTGTTTGGTTTTCTGTCCCTGTGTTAGTTTGTTGAGGATGATGGCTTCCAGCTTCATCCATGTCCCTGCAAAGGACATGCTCTCATTCTTTTATATGGCTGCATAGTATTCCATGGGGTATATGTGCTACATTTTCTTCATAGCAATTCTTTAAAAAGACAACTGAGATAAGTATTAGCACACTAATTTTACAAAGGGAAAATGATGAGAGATGAAGTTCCCTGCTTAAGTTCACAGAACAATGATAAAGCCAGGATTTCTAAGCCAGGTACCCCAAATCTAAATCTAAACTTTCCACTAAACCTGTGTTATTCTTCTCTAATTGTTTATCCAGGCAAGCTTCACCAGGAAGCTGAGTCATAGCAGGCACTAACATACCAGCTGCAATAACAAGAGTACAATAAAAACTGAGTGAGTTCAATTCTCATTTCTGTCTGGATATTAGGTTTCTTGGAGATAGTTGGAAGGTATTATTTTTAAATAACCAAAAAAGTTTAAAGCGACTACATTTCTATTTCCATTTAAAGCTCTAAAACTTGGACTTGTCCCTGAAAAGCAGGGACGTTTTTCCCTTCTGTTTTTTTCTTCTTCTCTTCCTTCTTTTTGCTACATAAAAATTCTAAGTACTATAAATAACATAATTTATGCATAATGTCTTTCAAGGAGATACGCTAAAGTCCTAAAATGTTATTAAGTGGGCCAAAAAATGTCTCAGCGTGATTTCTTAAGGTGAAGGTACATCACTAAAAAATAATGTAAGGCCATACACAGAGGCGTGGCTTCTGGGCACCACCCAGCCACAAGCAGAGCAAGATAGATTCACCTGGAAAAATGCCAGGTATCTGAGTTATCAGAGGGAAGTCATGATCAAGAATCAGATGCAGCCTGACTGCGAGAGTTTGGGGACAGACACCAAGCAAGGCCATGCAAGTTCATCCTTATGACCTCAATGATGCTTTATCTCCTTCTTACCCATCATAGCCATGTTTGAAAACTCATCGAGACAACAACTATTTCATTAAGAGGATGAGATGAAAATAAGCATAGGCCGGGCGCGGTGGCTCACGCTTGTAATCCCAGCACTTTGGGAGGCCGAGGCGGGCGGATCACGAGGTCAGGAGATCGAGACCATGGTGAAACCCCATCTCTACTAAAAATACAAAAAAAAAAAAAAAAAAAAAAAAAAAAGCATAAATAAAAGTTCTGATTTTTTTTCCATAACCCAGTGGATCCAGTTTTGCACCCACTGTGATACCAGCATCCAATATGCGTATATATTGGCCTACAAAACAAAAATTGAAACTTCTTAGCACATTCACAATGCTTTTCCCCATCCAACTATCAACCATATCTTTACTCTCATCTCCCAACAAAATCCTTTGGTCCAGCCATGTCAAACTTCTCACTTTGAGCTTTTGTATCTGCTGATCCCCCTACTGAGAATGGCCTTCCTGCATACCTCTTCTTGCAGAACATCTTATTCTTAAGGACTCAGTTCAAATGTCACTTCCTCTGGGCAGCCTGTGCTGACTTCCATTGGCAGAATGTATTGCTCTCACCATCGTATTCCTACAACACTATTTAAATCCTAGGATGGAACAAATCCTATTGTAATTTTCTTATCTGACACAAGGCTCTTTTCCTCCCTTTAAACTGTTAAGCTCCTTGAGGATATGATCTATGGCTGAATCATCTTTGGATTCCTGGAAGCCAACACAAGACCCAGCCACAATAGATGGTCAATTAATTTTCACTTAAAGATTGAGACAAGACTCTGGGCCTGACCCTTTCCTTTATGCCTTTGGCAGGGCTGCAGTGTACAACCTTGCAGACTTTATACTGCATAATTCCAGCAGCTGCCACTCGCCTAGACAACTACAAAAATGATGCCCCGTGGAGTTGTACAACACAGAAGCCCCACTTTTATAAAGCCCACAATGGCTTTACACAAACTACAGCTCAATATACAGGTTGGTAGATACATCTCTATGTTCAGAGTACGGATGGATGGATGGATGGATGGATGGATGGATGGATGGACGGACGGACGGACAGAGAGATAGATTAGATATTTATAGACACCATGAAGATCTAAAGACCTGTGTTCTAGTGTTCTAGGACAAATACTGCCAATGATTAAAATAATATTTATTGTTGGTATAATAATGCATGATAATATAATTATAAATAATGTTACAGTACATAGCTATGCTGCTTTAGCCTTTGCAAAATGCTTTCACGTTCGATATCGTATTTAGCTTCCACAACCAATTGGTAAAGTAAGGCCTTTATTTTGGCCTTGTTGAAAAGTCCTGTTTAGATCATGAAAGAAACCAAAACACACAAGAATTGGGTGACTCTCCAATGTTACCCGGCTGCTAAATGATAGAGTCAGGATCCATCAAGATATTCTTGTCCCTATTTCAGTGTTTTTTGCTTTGCTTTTTACTACATCACTCCCCTGGGAGTTGTCAGGGAAAAAAAATAGAGGGAAGAAAAATGTTAGAAAGCAGAAATATTTGAGGATAGCTGACCACCAAGACAAACTCCCAGGCAGAGACAATCTGCTTAGTCCTCTAAGCAGTTCTCTCTTCCATGTTCACATTACTTTAATTTTTACTTTCTTTTGCTTTGTTGCTTGGAATTTAATGGTTTGAAGACTTTCTTAATTAACAAGCATCCTCTTTAAAGAATACATTTACCTCTGGTAATGTTAGCTGGCTATCAATCATTTACAAATGTGTGTAAGCTTGTTCCATGAATTGCTTTCTTTCGAGCATAAAACTCAGAACTGTAGCACATGGGAAACTGTGAATTTTGCTTGGAAAGAAAGGAGATGGGTAACCTTGAGACATGAGGAATACTGAGGATAGAACAAACCCGAATGAGGTCATACAGTGGGTGCCACAGGGAAGCCTGGAGATAACGCAACGGCAAAGCGAAAGGGGCATGGTTAAGTAGTTAAATCCTGTCTGATCTCCAAGTGAGCAAGCTTCAGTACCATCAACTGAAGTCAGAACTCATTTATGGGAAAAAGGAAATAAATAAAAAGTAAAAAGCTTATAATTAATGAGGAGATTTTTTTCATTAAATAACTGGAGAAGCTGGCAAGATCAAAAAGCCACTCACCAAAACAGATTTTTCTTTCCTCCTGGGCACACAGCTAGATGAAATTTACCAACCTCTCTTGCAGTTAGATATAGCCACCATCTGAGTTCTGGCCAGTGAAATGTAATCAGCCCTGGCCCATAAAAAACTCCCACTGGTAACTTTCCATTCTTTTCCCCTTCCCTGGTGACCTTGGGAGGCACATACTGCCAATGCTAGAACCACAGGAGGAAAGGAGCCAGGGTCCCTGCATCACGGTTTTGAGGGGAGCCACGTGTTAAGCAGGAACATCCATTTGAAAATCTATAGAAAACCTATTTTCTATAAGCAGCTGATAAAATGATTTTTTGGAAAACCATTATCTTTTTATCAAAATGAAAGGACAGCTACCCTCTTGTCATGTAGTGAAGGAAAGGCATTCCATAGCAAATAAAGGCAGTGACGTTCATATGGAATAAAGTTAATAGGCAGTGTTTCAGCATTACATGAACTGAGTATTAGCAAAAGTGAGCAGAAGTAGCCCCTGACCTACAGACTCTGCACTTTAAAAAGCAGCCCTTGAGCAATGCTAGTAAGATGAACCTGACATAAGAAAACAGTGTCAGATACAGAAAAGCACTTTCTTCCTTCCTTCCTTCCTTCCTTTCTTTCTTTAAGCAAATACGTTTGTGTGTCTATAATGTACCATGCACTATTTTAGGTGCTAGAGATAGTAAATAAAATAAAATTGCTGCCCTCACGCAGTTTGTATTCCAAAGGGTCAGATAATAAACCTTTAAACAAAAAAACACAAATAAGAAAACAACACAATTTCAGAGAATAAGTACTACAAAAAAAATACATTTAATCAAATTCAAATGGTATAGGGAGTAACTGATGATAGCAGCAGAGCTAATTTAGCCAGCGTGGTTAGGAGAGATCTTTCTAAAGAAGTGACATTTGAACTATATATTGAACAAAGCCTAGAAAGCAGATATGGAAAGATCTGAGTGAAGGGCCTCCCAGGTTGAGGAAAGAACTACTGCACAGGCCTATTGGAGGGACGCAAAGAATTCCAGTGATGGGAAAAGAGTGAACACTGCAGAGAGTGAAACAAGATGAATTTGGAGAAGTAGGCAGGTTCCAGGTCACATAGGGCCTGACACAGGACCAAGTTTGGGTATTATTCTGAGAGGCATGGGAGCTATGAGACAAATTTCAACAGGAGAATAGCATAATCTGCTTACACCTTAAAAAGCTCACTTTAAATATGTCTGAAGATGGACTATGGTGGGCAAGAGTGGATGCTACTGGGATCACTAGCCAAAAGATAAAGAAAGCTTGGTCTAGGGTGGTAGTGGTGAAGAGAGCAAGACATGAGTGAATTTGTGATTAATTTTGGAGGTAAAGCTAACAAGACTTTCTGATGTAGCACATGTTGGGGATAAAGAAAAGAGTGGAATCAGGATGATGTCTATGTCTTATGACCTGAGCAACTAAGTGGATGTACCCTTATCCAAAATTGGGAGAAAAGCACCTGGTTCTCTGTTTTCAAGACCCTGGAACTCAGGATATCTTTGTAGTACAATACTTCAGCTACATGAAGATCATGATGCTACATAGATCATGATGTTCACACATTTTATAAAATGCAAAATATTTAAATGCAAAAAATGTAAAAAAAAAAAAGTTACCTAAATATTGGATAATTAGAAGCATAATTAAGGAAACTAGCCCATTTCCCCTATACAATTTCTTAATTAAGAATTTGCAGGGTCTTATTTCCGTAGAAGTTCATTCACATGAGTCTCTGCGTCTAGTAAATATCTACCCCCTGGGCTTCTATGAACTGGCCGGAAAACCTAATCAATGCCTATACCACTTCTGTCACAAAGAAATAACTAAAAATTCTGCACATATCTTGCAAATAAATTTTTGAAGCATGAAGCATGGTAAAAAATAAATAAATAAAACAAAATAAAAACAAAACAGTGCTATTTGAACTTCCATCCTGACCATTGCCCCAGCTGGTTTGACTGGGGTTCATTCCTAAGGAAAGAGCTTAGGAATTTTCCCCTTCTTTTAACCTAGGTGGAATAACCAGGATTTGAATTTGAACTTTATTTTTCTTGTGATATACTTTCAAGAAGAAAATCGTGTGTGTATCAGGGCAGGGGGGCAGCAGGGGGTGGGGAGGTGGTGGTTAAGAAGATTTGAAGTGGGTGGGAGAGCAGGAATAGATGCACTTTGGCTAAGTAGCCTAGGAAATAACAAAGCCGAGGCAAAGAAAAGCCAGGCCCAGGAACAAGGCTCAGCTGTATCCGCTGCTGGGAGGAAGGTGACATGTTAGTTATCCTGAACAAAGCAAAGGCTAGGAACCTCTGTGCCTTGGAAAGGAGAGGTGGGGATTGACAGATACCTGGGTACTGGAAGATCTCTCCATTAGTGAGGCAGGCTAATGAGAAAACAGAAAAAAAAGATACCTCAAGGTATTCTTATCTCAAACACTCTGAATACCTGGAAATAAATGGGAGCAGGAGCTAAGAATTAAGGTTTTGCCGACAATGACCAATCAGAAGAGGCTTTTGATCTCTACTGTGGTTTGAATGTTTGTCCCCTCCAAATTTCATGTTGAAATTTAGTCACCACTGTATCACTATTAAGAAGTGGAACTTTTAAGAGGTGATTAGGCCATGATGGCTCTGCCCTCATATAAAAAGGCCAGTTCTGGCCCCCTCTTGCCCACTTCTTGCTCTTCTGCCTTCCACCTGATGATGAATCAAAAGGGCCCTCACCAGATGCCAGTGCCTTGATTTTGGACTTCTTAGCCTCTAGCACCATGAGAAAATAAATTTCCATTCTTCGTAAATTACCCAGCCTCAGGTGTTCTGTTACAGTGGCACGAACGAACTAAAGCAATGCTTTGTTGTTCAAAGTGGAGCTTTAGGAGACTGAAGCCCACACTTGAGAAGAAACTGGGCTATGTAGATCATGATGTTCACACATTTTATAAAATGCAAAATATTTAAATGTAAAAAAATTACCTAACTATTGGATAATTAGAAGTATAATTAACTAGCCCATTTCCGCTACACAATCTCTTAATTAAGAATTTGCAGAATCTTGTTTCTATAGAAGTGCATTCACATTAGTCTCTGTGTCTAGTAAATATCTACCCACTTAGCTATTCTGTGGGCTGCATTCTGTTTGAACTCTGATCTACCACTTTCCACCCTCTTACCATTCTAAGGGTCAGACTCTTCACCACCACCTCTAGTCATCTGAAAGAAGTTATAAATCACCTTGCTAATCAGCTGCTCTGTTTCAGACATGTCAGTTTTGTTACATGAAATTATTAAATTCATACCAATTCAGGTCATTTTTTTCCAAAATATTTCCTTGAACGCAATTCCACTTGTGTTTTTCCAAGGAAGGAATGAGTTCACCTATACATTATTATGCTTGGTGCCCCACTGCTAACAATATGCACCTGGAAGAATTGATGAACCCTAGTCCTTTCATCTAAATGTATTCTCCCCTGCTACCTGCCAATTTGGTCTCTTTCTCTTTCTCAAAGTATTGGTCTCAGTGAGCACACCTGCAATTCCAGGAAAGAGCCTCATAAACATTAATGATTTAAGTAAATAGTAATGGTAATAATAACTGTGGTCTATTCAATATTTAGTGAATACCAGACAATTTGCTAAATTTTTGACATGCACTGTTTCATTATCATCTTAATTGGGAAATCCATTTACCATGTTGAATTTGGCATGACAAAACACTACTTTATAACTTGTGGTCTGTAAAAAATCTGTTGCTTGGCAGCAGTGCCAGAGCAAACTCTTGATGACTCAACAATTTGTACTTTGGTAAATCTCAATGCTTGCTCTATTAAAAACTGCTTTCAGTTGTGAGCTCTGAACTTTTGGTATCCTTCTGAACCCACAAGAGTTGGATTCGTTAATTCAGGGAGACATATCAGTAGGCTTATGCTATTATGCACAAGGTAATATGACTCCCCACCCCCAAATCCTACAAATGTCAGTGGCATACAAGATTATTTCTCACTCATGCCACATATCCATCAACTGTCAGTTGTCACACAGTTCCATGTCATCTTCATTCTGGGACATCAGCTAAAGGAGAAGCCCTGACCTGGAACGTTGCCAGTTTTTGTTTCAGAGCGAAAAGAGAATGATGTGGAATTCTGCAAAAGCTCCTTGAGGTTCTACTGTGAAACTACATGTCATGTCCACTCACATTTCATTAGCCAAAACTGATGTTGGCAAAATCGGGAGGGCAACCAACATTTTGAACACTAGCACAGTATTGGAACAGTGTGGGTAGTGGAAGGAGAGGGAGCAGCGTAAGTCAGACAGAAAGCTCTGGAGTAGAAATGAGTTGAGGATGATCTTTTTACTTCATTTCTCTGAGTCCTCGTGTCTGTACTCATAAGACAGAGTTAATGTGGGCAATGCTGCAACTTTCTCACAGATTTATTATAACATTCAAAAAGTGTAACATATATAAAAGGAGTCTGAAAAATTCAAAACACTCTGCAAGTAAAAGGTATTATCATTTAATGTTAATTGTAGTGCTTTCCACACCTGACAGATGGCATGATGTGTATGATATTACATTGTTCTTTATGCTTCTAAGTAACTTTTTATTACAGGAAGAAAAAGTTTATGAGACTCTATCTAGGTAGACTCCAAATTCAAGAATTAAGATTATGAGTAGGACCCCTATTGCTATACTTTCCTCAGACACTACTCCTAATGCATCAGAAACTACTTAAGACCAACCTGTTGAAAATGTCATTACAAAAGGAAAAAGCCTCAGCCGAAAAGATTCCTAAAACATTAAAATCCAACTAGAGCAGTTTTCAAAATGGGGAATGTTCCTGCTGGAGTCAGAAAAGACAAAATGAAACAGCTTCCTGTGAATCGTATCATACCTGACAAAAGTCCTTATAATCTTCTATTGATTGGCCAGGAGTTCAGCTATCTTCTCTATGGCAGTTTCTACGACAATCTCTACAGAGCAGGAGCCCCTAATACACCACCTCTCTGCTTCTACCTTAGGAAGTTAAGGAAATTGAAAGCCTTTTGTGCTTCCTTTTCCACTGAGAGGCTGAATAGGCTTTTCAAGATGGCCTGGACAATGTGTGTAATATTTTGTTTTAATTTGCAAGCCAGTCTTGTTCACTGTGACTTTTATCGTATGAGTCATTTTCATCCCATTTACTCAGAGTAAAAATAAGTTGCTTCAGGCAGCTCATAAGTATTTACTTCTTTCTAGGCTGTGGAGAGACAATGAATGCAGCCTCAGAGAGTCTCTGTTCCTCGGAGGGCACTTGGCCACCTGTAAGCTTGTCTATCCAATCACTTCAAAGGGCAATTCTTAGGAGAGAACTGGGGAAATCGCCTCCATGACCATTTATCTCGTTTAATTCATCTAAATGTAATCATAAAAGAATGGTTGCTAAAACCCTATTTTGTTGAGGTAACCGGCAAAGCTCATTTGGTTTCAGGAAGACAAACCTCTCCTCCAGCTCCAGGGAATAAACACAATTAGCCCAAACCAGTGACGGCCATCTCATTCTCTTTTCTCAAACATTGGTCCAGAAGTGTGTTTGTGGTAAGGATAGAAGTGGTGTAACCTGGGTCTGAAAAATAACACAGGGGAAGTCGTCTGCATGTGGTTATGGTGTTAATAGGGGTAGAGTGGGGGAATGACTTTCTACGAAGGACTTTCTTTGAGCATAAAATGACAGAACCTCACACAGACAAGGTTTTTACGCCCTGTCCCTTTCTCTCTTCCTTGCTTAGGATGCTGCTGTGAGTGTACCATGCTTAGAGCTATGGAAGTCATCATGCAATCACGGAAACATAAGCCCAAAGATCAAAGTTCAAATGCTGAAGATGGCAGAAGGAATGAGAGCAAGGCATCTGCTCTAAATGTTGGCATTCACTCTACTGGGTTCTCTGTGCCTCCCAGGCGGATGCCCAGTATTTGACCCCTGCTTTAACCCATGAGCTCTGTTCCTACATGCTAGGAGGGGTCCAATGTTTAGCCATTTCTCCTTAGGTGCTATCCTTCTCTCCAAGAACACATCCCCTGGAGCTTATGGAAAGTCTCCATACACCAGGGAAATGACTGAAGCCCAGTCACATTGCCATTACCCAACAGCAATAGCACCACAATGCAAACTGGCCTAAGGCCAGGCTCGTACATTGAGCTAAACAGGAGCATGTCCAAGAAAACAGTGATTCAGACCTAAAAACCACTCAACATTATAAAATAAGGCCTCACAGAGAAAGAGCAGGTTGATATTGCAGATAGCTCCTCATGGAGCCAATCTTTTGTAATAAAAAATGATACCAATGAGAAATGAATCAAAGAGTCCCAACCAGCATTAGCACCAGCAGTTTTCTCCCATATTCTGCCGGGTCTCAATAGGGAAGTGGGGCCAGGAATGGTGGCTATGCTGATTTCAACAAACAACTAAAAGGTCTGCCAGTGGCGTAATCAGGATTCACATTGTTTTTGAGGTTTCTTCTATCATTTTTATAATTGTTCGAAGTCTATTCCTGCATATAGGAAAAGGTAAGAAGGTAAATATTTTAGACCATTATGTGGCTTACAGGATTTTTCCATGGTAAATAGTGGGAATATTCACATTTTTAATTTTTAAAATTACTTAAATTTTCTGATAGAAAATAGCATAAGGGAAGATCTAACATAAATATTAATATGAAGTATTGAAATTGATACTCCCATCACCCCAAATTAACAAATAACTAAGATGTATTAAAGGGCAGATGAAAAGGTTCATAAGCAAAGGGGCAGTTTCATTCTCCCAAGTGGCATGTCTACTTAAAACTTCAAATCCATAAAACCAGCCAAAAAAACAGTGAAAAATAAGAAGACAAAATTATTATATATTATTAGAATATATTGTTAATAAAAATTATAGTAGTAACAAAGAAAGTCTTTCAGAAGAAATGAAAAAAACAGAGGGTTCCTACAAGGTACTGGTCTCTAGTAGTAATAAGACATATTACTAGGCAAATATATCTTAACCTCTTGACAACTAGAGGTCTTTAGTCAAAGCCAAAAAATTAAGCAGGGATTAACAATATATAGTCATTCCTGGGTATATGCAGGGAATTGGTTCTAGGCCCCTGTGTATACCCAAATCTACACACACTCAAATCCCAAAGTAGGCTCTGCAGAATCCACTCTATAGGAAAAGTTGGCCCTCCCATATAGGCAGGTTTTGCATCCCATGAATTCTGTATTTTTGACTTGTGTCTGGTTGAAAAAAAATCCATGTATAAGTCAGCATGCAAAGTTTAAACCCGTGTTGTTCGAGGGTCAACTATGAGACAGAGAATAGAAAGAATTTACCATTACTATCATCAGTTAATACTGTCTTTACCTTTAGAATATTTAGAATACCTGACCTATTTGAGAGCCAGACCACTTAGAGGAAAGTGACCAGGATTTTGCAGCACTCATTGAAGACAACTACCCAAATCATCATGGTGCAATATATTATTAATGAAGACAGCAGGAATAATTGGAATCAGAACAAACAGAAAAAAAGCCCAGCCATCACTTTGCTTATTAAAGCTTTTGCAAACTGATGGAAGGGAGCCATGAGCATGTTGGAAATGGATGGGCTCAGATATTATGGTAATATACATATAGACCAGGTCAAACTACCTCCCACTCCTCTGGCATGTTAAGGTAATAGAGATGTGCAATACTCACCACTAGTAGGTTGCAGTACTGAACCTGAAAAAATGGTGCTCTCTTAAGACAGAGGAGTTGTTTTCTCTAGAGCAGAAATGTGGGTCATTGATGCCTGAGGCCACCATCCCACTGTAATGGCATCAGTCCATGTGCCAAAGTTATGAGTCCCTCCATTACTGTGACTTTTAGTAGAGATTGGGAATTGACATGAATCAGTCACTAAGAAACCCACTAAAAAGAATAAAAACCTGATCTTGTCAGGTCAAGGAGATAGCAGCCTAGTATGAGTTAATGTCAAAGTATCATTTGAAAACAGAATCCACCATGTACATTTAATTAAATATGAAGATGGCAATCTCATCAAATAAGAAAACAGAATATGATGTGTCTATGGTTGATCTAGTGATTGTTTTGTGCACGGCAGCAGAACATGGGATTTGATATGTCCCTGTTGCCTTTGTTTCTTTGCCGTGCTTCATAACGACCTTCAAAGGTCTTGCTTTCTCATTCTACTGAGCAGCATGGATAAACCAGGAGAACAGAGAACTCTCAGCAACTGATATGATTTCTTATGGGATTGCATAGGACCACAGCCAAGCGATAGTTTTCACTCTTTAACCACATCTACCAGGAATACACTTCTCAGTCAACCTCTCACAAGTGACTTCATTAAACAGCTTACTTACCTTCACAGTAGGCAGAGTCTCCCTGGACAGAGATGTAACCACTCTTGCACTCACAAGTAGCTTTTGTATTCCAGTTTTTGCACTCTGAGTTTTCACCACATTTAGGTCCTTCTGCACAAAAGTTATGACCTAGAAAAAACAAATAAAATTGTACATCAGAAAAGGAGGAAATAAAGTAACTCCCCAAAATAAAGTATATAACATTTTTTATTATATGTCACTATGCAGGAAAATACACTTTGGCAGTATGCAAGGATAAACTGGATAGGAAAGTGGCAGAATAGATATAGGAAACTTTGGGCTGTCCCAGGCGCAAGAGGCTTTCCCCCATCCAAACTCAAATTGGCTGAGGCTGTTCCTACCTGAATGCTTTTATCCATGCTGATCCTGCATCCTCTTCTCACTACATTCTTACATGACTACTCTTTTTATAATTGTTTTCTTGTAAAATTTATAATACAAAGAGTACACAAAATTAATATATATGAATATATAAAATAAAATGAATGCAACCAGATTATCAAAACTCCTTAATTGTACCTCCCCAATGAATCTCCCTCCCAGCCACTAGAGAAAACTATCCTCAATTTTGAGTTAATCACTCCCTTGCAGCTTTTTATAGCTTTACTGCATATTTGTGTTTATGCCTAAACAATATACCATTTAGCTTTGCCCATTTTAAATTTCATATGAGGGAAATCATACTGTACATATCTTCCATGGTATGCTTTTTTTAAAATATTTTATATCCATAGGTTTTTGGGGAACAGGTGCTGTCTTATTACATAAGTTCTTTAGTGGTGATTTGTGAGATTTTGGTGCACACATCACCCAAGTAGTATACTCTGCATCCAATTTGTAGTCTTTTAGCTCTCAACCCCGTGCCCCTTTCCCCCTAAATTACTAAAGTCCATTATGTCATTCTTATGCCTTTGCATCCTCATAGCCTAACTCCCACTTATGAATGTGAACATATGATGGTTGGTTTTCTATTTCTGGGTTACTTCACTTAGAATAATAGTCTCCAATCTCATCCAGGTTGCTGTGAATGCCATTAATTCATTCCTTTTTATTGCTGAGTAGTATTTCATCATCTATATCACAGTTTCTTTATCCACTCACTCATTGATGGGCATTTGGGTTGGTTCCACATTTTTGCAATTGTGAATTGTGCTGCTATCAACATGCATGTGCAAGTGTCTTTTTCGTATAATGAGTTCTTTTCCTCTGGGTAGATACCCGGTAGTGGGAATGCTGGATCAAATTCTACTTTTAGTTCTACTTTTACTTCTTTCAGGAATCTCCACACTGTTTTCCATGGTGGTTGTGCTAGTTTACATTCCCACCAGCAGTGTAGAAGTGCTCCCTGTTCACCACATCCACGCCAACATCCATTTTATTTTTAGTATACTATGGTGTGCTTTTCTCTATTCATCCATGTGAATGCCTTTAGCTATGGGTTCATTCATTCAACAAAGGATTTAGAATATTATATAAACTTAGTTGACAAAGTAGGAGGATCAGCACCAATTTTGAAAGACATTCCAGTGAGTAAAATGCCATCGGACTGTGCTTTTAAACATACTGGGAAACAAAAATAATTTGCGTGACTCACTTATTGCAATATTCGCTTAATGGCCATAATCTGGAACTGAACCCACAATATCTCCAGGGTGTGCCTATACCATGGATGGACATTTGAGCTATTTGCAGGTTTTCAGTGACAAACAAAGCTGCTAAAAAACATTCTTAAACATGCTTCCTGGGGCATATTCTTTAGCCACATGTTCAAAATTTTCTTTGCTTAACATTCTTGTTCCCTGCTACTTCTTCCAAGAAATTTTTCTTCCTAATATAGCCTTTAGAAGTTCCTTCAGTATCTTTTGATAGTGACTGTGCTCAATTTCAATTTGTCTAAATGTGTCTTTAGACTATCTTCATACTTAAAAAATAGTTTTACTGGGCATACAGTTATTTTATCTCAATATTTTGAAAATGTCATTCCATGTTTTCTGGCTTCTATTATTGCTGCTGAGTCACTTATTAATCTAATAGTCATTCCTTTATATGTGGAACCCCTTTCTCTGTGGATGCTTTCAAGATCTTTTTTATTTGTGTGTTAGGTTGGGTTTGGTTGTTATTTTGAGACAGAGTCTCACTCTGTCGCCCAGGATGGAGTGCAGTGGCACAACCATTGCTCTTTGCAGCCTTGGCCTCATGGGCTAAAGTGATCCTCCCACCTCAGCAACTGAGTAGCTGGGATTACAGGTGTGTGCCACAAGGCCCAGCTAATTTTCTTTCTTTTTATCTTTTTCTTTTTTTCTTTTTTTTTTGGAGAGATGAAGTCTCACTATGTTGCCCAGGCTTGTCTCAAACTCCTAAGTTCAAGCGATTTCCCCACCACCTCGGCCTCCCAAAGTCCTGGGATTACAGGCATGAGCCACCACACCCAACCTGGTTGGGGTTTGTTTGTTTTATATTTTTCAGTTTTAATCTAAGATGTGTAGGTATAAATGTATTTGTATTTAGGATTTGGGGGGATTCTTGAATCTGAAAGATGATGAAATCTTTCATCATTTTGGAAAATTCTTAGATATTCTCTCTTCAAACATTTCATTTCCACATTTTTCTCTATTTTGTCTTTGTGAAATTCCAATTAGATAAATGTTCTTTCTTCTCAACACTCATCTGTGTTATTTAGACTTGCTTTCATATCTTCTGTTTATTTTCCTTTATGGTGAATTCTGTATCATTTCAAGATGTATCTTTCAGTTTATTAATTCTGTCTTGAGCTGTGTTATATTCTCTTTCAGTCACCCACATCATTTTTAATTTCACTTACTGTATTTTTATTTTTAGAATCCTATTTGATTCTTTTTCAATCTGCTTAGTCAAATTTGATAGTCTCTTATTCTTTCATTTTTAAATTTCCTTTTTAAAAAATTTCTTTAAACATGTTACATATAAATATTTTATATTGATAATTCTAATATCTTCAGGCTTTGCACATCTAATTTGCCATTTGTTGTTTATGCTGAGTAGCATGCATGATAGCTTATTCTCTTGTGTTTTGAGTTATTCTTTTATCTGTAAGCTCATATTTTTTGGAATTTAATGTGTGAGATTTGAGGTTTTGGTTTTTAAACTGCATTTCTTCAGAGAGGATTTGTGTTTCCTTCTGTCAGCGGTCTGAGGGAATTATCAACCCAAGATGACTTTCAACTACATTTTTGTCTTAGTGCTTGAAGGTTGAGCCACACAGGTGGAATAAAGTCTAGCCCTAAGCTTTTAGGAATGCAAGATTTCCTCCTCTAGACCTCCATCTAGAGTCAAGACCGACAGGCAAGTCTCCTTGGGCAGAGTGGATTTTTCCTAGTTCACCCATGGAGGGATTCACCCTTTAAGGTTCTTGATTTATGTTTCTCATACTAGCCCCAGGCTGTCTCCTGTCTGCTTACACAATGTCCATTAGAAGCCATATTTTAAACCACCAGAGACTAGAGATTGCACTCAGGGCAAATGCCAACTCCACTGTACTTGCTTATTTCAATGAATCACCCTCTTTCTATATTCTGGTCTCCAGTTGTTTTTTTACGCCCCCCCCTTACTGCCATCTCCACCAAATATTCCAGAAAGTTGTTTCTATATTATGCAGCATTTTAGGTGAACTAGAAGGAATAGTAACATCTACCATAAAATTTGCGAAGTTCAAATATGATAAAGTATATAAAGATGCTTTATCATCTTTAAATCAGTAATTTTAGTAAACAATAATTATGCTATATCACATACTGTGATCACATAGAAAACAATGGATCTAGAAGTCAGGAGATCTAATTTATAATTTAGGGTCTGCAGCTAACAAACAGTATAAATCACTTTGTTTTCTAGGTATGTATATGGGGAACGGATGAAATTAGTAATTTTTTTTTTTTTTTTTTTTTTTTTGAGACAGAGTCTCGTTCTGTTGCCCAGGTTGGAGTGCAGTGGCTAGATCTCAACTCACTGCAAGCTCCGCCTCCTGGATTCACGCCATTCTCCTGCCTCAGCCTCCCAAGTAGCCGGGACTACAGGTACCTGCCACGACACCCGGCTAAATTTTTGTATTTTTAGTAAAGACGGGGTTTCACCATGTTAGCCAGGATGGTCTCAATCTCCTGACCTCATGATCCACCCGCCTCACCTCCCAAAGTGCTGGGATTACAGGTGTGAGCCACCGCACCCAGCCTGAAATTAGTAATTTTTAAACTGTGTTCATCAGGGCCCTAGGCACAGATGAGTTGTTATACAGGGTTCAAGTCCTCTGCCTCTGATTCAAATAGAATAGTTATGCTTTTATATTTTTGACATATTGATCATGGTTGTTTTGTTTTGAGACAAAGTCTCACTCTGTCATCCAAGCTGGAGTGCAGTGGCGTGATCTCAGCTCACTGCAAATCCCACCTCCCGGGTTCAAGCAATTCTCCTGCCTCAGCCTCCCAAGTAGCTGGGACTACAGGCGTGTACCACCATGCCCGGCTAACTTTTGTATTTTTTAGTAGAGACGGGGTTTCACTATGTTGGCCAGGCTGGTCTCTAACTCCTGACCTCATGATCCACCCGCCTGGGCCTCCCAAAGTGCTGGGATTATAAGAATGAGTCACTGCGCCTGGCCCATATTGATCATGTTAATTACAGTTTCTGGCTTAAAAATATGGAAATCACTCCACTAGATAAAGTCAAGTTAATTCCTTTCAGTGATAACATTCTAGAACTATTTTTCTTTGAAATAAAATTTAAAACCAACAATACTTGGAGAATTCTTATTCTGAAAGATAATAATATTGTTATTAAGTAACAATGATAAATTTCATGCACCTATAATATGCCTGGCATGCTAGATATTTTAAATGGGAATAATAATATATACCTTTTAATATGTTGTTGAGAAAGTTAAATGGGCTAATCCATGTAAGGCACTTGAAACAGTTCCTTAGACCTATTAAAGAGGTCAATCAATGGTGGCCACTAATAATGATGATGATATTTTCAGCAATGATGACTAAAGTTCAAAATAACTTAATGCTGTTATCCTCAACTTCAAGACAAAAAGTACAAATTCACAAACCTCTAGGTAGTAAGTGGAGATGCCAGGGTTCTAAATTAGGTCTGGCTAACTCCAAAGCCCATGTGCTTCTCCCTATGTCACATATCCTCTCAGACAGCAAAACCTGGTGATGAAAAGTGAAAGAGGTAGCCACTCCTTGGGACATTAGAGAGTAGATGCATCATAACTAGTTGAGTTAAATCCAACCTCACTACTTATGACCTATTAACTGGTGATTGCCTCAGTAAAAATTCAGAGCAAGAGTCTAACTGGCTGGAAATCTGAAACCTCTGACAGTTGACAACCCTTCTATAAGGGCTTGAGAGGCTTACAATAATCATTAAAACTAGCAGTGCCTGACATTTTTCCTACCAAAGGGGTGATTTTAGGCATCACGTGTCTCTCTTCCAACGGAAGAGCCTGGACTTCACTTCCCATGTCTGAATTGATCACTAATTAGATTAAATGGTCACATTTTCCTTCATTAGGAAGCCTGACTCGATGGCACATGTGCATCCTTTATCACATGTATTCCTTGTCTGTGTTTCTTTTCTCTTTCTTTCCAGGAGACTTTAACTGTCCTTTTCTTTCCACATGCATCTGACAGCCTAGAACAAAGCCCTTCAAACACAGTGTTGATTTTCCAGTGCATATGTTTCTATTAAGCATGTACCATGTCAAATCACGATGCCAGGAGTTGAGTAAATTGTATTTCAAGGACAGTGAAGGGCCAGTGAAACAAACTGACCTTCATGTCAAATCCACTTTGATTATGCCTAACCATTCTTCTCAAAAATGTGTTTTTTAAATTAATGGAGGCCTTTATTCAAGCAATATTCATTCCGTGCCCACTTACCTTTCTACACAAGTGAGTGAATAATCATTCACTCAATATTTATGGGGCCTCTACTCTGTGGGCTGCAGCACCACATAATTATCTGGAGACACTTCAAAGATGTTTAAAATAGTCTGTGCCCACAGGGAAATTACAATCCCTAAGGGGCAATAAACCACATATCGCCTCAATCAAGGCAATCTTTGTTAAGTCAGATGTGAGCAGGAAAAAATGTTATAGTGTTTCAAAGAAGGATAAATCATTTCAAGATAACAAAAAACTATAATAGGTAGAAACTTGAGAGGAGCAGGACACAGATCCTAGTGGGAGAAATGGAATGCCAATCAAAGAAGAAGAAGAAGGAGTAAGTTTGGAGAACCCCAAATAATCTGCTACAGATGTAATAACAGCAATAATTAACATTTATTGAACACATACTATGAGCTAGGCACTTGGCTAAGTGTTTTACATGCATTATCCCATTTAATCTTATAACAATTATATGAAGCTGAATTATTATCCCCATTTTACAGATGTGGCAACTGAAGTTACAGGAAGGTAGTGAACTTGTGGAAGGTACACGGAGCCATAGTCCGACTGAGGCTGGAGTTTTTAATCACTGTCCTCTTTCACTGTCCTCCTAAGAACAACAAATTTTAAGCACCTAGCACATGTGCAGGCATTATACCAGACAATAGGAATATAGCAAAAAATACCATAAACATGTCCTCCTTCATCCTACATTCTAGCAGGGGTGACTGTCTTTGAGCATTGGGTTACAAGGGGATATCATGACGGAGAGTGGCAAGGTGCTCTAGGAATGTATGCAGAGAAGAAACCTAACACAATGTTTTAAAGAAGAGATTTGAGGCCGGACGCGGTGGCTCACGCTTGTAATCCTAGCACTTTGGGAGGCCGAGGCGGGCGGATCACGAGGTCAGGAGATCGAGACCACGGTGAAACCCCGTCTCTACTAAAAATACAAAAAATTAGCCGGGTGTGGTGGCGGGCGCCTGTAGTCCCAGCTACTTGGAGAGGCTGAGGCAGGAGAATGGCGTGAACCCAGGAGGCGGAGCTTGCAGTGAGCCGAGATCGCACCACTGCACTCCAGCCTGGGTGACAGAGCGAGACCCTGTCTCAAAAAAAAAAAAAAAAAAGGAAGACATTTGAAAGATGATTGAGGTTAGCTGGACAAAGAATAAGAGTTCCAAATGCTTAGAGCAACATGAGCTCATGATATGTACAAAGAAATTAATGAAAGAAAATGTAAATTTTGGGGTCACACTTTCTCCTCTGGTTGGAAGCAGCCTAACATTTGGATGCCATGGTGGTCTTGTATCGAATTCTGTTGCCATGAATGACCAGTAACACTAGTAAAATGATTTACTTTCATTAAATTCATTAGCCTAATCTGTACATAATAAGCTCTGCCTATTACACTGAGGCCCCCCACACTGCCACTCTCCAAATCCCACTCTATGTTGTTTATAATTATCGAGGAATCATCACTGATTCTGCTTAATCTCTTGGTATTGCAGCCAATGATAGACATACATCGTTATGATTCACTCCTGTAACTTCTTCCACAGCAAGGAATAAATGGGTCACTAATAGTTCCTCAATCTCCTGCCCCTAAAGTATACCCCAGCAGGTCAGGCAGGTTACCTTTGAAATTATATACCTGGACAATCTAAAAGTGCACTCCAGAGTCCTCTATTCTAAAATCTTAGAATGTCAATACCTCTCATATTCACTACTGCTTACCCAACCTTGAAATTCATATAAGGAGCAATGGTATAGTGAGGGCAGAATATTCCATGTGCCTCAGATGTACAGTCAGGTCCACCCATGGACTGGTTAAGAAGGATATGGCCAAAAGGTCTTTTATGAGAGCTGGATGCCTTTATGTACTCCACAACCAATACACATAACACAGGAGAAGCCTGGGCCCTTGAAAGTGAGAGCATTCCTTAAGCTTTTGTGGACAGAAGGTAGGGCCATCAGGACAGGCCTAATAGAGACTGAACTCCCAACTCTCACAGGTTCTAGCTTAGAAAGCAATTGGTTTCTTCTACAGTAGTCAACATTTAAGGGTCTTCCCTTAAGGTCTGAGGCAGCCTAGCCTTAGTGTCAGGTTTCCTCTCTGGGAAAATGTGCTTCCTTCTGTAAGCTTCATAGACCTCGATCCACTGTAGCACTTTTAGGGCCATGAATTCATGTACTCACTAAGACTGTCCTCTGTTCCCAGCCCCAACAGTTGAGCATACGGCCCTGTCTTTCCAGTCCGCTTTAGCTCACGGTGGCTGGGATTTTGATCAGATCTCATCTATCAATATGCAGAGGAACTGGTCTATCTGTGAACTGCCAGTTCCTCTATTTAGGCACTAGTTTACACTCTCATTAAGTGCTTTTTTCTCAGGTCTCTTTTCTTCTCAAATTCCCTGAAATCCTTTCTCTAAAACCATTTCAATTATAAATTCACCCAAAACAATGAGGAAGACTGGGTGGGGGGAAAATCATTTGATGCCAAGACTCTTAGGGACGGTTTAATCGAAGGGCATAAAATCTTAAACAGTACAAATAATCTCAACTAATTTCCGTCCAGGCCAGATGACAAGGCAAGTGAGCCTGAATTAAAATTACAGATAAACGCGTTTGGAACAGATGTCGGAAGGAAATTTTTCCCAACACTAGAAGTCATAAACATGCAGCAAAATCCTCCAACGTCATTGGCGACATTGAAGATACAATTAGAGCTGATTACGAGGGGAATAAAACCCTGAGGAATATGTTAAGAATTTCAGGATGGGTCAAATGATGGGTCTGTTTTCCCAGAGTGGTCCTGAGAATGCATGGTCAATATTGTTGACTTTTTTTTTTTTCATCCTTTAACTGAGAGCACCAGAAATTCATGAGCAATCTTTTTCTGCTGGGTCTATATGGATGTTTTTATTACTTCTTCCCAGGCAGGAGCCCAGATGTTATTCCAGTGCACACTCCCCTTCTCCACCTAATGGCCTCACACTTCAAGTGGGCAGGCTCCTGCTACGGCCATTACCTCAAGGTAAAGAGGAGGGTAAACGAATTTCATGTTGCCAGCACAAACTATCCTGAGGTATCAGAGAAAAGATGCAGTGGTGATTAAGGCTGTTCTGGGTGGTGCTGTTGTGTGACTGAGACCGTGAGCCCCCCGAACCACAAAGTGGCCTCTCCCTGCCAGTATCTATCACCTTGATTCCCTTTGCATGTTTCTTCCCTAGCAATTCTATAGTTCTTCTCCTATGGGTGTCCCAGCTGCTCCAACAGCCCTGTGGATTAAACCGCCTGTTTACTTGGTTATGTTCATTTTTCCCTAAAGGACAAGGGAATTAGTTACAACATTTGACATGACACAAAATTTGAAGAGACAAGGTATCTGAGCCCCTAGCTTGGAGACCAGTTTGTTGATACAGTGAACACCATAAGTCAGTCAGAACCTGTTCTTATTAACTTTAAAGTCTTAGGTTTAATTCAAACAAAGAAAAAATCAAATGTAAAGATGTAGCCTGTATCTTTCATCTTGATTAGTCAATAAAGGGTGGGGAGGGGGACAGTAACCATATAAGAAAATTGGGTAAGACTCAGTTAAAAAAAAAATTAACTTCATAATCAAGCTAGCAAGCTATAACTTGAGGAAATAAGTTATAACTCAGAAAAATGGGTTTTAACCTTATTTCATATGTAAAATATATAAAGCCTATCAGCTAGTGCTGGAAATAATGTCATTCATTCATTAAAATGACAATGACAGAAACATTCTATGTGGTTGGAACATATCTTCACCCCTACCTTGTCTCCTGTATTTAAATAACCAATTCACAAAATGTGATCATTAAAATAAATGTTATTTTTAAAAAGACTGGAGAGCCCTATGGATATTACATAATTAAGCAGTTGAGATCAGAAGCAAAATCCACACTCTGGAAGTTTTCTCAAAGTCCCAGTCTAGGCCTCCCCAGGTAAGGTGGCTCATCAGAGTCCTAAAGAAAATAAACCTTGGAAAACTTCAAATTCTCCAGGCAGACATGAGAAAGGTTTTGACTTAGACTTCTGAGGAATGATACTGTCATAGGGTAATTTCTCTCAGACTAATGACCGGATGGTCACAGTAAGAGACAGATGATAAATATGCTAATCGAAAGGCCTTCAGTGCAGGTATTGAAAGGCCACAGCCGCTTTGGTTTTTGTAATCAATAACATCAGGGTGGCAGAAGCAGTACAGCTATAGCATACCACAGTGCTCATTCCCTCAAATACGCACTTCAGCTCCTCTCGGTCCCACCTCTCTGCTTCCTTGCTGCCAGCCAGTCTGTGGACAATCAGTCCACAAAGCAAACGATGCTGCCTTTCCATATGCAGGATACAAATTACTTTACATAGAAATTGAGTGTTTCTCACCTTTTCATTACTTTCTGTTTCAGAGAAGGGGAGAAGGGGAGGAGGCAAGAAGAACTGAATAATTTGCTTTAGAAGTCCACTGGGCTTTCCAGGTCTTGTCAGAATAGTAACTGTCCAACCCCCTTCTCCTCTTGTGAGTCCGCTCAGAAATGCAGAGGAAAAGGCAAAAATCAAACAGAAGAAAAAGAGGAAAAGTATTTCTCACAAAATTGTGAGAAACAAATATGTTACTTTTAAAGATGGAATTAAGAGATATGGAGCAAAATTCATGGGGGGCTTAGTTCAAGATGACAGACTTTTGAACTCATCTGTATTGCTCTTCGTTAATTGTCATTTAAATTGTAGGGTTTCATGAAAAAGAGACATCTCACTATCCAGATAAATATGCCTTTCATTTCCTGATTGCCTGATGGGAAGAGCAGGCCCCAGCATGTGGACAAGTGGGCTGGATGTTCTGGGATTCTCTCTGCTATGGGTTAGCAAGAAGGAAGAAGGTTATGATAGTAGCTGTGTCTGAAAAGGGCCTCAGTCAACAAGGCTGCCTCCTTTATTTCAGGGTCTGATTCTGAGATGGGAGTAGTACAGAAGAAATACAAATGGTTAATTCACCTACCTCCCGGGAAAAGACCCTCCCACCACCTCTTTTCTGAAGACATGCTCTAGTTCCTGTCCAAATGTAGAGCAGTCAAAGAGCATAAAATAACTTTCTCACACACACATACCTCCGAAGAAAACAATTAGCTTCCAAGTAAAAGAGCTGGCTGTTTCCTGGCTGAGAAGGAACTCGGTATGAAAAAAGAAAGCCCTTGATTTCATAGATGGGCCCTACCTAAGATCAAATCTGTGAAGTCTTCCTCCTGCCTCCCACTCTTCCTTCAAAGCTGAGTCAGGTTTGGTAAATGCCATTGCTTGCTAGCAACAGGAACCTTGTATGTCTGCTTCTTGTCAATAAGATGTCACATCTCTCAGCATCTTCATTGGTAATGGAAACATTCCAGACAAGTGCTAACAGAAGCAGTGGCACCTGTTCTATTGCAAATTGGGTCAGGGCAATGAAATCCCTCCGGATTTTCTGTGGCCTAATCAATGATTCTGCTCTAATGAAACCATAAACCAGAAAGGATTTACATAAACTGAGTCTCACTTGGCACCCCAACAAATAGCAAGTGATGGATTTTGCATTAAATTATAAGACCTACCTAACCATTCTATCTAACCAATAAATGCGTCACTCTGAAAATTCCACTCAATCTTTGGGTATTTCTAAAGCATACCAGCTGCAGATAATCTTATAGCCATGAAAGCAGATAAATCAAGGAAGATATTCTGATGTCATAGTTAACCAATCACTAATTCTAGTGGCCATTTCTGGCTATCAACATACTAAATTTTCCTAAGAATTTTATCAAAGCCCAGAGCTCTCATGACCAAACACAGAAAGCCTAAGCTGAAAACATGCAATGGTGAAACATACAACATTTTCATATACCAGAAGGTACTAAGGGAGGGGTCAACAATTACAGGCTGCCACCTGTTTTTGTAAATAAAGTTTCATTGGAACATGGTCACACCCATTTATATACCTATGATCTGTGTCGCTTTCTTGCTTACTTTCTTCTGTTAGTTGTAACAGAAACCTCTTGTCAACAAAGCCAAAAATATTTATTTTGTAACCCTTTATAAAGAATTTTTGCCACCCCTCTGCTACAGAAAAGATAGGAAAAAAAAGGAAAATATGAGGTTACCTGAGCTAAACTGCTATGCTGCCAGGACCTCCTTAACTTTGGAAGCTTCAAAGCTCAGATTAAAAGGATATCACTTACTGGGTATTTGAGAATCTGAAGTATTTATGGTAGGTATAGTTTTAAAATAATACCTATTAGTTTAACTGCTTTTTTTTTTTTTAAGATTTTGAACAAATCCTAGGTTCTCGTAATTCATCTAATTCTGCTTGGGTGAGAAGCTGCAGAGAGGAAGTGATACTTGAGCTGGGTTTTAAGACATAAGAATCAATTTAAGAGGCCGTGAAGGGAAAGGGGGAGGGAACATGAAGATAATTTGGTTAATGGGTACAAAAATGCAGTTAGATAAATGGAATTTATTGGATAGTACAGTAAGGTAATTATACTTAACAATAAACTATTGTCATTTTCAAAATAGAAGAATTGTAATGTTCCCAACACAAAGATCAATTTTGAGGTGATGGATATCTCAATTACCCTGATTTGATTATTACACATTGTATAAATGTATCAAAAGATCACATGTACACCCAAAATATGCATAACTATTATATAACAATTGAAAAATAAAAATAGGCTGGGCATGGTGGCTCATGCCTGTACTCCCAACACCTTGGGAGGCCAAGACAGGAGAATTGCTTGAGGCCAGGAGTTCAAGGCCAGCCTGGGCAACATAGCAAGACCCAGTATCTAAAAATAAAAATAAAAATAAAAATTAGTTGGGTGTGATGGTGCATGCCTGTAGTCCCAGCTACTTGGGAGGCTTAGGCAGGAGGATTGCTTGGGCCCAGGAGTTCAAGGTTACAGTGAGCTATGATCATACCACTGCACTCCAGCCTGAGTGACAGAGTGAGACTCTAACTCTAAACTAATAACAATAATAAAAAAAATTTAAACAAGGAATAAATTTAGGGATGAAGGAAATTCCAGAAAGATGAAGCAAAACCATTTCTGCCCAATAATTAATTAGCAACCAAGTGTTATTTATCCTATGTATTTTTCCTTGCAGGGAGTAAAAATGTTGCATAACAATCTAACCTATGAGTAAGGATTCACCATACGTCATTCTCTACCAGAGTATGGGAACTGGCCCAACAGATGGAGCTGAAAAGAATGCTTCCTAATCTCACTCATGAGAAAAATGTAATAATGATGATAATGGTTATTATAAGAACTATCATTAGCATTATTATAGGAACTATCATTTATGGAACATTTGTCACATACTAGGCATGATGGTAGGTGCTTACGCATTATCCCATTCAATCTTCACAGCAGTCTTACAAAGCAGATACTATTATTATCCTCATTTTACAAATGAGACTATGACTGAGAGGTAAATAGGATATGCAACTTTTTAAGGAGCAGTGCACAGAATTTTGGACCCATGTTATTACCATCATACTATTCATTAAACTCTCATGCCCCCCAAGGCCAGCCCCAGCCTCACCCCAAGCCTGGCCCACCACCAAGCCCACTTACCTCTACAGACACGGCAGCACTGATTCTCAGGAAGAATGTGATCCTTTTCTGAGCAGTTCAAAGGAGGACACAT
This sequence comes from Nomascus leucogenys, assembly GCF_006542625.1. NCBI lineage: Eukaryota > Metazoa > Chordata > Mammalia > Primates > Hylobatidae > Nomascus > Nomascus leucogenys. The sequence continues at coordinate 81,783,298 of NC_044395.1, read as the reverse complement.
TTCTGTAATTTTTACTAAAACTCCACCCTGAAAGCCAAATATTAAGGAAAGAAAAAGATGTTCACATTTTTAGTCAATGGAACAAACTTGTAATGTTCTTTGTTAATGGCCTGTGGTGATAACAACATACAATAATTAATACTCCCAGGGATTCCACTAAAAATGATAATGCCACAAATTAAATTAATGAGACCCCTGGAATATAAGGTAAATTTCCCTTTCTATATCCTAAAAGCCTCAAATTCAACACTTTTGAAGTATCTTCTATGGAGCAGAAGGATTCTAACAGAAATGCACTGATAAAAGTTTAACAATCAACTCTTGCTCAGGTGGGGCCTAATTTATAACATTTCCTAACTTCTATGATGTAAATACTCCAGTGATGGCTCATTTTGAGCTACTAACATGATATCACTGAAAGCAATGTTGGGAAGTTATGTACAATTGAGCTTACGTGAGCTCTGGCATGCCCCTGGATAACAGGCATTGTGAACCCAATGATAGAGAGCATATCTTCCTTGCTCTTAATGAGTTCTCAGTTTGGATGGAGGGGGGAATAAAGCCTCATAAACTAGAAACCATAAAACATACAGCACAGTAAGTCTAAAAATGTGCTCTAATAAAAGTATTATAATGTGTCATAGAATAATAATTAATTCTGCTTAGGTGGGGAGAAATTATGAAGATGCCACATTTGGGGGAACTTGATTAGTGGAATAAAGAAGGGACTTTCCTGGCAAAGAGCAGAAAAGAGCCAAGGCATGTAGGCAGGAATGAACTGAAAAAGGATCAGTTAGCTGAGCATTAGATTTTCCCTAGATATAAAATCACTTACAATAACGTGTGTAATATTCAGAAGGTGAATCTTTATGACCTGACTTCATCCAAGGTCTTTTTGGTTGACATTACTAACATCTGTATTTAGTTTGATGCCAATTTGTAAAAATTATTCCGTTAATTACTATTTTTTTAAAAAATGCTGAGAGTTCCTTATTTTATCTAAAACATTTACTTTTTCTTTCCCATTTTTAAGGGGATGCTTAAATCAACCAAGAAGCAAGCTCAAGAAAAAGCGTCTCATTTAAGGCCAAAAGGTAGTTCCCAACACAAGTGGAAGAATAGGATGAAGGTGTATAGTCAGGAAGGGTGCAGGAGAGACTGGGTTTTCCATCTTCATGAGACCGTCATCCCAGTGGTTCCACATTTCTCTGGTTTGGCAAGAACTCCCACTATATCAGGAATACTCATTCTTAAATTGGAACAGTAACACAATTGTATACATCAAATATAAATTTCCAACTGCTCATCTTTTGGATTACATGCACCATGGCTTCCTCTCCTTTCTCAGAATTTCTAGTCCAGACAGGCCAGCCTCTGGCATTCTTAGTCTTGTCTTGTCTTCTCCTTTTATCTTTATTCCCAATCTTTCCCAAGGTAACTCTTAATTTTCTCCTGACTATCTTAGAATTGTCCCTAAGGCCTGAGAATTGATCCTGCTACTCACTCTGCCCCACTTTGCAACTGCACTTCATTTTTACTCCTCAATCCAGACCATGATGGGTGGTATCTAACCTCAAAAATTAGCTCCAGTCCTAAGGCAAGTGTCCCCCACCTGATGTGCCTTACTTTCTACAATGGGAATCAAACCAGTTATTACCAATCAATGGAAGTTAGTAACCTTACTATCAGCAGCTAAATGTAGAGGAAATCACAATGCTGAATTACTTACCATTATTGCCTCTAAGTCTATTCTTCAATATTAATATATTTATTCACAATCTGCTGCCTCCTGGCATAAATAAGAGTAGCTGACACTGTTGAACTCTTTTGTCAGTTCTATGTACACACCTCTAGATTTATCAATGCTTTGCTGCAACTGGCTCACCTCTGTCACTCTCAGAGCGCTGCCCTTGGGCACTGGAGCCATTTTGCCCATGCAGAGAGCCAGAAGTTACATGCAAGTTCTACAACTCCCATGCACATGACCCAAAGCCAGTGAATGAATGGTATGGGATATTCTTTACCTCGAAGAGAGACAATCTCTAGGGTAGAATGTTTGCTCCAGAGCCCATGATGGGATCACAATATGTCTGACCTTTCATCTAAAATTGTACCTCTGCTCAGTTTCTTCCCCTTCTCCATCTGGCATCCCCCACACCCTCACTGGTTTCTCCTGGGGGCACTACCTTAATAAATCGCTTGTACTGAAATCCTTAGCTCAGGGTCTGCTTCTGGGAGAACCCAAACTAAGACAATTAAAATAAATTTCACTCTTGCTGTCAAAAATCAAACTGTCAAAAGATTATCTCTAGGTGGTGAGATTCGGGAGTGATTCCCATTTTCTCCCTTACATTTTTCCCTCTATATTCCAAATTGTGTTAAGTACATATTTTTGTAAAAACAAAATATTAAAAATGCTACAGAAGATTTTTTAAAAATAATCATTCACAAATCTTCTATTTTTATAAAAAGGGTTTGCTTCGCTGCTTAAATCAGTCAACAATTCTAATCAACCTTTAACATATTTAATGAGTAAGATCATAATCCCAAATATTTAAATAGAGACAAACCTTTTTGCATGAATTTGAAAATAATATGAACTGTGATTACCATTGCATAAGTGCCACCAAATCCATTTAGGCCAGCTACATAATTAGGCACAAACCTTTTATAGCTTTATTTTCAAAACTATCTCTAGTAAGAAGTACCTGATAATTAACATTTTAAGTCTTTCTGATTATGGTATGTTATTTTATGACCCCTGGAGTTCTGCGTTGGTGGAAAAATACAATTCCTTTTTTCTTTCTCATTTAGAGTGGCTGTCTCCATGTCATTGGCCAAATATATACACTTTCAAGTTCTGTACTAATCATTGTGCACTAACCTGAATTTCTAACAACATATAAAACTTACAACTTCAAGTCAAAAATTGTTGCTAGGATAAAGAAATTCTGCAGAAAAGCAATAATTGGGCAAAATTAATAAGACTGCTAGGAGAGTTTATTCATGTTGATTTTTTAAAAAAATTATGTTAACTCCTGGAAACACTTGGTGAAAATATTTGAAACAAGAGTTTGTTTTTTGACTAATTGGTGTTGCTGAAGCTTTAAAATGATCCCAGGAAAATGAAAATGGATGGATCTCCAGGCATCCTTTTGTCAACTGAATGACAGAATATCAAAAATTTTAGCAATTATTTCCTCAATCCTCCCAAGGATAATACTTTCATAATACCATTTTAGATGCCTAAGAGAAAGTTTAATTCATTGCATACAACAGATTCCATAGAGCATTAGTGCTTACATCTTGAGAAAAGCTGCCTAGGAGAAATAAGAGGCCCTTTGATCCTACCCATTACCCTCACTCTGCTAACAATATCCATTAAATATGTCCCAAAGCTCTTCCATGGCCTTTTATAAATGCTACTTTTATCAAGGGAATCGATGGGCCATAGCCTGACCAATCTGATATTCTCAGATAGACTGAAAAGTGATCAATCAATCCTTCTCAATCTACCCCTCTAAAATTCAGAATTGAGAATTATTTCCAAGTCAGTCTAACAATATCAGGAGTCACAGTAGAGAGGCGAAGAGAGGAGGCTGTGGGGCCAAACCACACAGGTTCTGATCCCAGCTGGCTCACTCACTACCTATGTGGCCTTGTTCTTCTGTGCCTCGATTTTCACATCTGGGTATTACCTTCTGCACAGAATTATTATGAGGTTTCAGTGAAATAAATATGTTTTTTTGTTTTTTGGGTTTTTTTTTTTGAAATGGGGTCTTGTTGTGTCACTAGGCTGGAGTGCAGTGGTGCGATCTCAGCTCACTGCCACCTCTGCCTCCCAGGTTCAAGCAATTCCCCTGCCTCAGCCTCCCAGGTAGCTGGGATTACAGGCATGTGCCACCATGCCCGGCTAATTTTTTGTATTTTAGTAGAGACAGAGTTTCACCATGTTGGCCAAGTTGGTCTCAATCTCCTGACCTCGTGATCCACCCGCCTCGGCCTCCCAAAGTGCTGACCCCCGTGCCTGGCCGAGATAAATACGTTTCAGATGCTTTAAATTGTGCCTGGAAAATAGTAAGTGCTCAAGAAATATTAAAAATTATTGTCAATAACTCTTATATACAAAGTAACTAGTAAATAACTATAGAAAGACAATAAATGGAAAAATAACTTTTTTGCACAGAATAAAATTATTCACATACACTCACACATGCACACACACACTACTTGTGCAAGAGAATAATCTGTCTGCCCCAACTTCTTTCTAAATTATTAAAAAAAAACAGTAAAAGATGAACTCAAGTATGTAGAGCAACTGCAACGTGCCAGTAATAGTAGTAAGTGATACTTAAATAAGCTGGCATTCAAATCCATGCCCATATCTTCTAAAGGTCTCAAATGGTGTCTGCCTGGCTCCTCTTTGATAATGGACATTGAATCATTACAGTGACCCTTGCTAGAGTCACCCACAGCTTCCATTCAAAATGGAAAAGGATTTGCTAATTTTAAGTGTTATGGCTGATTCTGGGACCATCACCACAGTGAGCAAAATTTGCCTTTAATCATCCCAGCTTTCCCTGAAGTCGAAGACAAAAGCAACGATTTTAGAATCCAACTGTTTTCCCTTCCTAGAAGTAAAACAATGTTCAGAGAGCATGGTATCTGTCTTAAATTCAAGAAGGACATGTATCGTCATATGGAATAACAAAAATAGCTCACATTTATTGAGGATGGTCTTTGTGGTATGCACTCTACTAAGTTGTCCATGTGTTTTATCTCATTTAATACACACAACATCCTTGTGTGATAATGTGCCTGCTATAGGTTATTGACCACCCCACCTGCTCCCCTACTCCCCTACTCCCCTACTCCCAACGCTGGGAGCTTCCTTGTCAGTCAAGAGATCATTAAAGCCCTTGTTATCACACCATCCTTGCCCCTGCCACAGAGTGGAGAGCCCCTACACCCAGTACCCACTGATGCAGAGAGACCACCACACCTGCATGCCCACCAGACCACCTGGACTCATGGAATATCTGGCATTCCCAGCAGCAGCCAAGAGGGCAAGAATGGGAATCAAAGTAGGGAGGTTCAAGGAAGCTAACCTTTAGCGTACAGTCTGGCCAATGACAGACAGAATATAGGGAATGTCTTTCCTTCCCAGCTCTCCGTAAAGAACAAAATTCAAGCTCTTCGTTTATTAGTATCTCCTTGAGTGCTTCTGCAAGTCTCTAAATGCCTCATTCTTTTCAATCTTTAAAACACATTCCTGCCTTTTTTCCCAGAGGTGTGATGAAAAGAAAATGAAACAATGTAAGTAAGAGCACTTGCGAGGATGGTCTTTTCTGAGACACACTGATTTCTGTCACCTTCTCAGGAGATGCCTCACAAAGCCAGCTGTGCTTTGTTGTGGGGTTCTGACTTTTCTGTGATGCACCGTCTTGCACTTACTCTCCTGCCTTTCCTTCCATACTTCCTTCTGTCTGTGCCTCACTCTTGCATTCCTAGGACTATACCCTTCCCCTTCCTCTGTCCACTCCCATGACCACAAAAGAATAAATAAATAAAGCATCAACACAAATACCTAGGCCTCGCGTTCTATTTTCTAGAAATCAGGATCAGATAGGTAAGAAGTGTTACTATTCTGACTAGTGTGTCCCAGCTAATGTTAGGCAGAAAAGGAATAGGTTTGACAGTTCAGCACAAGGCACTAGGCAAAATATTCCACATTCCTCCAGGGCTGGTGATTATGCCTGTAATTGTCTTCCGTTATGTTGCAGTGGGAATGGTGAGGAGAGAAAAAATATCATGCAGGAGGAAGTAATAATCTAAAGTTATGTTCTCCAACTCAGCTCTTACTAGAACCCAATGGGGGAAAAGAACACAAGGAACTCTGAACTTCACTAACAACTAGGTCAAATTTCAGGATTTAAACCGAGATCCACCTGACTGCAGATTTTGACCTTTCAACCACAATGCTATATTGTAAGAGTAATTAGACTCACCCTCTTATCCTCCACAGGAAAGAAGTAAAGCCACTGGACAGAAGTTACAGGGGGTTAGATTTTCACCCAATTAAAGGAATTCTCTGATTCCTAATGTTTTCCAGCCATGGAAATCTACTAACCTATTAGCTTAGTAATTTCCCATTATGATATGTTGGAGGTAGGTTTTGTTTTGTTTTGTTTTACTGTTTTTTGAGATGGCGTCTCACTCTGTCGCCCAGGCTGTAGCACAGTGGCACAATCTCAGCTTACTGCAACCCCCGCCTCCCGGGTTCAAGCAATTCTCCTGCCTCTGCCTCCCGAGTAGCTGGGATTACAGGCATGCACCACCATGCCCAGCTAATTTTTGTATTTTTGGGAGAGACAGAGTTTCACCATGTTGCCCAGAATGGTCTTGAACTCCTGACCTCAGGTGATCTGCCCACCTCAGCCTCTCAAAGTGCTGGGATTACAGGCATAAGCCACCACGCCTGGCTGGAGGTGGGTATTTTTAAGTAGAAAATTATATCACAAAGTCTTATTATGACAGCTGGTCTCCAAAGATGCCTGTCTACCTAATGAATCATGCCTCCTGGTATTCATGCCCTTGTATTGTCTGCCTCTACAATAAATCTGGCCTGGGCCTATATAGCCTTTAGAATGTAGAAGAAATGATGTTCCAGTTTTGGAGACCAGGTTATAAGAAATACTGGCGCTTTCACCTTGGTATTTGGAAAGCTTATTCTGGGAGAAGCTGGCCAGCATGTGAGAAATCCCTGAGACCACCATGGTATAAAAAAGCCCAAGGGGCCAGGTACAGTGGCTCGCACCTGTAATCCCACCACTTTGGGAGGCCGAGGCAGGTGGATCACGAGATTAGGAGTTCAAGACCAGCCTGGCCAACAACCCGTCTCTACTAAAAATACAAAAATTAGCTGGGTGTGGTGGCGCAGCTGTAATTCAGCTACTCAGGAGGCTAAGGCAGAAGAATTGCTTGAATCTGGGAGGCAGAGGTTGCAGTGAGCCAAGATTGTGCTACTGCACTCCAGCCTGGGAGACAGAGCAAGACCCAGTCTCAAAAAAAAAAAAAAGAAGCCCAAGGTAGCCATGTCTAGGGGCTGCAGAGAACATGCAGAGAACAAGGTACACTCACACACATACAGAGAGAGAGAGAGAGAGGGAGGGAGGGAGGGAGGAAGGGAGGGAGAGAGAGTAAGCACACCAGACACAGACACAGAGAGAAGTCTCTTTCTATTCATCTTTGTTGAGGTGCTAGACACAAAAGTAAAGAAGCCATCCTTGATAGCCAGCCATGTCAAGTCTTCATAGGATTCTAGCTCCAGCAGCCACCAGATTGCAATTGCATGTGAGAACCCAAGTGAGAATCATTAAGCTGAGCCCATTCAACCCATGCAACCATGAGAAATAATCATAAAATACAGAAATAATCCTAAAATACTAAGTTTTAGAGAGTTTGTGTAGATAGCCAAAATACAATCAAACTCAACGTGCCTAAACCTGGCCCCATTTGCTCTTCACTCCCTCCTCACCCACAAAACATGTTCCTCCTCCTAAATGTTCCTCTTCCTGCATCAGTATCTCATCATCACCTAATGAAGACAGCATTTATCATATTTTGGCTTCTTCTGATCCAGTCTCCCTTCCCACGAGTACCACAGTGTTCTCTTGGGGGATGTTTTCTCCATTGCGTGCTGTCTTAATGGGGTGATAATTCCAGGTAACTGGCTCCTTACACAGAGGATAAAGGGGTCAAATTCTTCCCCATCCTGAACAATCAGAGCTTGGACATATGATCCAAACTTTGCTAATCATATGTCCTTTCTCCGGACTTTAAATCTTGTATAAGTGACCCCAGGACAGTAGAAATGATTGAAAGTCACTCATCACAGCAGCAATGTGCTTGCCAGGATCCTGGCTACTAGGCCATTGCTACGGTTTCTGCTTTCTAACTTCTGGGACTCTTTGGTCTCTATCTAGTATCAAGCCTGGTCTGGCCTTTTGGGGATTCTGCAAGTCCCCCAATATCATTTCAATAACATTGTCATTTTTACCTACGTTAGCCAGGGGAGGTTTTGGCTACTTAGGAAAACAGAAACTGGTATTCCCTGCAACTCTACCAGGAACCTGGACATCATCTGGGTTTCTCCTCCCCATCATATTAGCCTTCCCCAAACCCAATCACTCGAGTCCTTTCAATTGCATTTTTCCAATAGCTCTCGAATCTCTTTTCCTGTACATCTTCACTATCACTGCCTTCAATCATAACCTTAGGTCATTTCTTACAATTATTCAAATTAATCTGGTGCTCCTCCAATCACTCCTCCCATTGCAATCACAGTGACCTTTGGAAATGCACAGCTGCTCATGACACACACACGTGTGCGCACACACACACACACACAGAGAGACAGAGAGGCAGAGAGAGAGGAGAGAGCTTCAATGAACTCTCATCTCCATTAAGATCAAGTCCAAACTAGGTCCACTCTCACCTGTTCTGTCTAACTGTCCAGGTTCATCTCTCATCACCCTCCCACATGAGCTCTAGAACTTCACCCAAGTCAAATTATTTGCAGGTCCCTAAGTAAAACCTGCTCCCTTTATTGCTTTAGTCATTTATAAGTGCAATTCCTTCTGTTTGGAACGTGCCTTCTCCTTCATCTACCTAGGGATACCTGAATGGCTGGTTCCCACACCTTACCCAGGGCTTTGTTCCAAAATTGCATCTCAGAGCGGTCTCCTCAGTCCACCCACCCCCACCTCAGACCTCTCTGTTCCTTCAGCCTACTTCATACTTTTATAGAATTTGGCATTATATTATATGTTTGTTTAATTCTTACTGTCTATCTCCCTCACTAGACTGCAAGTTCTGTAAAGACAGTGACTTTGTTTTGTTCACTGTTGTATATCCAGAACCTACTATAATGCTGTCATATAGCATTTGCTTAATGCATATTTGTCAAATGATTATTGAATGAGACCTATGATTTTATACATCTTATTTCAAGTAATGCATGGGAGGGGCAGGCAGGAGAAAGAGGCATTTTTAACAGTATATCAGCCCTCTGGGAGTAGTGTTAGTATTATCACAACTAGCATTACAGATTGATTCCCCTAATACCTACTCAAAACCCTTTCCCAGGGCCACCCACCAGCCTCCCTAACCAATAGTAGCTGTTAGTTCTTTCTCCTCTCACATCCTTGCCTTAACAGCTTCTTCCAAGGCTACCTGATCCACAGCTGACCACAAGCAAACCACATAAATGACCTGGCTGGATCCTCCCCATCCTGTACTCCAGCCCACTGCACAGAGTTCCACCCCTCAGGGCCCTATCCAGGCCAATATTCTCCACTCAAGAACCTTATCTAAAGCCCACACATCTATTTATTCATTTTCCAGAAGTGACAGGGACCACAAAATTAACACTTACTCGGCATTCCCGACAGCTCTTGGTTAAGATCCGCTGGCCTTCCGCAAGAACTTTTCCTCCATAGATACATTTTGCTGTAATAAAACATAAAAATGGGTCAGACAGTCCTGCTGTGTCACAAAATGACCTCAGAAGTACCTTCCAACTCCAACAGATTCCACAGAAACCTAGATTCTCTGCTTCTGAGCAATACAAATCTCTTTGTCTAAAGTGAAAGGAATTATGTGGAGGATAACCCTTAAATCTCCCAAGCAGGCCTCATCATGATTGTGTTTGCCTGGCCTTTACAGCCAGGATATACAATTATTTCAAAGTTACAGTTGCCAAAGGAACTAGAGAATGAATTGATGTAGTAAGAAGCTAAAACAAGAAAGAACTGGTGGCAGTCGCTGTGGAGTACAATTAGCAGTAGCTTTGATTCAGACACTCCAGCTAAAACAAACAACTGGGTGAAAGGGGACTCACATATATTCCATTCCTCAGAACCTCAGCCACAATGAAGGAGGACACCATTTCTCCTTCCTTGTGATCATGGGAGTGGGCGTGAGAAATATACATGTGAGACAAGTCAGAAATACAAGGAAAGCCTGTAAAGTGCTAGATCAATGCACTAGAGAGAATGCCTTTGGAAAGGTGAGTTTAAAAGGCTGCCAGGAAGGGCAGGGGGGTGAACTTGTAGAAAATTTCAAAGAGAAACATAAATGGAGCTCCTACCACTCAATTTAGATTGCACTGAAACTCATTTCTTGACTTAACTGGCTGACTCACTTTTAAGCAAGTACAGCATATGTCAATTTGATATGATCCTAATATAACACCACCAAATTCTCCATCCACTTCAACAGGAAAAAAGAAGCAAGTATCTGGTAACTCCCTCTCCTGCCCTGATGAGGACCCTTCTAGCCCCAGCTCTAGGAGGAACAGAAGCAATGATATGCACTCTAAGAGCTCTCTCCCACTAATTCAGTGTTGGTCTTATAGAACCAGCTCACCTTTCAGAGCCTCTATATCTGTATCTGCTAAAAACGGGCTGATTAAATCTGGTGGTTTCCTAGTTGTAAAATCCTCTGATTCTCATGGGATGCTCAGTTATTCTTCATTCAAATAATATTTTAGTGTTACTAAAGGGCAGGCAACATGCTAACTGGTAATATAATGTTGCGAGAACCAAAGCTCTTCTCTCATGGAGCTTACAATCAGGGAAATAGAGAGTAATTATGTAATGACATCAGTGAATGTATAATTACTAAGTGAGGCAAGTGCTATGTTTGCAGATAAAGAACCTAGACCCCTTTCGATGTTGAGGGGCAAGATCTGAAAGGCAAAGAGGACGACCAGGTGAGAAATGGGGCTTTCATTCCTCCCTTCCAATAAATTAAAAAAAAAATAATAGTCATCTAGTCCATTTTAGCCACAGGAAGAAGAAAGTCCAGGGACATGCTTTACTTAACATCATACCCTGTAGTGGATGCTGTGGTATACGGAGATCTACTTCCATGAGCAAAGGATGCATTCTTACAACTGCCGTGACAGTTGGCAACTAACAGCTCTCCCCTGAATGGAGATCTAAGACTTGTATAGGGCTGTAGAGAGCCACCTTGCCCAAGGTGAAGTTCCCTTGGTGGATGAACATGGTACACAGTCCTGGCCCCGTTTCTCCAACTGAGGACAATTCTGAAGGGCCATTCCAGCTCCAAAGCTCCCTGTAGGAATGAGTTCGGTATTTGTTGTAACCACTGCAGCTCAACTTCTCCTTCTGCCCAATTCTTCTTCCTTCACCACTTCACTCCTGTCCCAGAATTGATCCTGAGAGCACTTCCTAATAAAGTACATGTAAATCTCTATTTCAGAGTCTGTTTCCCCTCAGAACCTGACCTGCAGCAACCTCACTGCCCATCCAAATATGTTCCACTCCTGTATTCTCCTCTCAGTGAATGGCAATGGCATGGGTATCCATCCCAGCTCCCACACCCCAGTGCCTGGCATCCTTCTAACCTCTCCCTCTTACACAACTCCATGTCCAATCAGTGTCCAAATCCTATCAATGTCCCCTTTTTAAGTTTCTCAAGTCACCCTCCTCCTCTCCATTCCTCACCCTCTGCCCCCAGACACTGTCTTTGTTCAGGCTGTCATCATCCCTCTTCTTCAGTACCAGCACAACCTCCTAGTTCTCCCATGTTCTAGTCTCAGTCTTCACCAGTCCCTCCCCATATAACAGTCAGACACGTATTTTTTAAGTGCAAACATGAGGCCCTGCCTAAAATCAGGGTCCCTAAAGCTCTCAGAATAAAGTCCAAAATCCTTAGTTTAGCAAACGAGGCCATTCATGAGGCTTCTTATCTCCCAAGGTTCATAGCCCACCATCTCCTGTGATTTCATTCACCCTCCCAAACATTCACACCTCCACATATGTTCTAGCCACGCTTTCTTTCTCACTTCCGGAAACACCTGCAGAGCACCCCATCCACCTTCCACTGGCAACCTCCCACCCTGTACACCCATGAGCTTCCGCTTAGGGCTGACTTCCCTCAGAACTTGTTCTTACCCTTTAACACTGGTTAATTGTCCTCACTTTTTTATTCTATTGTACTTTGGACCTAATCCCAACAGAATATATATCACATGACATCCTAATTTCCCATTTAATTGTACACCCCACCATGTCCCTGCTAATAATTGCAACCCCCATGAGGGTAGGAACGATGTCTATAATTTTATCTCCAGCCGCAAGCCCCATGCCTCAGGACTTATTGTGAGTAATAATAAATCATTTTCATATTAATGAGCCTCTAGTAGGTAGCAAAAAACAGTCAAATTTCTTGAATCCCAGATAAGAGTTATTTCTGGCATTCAACACAACTTCAAACATTAAAAGTAGATACCAAAAAAATGGAGAATATAATTGTCTGGATAGGACCTTTCCTCCCTTCACTAAACAAAAATCTATCCCTGATCATCTTTTATGCCTCAATTTTGTAGATAAATCAGTTGACCATGACTCGTTGGTCCTAATGAGAGCTGGATTTCCCATTGTACTTGAATGGGGAGACCACACCTCCAAGGTCTGGAATTCCGATCTAATAAATTCTCACACTTCCAAATGTGGCTGCCGCCAACTTGGCAAGGCAGCTTGTTCCAGAGTGACAGTTCTGCTAAGTGCACTGTTGTCAAATCTGCCATCTGCTTCTTGGCCCAAGCTGTGAAGCAAAGAAATAGACATTTTTTCTTCCTTTGCCCCTTGCCACTCAATGGTATTAACACATTTGGTATTAACACAATGGTATTAACAATACCATTGGTATTAACACATTTGATCCCCTGCCTTAGGGCACTTGTCCAAATCCTCTCTTCCCCTTTGACAGGCTCATCCCAGAACTCCTAATCTGGAGATAAAAATGCCCCATTGTTTACATTCACACCACACATGGAGACACATCCACCCCTTGAATCCACCAGTCTCTTATAAAAATTAAATGTCCACTGAACTTTATGTCCTCACATAGCAGGCTGCTTTGGTGCTGGTGAATGAGATCAACATATTACTGCAGGCCTCAACCATCTGCAATTTGGCACTGGTGCAGAATGTATGTATCTATGAAATTATCTTAGGACGACTTTCAGGATCACCACTGGAGGTCACAAGAATTTCTCCTGCTTTCTCATACTCATCCTCACTTCTCTGACAACAGCCCTCCTTCTCTGCCACTGCATTCCTTATGCCTAACATCAGCCCTTATTGTCCAACCTCTTGATCTATAGCCAAAAGGCTTATTTTTTATGTCTGAGGAAATTCAAGCATAAGGTGAGTCAGGCTCTGGTGCGTTTGGCTGGGGCATTTGGGACTCCATTCCAACAGCTTTCAGTGTGATTAGAAATGTAAATGGATACCTAAAGCTCTTTATATCACACTGTTGACATGCAAACTAGAATATTTCGCAGTGCCCAAACACAAAATTGAAACCTAGCACCGACACACACTTCTCCATTATGTCAGAAACAAATGTACTGAGGATATAAAGAGTTATGCAGTGTGTCTTTTTGCACCGACAGACACCTGGCCCTTCAATTTTGACCTTGATTTTTCTGGTGCAATGATTGGACAATTTTGCCATTCGGGTGCACACTGAATAAACAATTGACAGGTACAGCTTGACATCCCTGTCAGATGTGGATGTAAGGTTTCCCTATCTTTATTTAGGTATTTGTACCCTGCACACACTCCAGCCATCCCTTGGTACTCAGCGGCCTAGAATGTCAAAATCAGCACACTGTTTTACACTTTAAAGGAGAGTGGCAGATCAGAGAGACTGAACACCCAAGGATCCTTCCTCCCTCAGTGAGCTAATTCACAGCCTTGGCTTCAGATACAACCTCTATGAGCAAGAAACCCACATCAAACTAGTTGTCCCTCAGGCATCTCTAACTCAAACATGTCAAACGGAATGTATTGTTCCCCAAACTGCTTCCTCCACCTGTCTTATTTCTGTTAATCACACCATGAGTCTCCCACAGGCTCTTGTTCAAAACCTGGCAATCTCTCCCTCACAGACACTCTGTCCCTGATCCATTTGTCTCATGCAAAACAATACCTGTGGAGTATCTCTAATGTGCCAGTTCCTTTGGCTGTCACTCACATCCTTCCCTTCCTTTGCATCTTCCCAGGCTGTGCCTGCCTGCCAGCCTCAACACCTCCACCTGGAATATGCCCAAGTTCCATATCCCACACCACCTCCAGCTCTCTTGATGCAGTAGCCTTTTTAAAAGCACATCTTTGATTATGCCACAACTCTGCATTAAAACCTTGATTGGAGTACCAAAACCAACATTGGTTTATTTCCATGATTTTCTGTGTGCAATTCCCTCTGGCAGTTATGTTCTTACCTACTTTGTACACCTGGAAAACTCCTCTTCATTTGTCAATACTCTGCTCAGCTGTTACCTATGATATTTTCCTAACACACACATACATATGTACGTTTCAGATGGAGTTAATCACTCCCTTCTCTGTGTGACTTCTGTGTCTTCCATAGTGTTCATGTGAAATAATACTCTTTATTGTAACAGAGATCTCTCTGGAGAACAATGGGTAGAGCCAACAGGTCAAGAGCATCCCACTGGGTTCTGAAGCCAGACTGCCAGGGCTTTATTTTGGCTCCCCCAAAACTGAGAGACCTTGGACAAGTTACTTCTCCTCTCTGTGTTTCACCTCCTCGTGTGTAAAATGGGGATTATTGTGGAGCCTACTACTTAGAGTTATTGGAAGAATTAAATGAATTAATATATATAAAATGGTTAAACATTTTATATATATGCCAGTCAGAGTAAATGATCCATATGTGTCCACTGTTGCCCCCAGAACTGACAACAGTGTTTGGCAGAAGGACCTCAGTAAGGATTACTGAGGCTTCACTGGCATACAATCTTCATCATCTATCCGCAACTCACGTTTGCAGCTCTATTTCAACCTCTCACCTACATAAATCCTGTGTTATCATCAAACACACTATTTCCCTTTCCCTCTTTCACTCTTATTCCTTCACACATACTGTTTTGCATAGAAGAAATATTTTTTCTCCATCTTCCTCCCTCCTTCCTATCTCTGGTAGATCTCAAATCTGTCTACCAAAATAATACAGATTTCAGAACGTTGATGCCTGGAGATTGTGATTATGTAGGTCTAGGTGGAGCCCTGGAAACCTCCAAGTTTAAGAAGTTCACCAAAGGATTTGAATGTGCAAACAGGTATATTAAATATGCCTTGAATAGCACAGACACCCAACAAGTGTTTGAGGAATGAAACTCCTCACTATTTTCGGTACCGCCATGGATGCTTAGACAAACTTCTTTCCTGTTTCCAAACAGATGCCCTCATCTGTAAGTGCTGCAGTTCCCAAGGCCAAGAGAAGTCTGTGAACACTCAGTGAGTGAGGAGACAACACAGTCTGCTTTTATATATTGGCTCATTTTGCCTTTGTCATATCCCTACCTTTACCTGGTGTCCCTAGAATACTACCCCACCTAAAGTCAGAGAGAAGCTTGGGCATTTTTCTTTAAACTCACATATAAGAAATTTACTTCAGGCAGCTCCACAGAAAAATGAAAAAAATCAAAATAAGGAACCACACCAAGGTAAAACATGGTATTCAGGAAACAGTAGTTTCAATTATATCCCTCACAACATTAAATGTGAATGGATTAAATGATCCAGTCCAAACAATACAATCCAGACTGTCAGACTGGATTAAAAAACAAGATTTGACTATGAGTTATTCAGACAAGATACACTTTATTTTTTCTTTGTCTTTTTTTATATTTTATTATTATTTTTTAACTGACAAAAGGTATGCATATTTATGGTCTACGGCATGATGTTTTGAAATACGTAGGCACTGTGGTATGGCTAAGAACTAACATATGCATTACCTCACATACTTATATTTAAAAGGTACAACCAAAGTAAATATTCTCTATCATGTTTCTGATATGAAGACATTGAAAACATCTAGAAATTCCACTGATTCGTGTTAGAACTCTGCTCTAGCAATCCTCATTCTCTTCTTCTCCACCCCACTGCTTAACCCACAAAAGTCAACTTCTAGAAGGTTCAAAATATTTAACTTGGCTCCATGTCCTCCAAGAAGCATGCCAGGCCTTCCCCCAGTATTCTACCCCTCCCTCCCAGGCCATTCTTCTGTACTCCAACAGTGCCCCATATACATGCCTAATGTTAGTGCACTTACAGTTCCAGACACTGTAAACCACGTCTCTACCTTGAAAGTGAGCTCCCCTAAAGCAGGGAAGGATCCCTCATCATTATTCCAGGCACCAGTACTCAGTAATCACCTAATGCATATTTCTATATTTCTATTAAAAACTAGTAAGAAGTGAAAGCCCTCCAGCCCAGAGGTTCTCAACCTTTTAATTACCAGAGGTGCCTTGTATCATTTCTTTTTGTTTGTCTAGAATAGTGTTTTAATAATTTATTTGTATTCCCACTTTATTAAACTCTGAACACATCAAACTACCAATCAGAGCTGTGAGAAAATTAGTGCTACCTAACTAAATTGCTATGAATTTCATGCAAAGGAAAAAAAACAAAAAACACCGATGTTTTAGTGTGTGTATCAACATTTTAATAAAATTGAGTTATTTTCTGAAATAATTTTAAAAACTTAAAACTATCAAACAAATTAGCATAAAGAAAAATGACTGTCTCACACACATCTAGTGAGAGGGCAATTTAACTATATGTATCCAGGGCCTTGAAAATGTTCATCTTTGGCCTAGTAATTCTAGCCTGAAGAATTCTATCTTCAGGAAATATAAAATACAAAAATATACAAAAATGTGTTTTCTATACAAAACATGGTATTTAGGAGTACTTTATAATAGTGAAAAGTGGGAAACAATCTAGATATCAATGACCTGGGACTGGTTAAAAAAAAGTTATACAACAGCCAAACAATGGGAAACAATGAAGCTCACGAAAATGACATTTATGCAGTTTTTAAAACATAATAATATATTTAAGTGATAATGGCAAGTTAACAGACCAGAATATAAAATTGCCCGCACAGTACAACCTCAACTGCACACAAAATATAATTAGTTTTTTTTTTTAAAAAAAAGACACATCCACTAAAATTTCAAGAGTGTTTCTAAGTAGAGGTATTATGGGTGAATTTTCCATCTTGATCTTTATCATTCTCTGTGTTTTCAAAATGTTAAGCCAAAAGCACAGTACTTTTATAATTTTAAAAAAATGTCAAAAAGTTAAGACACAAACCTGCTGAAGGGCTCATTACTTCGATGTTTAAACAACAACTTTCAAGAGATGGTATTCAGAGATCTGAGCAAGAACTCTAAACAATAGACTAAAACATCTCACGTTTTCTAATACATCTCTAATAGCCTTTCCCTTTTATTTTATTTTATTTATTTATTTTTTTTTTGGAGACAGACTCACTCTGTTGCCCAGGCTGGAGTGCAGTGGTGTGATCTCAGCTCACTGCAACCTCCGCCTCCCGGGTTCAAGCAATTCTCCCGCCTCAGCCACCAGAACAGCTGGAATTACAGGTGCCCACCACCACACCCAGCTAATTTTTGTATTTTTAGTAGAGACGGGATTTCACCATGTTGGCCAGGCTGGCCTCAAACTCCTGACCTCAGGTGATCCAACCGCCTTGGCCTCCCAAAGTGCTGGGATTAGAAGCGTGAGCCACCGTGCTTGGCCCCTAATAGTTTTTCAACTTCTTCTGCTGAAGAATATCAAGAATGAAAACAAATAATCTGTACCTACTAACAACTCTCTCCATCATAGGATCAAACCATAATTCAACATCCAGACACTTGAGCTGCCTATATTGCCAGACATGACTTCCAAAAGCTCTTGGAACAGAAATAAGAAAGTTCTCCTCTTTAGAGCAACTCCAAGTACATCCCCCAGAGCAATGGGTGCAGTGTGCCCACCATTAAAAAAAGGAAGATTACAAAATTCCTTTTTGAAAAGTTCAACAGTTAGTTGGTTGCTGCAACCCACTTTCACTGCTATTCCCACTTTCAGTGTCATAATAGGTGACATGCTGTTCCCGACAGAATAATAGACCACTGTGCTTTGAAGGTTACTGACATTGGTGTGTTTCTTTTGGTAAATAAATGACCCTGAAAATTATCCATAGCATACATTTCTGACCAGAACTCTCCTTTTCTGTAGAGGACCATATGGATTGATAAAAAGGCTATGGGCTTTGTAGTCAACAGAACTAGTTTTCTGTCTCACCTCCGCCACTCACCAGCCTCATGATCTTGGTAAGCTAACATCCCTAAGCCTCAGCTTCCTGTAAAATAGGGATAATAATAATACCTCCCTGAAGAGTTGCTGTGAGAATTCACTAAGCTAGTAGATTTAAAGCATCCAGCACCGTATATGGCACATACCACGTGTTCTAAATGACGGCTTCAGTATTTTACCTGAATTTCATCCTGAAGTTCCTAACAAAGGCCCCTTAACAAGAGGAGAATCTAGCCAAAACCTCAGAAAGCCAAAACAGAGAATTTGGCCTTTAACTTGATCATTTAGAATGAGGGGACTAAAGCCCATGGAGCTTTGGAGTTATGAATTCACAGATCAGCCTCACCCACTTGTTGGACAAGTGACTTAATCCCTGTGAACACACGTTCCTTCCACATAGAATGAAAGAAGAATAGTAATTACAGTTGATGTGAGGAGTTAAAAAAAAAAAAATAGCCCACGTTGTGTCTGCCACATTGCAAGTGATTAAAATATTGTGGCTCTTCTTACCGTATATTTAATGTTACATCAACTGCCAATGTTTCATTTCATCAATGTCAATCAGTTGAGTCCAGAAAAACAGGGAAAATAAATAAATCTCAAAACACAGAGAGCCAGTCTCACCCTCAGTCAGTACTTACGTCGGCAGACCTTACAGCACTGGCCAGCAATGTGCACTGGGAGGGAGTCTGGGGAGCAACTGAGAGGGGGACAGGACATCCTTCGGCATTCCACAGCACCACTCTGAGGAAGGAAGGACAGGGAACATAATCTCAGAAGTATCCTTTGATAGCTCCTGTTGTGGAGATCATTCAAATCTCATCCCAGAAACCTCATCAGGGAAACAGAAACAGTATTAGAATTCCCAGTCCACTCCAGGACCACAAATAAAGTGTTTTCTCCAGCCCGAATGACCCGTACCACCTCAATTACTTTTCTGAAATACATCACTGGTTTCATCCTACCTGCCCATGTGTGCTAACCAGATTATGCAGAAAAACAAAAAGTCTATTTTTATAAGAACATAAATAACACATTTGCAGACCCTGTCAATCATTTCTGAGGCTCTAACAATCTGTTTTGTATTTTCCTAGACAAACAATGGCATTCTCAGATATTTATCAAGTAATTTCAACTGGATAGGGTTTACATACTAATTTTTGGAGGGGGACGTTATAATTCACTGAAACAGATGAAAGGATATACAAATAATGGATATCCTGACAGTGACAGTGAGTCAGGGAGGAAATGCCTTGCAATTATTTGAAACAGGTGATGGATACACTTTGTAAAAGACAATAAAAACATGTAGAGAATAATTAAACTCCCCTTTTTAAGTTATTCTGGTTGTGAATAAGGATAACCATTAGGTTGTTTGAAAATCAAATGAGTCCCTTCTTTCCACTATATCCCAACCTTCGAACTCCAAACATTGCATAGTAAATCAAATTAGAGTGTGTTGGCAAGGCAAAGCAGATTTTAATTTCCAAGTATTCATATAAGACATGACACTTTTCCAGCATTGCTTCACAATTGCTCGTATGGCTAGTGGGTGCTAGGTAAAAACCTAACAATTCTTAGAGTTAACATTATTTATTAAAGAACCAGGTTACACTCTAATTATCAAACCTGTCCCCTTAAAACTGTTTTTACTGTATTTATTTACGAAGAGGCTTACTTTGCAAGTGCAGTTCCTGCAATGGTCACCATCTACCCAAGAGTCTTGGTCTCGATAGAGCAGTCCACTCACTTGACAGGTCTTCTCACAGTGACAGTTTTCCAATTGACTAAGTCTTGTCTCTGCATAATTTAGCTGCAAACAAGAGTTACTGAACGTAATTTCTGTAATTCAATTGCATCATCCTAACAAAGCTGATAGCAACAAGAAAAAAAAAATCCTTCTGAGAAGAGAAAAAAATGCTCAGAGCAGTTCATTGATTCTTAGCATTATCTGTTTTTTGTCTTTTTAAATTTTTTTTACACAAGGTGGAATCACTCTAAACTGAAGACATATTGGCTATCATGGTCTAATGAATACCAAATGAGACATTAAACTGTATCTCAGGAACCTCATGGGTGTTTATAAATGTGTGTGCTTTCCATTCAAGCCCACACAAAAACACTCGTAATGAATGTGTTCTCAAGGACTCATTATGATGTTTACAGGCGATCTAATTAGGAACTCTGAGGCACTTACATTTATCTCCCACTATCCCCTCTATGTTCTTCACACACTAACTAGAATGTCGTGGTTTACAAACTACGAAGTCACTGCCTTCTGTCTGATGAAAAATTCTGGAGAGCTGGGGCCAGAGAAAAAGAAAAGTCATAAGTGGATCCCCCAAACAGAATGCCCCAGAAATTCACTTTTGTGCTTAGAAGAAGGTCAGGAAAAGTAACCAAACCCCCAGGTAAGATCAGAATTTTGTAAAATAACCTTTTTTATTTTTCTAGGCCACCCAGTCATTGCCAATAATCACAGAGTCTTAGACTGTCCCGCTGGAAAGGGATTATAAAGCTTGAATATCCTCACAAGAAACCTCAAGTGATTATCTAGCCTTTGCTCATCTCCAGTGGAGAAACATGTGTTATCTTCCAAGGAAAGCCACTTTTCTCAGTTAGCTCTCAATGTTTGAAACATTTTTCATGGTTTTGGCTGTGAAATCTTTTCTTTTTTTCCTGCCATACCTAGGTTTTCATTGTAATCCATCCTGAGCAAACCTAAGCTTCATGCATTTGAGGTTATCCTGCCATCTTGACCACACTTGGCACCACCGGGTTCCCTTAACGGCTTCTCATGATATGATTCCAAGCCTCTCTTCTGATCAATTTTCATACAGCCTACTCCAGTTTACCTTCAAAAATATGGTGCAAAAAAACCTTAAATACAGCACTTTGATATGATCTGTCTACTGTCACATCCACATGAAAGAGTAACTCAACCTAGTAGTGATATTACTCTCCCTTTCCTTTCCCTTACATACAGACCACCATGATTGAAAAACAAGTATCATTTCCTGGAAAATTATCTGAGTTTCTCTTTTCCTTCTCAATCATGTTTATCCTTTCATGTCTTTTCCCCATACAGGAGATCAATTCAACCTTTGATCTAACTAAGATTATCTTGAGCCACTATTTTAGATATAATAGATAAACCTAGGGAATGACTTCCACCATCTTTCTACATTAACTATGGTTCCATTTCATACACATTCCTCTGACTTACTCATACCAGAACTACTCTCTGGAAATGGAATCCACATGTAATTCTAACCTTTGTTTTTGTCATTTATTTCATCCTCTTCCTCCAAGCTTTTGGAATTTCTCAAGAAAACTTACCCCTTGTCTGCCTTTTGTGGGTGGTAGCAAAGGGTAGAAAAAACAACAAATAGGATCTTAGACCAACCATCATGCACCATGAGCAGCCCCTAAAGAACTAAGAGTTGACGCTGCCTGAAATATTAGCTTCCTGTCACTCCTTCTAATATGCATGATCTTCTAAAAATCTATGTTTCATTTAAAACTCCAGCCTAGGTCAGGTGCAGTGACTCACACCTACAATCCCAGCACTTTGGGAGGCCAAGACGAGCAGATGACCCAAGTTTAGGAGTTTGAGACGAGCCCGGCCAACATGGCGAAACCCTGTCTCTACTACAAATGCAAAAAAAAAAAAAAGCCGGGTGTGGTGGCGGGCACCACCAGCTACTCTGGAGGCTGAGACATGAGAATCTCTTGAACCTGGGAGGCAGAGGTTGCAGCAGGCCAAGATCATGCCAGTGCACTCCAGCCTGGGCAACAGAGCGATACTCCATCTCAGTAAATAAATAAATTAATACAAGAAAACTCCAGCCTAATCATAGAGTTTATAGAATCTATGATAATTAAGTTATTTGGCAATGCTTTAGGAAACAGATAAAATACACTTCTGAGTTTGGTGATACTCTTGGACACTGAGGGATGATGGCATATGGTTTGGCCACTTGCAGATACCAAAATCTGAAAACGTTCAAGTCCTTTATATAAAATAGTATAGTTTGCATATAACATATGCACATCCTCGTATATACTTTAAGTCATCTCCAGATAACTTATAATAACTAATACAATGTCTAAACATCAATTCATTCACATGGATTCAATGCAGTACTCGGTACATGGAAAATTCAAGCTTTACTCTCTGTAACTTTTTGGAATTTTTCTCTGAATACTGTTGGTCCATGGTTGGTTGAATCTACAGATGTGGAACCTCAATAAAAAGAAAGTAACAACTTATCACTTATCTTTACTTCATTTCTATAGCCCCAGTAGTTCCTACACAAGGCAGTAACAGATATACGACCTTGGATTGAACAACAGAGTTGAACCAGATCTGCATTCCTCCTAAAAGGGTCTCAGGATTGTGTACCTTTGTGAGAGGACCCATACCTGCCTTACTCTGAAAATCTGGAACAATTCTGGTGTCTATATCACTCCAAGAAGGGAACTTCTTAAAGACTAAATGGCCCAAAAGGCAACTCTATATCTATCTGAGCTTTCTTAAAATCCAGGAGCTTGCCTAAGGGTAATAGTGGCGATTTCTAGCACTGTCCCACAAAGCTGAGCTACGCTCACCTATAAAACTCAATTCCAAAGAAAATGTCAGTTTTAATATAATGAATGCTATTCTCAAGGCTGATTTTGTTTCCCTTCTGAATGTGGTTTTTATTTTTAATATTTGTAGCCTTTTCTGACAACATTGAAAAGTCCTATTATCTGTAATAATAAGAGCATATCAAATAGACCCAAAGGCAAAGGGATGTTAAGGCAAAAAGCTAATTTTTCAAAGATACTTCATGTAACCTCTTGCCTTCCCTTTTACTCCTGCTAAATCCTAAAACAGCAATAAAGGAGACAAACAACTGTGAATCAAAAAATGAATTACATTTTCTGTCATTGGTATTAGCAGGCTGAATTTATACACATTCGTTTTCGAAAGCTATTTCTATACTACCTGCCACTTTCTCTAAGATTGTCTGCAGATTCAAAATAGATATGGTATCACATCTACATTTCTATTCTGTCTTCCTTTTGTTTATGCATTTATCTAAGCAACCATGGACCAAATCATTTATTCTGAACTCTACACAATGAAAGATTGACAACAGAGGCCTTTTTTATCGTCGGAGGTCAATGAACAGATCTAAGTACATTAGTTGTGTGGTGGATTGCTTCTTTTCTTCGAAATACCAATTATTTGGCATTTGCTATATGAAAGGAAAAAAGAAGCTTCTATTGTTAAATATTCAAGCTTAATTGAAAAATCATTATTGAATTCCTCAAAACAACGAAAGTCTCAAAATTAAAGATGTCACAAGCTTAAATGCCACTCCAAGTGTTGCTTGATTTGCATGCATAGATTTGTCAAATATTTAAACAGAAGTAATCAAGAAAGTCCCAGTCTTCCGTATCTCCTCTTTCTGAGCTTGAAGTCAGAATGGGATTACAGTGCAGTTGGGATCTGATAGCAGGACAGAGCCTGACCCTATCACAATGTTCCCAGCAGGTAGGTAGTTCCCACAATGTCAAAACCACCTGAGAGAACCTTCAGAGTAAGCCAGGGGAGTGGCTGATGCTCGTAGATCACTAAGGGAAATGTAGGAGGACAAAAAAGGGTTATTACTTGAGGTAGCAGCCCCATCTCTTCTCTGCCTTAAAAAAAGTATAGTTTTGCCAAAATGCCAGAATTCCTCAAGAGAGCTCTTATCTACCCTGACCTCTGTCACCTGAATGTGAGTGCAGGCTGCTCCCACGATCTGTCCTGTATCAAGCAAGGGCACAGTCATTTGCCAGCATGCTTAACCCTAAAAGGAGAAAAGGAACAATGAGCTCTCCCACACAGACCTCTGGGCTGATCTGGTATCTACATCTGTTTGGTTCTGACTTTGACTACCAATTCCTCTCCAGCTTATACACGGAGCTTCCTCTCTGGAAGGGCTCCAGGGTTTCCACCTTGACCCAAGAGGAAGGACTTCCTGCTGTTTTCCAGGACTCCTAGACTAGGGTCTTGATAGCAATGCACAGGCTCTACCAGACTTTGTGATTTCAAGTCACTGGGGAAGATGTGCATTTTCTTAAGGACCATTTTCTCTAAGGAACCATCATCCCACCATGGTTGTCTATATTTTCTAGGTTTAAGAGTATAAATAGCAGCAGCCACCACCTATTGAATGACATTTGTGGGCCATGCAACAAACCTCATTTGCCTGGGCTCACTGAATCTTTACAAGAGCAGGAATAATTGTCACCATTTTACATATGGGGAAACAGATGCTGAAACAAGTCGAATAACTTATTCAAAGCTACAAATATCCAAGGAAATTATAAAATAGAGACTCAGAATCATATCAGCCTGACTTTAAAGCCCATTCTCTATCTCCACTATGACCTATATGACTGTCTACTCATCTTAATCAGAACTGCTGGACAACTCAAATCAAAACTCCAAAAATTACCTCCAGCCCTGTTAACTAAATTCTGCCACAATCGGCCTATTTAATTAAAAATAAAGACTGGGCCCAGATAAATTTAGTGCCATAGAATTCTTTTTGCATCTGGGAACCACATTCAACTTCAAGTTTGCCTGACATCTCCAGACTCCATCTCCTTCCATCTGCCAAAAGAGCGAGTTACATTTCCGCCTCCACCAAGATGGCAGACTACATACCCTGAAGGACTTCACCAACTGAGCCAACTAAACTGCTGTATTCAATATATAAATAAAAACTTTTGAAAATTGTCACAGAGCTAATACAAAAGGAAGAAAGAAAGTCACAGAGGCCAAAACAAAATGACTGCAGGGATCCCAGGAAATAAGTGAGCACCAAAGACAACAACATCCTGAAGATTTCTGATGAAATGCAGAGCCCTTGAGCTTCCACCCTGATGGTTGCACAGGGTATAGGGGGGACAGAGTTGAGGAAAAGTATCTTCCCAAGATGGGTACATTAAAGCAAACCCCTATATAAAGATTTGGCCTAATATGTGATACCCTCAGTGTTAGAGTGAACAAAAAGAAGGAGGCTTGCTCAAGGCACAGAAAGAAAACTTTCATGTTCAGACCTTGGCACCAGCTAGAAGGAAAAAAAAATCTTCCTTGAAAATCCTTAAAGAATCCTTTCCTGAGACTTCACCTGGCCTATCCTAGGTGTAGCAGTCTGATTCTGAGCAATCTGGATTGAAAATACTTAAGTAAATAATGTCAAATAATTTTCACTATTTCCAAGGAAAACAAGCAGCTCATAGCCAAAAGTGTGCATTAAGAGACATTGTTCTTAAAAATATAATAAAATAACACAATAAAAAAGAGACCTTGCTCTTTCCATAACCTTCTTCTTTGAAAAGTTACTACAAGCTCTATGTTCACACATTTCATTCCAAACAGGTATGATCTGAAAACTTTAGTTCAGCTCAATAAAATGATCAAACATTCGTTTCTCTTTTCCTTTCTTTTTATTTGCTCTTTCTTGGTAATATCTCCATCTTCCTGCCAGTGGATGGTGAGGGTTAGAAAGAGTAATATTACTCCCTATTTATATCTTTTATCTCTCTTCTTAACCCTCTCTTGTCAAACCATAAAGTTTCTCACCATGATTCAACTTTCAGGATCTAACTACCTGAGTTTAGGTCCCTGCTCTGCCATCTACTCTCTTAGGAAAAGTTATCAGACCTTCCTGAACCTCAGTCATCTCATCTGTAAAGCAGACTAATAAAGTAAGCTCAAAGGATTGTGGTAAAGATTAAGGTGACAGTGGATATAAAAGCTTAAGCATTTTAACTAATACATAGTAAATGCTTGTATTACTGACTTTTCCATTTCTTTTAGATCAACGGTTGACAAACTAAGGCCAGTGGACCAAATCTGGCGCTCTACTTACTTTTGTATGTCCTATAAGCTAAGAATGGTTCTTATAATTTTCAATAGTTATAATTTAAATTATTATACCTAAATGAACTAAGTCTACACATAATATCCTTGATTTTGCCTCGTGGCTTGCAAGGCCCAAAATTTACTAGCTGGTCCTCTACAGAAAAACTTTGCCAATGCTTATTCTAGATGATCATAGATTTCAAATTACGCAGCAAAGATGGAAGTACTCAGTTTTCAAATTGTAATTCTATATACGGTTTGGAAGGAACAGACTTAAAAATCTGCCAAAGTGCCAAAGGGAGGTTTAGAAGGTGGATTAAACCATTTGCTGCTTGCAATTGCACACAATTAAATACCTGCCTCACAAATGCCATTTTACATAATAATGTTTTGAGAATAGAGCTCAGTGTGGCTCCTAGATGATGTGTGGCTAAAAAGAGAAAAATGACATTCTCTGCAATGGGAAAGAATGAGAAAGCAAACGACGTCCTCGAAGCTGGAGAATGAAGAACCACAATCACCTGAGACAGAGTGGCGTGTTTCTTATTCCAGAAATTTGGTAGCATGCTAAAATATAATTAACAGTATTGAGATCAAGCTGCTCCAGACAATATGAAATAAAAGCCTCTCTATAACACAAGCTGGGAAGGTAAATAATCACCTGCATTTCACATTCCCACTATACTCTGAAATGAAAAGCTAATGCTTCAGATCTGAGCCTCAGTCTCAATCATTTTCTTACAAAAGTTTTCCATCTCTCCTTTCCGGACAAAAAGGGGCTTGGCTTAGCCAAAAACCCAGTTTGAAATAGAAACATTGTCTTCAGCAGCACAATCCATGGGTCCAAACTATAGCCTTATCTCGCAAACACTACCTACCCACCAATTTTTTTGCACGTGCCATGGCTGATGGTAGGGAGCAGTCTTAGCTGCAGGTACAATAGGATTAATGTATCATTTTCACTGTTATTAAAATTCTTCCTTTTGCAGAGTATAATGTCTCTTAGGCCCAACCTAATTCTTTCTTCGCCCTAGGCTGGAACTCATGTCCACGACTGATTGGTATCATAACAACAGCATTAGCCACATTTTCTATTTTTTCAGTGTCTTTTTCAACAAGGCTCAGGGCTTTTCATTATGAATATACACTTTATGAATATATATTAAAGCCCTTAGTTGTTTACACATTTGGCTCTGCCACTCAGTATGAACACATCTAGGGTAGAAAGTATGTCTTTTTCACTATTGCCTCTTTGTGCCTAACACAGTGCCCAGCAAATGGCAGGTCCTCAAAAGATGCTTGTTAAGTGGATGATGGAATGGAAAGGAGGAAAAGGTGCAGAATTATAAAACTGAAGGTGTTGAAAGGCAAACTTTGCCTCCTTTGCTATTTAACTCAGGACCAGCCTTGAAATAAATTATACATTAAAAATGTAATATAATGCCTTCCTTTGAAAGTAATCTGTTCCTAACAATAGCTATTTTGCCCCTTCTGATTACTGGCAATTATTCTTACATCCAAAATGCATTAGCTGATAAGAGCAGTGACTCTGACCATAGATCATCTTACAGTGTTACTACTTTAATAGCCAATAGGCAAATTCCTTTCCCACTCCCACAGAATCTACAGTGATACATATTGCCTCTTGCTTCCAAACATTTTTCAAGTAAACATTATGATACAGCTTAATAGCAGCAAAGACAGAAATGGTTATGTTTACTATTGTTAGTCCTATTCTGAGTAAGAATAAAATATTTTTGTAGTAACATATAGCAGATGCCAAGGCTAAAAATGTTTCCATTATAACATATCACTGCAAATTCCAGATAGGACAGAAAAAGAAATGAAACATCACAAATGAAATTTAGATACCTACTTTTGCAGTCATCTTGGCCAAAAGCTCTTGTAAATCCATTATTCCTTGCACCAGGCTTAAGAAATCACTGCAGGTTGGGCAAGCTCAATAAAGAAAATATAAAATATATATATTTATACTGTGCTAATATAAGAAATAAAATTTTAAAACAGTAGATATGTGACTATGTAGAAGAGTTTTGGGGGTTTTTTTGGTTAATACTGCTTTGAAATTTGAGTGAAATCACAGAGGATTTCAAGTCTGGATCTTTTCCTATTTTAATAAGCAAAAAGAAAGGAACAGGAGAAAGGCACTGTTAACTAAAAGGAAAGGCAACATGACATTTTAAAGTTAAAATTAAACTCTCATTTTTATAGGGAGGTAACTTAAAAAATGTGAAGTATCATAGAAGAAGAAAAAGTAAACTCTCATCCAGGTCAAGAATCTTAAGGAATAGTTTTTAAAAATATATATTAAACATATCTTTCTATATCCACCTATAGAACCTGCTAATGTAACCCTCTCCTTTTCAAATTTCAATTCAACAAATGATATGGGTTGGCTGCATCCCCACTCAAATCTCATCTTGAATTGTAGCTCCTATAATTCCCACATGTGGGAGGGACCCGGGTGGAAATAATTGAATCATGAAGGCAGCTACTCCCATACTATTCTCATGGTAGTGAATAAGTCTCAGGAGATCTGATGGTTTTATAAGGGGTTTCGCCTTTCACTTGGCTCTCGTTCTCTTTGCCTGCCACCATGTAAGATGTGACTTTGCTCCTGTTTTGCCTTCCACTATGATTGTGAGGCCTCCCCAGCCATGTGGAACTGTGAGTCAATTAAACCTCTTTCCTTTATAAATTACCCAGTCTCGGGTATGTCTTTATCAGCAGTAAGAAAACAGATTTATACAATAAATGATACATATTTTTTTAAAGACACAGAATTATATAATGTAGAAAATAAGTTCTCTTTCATTATCCCCAGCACCTCAGAAGTCAACGCTGTAAACAATTTGGGTCTATCTTTCCAGATGTGTTTCTCTGATACGATCAACAAGTTATATAATACATCACAATGCTTTAAGTGGCTACTTACTGCGATTTAGATTTGGACACTGTGTTATATATCCATTCGGCATAAAGATGATCTTCCCATCTTGGATGATCCCCTTGATAATAGAAGAGACAGGTGGCAATCAAGATTACAGTCACCAGCTCAAATGGCCCCTATGCAATCACATACTCTTGGCAGGTCAGATTATTTTTCAACAAAATTGATTCATTCAAAGGGTGAGCTGGCCTTAGTATATACTGAATTATTCTAAAGCATCCTACTTTAGGAATCTTGAATTGTACATTTATGTAGAGAAAGCTACAATTAGTTACCACTAGTCAATGCCAATTATAGATTATAACAGCAAAGATACATCAGTAAAAAGCATTCATTCAATAAAAATTCTCCTTAATGCCCTAATCATCCTGGAATATTAAATATTGCTGATTTACAGGATTTTTTTAAAGTGGGAAGAAATATAATAGAAACATATTAGGCTAAAATTTTTCTACTGATTCATTTAGCCATGGAAATAAAATTAGACACTGGGAAAATTCCATAACAATACTTGCTCCTCAACTAATTGAGTAACATGAGTCTTTGTTGATGAGTCTTAAGAGTAAAAGGTGGTCTTTTAATTCTGTAATTCAATCTGGAAGAATAGCTCAAATTTAAGAAAGTCATCAGGGCTGTCATCTCTCAATGAAAATATTGACTTGGCTTTTGAATTTTTCAAGTTGAATTTCAAAATTCTGTTGTTAGGGTTTTTTTCTGATTTGATGGCAGAGATATTACAGAACAGATGGAAGATGTAGAAGCTGGTTCAGAATACTGAGCTTATTCTATAAATAAAATAATGCTTAAGAGAGTGCTGCAAGTCTTTCAGAGGGATTAACATTTAACATATATGTGCTCATCTTCTAAATAGCAGAAGGCAATTAGCAAATGCTGTTTTTGGCTTATTATTTCAAGAAAAAATATTAATTAGAAATATTAATAGAAATAACAGGATCACAGCACCTCTTCCACAGAATTATATGTTGATTAACCTCTTCCTCTTCAAGGATGATGCATTGTTTGTGATTACAAGAGAAGACAGCCTACCCATGGGGAAGAAGTTTCTGCCACTGCTCCTCAGTATTAATTCATAATCTCTTGCAGAGGAATACCAGGGAGCAATTAATGGAGCACAATCTAAATGAATTAACTTCTCTCTGGGATGAAATTACTCAGTCTTTCAAAGCAAATTAACTCCTTTGAGAGGCTATCACACTTTCAAGCATATGTGACAATTTGAGACAAGCATGGATTAGAAGTCAGAGAACCTGGGTTCAAGTTCTGGATCTGTCTCTAGCTAACTGTGCAGACTTAGGCAATAAGTTAGCCACCTTCTTTGAGCCCCAGTTGCTTCATCTGGAAAAGAAGTGCTAGATGAAAAAAGATCCACCCAGCACTCATGTTCTAGGTCAATGAAACAGGCCTCCAAACTGAAATTGTCACATTTTAGACATCTATGCTTTCATTACTTTTCACATAATAATAATAATAAAAGAATGTGAACAGACAAAACTATTGATTTCCATCTTATGTATTTCCTGGAACATGGAAAAATTCAGCACTAAAACAGAGGCTCCTAGGCAAACCAGGACAGCTGGTTACCCAAGGTGATGCGAAATTGGTGGAAGTATATGTACAGAAAAGGATCGGATCCATACCTGTTCATCAGAAGACCCTAGATTATTTTTATTTTTATCATCCATGGAAAAGGGTACTCAGAATCCTGGAGCACGTGTCATGGTTTTAAATACCTTTCCAAAACCAAATTGAAAACTCATTTTAAAATAATACCCCATCCCACTAATCCTAAAGCAAGAAAATACAGCACACAGCAGTTTTCCTTTTCCTTTTCAAGTGACTTTACTCATTTTGGTGACATTATGAATTACAAATCGCCTGCCCTCACACCTTTCCTCTGTGTGCGTCTCTCCTTACTTCCCTGTCTTTCCACTTTTAATCGCTGGTACCTGTGTGTGTATGTTACATAGACCATTAGGTGAAGGTCAATGATGTTGACTTGAACAAAAAACAGAAATAAAAGCTGACAGCTTCCCAATGCTCATTAACACAAAAACCCAAAGCACTTGGTATTTTTTATGAGGAAAGGTCATAGAGGTGAGCCCACATACTGGCATGAAAATTTGTTCTTACCAAATGAATCAAGATGGGAAAGTTAATTTATTTGAATGGTTGTAAGTCAATGCTGGATTAAAAGAAAAGTGGCGATACCCTACAGATACCACTTATAATCTAAAGATGTCTGAGTGCATGTGTGTGTATGCATGTGACTACACACATTTATGTATATCCCAGCACCTTCCCCAGAATAAAAATCAGAAGGTCTGGTATTAAATTGCTATATGGACAATTTACTGCCAGGACATTTGCTGATAAAAGAAGCATTTGCTAAGCATGTAGTTTTCTTCATAAAACTACAAAAGGGATTTTATAATGTATAAAACTACAAAGGAGCTCAATCAGCCTTATTCCTCTCAAAAAAAATATATATATATATATATATCATCTATGAGGATTTCCACAGATGAAAATGTGCCTTTCAGCACTACAACTTCTCCCAAAGGAGATAAGAGATAAAAAGACAAAATTTTTATTATTTCTCCTCATTTAACTCTAAATGTATCTACATTTAACTGAAAAATGCAACTCTATCTAGGCCTGTATTAGCTGACCTCATTTGATCTCCTTTTTTCAGACCTACGCTTTATTTCATATTATTCATTTTGGCAATGTGTCTCAAACTTCAAGTTCCTGAGAATCACCTTGAGTATCCGCTTAACATTCAGATTCTTGTGTCAACCCAAAGGATCCTGTTTCAGTAGGATTGGAGTGGGCCCAGGAATATTCATTTTTTAAAAAAAACCTCTTCCAGATGATTCTGATGAGTGGTAAAAGGACCTCACTTTGAAAAATTCTGCTCTATTGTCAACCATTTGCTTCTTTTGGAGCAAGAGGGTTTACTCATTAAAAGTTCACAAAGGTTAAAATTATTGCATCCAACTCATATATAAATAGAGTAAAATCTCACTGATTTGGAACTGAATAAAACCCAACAGAATTACTAGATTGTATTATAAACACCATGAATGCAAAGATAATAGATTTTCATCTTAGTATCCCCTGAAGTTCCTACTGTAGTAGATTTCACATAGTAAACACAATAAATATTCTAAAGCATCCAATTATTGAAAACTATGAATTACACAATACTGAATCACATAATTTTGAGCACAGTTAGGATCTATGAAGATCACGTAGGGCATTAGTTTTTAATTTAGGGTATATATCAGAATTTTGGAAGAGGTTGAAAGAACAGTCCTGACTATTTTGAAAACTGTCTGAGGTTATTTTGATACTTTCCTTAAGAATTACTTCTCTAGGACCAGATCACCAGGTCATATGACCTATGAGAAATTTAAGGCTTTGATATTCTAAGTAGCTTTTCTAAAGGATACCTTAATCCTAGGCTATATACTACAGGGCTACTAACTTTTGAAAACCAAAAATAAAGTTCTAAGGCCCCCAGCCATCTGAATGAACCCCCTTCTCTCCGCCAAGGGCATTCCAGAGTTAACCCGGAAATCTAGTTCAGGCCATGATGGAAAAGGAATTGAACATGCTTCATTATACCCCTCCAGCATTTACATCAACACAGACCTTAGGTCTAATGATACACATTTATAATATATTCTCCCTGAAGCCTGCTACTTAGAGGCTTCATCTGCATGATAAAAGCTTCTTCTCCACAACCCCTTTTCAGAACTCAGACATTCCTTACTACTGATAATGCTTTCAACCAATAGCCGATCAGAAAAATTTTAAATCTACCTATGACCTGGAAGCCCCCACCCTTCTGGTTGTCCTCCCCTTCCAGATCAAACCAATGTAAATCTTACATGTGCTGATGGATGTATTATGTCTCCCTAAGATGTATAAAGTAAGGTATACATGAGGACCACCTTGGGCACATGTCCTCAGGACCTCCTGAAGTTGTGTCATGGGAGCATCCTTAACCTTGGCAAAATAAACTTTTCTAAATTGATTGAGACTTGTTTATCAATAGCTAGAGACAGATCCAGACACTTTTTCATTAACACTCTAAAACCCGTGCTGGGTCACTACAATATGCTGTAGGTAAAAATATACCATTTAAGGGATCCCCTTAACATGAACTAACAACATGTTGCTACAAAGAGGTCTTGTTATCAAAATGAGATTTTATCTTAATTGCCTTAATAGATAGATACTAATCAAACATGTAAAACTATTTGTATTAGATGCTAATAATTTGTTAAGACAGTTTTTCAGTGCTAGAAAACAGAACTCTTTTTAGGTAGCCTAATATTCCTCCCCCGCCCCCAGCCCCCATAATCTTATTTATACTATTAATTTGCTAAACAATCCATTTTCTTATTGTTAGTGTAATGATGAACCTCAGCTGATCTGAGGCCCTAAATAAATCCCTAAGGTGCAGAGCCCAAAATTAATAAGCTTTTACTATTAGAACGGATGGACGGCAGAAAAATTGATTTTTTTTCCTTTTGTTTAATCCACCTGTTGCCACCCTGTACCTCCTGCTGTCAGCTCACCATGCACTGAAAAATAAATTTGCACCAGCTACATTGTATATTATAGATTTTTAATGTTTAGGGAACTAATGCCCATTATTTCTATTATTCCTAGAATGTTTCTTATTTTGCATTAAGAAATATAGAAAGATGCAATTAAAAAATTAGAAAATTATCCAATTAGGCCCCTCTTGTGTATGGAATAACTAAGATTAAGCAAACTCTTCTAAACATGCAGAGCTTTCTGATACAAATGAAAGCAGCTTCACCACCAAACAAATGCTAATTCTTTTTTAACGCTCTTATTTCCCTGCAGATCTCTGTTTACACTGAAGAAAATGGTTCTATTTTTTTGTATGCTAAAATACTGAAACAAATTGCTTTGAAAGAGAGAGGAAAAAGGGGTGGGAGAGTTTCCTGCTGGGCATGTAAATATATGGATGAAGATGTGTTCTGTTTATAAACGGGCAGGGACTCAAGCTTTGGAAACAGGCTAACAAAAAGTAGGACCTGGGAAACTCACAGGAGGGTTTTCAAAATGCAACCAATCATGTACTTCTGCCCTGAAGACGTTAATAAAATATTCCAGCATGCAAAACAGCCAAGAAAGACACTTGTCGACTTTCATTATGATCAATAAAAACTGTCAGCTCATTAGCATATCATTAGCTGTCCTGCTGTTTCCAAAGTCTTAATGCACAGAAATATTAATCTTCAAATGTGTAAGATTCCCCGGTTCTGTGACTTTGACTTTCTGCATGAAAGGAAAAATAGGAATTAAAGATGGGAGGAATCCAATATAGCTTCTTTTTCAATGTGTCTATAAACATATGTTTACCATCTGTGGAATTATGGGAAGCAGCTGAGGTAAAAACAACAGCTGTGGAATTTTTAAAACGTTGTAATCAATTTCACTTCCCAGTGACACCTCAGCTGTTAGGGGAGACAGTGATGTCCAGGTAAGGGAAAGGTTTCAGACCCAAGTTCACCAGACAGACACAGACACAGAGAAACAAAGACAGGAAAGCCTTGGCCTCTGTGAAAGGCTTTGGAATGAAAAGTCTCCCTGAGGCCTCAACTATTTAGAAACTGTCAGAACACTCAACCCCTGAAGCATCCTTATAACTTATTTCGGTTCACGTGGGCTCATTTTTTTATTTTTCACCCTCTGAAATTGTAACAGCATAATCAGCTTAGAATGCATCAAAGGGAAATTGAGTGGGTAGTCAACCATCTTGATAATGAAAATCTATGACAATCAGAAGATTCACTACTGGCCAGCTTTTCTCAACTGGATGCTGTTTTAAAGTGAAGAAATTCCCAGCTTGTGTTCTGTGTCTCAGACAGGAATTACCTAATGCTAGAGGCTTATGTACCAGGCACCAAGCGAGTGATTCCATCCTCTGCTATTTAATCAGCAGCACTTTTTTTTGCACTATCCACAAGGATCCACCAGGGTCCAGAAATTAGGTTTGACGAGTGAGGAGCTTTTGCTTTTACTTTGCCTATAAAGCAACATAATAATATTTAAAATAGAGAATCATGTTATTTCAACCTGAAAGCACATCATAAGCATTTTTAGTTCTGGGGCAATTCAGCAGATGTGGTTGTTGAATCCATGAGGCAGCATCTACAAGATAAATATTAAAAGCCTGGAGCTATGCTGACTCTCACCTGAGAAGTGGCTGCCTCTTTTTTAGGGCGATTTTTGTAGTGTTGAATTGATCAAGAGGTAATTTTTGTAATGAGACACTGACATTTCCCCTACTCCAGCCATTTCTTTTCATAAAAGGATGGCCAGAAGCACTGCCTGGCATCCAGGATTCTAAGGAGAAGATGAGTTTTGAAAGCTGCCCCATGGAAGTATCTTTGTAATAAGCCATTCCATGAGGCCACTCCTATTAGAAAGCAAGAAGAACCACCTTGCTCTCTAGGAAGATGGGCTGTGTGAAATTGCCATCGCCTTCTGACATTTCCACTGGGATCACCTATTCTTTGAAGCTGGAAACCCAGAAAAAGACAAATTCTGTCTCCTGGTGGTACCTGGTGTAGTTAAATATCATGTCTCCTTAATCAACACTGGTAACTGTGGAAACACAGGGTACGCCCTTAATAAATATTTGTTGAATGAATGAGCAAAGACTTTGAAATCATAAAGACCTGAGTCTAAATCCCATTTCCATCACTTCTGGGCTATATAAGGTTGGCAACTTCCTTAATCTCTGAGTCCAATTGCCTGACCTATACAATGGGGATAAAAATCACTAACTTAGTAGGATTTCTCTGAAGGTGAAATGTAATTAACTGAGATAATATATGCAGGGCCAAAGTCTGTAACATAGGAAGCATTCAATAACTGTTGGTTCTGTCCTCTACGTTCCCATAACCCACCTGTGCAGTAAAATGATTGTCCAAGTCTCTGAACGCTCTTTGTGTTATCTGTCTGTACCAGGTATTTGAGCTCAAGCACAAGGTTTTTTATATCTACAGAGAATTATACACTCATCAAGCTGGAATAGATAATAGGAAGAACTGTTCTGTCTCTCTTAATCATATCCTCATAACTAAAACAGAAATTCCTAAAAGACAGGAAGAGTGCCTTCATTTCTACACTATACAGTTAAACATACAGGGAGCATTAAATGCCTAGAAATGCATTTTTATGTGCTTAAATACTAAAAAGGGATGGGGACATGTGTTGCAAACGTACTATGTGCAAGTTGCTTTTAATACATATTCTTATATAATCTGCATTACCTTCAGGAAAGACATCCCTGGAACTTTACAAATAAGAAGATAGATTCATAACTGGTACACTCATTCATTAATAGTATATTGTCTGCCAGTTATGTACCTGGTACTTCTAAGCACTTGCTGAATGAGAGCTAGTTCTAACCCTGGTGAAGCTTATAATCTAGAAAGACCAATGATGAACAAATAAACACCCACATAAACTGTACTCAGAACCTGCTACATAATTTGCAGAGTCCCTTGTTCAAAATTTACTAAACAATTGAAGAGGGCAACAGCAGGACATTAATCTAATCACAGGACCTTTCTAAGCACGGCCCCCGTGGGACTGCACAGGTTGATGACCTATGAAGCCAGCCCTGCCTATACTCTCAAACTGTGGTGAGTGTGAGGAAGGAAATGGAGATGTTTCAGTTGGAAAGTATGTGATAGAATGATTGCAAACTGATTCCCCATTTGTACTCACATATCTTGAACAGTGACTTTGTACACCCTCACATCGAGACGGGGAGTCTGTTTCCCCACCCCGTAAGCCTGGGGCTAGTCTTGTGACTTGCTTTGATCAGTAAAGCACTGTGGAAGTGATGGTGTGCCAGTTCCCAGCCTAGGCCTCAAGGGCCTTGTGAGCATCTACTCTACCTTGAAACATTGCCGAGCACCACGGGCTGGCCTGTTAGATAATGAAAGACACATGGTCCAGTCACCAACATTGCCCCAGCCAGGAGTTAATCACCATGGCACCGAGACTATCCCAGTTAAGCCAGCCTTTGGCCAACTCCACCAGCCAGCTACAGGCATATGAGTAAATCTAGAGGGGATCAACCAAGACTGATCCTTATCAACACAATTTTTCAGCAGACCTGTGAGCTTATTGACATAAGCCCCTGAGTTTTAGGGGTTTGTTGTGCAGCAATAGTTAACCAATACATGCAGTAATGGTGAAGGACCTGCAAAGGGAGGGTGCTCCAGGAAAATATCCTGCATATGTACCCTAGAACTTAAAATACAAATTATAATTAATTAAAAAAAAAAAGACAGCATTTCAAGCAACCGAATGAAAACTGTCCTGGGCACAAGCAGGTGAAAAGGCCCTGCTATGTTCAAGGAACTACAAAAAGAGTAGTGTGGCTGAGGCATGGTGGGCAGAAGAGAAAATGGCATGAGAGAAGGTTGCAGAGGACAGCAAGGACCAGATCTTACACTGGTTTGACACGCAGTAGAGAGTCACTGAAAGAGTTTAAGCAAGAGAGTAACTTCATGAGCTTCAAAAAGCAAAGTAACACAAGTTCAACAGCTATAATAAAGAGATATGTTCAGGATTCAAACTCAGATCTCCATCCCTTGAGACCAAGATTCTTCCCGGCCCTGGAGTTCTTGTTATGTTTCTATCTAAAGCATGTCCCAGAACCAGCAGCATCACCATCACCTGGCAGCTTGTTAGAAACGAAAAGATTTGGGTCCCAACCTAGGCCCACTGAATCAGACTTTGGAAATAGGACCAAGCTACCAGGTTTGTTTTGTTTTTTAAAATTTTCCATTATAAACATTTTAAGTGCACAATTCAGTGGCATTAAATACATTCACAGTGTTATGCAACCATCACTGCTATTAATCAAACTTTTCTATTGCCTCAACAAAAACTCTGTAACCATTAAGCAATAACTCCCATGACTCCTGCCGCCATCCCCTGTTAACCATTGATTTACTTTCTGTCTCAATAAATTTGTCTATTTTTGATATTTCATATGAGTGGAATTATAGAATAGTTGTCCTTTTGTGCATGGTTCCTTCACATAGCATATGTTTTTAGGGCTCATCCACATTGTAATATGTATCAGAACTTCATTCCTTTCTTATGGATGAATAATATCCCACTAGATACATATACCAACTTTTCTTTATCCATTCATACATGAGTAGACATTTGGCTTCATTCCATCTTTTGGGTATTTTGAATAAGGCTGCAGTGAACACTGACATACAAGTGTCTGTTTGAGTCCCTGTTTTCAATTCTGTTATCTATAAACCAAGGAGAGGAATTGCTGGATTACATGTAATTCTGTGTTTAAATTTTTGAGGAACCAACAAACTGTTTTCCACAGCAGCTGCATGATTTTATTTTTTAATTTTTTTAATCAAAATTTCAGTTTTAAATTTTACTTTAAGTTCCGGGATACATGTGCAGAATGTACAGGTTTGTTACATAGGTATACATGTGCCATGGGGGCTTGATGTACTATTGACCTGTCCTCTAAATTCCCTCCCCTTGCCCTCACCCCCCCAACAGGCCCCAGTGTGTGATGTTCCCCTCTCTGTGCCCATGTGTTCTCATTGTTCAGCTCCCACTTATGAGTGAGAACATGTGGTGTTTGGTTTTCTCTTCCTGTGTTAGTTTGCTGAAGATGATGGCTTCCAGCTTCATCCACGTCCCTGCAAAAAACATGATCATGTCCCTTTTTATGGCTGTGTAGTACTCCCTGGTGTATATGTACATTTTCTTTATCAAATAGTCTGTCATTGTTGGGAATTTGGGTTAGTTCCATGTCTTTGCTATTGTGAATAGTGCTGTAATAAACATACATGTGCATGTGTCTTTTCAGTAGAATGACTTACATTCCTTTGGCTATATACCCAGCAATGGGATTCCTGGGTCAAATGATATTTCTGGTTTTAGATCTTCGAGGAATTGCCATACTGTCTTCCACAATGGTTGAACTAATTCACATTTCCACCAATAGTGTAAAAATGTTCGTATTTCTCCACAGCCTCACCAGGATCTATTGTTTGTTGCCTTTTTAATAATCGCCATTCTGACTGGCGTAAGATGGTATCTCATTATCATTTTGATTTGCATTTCTCTGATGATCAGTGATGTTTAACTTTTTTTCATATGTTTTTTGGTTGTGTAAATGTCTTCCTTTGAGAAGTGTCTGTTCATCTCTTTTGCCCACTTTTTGATGAAGTTTTTTCTCATAAATATGTTTAAGTTTCTTGTAAATTCTGGATATTAGACCTTTGTCAGATAAGTAGATTGCAAACATTTTCTCCCACTCTGTTGGATGCCTGTTCACTCTGATGATAATTTCTTTTGCTATACAGAAGCTCTTTAGTTTAATTAGATCCCTTTTGTCAATTTTGGCTTCTGTTGCAATTGCTTTTGGCATTTTCGTCAAGCTGAATGATTTTATATTTCCACCAGCAATATACAAGAGTTCCAAATTTTCCACAACCTCACCAACACTTATTTTCCCCTTATTTTCTAATAGGATGGGAATTTTATTTAAAAATTATAACCAGTGGGGTATGAAGTGATATATTATTGGAGGTTTAATTTGAATTTTCCTAATGACTAAAGATGTTGAGTATCTTTTCATGTGTTTATTGGCCATTTGTATATCTTCTTTGGAGAAATGTGTATTAAGATCATTTGCCCATTTTTCAGTTGGGTTGTCATTTTGTTCAGTTATAGGAGTACTTTGTATACTCTGGACATTAAATTTTTACAAGATACATAATTTAAAAATATTTTCTTCCTTTTTATGGTTTTGTTTTCACATCTTTAATAATCTCTTTTGATGAAGAAATTTTTCTTTTTTTTTTTTGAGATGGAGTCTCGCTCTGTTGCCCAGGCTAGGGTACAGTGGTGCAATCTCGGCTCACTGCAAGCTTTGCATCCCGGGTTCACGCCATTCTCCTGCCTCCGCCTCCCAAGCAGCTGGGACTACAGGCACCCGCCACCATGCCTGGCTAATTTTTTGTATTTTTCAGTAGAGACGGGGTTTCACCGTGTTAGCCAGGATGGTCTCGATCTCCTGACCTCGTAATCTGCCCACTTCGGCCTCCCAAAGTGCTGGGATTACAGGTGTGAGCCACCACACCTGGTTGATGAAGAAATTTTTTAAAATTTTGAAATCCAATTTATCTATTTTTTCTTTTGTTGGTCATGCTTTTTGTGACCAACAGAATCCATTGTGAAATGCAAGGCCATAGAGATTTACCTCTAGTTTTTATTCTAAGATTTAATGGTTGTAGCTATATTTAGAATGTTAGTTGATTTTGAGATCATTTTTATATATGGTGTGAAGTAGGGGGTCTAACTTCTATACATAGAATCATGGCAACTGTGAGTAGATTTAGTTTTACTTCTTTTCCAATTTGAATGCATTTACTTATTTTTCTTGCCCATTTGCACTGGCTAGAAATTCCAGTACAGTGTTAAATAGCAGTGGTGATATCTTTGCCTTGTTCCTGATCTTGAAAGGAAAACTTTGAGTCTTTCACTATTGAGTATAATGCTAGCTCTGAGTTTTTTCATTAATGCCCTTTATTGTGTTAAGAAAGTTCCCATATGTTGCTCATTTTCTGAGTGTTTTTATCATGACAAGATATTGGATTTCGTCAGATGCATTTTCTGTGTCAATTGAGATAATCCTGTGGGGTTTTTTTTTCCTTTATTCTATTAATGTGGCATATAATATTGATTGATTTTTCTTATGTTAAACCATTCTCCTGGGATAAATCCCACTTGGGCATAGTGTATAATCCTTTTAATACACTGTTGGATTCAATTCATTTGTATTTTGTTGAGAAATGTTGCATCTACATTCATAAGAGATATTGGTCTGTAATTTTCTTTGCTTATGATGTCCTTATCTGGCTTTGGTATTATAGTAATTCTGACCTCATAGAATGAGTTAGGAAATGTTTCTCCACTTTAATTTTTTGGAAGAGTTTGAGAAGGATTGATGTTCATTCTTCTTTAAATGTTTGTTGCAATTCACCAGTGAAGCCATGTGGTCCCAGACTTTACTTGGTTGAGAGATTTTTGTTACCAGTTCAGACACTTTACTTCTTATAAGTCTCTTCAGATTTTCTCATTCTTCATGATCCAGTCTTCTTCATGATCCAGTCCTGGTTGGTTATGTGTTTCTAGGAATTTGTCCATTTCATCTAGGTTATCTAATTTGTTTTCATATAATTATTCATAGTCTTCTATTTTAATCCTTTTAATTTCTGTAAGGTCAGTAGTAATGACCCTACTTTAAATATGACAACCCATTGCCTTCTGGTCTCCATGGTTTCTGATGATAAATTGGCTGCTAATTTGATGAAGAAGTCCTTGTATTTGACAGTCATGTCTTGCTTTCTGCTCTCAAGATTCTCTTTGTGTTTGTCTTTTGATGGTTTTATCATAATGTGTCTCAGTGTGGATACCTTTGAGTTTATCTTACTTACAGTTTGCTAAACTTCTTGGATATGTAGATTCATATATTTCATCAAATGTGAAAAGTTTTAACCATTATTGTTCCAAATTTTCTTTCCAGTACTTTCTATCTTCTCCATCTGAGACACCCCTGGTGCAAACATTAGTCTATTTGATAATGTCCTACAGATAGATCCCTCAGGCCTTGTTCATTTTTCTTTATTCATTTTTCTTTTTGCTCCACAGCCTTGTTGACTTCAATGATCTTATCTTTAAGTTCCATTACTCATTTTTCAGCCTGCTCAAATCTTCTCTTGCATCCCTCTAGTAAGTGTTTTATTCCAGTTGCACTTCTCAGCTGCAGAGTATCTGTTTGGTTCCTTTTAATACTTTATATCTCTTCGTTGATATTTTGTTTATATGTCATTTTCCTGACTTACTTCTTTATCCATGTTTTCATCTAGCTCTTTAAGCACATTAAAGACAGTTATTTTAAAGTCTGTACAGTAAGCTCAACATCTGTGCTTCCTCAGGAATGGTTTCCGTTCATTTATTTTGTTCCTTTGAATGACAATACTTTCCTCTTTCTTTGTTTGCCTGTGACTTTATTTGAACACTGAACATTTGGATGTTATAATGTATTAACATTGGAGAACAGATCTGCCCCTTTACTGGGGTTTGCTGAGTTTTGTTTTTCTTTGTTTTTGATTGTTGAATACTACAGCAGTCCATTTCTTTAGTGGCTTACCAAACTATTTTTGCAGAGACTGTATTTCTAGTCATGTGTAGTAACTGAAATTTCTGTTCCTAATCTTACGTTATAAAGTATTTTGGGCCAGGCAAGGTGGCTCACACCTGTAATCCCAATACTCTGATAGGCTGTGGAAAGAGGATTGCTGGAGGCCAGGAGTTTGAGACCTGCCTGGGCAACATAGTGAGACCTTGTCTCTGTGAAAAAAAAAAATTAAAAATTGGCCAGGCATGGTCACATGTGCCTGTAGTCCTAGCTTCTTAGGAAGCTAAAATGGGATGATCACATGAGCCCAGGAGGTCAAGGCTGCAGTGAGCCCTGATCATATCATTGCCCTCCAGCTTGGGCAACAGAATGAGACCCTGTCTCAAAAGAAGAAAAAAGAAAAAAAAACTTAAAAGAAAAAAATTATTTTGACAGGGATTTCCTTGAATGTCAGCAGCCAAAAACAAGAAAGAGAGAGACACTCCTCCAACCTTTGCAGATTATCTCCATGCTGGGACCCTCCTTCAACACTTAGCCAGGCTTGCACTGATCCTAGGGATCAGCCCAAGATGAAAGCCTTGGGTGTTCTCAAGTCTTTTCTGACCTTACCTCTTGCCCTAGGCATGCATATGGCTTTCTAAATTCCTTGAACACACAGGTGATTTTGAATGTCCTAATTGTCCAAAGAAACACTCTTTCCAGCATTTTCTCTTTGCTTTACGTGATCTACTATATGTCTCAACCATACTCTTTGGCCCCAGGCAGCCACATGGTGTTTGTTAGATTTGAAATGTTTTCCTAAATTAACACATAATAATTGTACCTATGTACTGGGTACATTTGATATTTGGTACATGCATACAATATATAATGATCAAATCAGGATAATTGGGATAACTATC
The DNA here is from genome assembly GCF_006542625.1 of Nomascus leucogenys. Taxonomy (NCBI): domain Eukaryota; kingdom Metazoa; phylum Chordata; class Mammalia; order Primates; family Hylobatidae; genus Nomascus; species Nomascus leucogenys. Next base: position 81,740,016 of record NC_044395.1, on the reverse strand, counting down.
ACTTCGAACATTAGTTATTTATTCATGTTGGGAACATTCCAAATCTTCTCTTGTAGCTATTTTGAAATATGCAATAAATCAATGCCTGCCACTTTTTTCTAGCATGGAAGAGTTCTGAGTTACAAGTACCTTTTATCAGTTTTTCACATAGTCTCAGATAGTTAGAATAGATATGCGAAATAATTTGTGAATAAGGTCTGCTCTGCTCACTCCACAACCAGAGACAGTTGTCCTACACTAGGAACATGGGCTGAAATCTTTCAAGACTGCCACTGGGTTATAAATGGTATGGTGCAAAAGGCAAGTAAACATGCCTCACAGCTTTCCTACTCCTTTAAGGTTGCCTTTTTCTTAATTCAGCATTCACTCAGTTGCTATAAACCTCTGATTATTTTCCTAAGTTCCAACAAAGTTGGTTCTGACAATTTCTGCTTGTTTTTCAGCATTTCTGTCGAGAAACAGCAGCTTCGGGTTTTCTACTCTAACATTTTGTTGACATCCAGCTACTTGTGTTTTAACAAGCCTTCCAGGATATTTGTATGCAATCTAAAGTTAGAGAACCACTAATCTAAAAAGTCACTAATTAGAAGCTAATTACTGACCATATGTTAGATTTGTGGAGTCCTTATAGAGATAAGGCAAAACCATAATCTAGGCCATCAACACATATTTCCCATATGTCAGTGCACTCAAATTTGAGCCTTCAAACTGAATAAATCAAAACCAATAAGAAGGTTGTGAAAAAAATATGTCAGTTCTTAGACCCTACTGTTCAGATTCTCAATGAGGAGGTCTAAGTATACACAATAATTTGATTTGTAAAGTCTTCTAATGTGATTTTAATGTCTTTTCAGGATTGAGAACCAGTCATTGCCCTTCATTACAGATCCAGGGCCCACAAGAAAAGGAGAGCTTCGCCAGGAAGTAACTAGCTACAGAACAAGAAACACCATTGCATTGAATGTGAGTTCAGTTTTAAACTGAGACACTTGGATGAATTTCTGTTCATTCTTGGAAACATGGCAAAATTATATACATATACATATATACACACACACATATATACATATATTCACATATATATGTGGATTATCACCCTTAAAAAGTATGCCATTTTAAACATTTTGAATATTTATGATGTACAAAACAAAATATAGCAAACACTTGAGAAATGAAATATCCTCAATATAGTTGAAGACTTCTGGGTTCACAACCCTAATAAAACTCCCATTTCCTCCTCTCAGAAGTAAACTTCTAAATTTAATGTTTATCATTCCTATGCATTTGTCTTTGTATATATAGGGATGTATTAATAAGCTGTATATTGAATTATCTTGCATTTTGAAATATATAAATGATTTAATACTGTAATTTTCTCCTGCTACTAGTTTTTTCATTTAAAAGTACTTCAGCAATTCATCAAGTTTTGTTCAATTTCACTGATTTTTATGTTTCTATGTCTCTACTACAATGCATTTAAACATTCTCCTATTGATGGACAATTAGGTTTTTTCCAAGTTTTTGAAATTACCAAAAAAAAAAAAAAAAAAAAAAAAAACTCCTGTGATGATGCTTATACATATATACCTGGGTATATGACCAAGAGTTTCTTCAATGTTTATACCAAAGAGTTGGGCTCCTATGTCAAAATGTATGCACATTACAAGGATCCCCAAATTTCCCTCTCTATTTATTCCACCAATTCAAGTTTCCAGCACAATGGGTAAGAATCCATTGCTCAATGACTTCCCCTACACACAGCATTGTCAGATGGTTTTTCACTTTTGCCAGGCTAATGGGTGAAGAAATGGTTTCCCATAGTGGTTTTAATTTGCATTTCCAAGATAACTAGTGAACTTGAATTACTTTCAATATGTTCACTGGCTATTTATGTTTTCTACTTTGCAAAACCATCCTTCTATATCTTTTGCCTGACTTCCTATTGAGTTAAAAAAGCTTTCTTATTGATTTAAAGCATTCCTTCAATGAATACTTTTTTTTGCTAATTGTTGTCAAGATCTTCTTTGATGTATTGTCACAATTTTTAGAATTGTATGCAGTAAACCCATCAATATTTTCTTTAAGGACTTGTGCATTTTTTTTATCTTGTCTAAGAACTTCTCTATCCTGACTGAGATCGTGAAGATATGTTCTTATGTTGTCTTCTAAACCTTTCAACATGGAGCTTTCACAGTTAGGTATTTAATTCAATTGTACTTGTAAATGATTTTTATGTATGGGGTCCAGGTATATATTTGAAGCTTTTCCTTATACTGTACACAAAAATCAATTACATCACTCAATGTCTGTGTCTATAATATATATATAATGTTTTTAAATAACTGATTTTCCTAACCATGTATTGATGAATCCATCCTTTCCTCATTGGTCAGGAATGCCACATCAGTTATGTATCAAGTTTCCAAGTTTCCACATAAGACGAAAGGATCATTTCTGGCCTCTCCATTCTGATCTCTTGGTTCATGTGCTGATCAGTGTAGTGATATCACACTCTGTTGATTGCTATAACTTTACAATAAGCCTTCACATCTGGATAGCTAAGTCCCTTCCTTTTTCTCCCTCAGAAAATGTCTTAGTTATTCTTGGCCTCTGGTCTTCCCTAAAAATTTTAGCATCAGTTTACAGAGTCCATCAGGAAAAAAAAAAAAAAAATCCTCTTTGGAACTGATTACAAGCTCATTAACCCTAGAGACCAATGTGGAAGAATCAGATGTTTTTATTATTTTATGCCTTCTTCTCCAAGAACATAGTGTACTTCTCCCCAATTAGGTCTTCTTTAGTGGTTTTTAATAAAATTTTATAATTTTCTTTATAGGTGTCATGTATATATTTTATTTGATTTGTTCCTAAGTATTTTATTCACCTTTTAATATTATAAATAAAATATTTAATTACAGTTTTTGTTATTATTGCTGTTGCAGCTGCTACTGTGCTGCTTTTGTTCAGCAATGCAATTGATCTTATCTTTGGCTTTACGTCTAGCACTCTTTCTGAACTCTCTTGCTAATTCTAATAATTTGGTGATCATTTTTTCTATATAGGCATCTATGTAAGTTAATAACTACATTTTTCTTTATTATAATCCTTAAGATTTTTACTTATTTTGCTGGTAAGAACCTCCACTACAATGTTGAATAGAAACATTGATAATAGTCATTCTTGTGTGGTTCCTGATTTTAACAGGAATTCTCTTAATATTTAAACCATAAGTATTATATTTGATGTATGTTTATGTACTTTTATCAATTTAATGAAGTTTCCTTCTATTTCTAGTTTGCTGAGAATTTTTAATGAGTCAGTATTGAATTTCTTCTAGTGCCTTTTCTGCCTCTTGAGAAGACCATTGGATTTTTTTCTCATTTTGTCTGTTCAACATAATGAATTTCATTAAGAAATTTTCTGAAGATAAAAACAAATTTTCACTGTTGAAATAATCAATTTGTTCTCTCTCACACACCCAGACACACATGCATACATACGCACCGCTAATAAACAGTTTGCTAATAATATTTTGTTTAAATTTTTTAATCTAATCTGTTCAAAAGTAAATTGGCTTAAGCAATTCCCTTCTCATACAGTCCTTGTCTAGTCTGCAAATCAAGGTGACACTATCCTCATAAAATTAGATGAGTGGTATTCTCATTTATTCTCCTCTCTGGAAGAGTGTATATAAGATTGGAATTATTTCCTTGAATGTGTGCTAGAACTCCCCTGTAAAACTGTGTGAGCCTCGTGGTTATTTGGTAGAGGGACATGGTAGACTGCCAGAATGGTCTCAGTCCTTTGATCCTCACTGTGTCCATACCTTGTGCAATGTACATTTGTAGCATATCCCATCAAAAGGTCAAATCTATTTCCAATACACTTGAATCTAAGCTGGGCTTGTAACTTGCTTTGGCCAATATAATGCAGCAAAGTAATCTAGTGCAAGTTTCAAGCCTAAGCCTCAAAAGACCATGTGCATTTCTGCTCTGACTCTTGAAACTTTGTTCCATGATCATGTAAACTAGTTTGAGCTAGACTTCTGGAAATCGAGAGGCCACATGAAGCAGAGATGAGCCATACCAGCTAAGGCCATTCTAGTACAGCCAGGCCCCAGAAACCCCAGCAGCTGATCAAAGATGCACAAATGAACCCATTGAGAATAAAATCCAGCAAAGTAAGCCCAGCTCAAATTGCTAACCCACAAAATTGTGAGGTAAATAAAGGCTGTTGTTTTAAGCCATCAAGCTTTGTTTTGATTTGCTGTATATCAAAAGCTAACTGGTACAATAGACTTTGAATCATAAACTCAATTACTTTAATGAAGGTAAGACTACCATAGTTGTTTATTTCAAGTCCATTTTGGTCATTCATGTAGCTTTAGAAAATTGTCCATTTTTCTCTAATTTTCCATTTTATTGGCAAAAAGTTATTAATAAATGGTTACTACTGTTTTAATTTTTGCAGCATTTATTGTTATATGCTTTTTTTATTTCTACTACATTTATGCCTTCTCTCATCTTCTTCTTGCTCAAACTTCCCAGTGTATTTTCAAATGACCAAATTTTGGCTTTCTTGATCTTGCCTATTGTACCCTATTCATTATTTTATGAATTTCTGTTCTAAATGCTTACTATTTCATTCCTTTTACTTATTTTGTATACATTCTGTTGTTCTTTTTCTAACTTCCCTATTTGGATGTTTAACTCGTTAAATATCTACCTTTTCTAATACAAGCATTTAAAGATAAATACTGCTAAGAATTGCTTTAGCTGCATCTCACAAATTGTGATATTATCTTTCTGAGTTAGTTATTAATTTATACTATTATTTTCCCCCAGACTAATTAGTTACTTTAAATGATACTGTTTATATTTCCAAACATATAAAGGTGGGAGTTTAGTTATCTTTTCACTATTTCTAACGTAACTGCATTTTCATCAGAGAATATGGTCTATGTATCTTTTTTGTAATTTGTGGAGACTTCCTTTTTATGGCCTTTTATGTAGTTAATTTTCACAAAGATTCCATGTGCTAGATGTGTTCGTTGTTGGTAGAGTGTGTATGTGTGTGTGTATGTGTATATATATATATATATATAGCCATTAAACTTGTTAAGTATGTTTGAATCCATATGCTTACTAACTTTTCTACTTGCTTGATCTATAAGTTACTGCAAGAAGTATGTTAAATATCACTCAGTCTGATGGCAAATGTATCCATTTTCCCTCTAATTACATACTATGCATATATGCATATATGTTTAGTAAACATTTTTATTAAACAATAAGATATACAGAGTTACACAAATCATAAAAGTACATATTGATGAATTAACTTGATGTAAACACTTTGTGCAATTGCCACCTAGATCTATAAATAAAACTAGGAGACTTCCCTAGTTTTATTTATAGATTTGTAAAAGCAAATATTATTTATTTGTGAAAGCAAAAATATGGAATCACCCTAAGTGTTCATCAATGAATGAATGAATAAAGAAAATGTGGTATATACAAATAGTCGACAAACATATGAAAAAATGCTCACATCACTAATTATCAGGGAAATGAAAATTAAAACCACAGTGAAATACCACCTTAGCCCTGCAAGAATGGTCATAATTTAAAAATAAAAAAAAATAGATGTTGGCATGGATGTGGTGAAAAGGGAAAACTTTTACACTGCTGGTGTGAATGTACACCATTAACCACTATGGAAAACAGTATGGAGATTCTTTAAAGAATCAAAAGTGGAAATACCATTTGATCCAGCAATCCCACTACTGGCTATCTACCCAGAAGAAAAGAAGTCATTATATGAAAAAGACACTTGTACACACGGTTATAGCAGCACAATTCACAATTGCAAAGACATGGAACCAGCCTAAATGTCCATCAACCAATGAATGGATAAAGAAATTGTGGCATATAGATATAAATACTACTCAGCCATAAAAGGAAGTGAAATAATAGCATTCACAGCAACCTGAATGAAACTGGAGACCATTATTCTAAGTGAAGTAACTCAGGAATGGAAAACCAAATATCGTATGTTCTCTCTTATAAGTGGGAGCTAAGCTATGAGGGCACAAAGGCATAAGAATGGCAGAATGGATTCTGGGGACTTAGGGGAAAGGGTGAGAGAGGGTGAGGGATAAAAGACTACACGTTGGGTACTGTGTACAATGCTCAGGTGATGGGTGCACCAAAAATCTCAGAAATCACCACTAAAGAACTTATCTATATAACAAAAAACCACCTGTTCCCCAAAAACTAGTGAAATTAAAAAATATATATAAAAAAACACCAAATCATAGAATTTTTAAAAAAGAAAATGTGGCCTATATACACAATGAAATACTATTCAGCCAAAAAAAGAAAATGAAGTCATGTCATTTTCAGCAACATGGATGAAACCGGAGGTCATTATCTTAAGTGAAATAAGCCAGGCATAAAAAAGGCAAGTACTGGCCGGGTGCGGTGGCTCACGCCTGTAATCCCAGCACTTTGGGAGGCCGAGGCGGGTGGATCATGAGGTCAGGAGTTCAAGACCAGCCTGGCCAAAACGATGAAACCCTGTCTCTACTAAAAAATACCAAAAAATTAGCCGGGCGTGGTGGCACACACCCGTAATCCCAGCTACTCTGGAGGCTGAGGCAGAGAACTGCTTAAACCTGGAGAGGCGGAGGTTGCAGTGAGCCAAGATCATGCCACTGCACTCCAGCCTGGGCGACAGAGCGAGACTCCATCTCAAAAAAAAAAAAAAAAAAAAAAAAGGCAAATATTACATGTTCTCACTTTTAAGTGGGAGCTAATAAATTTGAATATGCAGCTAGAGTGTGGAAAGAAAGAGATTGGAATGACAGATAACAGAGACTGGGAAGGGTGAATGGGGTACATGGAGCAAGAATGAAGAGAAGCTGGTTAAAGGGTACATACACACAGTAAGATAGAAGGAATAATTTCAATGTTTGGTAGCAGAGTAGGTTGACTATGCTTAACAAAAAAGTATTATACTTAGGCAATGGACACCCTAAATACCTTGACTTGATCACTGTACGTTATACACATATAACAACATTTACATGTAACCCACAGATTTATGCAAATCTTAAAAATTCTGTGCATGCCTTTTAACGTATACAAATGCATATCTGTATTAGACATTAGGTACCTAGAGTATTCTTTCTTGGTCATAGGGCATACATATGTCCATTTTATTAACTATAGTAACAAACAGCTTTCCTTAGTACTTAAATCAATTTCATTCCCACCAGCAGTGAATGAAGGCTCTAATTGTTCCACATCCTTGCAAATACATGGTATGGTCTGTGTTTTTAATTTGATCCATTCTGATGGATATTCAGTAGCATCTCAGTTTGGCTTTACTTTCCCTGATGACTAATCATATTGATACCATCCCCTATGTTTACTGGCCTTTTGGACATTCCCTTTTGTGAAGTGCCTGGTAGCATTTTTCTCAAATGTTTTTATTGGATAGCTTTTTGTTATTGATGTGAAGGGGTCCTTTATACAGCTTGGATAAAAGGCCTTTGTGGGACACAACTACTTTGAATAGCTCGTCCTATTCCTTGACATGCCTTTTTACTCTCTTAGTCATCTATGATGAGAAAAGTTCCAAATTTTAATTTATTCCAATGGATCAGTCTTTTCCTTTATAGCTATTATTTCTTATGTCTTATTTAAAAAGTATTTTTCCTACATCAAGGTCATAAAGTATTCTCCTATGTTATGTTTTATAAGCTTTGTCAGTTTAACTTTTAGATTTTGATCTATAGCCCACTTGGAATTGATTTTGCATTATCAGTTGTGTGAAACAGGGTCAAGATTAGTGCTTTCCCCATGGGGATATTCAGTTGACCCCAGCACACTGTAGTGAGTAGGCCATCCATCCCTGCTATCCTGCCAGGCTACAACATACAGTTTGAGATGTTATTCAGTACATACATCTTTAAAATAGCTTATTATTATGTGGTGACCTTTTTGGCCTTGCAGTTTGATATCAGCAGTTTCTCCAGCATTCTCATGTTTAGTTGGGCCTATTTTTCTTTTCTTTTTTTTTTTTTTAACTACCTCACTATCAACATTTATGAGTCCATATTTTTTATTGTTTCACTGTAAGCAATATACAACAGGCTTTGGGTTTTATGAATTCAATATAATACTCTTATTTTTCATTCTAACTGTAAATCACTTAAATTAGTAATAACAATTGTGAAGTGGAATTATATCTGGTATCTTATATTAAATATTTCTCTTCTTACCTTATTTTGGGTTGACAAGGCTTAAAAAAATCCCCTTTTCTCTCATACTTAAATCTCAGAGTTTGGGAGTTAAACATGATTTCTATTATTTTGATATTGTTTTAATTCTAACATGCAGACTTAAAGTCTAATCAGTTTCTCCATTCTTTTTCTGACCACTTAGAACACTTGATTTAAATCAGGCCTTAGAACACTTTAAATCAGATCACCTTTACTATCATTTTATTGCTGTCAATATTTTTTTAATTTTAATTTTAATTGATTTATTTTTTTATTTATTCTAAAAAAAAAAACACTGGATACATGTGCAGATTGTGCAGGTTTGTGACATAGGACATGTGCCACAGTGGTTTGCTGCACCTATTGATCTATCCTCTAAATTCCCTCCCCTCACCCCTCACCCCCCAACAGGCCCTGGGGTGTGTTGTTCCTCTCTCTGTATCCATGTGTTCTTAATGTTAAACTCCCACTTATGAGTAAGAACATGCATTGTTGTTTGGTTTTCTGTTCCTGTGTTAGTTTGCTGAGGACGATGGCTTCCAGCTTCACCCATGTCTCTGCAAAGGACATTAACTCATTCCTTTTTATGGCTGCGTAGTATGCCATGGTGTATATGTACCACATTTTCTTTAGTCTAACATTGATGAGCATTTGGATTGGTTCCATGTCTTTGCTATTGTGAATAGTGCTGCAATAAACATACATGTGCATGTGTCTATTTTTTTTTTTTTTTGAAACAGTCTCGCTCTGTCACCCAGGCTGGAGTACAATGGTACAATCTCAGCTCACTGCAATCTCCACCTCATGGGTTCAAGCGATTCTCCTGCCTCAGTCTCCTAAGTAGCTGAGATTACTGGCGCGTGCTGCCACACCCGGCTAAGTTTTGTATTTTTAGTAGAGACGGGCTTTCACCATGTTGGTCAGGCTGGTCTCGAACTCCTGACCTCGTGATCCACCCACCTGGGCCTCCCAAAGTGCTGAGATTACAGGTGTGAGCCACCGTGCCCGGCCTGAGCCACTGCGCCCGGCCACATGTGTCTTCACAGTAGAATGATTTATATTCCTTTGTGTATACACTCAGTAATGGGACTGCTGGGTCAAATGGTATTTCTGGTCACAGATCCTTAAGGAATCACCATACTGTCTTCCACAATGGTTGAACTAATTTGCATTCCCACCGACGTGTAAAAGCATTCCTATTTCTCCACAGCCTCACATAGGATCTATTGTTTTTTGCCTTTTCAATAATCACCATTCTGACTTGTATGAGATGGTATCTCATTGTGGTTTTGGTTTGCATTTCTCTGATAATCAGTTCTGGTACATTGTCTCCTTGTTCTCATTGGTCTCAAAGAACTTCTTGATTTCTGCCTTAATTTCATTATTTACTCAGGAGTCATTCAGGAGCATATTGTTCAGATTTCATGAAATTGTACGGGTTTGAGCGAGTTTCTTAATCCTGAGTTCTAATTTGATTGCACCGTGGTCTGAGAGACTGTTTGTTATGATTTCAGTTCTTTTGCATTTGCTGAGGAGTGTTTTATGTCCAATTATGTGGTTGATTTTAGAATAAGTGTCACGTGGCACTGAGAAGAATGTATATTCTGTTGATTTGGGTGAAGAGTTCTGTAGATATCTACTAGGTCCACTTGATGCAAAGCGGAGTTCAAGTCCTGAATACCCTTGTTAATTTTCTGTCGTGTTGATCTGTCTAATATTGACAGTGGGGTGTTAAAGTCTCTCACTATTATTATGTGGGAGTCTAAGTCTCTTTGTAGGTCTCTAAGAACTTGCTTTATGAATCTGGGTGCTCCTGTATCGGGTGCATATATATATTTAGGATAGTTAGCTCTTCTTGTTGAATTTATCCCTTTACCATTATGTAATGCCCTTCTTTGTCTTTTTTTATCTTTGTTGGTTTAAAGTCTGTTTTGTCAGAGACTAGGATTCCAACCTCTGCCTTTTTTTGCCTTCCATTTGCTTGGTAAATTTTCCTCCATCCCTTTATTTTGAGCCTGTGTGCGTCTTTGTATGTAAGATGGATCTCCTGAATACAGCATACCAGTTGGTCTTGACTCCTTATCCAATTTGCCAGTCTGTGTCTTTTAATTGGGGCACTTAGCTCATTTACATTTAAGGTTAGTATTGTTATGTGTGAATTTGATCCTGTCATCATGATGTTATTTGGTTATTTTACACACTAGTTGATGCAGTTTCTTTGTAGTGTCATTGGTCTTTATATTTTGGTGTTTTTGCAGTGGCTGGTACCAGTTTTTCCTTTCCATATTTAGTGTTTCTTTCAGCAGCTCTTGCAGGGCAGGCCTGGTGGTAACAAAATCCCTCAGCATTTGCTTGTCTGGAAAGAATTTTATTTCTCCTTCGCTTATGAAGCTTACTTTGGCTGGATGTGAAATTCTGGGTTGAAAATTCTTTTCTTTAAGAATGTTGAATATTGGCCCCCAATCTCTTCTGGCTTACAGAGTTTCTGCTAAGAGGTCCACTGTTAGTCTGATGGGCTTCCCTTTGTAGGTGACTTGGTCTTTCTCTCTGACTGCCCTTAACAGTTTTTTCCTGCATTTCAACCTTCGTGAAGCTGATGATTATGTGTCTTGGGGTTGATATTCTCATAGAGTATCTTAATGGTGTTCTTTGTATTTCCTGAATTTGCATGTTGGCCTGTCTTGCTAGGTTGGGGAGGTTCTCCTGGATAATATCCTGAAGTGTGTTTTCCAGCTTGTTTCCATTCTCCCTGTCTCCTTCTGGTACTCCAGTCAATGGTAGGTTCGGTCTTTTTATGAAGTTCCATATTTCTTGGAGGCTTTGTTCATTCCTTTTCATTCTTTTTTCTTTATTCTTTTCTGCATGGCTTTTTTCAGTAAGGTGGTCTTCAAACTCTAATGTCCTTTTCTCTGCTTGGTCAATTCAGCTATTGATACTTGCATATGCTTCACAAAGCTTGTGCCGTGTTTTTCAGTTCCATCAGGTTGTTCATATTCCTCTCTAAGCTGGTTATTCTAGTTAGCAGTTCCTTTAACCTTAGCTTCCTTGCATTGGGTTAGAACATGCTCCTTTAACTCAGAGGAGTTTGTTATTACCCACCTTCTGAAGCCTGCTTCTGTCAATTTGTCCATCTGATTCTCCATCCAGTTATGTGCCCTTGCTGGAGAGACACTGAAATCATTTGGAGAAGAGGCCCTCTGGCCTTTTGGGTTTTCAGAATTTTTTCTTTGATTCTTTCTCATCTTCGTGAGTTTGTCTAGTTTCAGTCTTTGAGGCTGCTGACCTTTGGATGGGGTTTTTGTGGGGGTCTTTTGTTGTCGTTGACGATGCTGTTGCTGTCACTTTCTGCTTGTTTTTATTTCAATAGTCAGGTCCCTCTTCTGTAGGGCTGCTGCAGTTTGCTAGGGATTCACTTCAGGCCCTGTTCACCTGATTCACTCCCATGCCTGGAGATGTCACTTAAGGAGGCTGGAGAACAGCAAAGATGGATTCCTGCTCCTTCTGGGACCTCTGACCTCGAAAGACACCAAACTGATACCAGTAGGATCGCTCCTGTATAGGGTGTCTGACAACCCCTGTTGAAGGGTCTCACTCAGTTGGGTGGCACAGGGACCAGGACCTGTTTAATGAGGCATTTTGTCCATTGGTAGAGCGGGTGTGCTTTGCTGGGGGGAAACCTACTCATCTAGGCTGCTCGGATTCTTCAGAATTACCAAGAGAAGAGGCTAAGTCTGCTGGTCCACACAGACTGTGGCCACCTCTCCCCCTAGGGGCTCAGGCCCAGGGAAATCCAAATTCTGTCCCTGAGTCTCTGGCTGGAGTTACTGGAAATCTGCCTCCCTTGGCTGCAGAGAGGGGGCTCCCCTTTCCCGTGTGGCTCTCAGATGGGCCATCGCACCGCACTGTTCTTCCTTCTTTCCACGAGTCACGCCAGCCTTCTAGTCAATTTTGATGAGAGAACCTGGATATCTTGGTTGATGGTGAAGGATTCCACTGTCAATATTTTTAATTTTATTTTTCTAAAATTAAGCATTACTATTATATTTCAATCAAACAAGGATAATGGCAATCATTCAGAATAATAATCACTGAGATTTGTGCATACTGTCAACATTTGTTTGCTCTCCAATTCTTCTTGCACTGTATGTCTTCCTTCCAGGAAATTTTTTTAAATGAAGATCTATTGGTTACAAACTGAGAGTTTTATTTCTCTACTAATGTCTTTGTCACACACATTCTCAAATGACAATTAAGCTTGGTATATGCTACTATATTTGAGAGTTATTTTCTCTCAAAACTTGGAAAACACTTCTATTGTCTTTTGACTTCTGCTTTTACTGTTTAAAAGCCAGCTGTTCAATTTGCTATCCTTTTGTAAAAAATTTGTGTTTTGTCACTGGCTATTTTTAAGATCTTCTCTGTGTCTTTGAAGTTCTGCTATTCTGCTGATATACCTAAGTGTGACTGTCTATTTATCTTGATTTGTATAATAGGTTGTTGATGTGGCCAAAAAAAATTCTTCCCTCCTTGCATCCATATCTTTCCAATGTGATATCATGGAGCAGCCCTGCGAGAGATGAAGTCTATTTATTTACATTTTGACTCTGGATTTGGCCATATGACTTGCTTTGGGCAATAAAACATTAGCAAATGTGATCAAGCAAAGCCTTGAAAATATTAGTACTCTAGGGATTGCACTCTTCCTATACTTGGAATCCCAGGGCTGACATGTAAATAAGCTGAGCTAGGCCATTGGAGATGAGAGACCATGTGGAGGACAACTGAGGAACAAGAGTCAACAGCCAGCCAACCCCCAGAGAGGTGAAGAGGCTCTCAGATCATCCTGCCATCTGCTAGCATGCCAATTAACCACAGACATGGGAGAGAGCCTAGCAAGTATCAGCTTAGCCAGGTCAAAGCAGAAAAAAATTGGTTTTTGAGCTAAATAAAATGGCTGTTAGGATGCCTCTATGTTTTCTAAGTGGCTTCTTAGATAGCAATCAACAACATATACTTTTATTTCATTGTTCTTTCAGTAATGAGAATTAATGTCTCTTATCGAGTTTAGAAAATTCTTACCCGTTATACTTGTAATAGTGCCCATAACCTTTATCTCTGTTTATTATCTGGAATTTTCAAATATATATGCATATATATATATTCTTTATTATCTTCCTTAATTTTTAAATATATGTATATTATAATAATATACATATCTTAGAAGCTATCTATCTAAGCTATCTAAGAAGCCACTTAGAAAACATAGAGGCATCAGAACAGCCGTTTTATACAGATATGCATACATATACACACATATTAAATAGATATGTAAACTTTTTTTATATACATGTATCTTTTCTATATTTTAACCTCTTTCCTATTTTCTTCTCTTTATCTCTGAAGCACTACAATTAGTTTAATTACTTTAACAATATTTTCCATTTCACAAATGCTCTTCCTACCTGTGTCTAATCTGTTTAGCAGGTTCACTGAGGTTTTTTTGTTTTTTTTTTTTAACTTCAACAACTATATCTTTCATTTTTGGAAGTGCTTTTTATAGTTCAGCTATCTCTGGGCCTATTTATTATCTCTAGTCATCATACATTCTTTATTATTTTGATTCTTCAAACATTTTAAACAGAAGTTTTTTTAAAAAAATTAAAAAAAAACATTATTTATCTGCTAATTTCATTTTCTGTAGCCCTGTGAGGACTAACTGAGCATTTTTTTGTTTCTTTCCACTGTCATTCATGATGGCTTTAGAGCTCCTATTTTATGGACTTAATCTGCGGGCATCCTTTGAGGTCTACATCAAAATTGAGTTTCTCCAAAGATAATTTGTATTTTCTTCATCAGGACTCCCATGGTACCTAATCCAGGGCCACTTTAATATACTTTATTGAGTTTCATGGGTAAAGTAAATCTGGGTGTCAAGTCTGCAACCCTCCAAGTGCTGTGGTTTACTAGTTCTCTGGGAAGTATTATTTTTTCTCATCTGGAGATGAGATGCAGACAGGATAGTTTCTGGATTGCCTCCCTCTGCTAGATAGTGGACTGGCTTTACTTTAAAAATTTCCATTCCAACACTCAGTCACACATGGGATCTAAGTAATTCCTCCCATCCTATACAGACGGTTGAAATTCAAGGCTCTAACTGAAATTTTCATAGATTGCTGGTAGGAATGCAAAAACCGGCACAGCTACTTTGAAAAACGGTTTAGCAGTTGCCTGTGAATTTAAACATACACTTAATATACAACCCAGTAATTCCATACCTACACACTTACCTAAGTGAAATCAAAACCGCTGTTCACACAAAAACCTGTATGCAAATGTTTATAGTGGTTCTATTCATAACTGTTCCAAACTGGAAAAAACCCAGATGTCCATCAACTGAAGAATGGATAAACAAAGTATGATACATTCATACAACAGAACTGGAATACTACTCGGCAATAGAAAACAATGAAACACTGAAACACACAACAACCTGGTGAATCTCAACATACAAACTTATGTAAACACACACACACACACACACACACACAAATGATTCCATTTATATAACATTCTGGTAAAGACAAAACTACAGGGTCAGAAAACAGACCAGTGGTTGCTAAAGGCTTCGGGTGAGGAGAAGGGTTTAATACAAAGGGGGATGGAAATTTTTGGAGATAAAGAAATGGTTCTTTGTCTCAATTATAATGATGATTATAATATAGTGTAGATTTTCCAAAACTTGTAACACTGTACATAAAATGGAATGAATTTTCCTGCATGTAAATTACCTCTTACTTTTTTATTATATTTTAAGTTCTAGGGTACATGTGCACAACGTGCAGGTTTATTACCTTGGTATGTGCCATATTGGTTTGCTGCACCCATCAAGCCATCATTTACATTAGTTATTTCTCCTAATGCTATCTCTCCCCCAGCCCCTGTGTATGATGTTCCCCACCCTGTGTCCATGTGTTCTCATTGTTCAACTCCCACCTGTGAGTGAGAACATGTGGAATTACACCTTAATTTTTTAAAAATAAAAAGGAAGGAATCTAAGGCTCTAAGTTCCTGGTACTGATACCCCTCTGGCCTTCTCTCCCCTCCATATATTTGGTCCCCAAGGAATTCTTTTCATACAATTACAACACTGAATTTTAAAATATTTTTGTGGTATTTTATCAAGCATTATAGGCATTTTGAAGCAGAAGGATTTTTAGAATATCTAGTCTGCCATATTGCCAGAAGCAAAAGTGTGTCATTCTTTCAAAGAACAAGATTGTCTTAAAATTTCATGGTATTTTTAAGTCTTTTAATTCATTTTATCACTGTATCCGTATGTTTCCGTGAAGTATAATAATGCGGTTTTTTTTTTAAATTTTGGATGTAGAGGGTACACATGCAGGTTTATTACATGGGTATACTGCATGATGCTGAGGTTTAGGGTATGGATGGTCCAGTCACTCAGGTAGTGAGCATGGTACCAAATAGTTTTTCAGCCCATGGCTCCCTCTCTCCCTCCCACCTCTAGTAGTCCACAGTGTTTACTGCTCCCATCTTTGTGTCCATGTGTATTCAATGTTTAGCTCCCACTTATAAGTGAGAATATGCAGTATTTGGTTTTCTGTTCCCAGTAATGCAATTAAACCAAAGCTCAAGGAAGCAGAGATGTATTTTTCATATCTAGATATCTACTCTAAACTGAATTAATATATAATCTGAGAAGGGAAACCAGTTTGAAGATTATCCTAAATCCTTCACAATTGGGAGGTCAACATTTTGAGGATCATTTGCATTCTGGATCATCCATCCCTCGTAGCAGAGTGAACTGGATAACCTTGGGCAAGTCACTTAACTCTCTACCTGGTTTCAAAGCACCTACTTCACAAATTACTGTGACAAGTAAACCAGTTTATTCATGTCAAGCACATAGAAAAGCATGTGTCACAAAGTAAGCGTTCAATAAACATTAGTAGTTATTATGCCATGCCCTTCCCACTAATGTAATTATAAACACATCTCCAATAACACAGAAAATTAAGCATTGCCTATATATATACTTCAATAAAAAGAATGTTAGTGCTTACTTTGAATAAGCCATGCTTTTGGTTGCGCTGGCCAAGCCATAAATTGATTCCTGGGGGAAGGTTGGTATCTGGAGGGTCTATCACACGCTCATAAATCCTGTAAAGGCAAAGAACACAGTTACTAATAGAGAGGCTCAAAGCAGAACCAAAAGGTACATATGCTGTTTGAAGTATGTGTGCCATTAGCTGCTGTATGAAGAGAAGCCAATATGTGGCACACTTTAAATGACAGATAACATGAATGTAGAGATCTAACACTTGGACACATCATCTGGGCCCCTCCTGCTTTTGTCTCCCTTTTGGCAGGGGAGGGAGGAAGAAGGTGACATTTTTGAGTGTCCACTCTGAGCAATGAACTGCCCACAAACTCTGTGGGGAAAGTGGTTTGATACACATGTTATAGGTGCGAAAGCTCAGATTTAGGAATCATAAATGTGTCAAACAAGTGAAGACAGCAGTGAGTAGTAGAGTTGGGTTAAGAACTCTTATCTGCCTGGCTCTAAAGCCACCGTACTTTCCTTTGCACCCTGCTATTCTCCGACTTTGGTTTCTTTAGCTCCTACTCATTTCTGCGGTAACCTGAGAGAACCCTTTAAACAAGTAGATTGTAGCTGCCTAGACAATCATGTTTTTAGTCCACAGAACTACGCAGCTTAAGTCATTGTCCAACCAACAAATATTTATTGAACACTTTTTATGCTCTAAGTTCCACACTGAGCAACAGAAAATAGAGCAAGAAACCAAACACACAAGGTCCCACTCTCACGGATGAAAAGTAAGATAAAAATTCTATATATGAAGAAAATCCTCATCTGATCCATATAGGCACATAACTAATACAGAAGAGGTCAGGGCCCTATCTAGGATCTTTGAAGTTTCTAACGAAGCCTACTGAACAATTAATGTCTCAGTTATTCCACCCTACCAAGGTCCGGTTAGTTGGTCACAAATCTTTTTATTCGTGCCCTCTTTAGAAATAGTCCCTGCAACCACCTGCTGATCGTGAGCTTCCACCTCATCCCCAGGCAAGTACCTCTCAGCACCGGATGCTCAGAAGATTCTGGGTAGGGTGAAACACAGCGATCTGTAAATGAGAACTATGTCCATTTCTTGCTTTCCTGAGTCCTTGCTGAGGACTGAGCAACTGCTGCGGAATCATTCCTAGGTGTGTCCAGAGGTATGGACAGCTCATCAGTCCTCCCTGCTGTGATGGAGCTGACTGCCTCCTGCCAGAGGGTGATGTATTCCTCCGGTGGTTCTCACAAGGAAAGTGCAGAAGAACTGAAAGACTGCCCACTTGTGTCAAGGAAAGTGAGTGATTGTGAGGCTGCTGCAGTTGGGAGCTGTCACGCTGCAGTCTTATATCTTAGCTGCACAGTCCATTACTCTACTATTCCCCACTGGAAACCTGCTGTTTCCTAATACATACAAGGTTTTCAGCTGGCAAAGCTCCAGGCACATCAGGTCTTTCTCTACTAATTATCTTTCCATTGTAAGTGGATGCTCAAAACATAATCAGGAAAAAATAAGTTTTCCTAAAAAAACGACAGAATGTGTTTTCTTCACAGGAATCTAACCTTTTTTGTATCTTAGAATGAATGATTTTAGATGAAACCATTTGTCAAAACTGCCTTAACACAGGAGCATGATACACAATTTCTTTAAAATTTTTTCTCCTAAAATTAGTGGAAAAACTAGAAACAAGGCAAATTTACAACATAAGAGATATGTATAAGTTATAGATCAGAGTGAAAGAATTTACTGCAGTCACTAAGTGTGATGAATATGCAAGTTATGAAACAAGGGAAAGTATATACAAAATATTTTTCACTGGAAAAAAGGGAATGCAAAATTATTTATGCCCTATAAAGATAATGAGGCACAAACAATGTTCAATGTTGGTAAATACCAGAAGAGGCCAGAGAGAAATGGAAATCACTGTATTTGGGTGACGAGGCAGAAGCACGATTTCTATAAGGCTATTTTACTAATAAATTGAAAATGTTGAACCATTTACCTCAACCTCAATTTTAAAAACTTTGCCTCTGTCACAGTTAGACGAGCTTTCGATTCAAAAGTTTCTTTTATGTATTCAATATGCTAGAAGACAAGCTCCAATGAGCAGAGTAGGCCCTTAATCAATATTTATTAAATGCATGAATTAATGAAGGAAGAAACAATCAAACAGATCAACTTCCTATCCTACCTTATCTTGCAAAGCATAATAGCTCTGTGTGACTTAGAAAGAGTTGAAGAAGCAAACATCTGAGGCCCACTACCATCAGCTAAAGCAGGGTGACCCAGGGCACATGTGTCAAAGTGGTGTTCTCATTTCCCATGTCATACAGCCCCTGCAAAGACACCATCCCGATGCCAAGGAAGGTCTGCCAGATGCTGCCATCCTGGCAGCCCTGCCAGTCTCTTCCAAGAGGCAGTCTGCATTAGGGAATTCTGTGCAGCAGGTAGAATCAACAAACTGGATACAGATGTATCAACATGAAGAGAGTTTAAAACCAGCATTTTTTTTTTTAAAGAAAACTTGCTGAGGAGGGAGGAGGAAATCTAATCATGAAGAAACATCAGATAAACCTCAGTTGAAAGACAGTCCACAAAATAACTGCTTGTGGTCTTTAAAATGTCAATGTCATGAAAAATAAAGAAAGGCTAAACAACAGTTGGAGATTAAAAGAGAGATTTTAAAAAGACATAAAAGCTATATGCAAGATGAGATCCTGGATTAGATGCTAGGGCAGGGGGAAAAATTCCCATAAAGGACATTAGTGGGAAAACTGGGAAAATTTGAAAAAGATCTGTAAATTATGTAATAGTATTTTATTGATACTCAATTTCCTGATTTTGCTAACTGGGCAGTATATACTTAAGTGAATGTCTTGTTCTTAGGAAATAGGCACTGAAGTATTTAGGGGTAGAGGGTCATGATGTTTACAACTTAACTCTCAAAGGGTTCAAAATAACAATACTGTTTGTATATATAAGTATACGCATCTATGAATACACATTTTCTCTTCCTTCCAAATAATACAGAATCTGGACAAATATGATGGTTCCTTATATCACTCCTATAAGTTTTCTGTGAGCTTAAAGTTATGTTAACATTAACAGTTTAAAAAAAAGAGAAAAAACCAACAAGGTCCATAATGTATGTAAACTAAAAATTCACACATGCGAAACAATATTATCGATTAGCTAAGGATACGCACAGAATTTTCCTATCACAGGCCTGGTGGGAATGGTGAGGCAAGAAAAAAAGTGAATGAATGAAACAAGAAAGGTACGCGGCACAGACTAATGCTGATAACACAAACTAAGAAATTGAATTATCACATTCCTACATGTACCCCGATAGAAGGGGAGTATACATGCCAGCCAAAGTAAAATCAGAATCTTAGCACAAAGGCTGCTGGTCCCTGAGGGACAGTTTGGGTGGACTGGATCATGTAAAAAGGCAGGTAGGGCACAATGATCTGTCACTTAAATCTGGTGTCACTCAAGTCAACTAAAATGAAAGTCAAAGCTAATATAGTGAACTCCTTGCTCTCCAGTGTAGTAAGGAAACGGAGCTTTCTGATATATAGGGTATTCTGGTTAATGAGGTTTCCTTCACATCAGCAACTAGCTGATTGCCTACAGCGTGTATGACACTGTGCTATGCTGGCTATGGGGATACATACAGGCAAATTTAGAATGGCCAATTTCTTGTCTTTAGATCTAATGCCTGAGACAGACACATGCATGGACACGTCTTATAATTCAATGCATTAAATTCAATGTTTCCTGGAAGCAGAAAGGGAAAAAAAAAAACAAAAACCAGAATTCTGCCTGCCATAGTCAGAGAAAACTTTCCAAAGGAGACACTACACTGAGTTTTGAATGAAGAATAAAGTGGAGCTGAAAGAGCAGACATAACAGCCAGCACTTATACAACACTTAATGTGTGCCGACATTGTGTATTGAGGTCTTTCAATATGTTAATTTACTAAATCCTCATAACAACACCCTCAGGTCGGTGTTCTTGGCTTAGCAAGGTCAAATAACTCGTCCTTGGTTAAGCGGCTTGTGAGTGACACAGCTGGGATTTGAAATCAGATCCTATAGTCTGTACTATTGACCACCTTGCTCTACTGCCTCTCTAGACAAGCAATGAAGGGCAGTTTCAGCCACAAAAGCCCCATCCAAGGTACTATTTATCAAAGAGTTAAAATACAGGAAAACAAAAACAGTAAATAATTTGGTAGAACTTTTAAATCAACTCTGAGCAAGAGAGGACATGATTAATATATCCTGGAATGTCCTGCTGTCACAGACAGGTTTTTTATTTCCTAATAGAGCAACATGAAAACCTAACTCATTCAAATAAAGTAAAATTCCTAACTAGGCTTACTTATCAGAAGGAAAAGGGGAAACAAGTTCATGTGTCAAAGCTTGAAGGCAAGACTGGTCAGCTCTCCTGGAACCCACTTTGTTTTCCTCCTAGATTCACAGCTCTACTACACTTCCCAGCCTCCCTTGAAGTTGAGTGTGGCTATGGAATGGGAGTGGAAAGGTTGTGCCCCACTTCTAAGCCTGCCCCTCCACCCCACCAAAAAATAATTTAAAAACTCCCTCAGGTATCTTCCATGCTGTCTCTTTCCCTTTATCTCTTTTCTCTTGCACCCTTTCAGCTGCCTGGAGAAAACTCTGAGGGCTAAGGGGTGGACAGAGCTACAAGAAAGAGAATCTTGAATCCCTAAAGGATGACATAAAAGGCTACCTGTCAACTAGACACACCCAACTGGACTCTATTTAAATGAGAAATAAAATTCTGCTATCTTAAGCCACCGAAATGCAGAGGATATTCTGAAGTTGTGGCTAGTATAATTTACCCTAAAAAATATACCACACTGAAAAATAAAAAGGTTACTGTTGCCTTTTTCACGCCCACAAAGCCAAGAAGTATCTTAGATAGTCTGGTGTAGCAAAAATAACATAAATTTGGGATTAAACATGTTTGGGTTCGTATTGCAGTTCCACAGTCTACTAAATGCATGACTTTAATCAAGTAATTTAATTTCTCTCTACTCCAATTTCCTCATTTAAAAAATAAGGATATTACTGTTGACTGTATGGATTGTCATGAGGATTAAACAAAATACATTACATGGCCTTGGCACTTAGTCTGTACTGACATTGTGTAAGTCTCATGAGTACCTAAGAATGTGGAGCTGCACAGGTCATGTGACCCAGTCCAGCCTACTTGCTGTAGCTCTCACCAAATGGACCCACTGAGATGGGAAGTCTCAATATCTTAGATGCTTACTTATGCTTTGAATTTACAGTTAAAAGAAATGACATCACCGTCACAGGGAATTAAGGGTTTGATATTTCAACGTTAAAATGCAAGAACTCATTGTCTATTTTGCCATACATTTCCACAATCATCAAAATTTAAGTCTTAGGTTTCTTTTTTCCCTTTATAAACTTTAAAGCTAGAACAAGCTAATACGTAACAGAAAAAAAACCATTCATTTCTGTTGCTGTTTAATCTGATATTATGGAGAAAACTGATGATCTATTTAGATACTAAACTTTGCATTAAAACAGAATTTTTTGATAAAGTATACTTTCTATGAATCCTAAAACCACAGTATTTTTATTACTGTTGTTTTAAAGTATCATTTTTTTCAGCTTTCTTCAACTCTTTTGGCCATAAGTTGTAAACTTTTCTATGTAAATTACTCAAAATTCTAAGCAAATATCTTATTTCTTTTACATTCTTCCAAAAATGTAATTCTTTGACATTTATAAAAGTTTTATTTTTGTGGAAAGTTAATCATAAACTCACAGAAGATTGGAAATAGGCTCAGGCAACAGGAAGAGATGGAAGAAACATTTTATAAGATTGTGTGCTTAAACACACTATCACCAAACCCCCGTCCCACCTGACACCCACACACACACCTGGGCATCGATTAGCTTTTCTGAGTAAAATACGGCAGCACACTATTCTTAACACTTTCACCCAGTCCAGTAGTAAGCATTTTCCCTAGTCAATTTGGGACATTTAATTGGATTTGGCCAATTTATGAAAAATGTTTCTGGGAAAATGAAAACAGCAGTAAGCAGAGGCCCTATTTTTAAGTTCTCATCCAGGACTACCCTTACATTACACATTCTTTCTTTATATATTATTTTTATGCATTCTAACCACTCTATATGTTGATTATTTCCTGATCTCTCAGAACCTCCCCATTTGGATGATCCATTCAGATGCATTCTCCTGCTCTTCAGCATGTGACACGGTAGCTTCCATGACCCAAAGGGGTCTCTAAGACTCTGGTCGTGGCTGGGCCTGCCTTCCTAGACCACCTGGCTAAGGAAATAGGAAATAGCCTTCCTGGTACCCTTGGGCCCATCATATCCATCCTGAAGTTGTGTGTGTACTTCCTGACTGCTACCAAGACCAATTATCTTCTGGGTCTGGAGGAAATGGAACACTGACCACAGCATTCCTGTACCTGCTTAGATATCTCCTGCACTAGACACCTTCCCTAAGCACCCTATATAAAGTAACTCCTAACCACCTGGTCAGTCTCCATCACTTAGCTTGTTTTACCCAGCACACTGTAAGCACCTTAAGATAAGGAGCCTCGTCTGTCTTTTTCAAGTCAGCATTTCTAGTATCTGGAAAAGAACCTAGCCAAATTCACATACTGAATGAATAAATGAATGAAAGTTCCCTGACTATATTCAGAATAGGAGAACTACAGTCAGATAGCTATAAAAGTCCTACTATGGCAAAGCTTTATGAGGAGCAATTTGCAAAAACTAATAATCCAGACTGAGAAAAATAGTCAAACGTGACACTTTACATTATGCTGATAATCATGAGATCCATTAATTCAGTGAAGACGAGTGAAATGTAATAATCCTTTTCAAGTGTCCTCCTCCACCATCAATACCTTTTGAGATTTATACAAGAAGCACAAAAGAAAGAACAAGATAAACTCCTCTCACTGTTTCTCATCCAGAAAAGAGATAGAGATAGCAAATTTGAATCTATCAGGCAGACAACTCACTAACAGAGAAATCAGAGAGATGTATTTCAGAAAGAACAGGAAAAGCAGTCGGCAACTTGAAAATTAATTAGATCAAATGGCATCTTTTTTTTTTTTTTTTTTTTGAGACGGGGTCTCTCTCTGTCCCCCAGGCTGAAGTGCAGTGGCGCGATCTCGGCTCACTGCAAACTCGGCCTCCCGGGTTCACGCCATTTTCCTGCCTCAGCCTCCCGAGTAGCTGGGACTACAGGTGCCCATCACTGCGCCCTGCAAATTTTTTGTATTTTTAGTAGAGACGGGATTTCACCGTGTTAGCCAGGATGGTCTCGATCTCCTGACCTCGTGATCCACCCGCCTCGGCCTCCCAAAGGGCTGGGATTACAGGGGTGAGCCACTGCGCTTCGCCCAAATGGCATCTTTTTTGAAAAGCACATGATTTACTGCTTAATCTGATTACATTGTAATTAGTCTAAATGTATCACATTCCTATAGGCTATCAGATGCAAACAATGCATTTACTCTCCAACCATCAAAAATTTACCCTTTCTTTGGGCTGAAGAACACCCACTTCCCATTACACATGAGTCTCAGGCTTTGTATTCACTTGAGTCTTTACAAGGTGCTGCCTATTAAGCTGTATGGGGAGAATTATAGAAATTTTGCATGCCATTAGTATCGATCAATATTTTAAAGTGTAAGTATCTCATTTCTAATATAATACCATGTAAAATTAAACATCTAGTCAAACATAAAACCTGCTTGAGAGGACAAGGCAAAGAGGAACTGCCACACTCCTTGTCAAAGTCAGTCATTGAATCAAGGGCTCACATTAGGAATTTTCTTCCCAAGGTGCAACCTCTCTTAATTCATGACTTTGGTTTAAAACACTCTCCCTAACAAGTGTACTGTCTACTTAAAAGACTAGTCGATATTCTGTGAAGAACTTGATTTTCTCATTAACATATAAAACCCTCAGAGCTGAACACAAAGCAATGTGGTGGTTCAACAACACTACTTATGAAGAAATATTGGATTTTTATTTACCTGGATGAAGGAAGGTTTTTGAAGGGACTCCACAGTACCTTTCCTAATTATATAAAAGAACAAATTTCCAATGTAAATCATGTGAGTTGACATGTATTACGCCACTGTTCAATAAGACAATATGAAGCCCAAATGAGACAGTAAATGAAGAGATTTATCTTGGGCTTTGCCAAGAATTGAAGAGAAGCTCTCATGCTCTTGCTGAAGAGAAAAGTTGGAATGACCTTCCTTAGTTACATAGAGCCTCATCTTTACTGCCTTTTAGCTGGCATTAGTGAATATCAAGGTGCTCCTTGGAGAAATTTTCCTAAACAGAACATAAGTTCATTCCAATCCAATTTTCCCTCCCCAATATGGTAATGGGTGACCTTGCACATGAAGCTAAGCCCCTCTTTTTGGCCTTATGCTAAAGGGACACAACAGACCCTTTCCCCTCTTAGCCTCATAAGAAAAATGTGAGAATTATAACTTTCTTGAGCCCTACTAGAAAAGCAAAAGTCATGATGTCATCAGCATTATTTTTGGCACCAACAAATATTGAGCATTCAGTCCATAGGTTGTTATACTCTTCAGAGCAGGTCCTCAAAGCTTACTCACTGTGACAGGGGGTTTTACCAATTGTGTACACTGATGAGCTATCTGTTTTTCTTGTTCATTTGTTTTTTGAGACAGAGTCTCCCTCTGTCCCCCAGGCTGGAGTGCAGTGGCCCGATCTCGGCTCTCTACAAGCTCCGTCTTCCGGGTTCACGCCATTCTCCTGCCTCAGCCTCCCGAGTAGCTGGGACTACAGGCACCCGCCACTGAGCGCAGCTAATTTTTTGTATTTTTAGTAGAGACGGGGTTTCACCGTGTTAGCCAGGATGGTCTCGATCTCCTGACCTCGTGATCCGCCGGCCTCAGCCTCCCAAAGTGCTGGGATTACAGGCGTGAGCCACCGTGCCCGGCGATGAGCTATCTGTTGAATTCCATATCAGGCTGCCTGGATGTTGTTAATTATCTGCTCACATGGAACACACAGCACACAGGGCTGAAAGCAGAAGGACATGAAAGGAATGGCCCAAAGAGGAACTCTGTAGTCTCCTCCTGCCAATCTGTTTAACAAATCCAGATGACACTCAAAAAATGACAAAATTAAAAAATGCACCTCAGGCATTACATCAGAAAACACAGACTGTAATGGGAAGAGGGACTACAGGGATGAATATAGTATGCCCCTAACAGGTAAGGATTGAATTCCAAGCTAAATCCACACAGAGCATGGGAAGAAGGGCTATAACAAGGCCCAGCAGATTCCTTAACAGCTGTCTGTAAATACAAATGCAAACAAAAAAGAGAACACACAAAGTTGAAATCTGCAAGGAGATGCCTTTGCTGTGTTAAATGAGAAGGCAGAAGTGTTCAAATGAGATCAGCAAACACCGTGGGAGGGAGTTTGAGAGCAGGGTGTGGACACCCTCCACAGAGTGGAGAGAGGTCTTCTCAGAGATCAAGCCTGCGTGTGACCTGCTTCATCCCCTTAGGAAACCCTTGTCATGTTCATGCTTTTTCTTGCCTGGCAACTGAATTTCACTGTTTTCTTTTTCTCTCCTCATCTGGATCGCTAATGATAATAAGGGTGCTTTCTCTTCTTAACCATATTTTATGTCCCTAATATCACTCTTTCACTACTTCTTACCAACCCTTCTCTCTGCTTAAAATTCATGATCCAGATATCATTCTGAGATGATTGTGATTATGTACCAGGGTAAAATAACCAGATCATATAAGTCTGTCCTAACTAGTATTTGTATCTGTGATTTGACAAAATAATAGAAAGTATGCTTCATTGTTTATTTTTAATTTTTTAAAATTTTTGTGAGTACATAGTAGGTGTATATATCTGTGGGATACATGAGATGTTTTGATATAGGCATGCAAAGAGACAGGGTCTCAAATTCTTGGGTTCAAGCAATGCTCCCACCTCAGCCTCCAAAGTAGCTGGGACTATAGGTGCATGCTACTATAACTGGCTAGAATATAGGCTTTTTAAACATGCTGGAAAATTTGAAGCTGGTGTGATGGTTTCAATCATGACAGATTTAGCACAACACCCTCAGGATTAAAAGAGATATTAATAGGCAGGAATTAAGGCCAAATCAGATGAAATTTCACATGGAAAAATGAAAACGGTCCAAACTTAGGGTAAATATGCTGCTTAAAGACAGAATGTGAGATCTAAGAGTAAACAGAAATACATATTAAAAACAAAAAAAAAACCCCACCTTTTTGGTCAATAGTGAGCTAAGATCAGCTGTCAAAAAGGATGTTGTGATCTTAAAGTGTACCATGAGAAGAAAGTAATCATCTCATTTTATTCTGAGTCAATCTGTCCGGAGATAATTATATTTAGTTCTAGGAACTTCTCAGATAATAAACAGATATACTTCAGAAGGAATCAGAAAAGATTGTGAGGGCATTGTGAGCCAAATCAAATGATGAACAGGTGAAGGAACAGAGATGTTCTGTCCAAAGAAGTAAAGATTAAGGAGGCCATAATAAGGTCTTCAAATATTTGGAGGACCGTCCTGTAGAAGAGGAATTGAACTTGCTCTGTGTAGCACCAAGAGGGAAAATTGATACCAACAGGTGGAAGCTATAAGGAGGCACTTTGAGCTCAAGATAGAGAAAATTTTCTAGCAGTCAGAGCTATAGTATACAGAGGGAATGGGCATTCCTGGAAGGCAGTGAAATTCCAGTCTCTGAAGGGTGTTTCAGCAGATGATGAAGGACAATTAGCAAGCCTCAAACTCAGAGAGATGGAGAGGCACTGCCTCAAAATTTGTAAGAGCTGCCTTTGAATGAGCACCTCCTATAGGCCAAAAGTTTACAGACTTTATCAGCCTTTCAATAACCCTAAAAGACAAGCATTGCTATACTCAATTGACAGATGTTCACAGAGATTAAATGACTTGCCTAATACTATTCAGTAAATAGTGAATTCTAAATTCAAATCCAGGTGTAAACTTCTTCCACGCCATACTGGCTTAAAACCCTCAATCAATTCTGCTATTAAAAAGTCTAGGCCGGGCAAGGTGGCTCACACCTGTAATCCCACCACTTTGGGAGGCTGAGGTGGGTGGGTCACCTGAGGTCAGGAGTTGAAGACCAGCCTGACCAATATGATGAAACCTCGTCTCTAATAAAAATACAAAAATTAGCTGGGTGTGTTGGCACACGCCTGTAATCCCAGCTACTCAGGAGTCTGAGGCAGGAGAATCACTTGAACCTGGGAGACGGAGATTGCAGTGAGCTGCGATCGTGCCACTGCACTCCAGCCTGGGCAACAAGAGCAAAACTCTGTCTCAAAAAAAAAAAAAAGTCTAGTCTAAACTCAGGCCAGGTACAATGGCTCATGCCTGCAGTCCCAGCACTTTGGGAGGCCAAGTGGGGAGGATTGCTCGAACCCAGGAGTTCAAGATCAGCCTGGGTAACATAGCAAGACCCTCATCTCTACAAAAAATAAAAAAGTTAGCCGGGCATGGTGGTATGTGCCTGTAGTCCAAGCTACTCGGGAGGCTGAAGCAGGAAGATCCCTTGAGCCTGGGAGGTCGAGGCTGCAGTGAGCTGTGATTGCACCACTGCACTCCAGCCTGGGCAACAGAGTGAGACCCTGTCTCAAAAAAAAAAAAAAAGTCAAATATTCAACCAGTGGGTTACACAAACAGCATTAGCCAGGGAAAGATCATTAGACAAGAGCCAGAAAATTCTCATTTGCGTCTTACCTTTACTTTCATGTTTTGTGACCTGGGTCTTACCTTTACTTTCATGTTTTGTGACTTGGGACAAGTTACTAAACCTCTCTGAGTCCTTGGTCTCTTCATCCATAAACCTTTAATAACAACATCTACCACAGAGGATTTTCCGTAAGCACAAAACAGATCATTTGCTCTGTAAAAGTACTTTGTAAAGTCTAAAATGCTTTTCACAAATGGAACATTATTAATGTTTTTAGGTGAGATCAATGCCTTTATCTTCATGGAATAATCTAAAAGATATTTTAGTTTGAAATATTTTCAGACAAAATACCAAAAACCTCATTGAAGCCACTTGGCTCAACCGGTTAGAACATAGTATCTAGTGTTAGCTTCACAATTTCTATAAAAGAGGAGCTTAAAAGCTACAATCTGATAGGAAAAAGAAGGGAGCATTAACCTCTGAAATCACTCCCTAGATGGTGCCATTGAGGGTACATCAAGACCACAGTTATCGGTTCCATCTTTTCCAGGGGTTCAGAGCAAAATGTGCTGTTCTAGTGCTCAATTATACCCCAGGCTAGCTGCCTCCAAAATATTTGCTGATGCTCACAAGTGGGTGATAATTTAGTGCAAACCCATATTATTATTCACCTAGATGAAGACTTAGGTGTTAGGTTCCAGTGATAATAAATCAAAAGCCTACTGCTCACATAAAGCAGACATTGGTAACCAGGACTCTCACGGTTGGAAAGAACATTGAAGGTCTTCGGATCCAACCTCTATCTGCTACTTGTTATATTAATATATAAGAATCCAAAAGCCATCTGTCATTCAGTGAGTATGTGTGACATCCTCATGTAATAGTTTAAAGCTTCCCAGAGCAAATGAATGTCTCCCTAAAGGCCTGATGATTGACCATTCCCAAACAACCCATACAAAATATATCAGGGACTAGCAGTTATGGTAAGGAACTTGGGAATTATTTTGCTCCCTCTCCATGAAGTCTTTGTACAGCATAGACTACACACACACACACACACACACACACACACACACACACACACCCCTCAAACACTGGCATCTCCACATTCAAGCAGGGATTAGTACTCTTTGACTTTCTGACTTTTTCAGGACTTTGAAAACCACCAAAGGTCCCTTGGCAATTCCCAAACTTTACTAGGCAGTAGGATAGCCTCATAAGCTTTTCAAAAATACAAATTCATAGGCCCCTCACAAAATCAGACTTATAGGTGCCAGCCTGGCCCCATGTGGCTCATACCTATAATCCCAGCACTTTGGGAAGCCAAGGTGGGCAGATCACTTGAGCCCAGGCATTCCAGACCAGCCTGAGCAACATGGCAAAACACCATCTCTATAAGAAATATAAAAATTAGCTAGGCACGGTGGCAGGGACCTGTGGTCCCAGTAACCCAGGAGGCTGAGGTGGCAGCGGGAGAATCACCTGAGCCCAGGGAGGATGAGGCTTCAGTGAGCACAGATTGTGCCACTGCACTCCAGCCTAGGCAGCAGAGTGAGACCATGTCTCAAAAAAAAAAAAAAAAAAATCTCTGATAGAGGCCTCATTTGGCATTATCTGCCCTTGAGCAGCAGTCAGGCTTGGCTGGGAGCTCCTGCCCCAGCCACAGGATATAGCTCCACTACAGCCAAGCAAGCTTATGATGGAAGTACTTGGGCCTCTTCTTTTTTTTTTTTTTTTTTGAGACAGAGTACTGCTCTGTCACCCAGGCTGGAATGCAGTGGCACGATCTCAGCTCACTGCAAGCTCCGCCTCCCGGGTTCATGCCATTCTCCCGCCTCAGCCTCCTGAGTAGCTGGGACTACAGGCGCCTGCCACCAAGCCTGGCTAATTTTTTGTATTTTTAGTAGAGACGGGGTTTCACCACGTTAGCCAGGATGGTTTTGATCTCCTGACCTCATGATCTGCCCGCCTCGGCCTCCCAAAGTGCTGGGATTACAGGTGTTAGCCACCACGCCCAGCCAGGCCTCTTCTTAAACCATCTCCGAGGCAAAGTAAGAGGCATAGGGAGGGGATTTTCCTCTGCAGGACCATTTCTAGAGGTTTTTCTACATGAATAAAAAAAAAAATGGGAAAGTAGTACAAAGAAAAGAAAAATTCCCACCATTTTGCGAAGCATTATAAAGAAAGAGTTCTCCTGACTATGCCCATTAATAATAGTTGTTTGGATGATGGATGAATAGACAGATTAGATAGATTAGACAGATAGATACATAGGTAGATAATATATAGGCAGGCACCAGTAAATTTAATTTAACAATAATATTATATTCCTGTCCTCTTAGAGACTGTATTATAGGGCAGATGAATAGCAAAACAAATAAATAACTTTATTTATTATAAAATTAAGGCGAGCTGAATATTCTCCATGTGTCCCAGCCAGATACACCCTCCACCCCTCTTTGCCTGGCTTTGGGCCACAGGAGACTGACCTGTATCAAAAGTTCCTCTCCTTTTGGTTCCACTTGGTTTCAGTCAAAGGGAAGTACTAGCAGGAGGGCAGGAAGGGATTGAGGTTGGAGTACTAATAAATTAATATATTAAGGGCATAGCACAGTATTACCTGAATAATGGTAGTTACTTCTATTAAGAACAAAAACAAAAAGTGAAGAAGGTCCCTAACTACCAAGCGGGGCTTTAATTCTTTTCCTCTTTCTCTCAGCTGCTGTCTACAATCTTCCCAATATAAATGTGCCAATACAAACTTGATTGTTTTTTAATAATGTTTACAGAGAGGACAACTTGTGTGCCTTGACTTCTGCTTTGTAGCAAGCACACTGAATTATTCATTTAGTTTGGAGCTCTTTCTTTTAAAAAGTAATCATCATCTTCTTGTAAAGAAATTTTTATTTTTTCAGGCTATCAGTCCTGTCAGACTTTAGAAGTTCACAATCATGGAAGAAGAGCAAAGCAATTTAGATAAAATTTCCTGTTCTGAAGGAAGACTTTTGTTATTAAATGTGAGGCATTTAATAGTAACTGCCAGCTGTTTAATCAAAAAGTTATTGTTCATTGTGGAAGAAAAATTGAAGTTTGGAAAACAATGGGCTACAAGCTCGGAAAGTATCTGATGAAGTTCCAAATTCTTTTCAAACTCCAACTCATCATTTAAACTATAATGGCCCATGTCTGGTACGGTACTTCATGGATGATAATAAAATCACTGAGACAACTGAGATCTCCAGTCATCTCTTTAATTATCTCCTTTCTTGGTGGCCCCTTCATGTTCAGGTTACAGGATATAAATTAAAGATAGTAGCCAGAGATGTCTCAAATAAGCCTATTATTAAGGACACACAAGTGACTCCTTTAATTTCAAAGACCAAATGAATGATAAAATAAAAATTAAAAAGGTGAGAGAGGGGGTGGAGCCAAGATGGCCAAACAGGAACGGCTCCAGTCTACAGCTCTCAGCATGAGCAATGCAGAAGATGGGTGATTTCTGCATTTCCAACTGAGGTACTGGGTTCATCTCACTGGGGAGTGCTGGAAAGTGGGTGCAGGACAGTGGGTGCAGTGCACCGAGCATGAGCCAAAGCAGGGCAAGGCACTGCCTCACCTGGGAAGTGCAAGGGGTCAGGGAATTCCCTTTCCTAGTCAAAGAAAGGGGTGACAGACGGCACCTGGAAAATCAGATCATTCCCACCCCAATAATGCACTTTTCCAACGGTCTTAGCAAACGGCACACCAGGAGATTATATCCCATGCCTGGCTCGCAGGGTCCTACACCCATGGAGCCTCATTCATTGCTAGCACAGCAGTCTGAGATCAAACTGCAAGGTGGTGGCGAGGCTGGGGGAGGGGCCCCCACCACTGCCCAGGCTTGAGTAGGTAAACAAAGTGGCCGGGAAGCTCGAACTGGGTAGAGCCCACCACAGCTCAAGGAGGCCTGCCTGCCTCTGTAAACTCCACCTCCGGGGGCAGGGCATTGCCAAACAAAAGGCAGCAGAATCCTCTGCAGACTTAAATGTCCCTGTCTGACAGCTTTGAAGAGAGTAGTGGTTCTCCCAGCACACAGCTGGAGATCTGACAACGGACAGACTGCCTCCTCAAGTGGGTCCCAGACACCCAAGTAGCCTAACTGGGAGTCACCCCTAAGTAGGGGCAGACTGACACCTGACACGGCCAGGTACTCCTCTGAGACAAAACTTCCAGAGGAATGACAGGCAGCACCATTTGCTGTTCACCAACATCCGCTGTTCTGCAGCCTCCCCTGCTGATACCCAGGCAAACAGGGTCTGGAGTGGACCTCCAGCAAACTCCAACAGACCTGCAGCTGAGGGTCCTGACTGTTAGAAGGAAAACTAACAAACAGAAAGGACATCCACACCAAAACCCCATCTGTACGTCACCATCATCAAAGACCAAAGGTAGATAAAACCACAAAGATGGGGGAAAAAATAGAGCAGAAAAACTGGAAACTAAAAATTCAGAGTGCCTCTCCTCCTCCAAAGGAACACAGCTCCTCACCAGCAATGGAACAAAGCTGGATGGAGAATGACTTTGACAAGTTGAGAAAAGAAGGCTTCAGATGATCAAACCACTCTGAGCTAAAGGAGGAAGTTCAAGCCCACGGCAAAGTTAAAAACCTTGAAAAAAATTAGACAAATGGCTAACTAGAATAACCAATGCACAGAAGTCCTTAAAGGACCTGATGGAGCTGAAAACCAAGGCACGAGAACTACATGACAAATGCACATGCCTCAGTAGCTGATTCGATCGACTGGAAGAAAGGATATCAGTGATGGAAGATCAAATGAATGAAATGAAGCCAGAAGAGAAGTTTAGAGAAAAAAGAAAAGAAAGAAACAAAGCCTCCAAGAAACATGGGACTACGTGAAAAGACCAAATCTACGTCTGACTGGTGTACCTGAAAGTGACCGGGAGAAAGGAACCAAGTTGGAAAACACTCTGTGGGATATTATCCAGGAGAACTTCCCCAATCTAGCAAGGCAGGCCAACATTCAGATTCAGGAAATACAGAGAACACCACAAAGATACTCCTCGAGAAGAGCAACTCCAAGACACGTAATTGTCAGATTCGCCAAAGTGGAAATGAAGGAAAAAATGTTAAGGGCAGCCAGAGAGAAAGGTCGGGTTACCCACAAAGGGAAGCCCATCAGACGAACAGCTGATCTCTCAGCAGAAACTCTACAAGCCAGAAGAGAGTGGGGGACAATATTGAACATTCTTAAAGAAAAGAATTTTCAACCCAGAATTTCATATCCCGCCAAACTAAGCTTCATAAGTGAAGGAGAAATAAAATACTTTACAGACAAGCAAATGCTGAGAGATTTTGTCATCACCAGGCCTGCCCTAAAAGAGCTCCTGAAGGAAGTACTAAACATAGAAAGGAACAACCAGTACCAGCCACTGCAAAAACATGACAAATTGTAAAGACCATCGAGGCTAGGAAAAAACTGCATCAACTAACGAGCAAAATAGCCAGCTAACATCATAATGACAGGATCAAATTCACACATAATATTAACCTTAAATGTAAATGGGCTAAATGCTCCAATTAAAAGACACAGACTGGCAAGTTGGATAAAGACTCAAGAACCATCAGTGTGCTCTATTCAGGAAACCCATCTCATGTGCAGAGACACACATAGACTCAATATAAAGGGATGGAGGAAGATCTACCAAGCAAATGGAAAACAAAAAAAGGCAGGGGTTGCAATCACAGTCTCTGATAAAACAGTCTTTAAACTAACAAAGATCAAAAGAGACAAAGAAGGCCATTACATAATGGTAAAGGGATCAATTCAACAAGAAGAGCTAACTATCCTAAATACATATGCACCCAATATGGGAGCACCCAGATTCATAAAGCAAGTCCTTAGAGACCTAGAAAGAGACAGACTCCCACACAATAATAATGAGAGACTTTAACACCCCACTGTCAACATTAGACAGATCAATGAGTCAGAAAGTTAACAAGCATATCCAGGAATTGAACTCAGCTCTGCACCAAGCGGACCTAATAGACATCTACAGAACTCTCCACCCCAAATCAACAGAATATACATTCTTCTCAGCACCACACCGCACCGCACTTATTCCAAAATTGACCACATAGTTGGAAGTAAAGCACTCCTCGGCAAATGTAAAAGAACAGAAATTATAACAAACTGTCTCTCAGACCACAGTGCAATCAAACTAGAACTCAGGATTAAGAAACTCACTCAAAAACGCTCAACTACAGGGAAACTGAACAACCTGCTCCTGAATGACTGCTGGGTACATAACAAAATGAAGGCAGAAATAAATATGTTCTTTGAAACCAATGAGAACAAAGACACAACATACCAGAATCTCTGGGACACATTCAAAGTAGTGTGTAGAGGGAAATTTATAGCACTAAATGCCCACAAGAGAAAGCAGGAAAGATCTAAAATTGACATGCTAACATCACAATTAAAAGAACTAGAGAAGCAAGAGCAAACACATTCAAAAGCTAGCAGAAGGCAAGAAATAACTAAAATCAGAGCAGAACTGAAGGAAATAGAGACACAAAAAACCCTTCAAAAAATTAATGAATCCAGAAGCTGGTTTTTTGAAAAGATCAACAAAATTGATAGACCACTAGCAAGACTAATAAAGAAAAAAAGAGAGAAGAATCAAATAGATGCAATAAAAAATGAAAAAGGGGATATCACCACCGATCCCACAGAAATACAATCTACCATCAGAGAATACTACAAACACCTCTATGCAAATAAACTAGAAAATCTAGAAGAAATGGATAAATTCCTCGACAAATACACCCTCCCAAGACTAAACCAGGAAGAAGTTGAATCTCTGAATAGACCAATAACAGGTTCTGAAATTGTGGCAATAATCAATAGCTTACCAACCAAAAAGAGTCCAGGACCTGATGGATTCACAGCCGAATGCTACCAGAGGTATAAGGAGGAACTAGTACCATTCCTTCTGAAACTATTCCAATCGATAGAAAAAGAGGGAATCCTCCCTAACACATTTTATGAAGCCAGCATCGTCGTGATACCAAAGCCTGGCAGAGACATAACCAAAAAAGAGAATTTCAGACCAATATCCTTGATGAACATTGATGCAAAAATCCTCAATAAAATACTGGCATACCGAACCCAGCAGCACATCAAAAAGCTTATCCACCATAATCAAGTGGGCTTCATCCCTGGGATGCAAGGCTGGTTCAACATACAGAAATCAATAAATGTAATCCAGCATATAAACAGAACCAAAGACAAAAACCACATGATTATCTCAATAGATGCAGAAAAGGCCTTTGACAAAATTCAACAACCCTTCATGCTAAAAACTCTCAATAAATTAGGTATTGATGGGACGTATCTCAAAATAATAAGAGCTATCTATGACAAACCCACAGCCAATATCATACTGAATGGGCAAAAACTGGAAGCATTCCCTCTGAAAACT
Source organism: Nomascus leucogenys (assembly GCF_006542625.1). Lineage (NCBI taxonomy): Eukaryota > Metazoa > Chordata > Mammalia > Primates > Hylobatidae > Nomascus > Nomascus leucogenys. The sequence continues at coordinate 81,704,350 of NC_044395.1, read as the reverse complement.
GGCACAAGACAGGGATGCCCTCTCTCACCACTCCTATTCAACATAGTGCTGGAAGTTCTGGCCAGAGCAATCAGGCAGGAGAAGGAAATAAAGAGTATTCAATTAGGGAAAGAGGAAGTCAAATTGTCCCTGTTTGCAGATGACATGATTGTATATCTAGAAAACCCATTGTCTCAGCCCAAAATCTCCTTAAGCTGATCAGCAACTTCAGCAAAGTCTCAGGATACAAAATCAATGTACAAAAATCACAAGCATTCTTGTACACCAATCACAGACAAACAGAGAGCCAAATCATGAGTGAACTCCCATTCACAATTGCTTCAAAGAGAATCAAATACCTAGGAATCCAACTTACAAGGGATGTGAAGGACCTCTTCAAGGAGAACTACAAACCACTGCTCAATGAAATAAAAGAGGATACAAACAAATGGAAGAACATTCCATGCTCATGGGTTAGAAGAATCAATATCGTGAAAATGGCCATACTGCCCAAGCTAATTTATAGATTCAATGCCATCCCCATCAAGCTACCAATGACTTTCTTCACAGAATTGGAAAAAACTACTTTAAAGTTCATATGGAACCAAAAAAGAGCCCGCATCGCCAAGTCAATCCTAAGCCACAAGAACAAAGCTGGAGGCATCACGCTACCTGACTTCAAACTATACTACAAGGCTACAGTAACCAAAACAGCATGGTACTTGTACCACAACAGAGACATAGATCAATGGATCAGAACAGAGCCCTCAGAAATGATGCCACATATCTACAACTATCTGATCTTTGATAAACCTGACAAAAACAAGAAATGGGGAAAGGATTCCCTATTTAATCAATGGTGCTGGGAAAACTGGCTAGCCATATGTAGAAAGCTGAAACTGGATCCCTTCCTTACACCTTATACAAAAATTAATTCAAGATGGATTAAAGACTTACATGTTAGACCTAAAACCATTAAAATCCTACAAGAAAACCTAGGCAATACCATTCAGGACATAGGCATAGGCAAGGACTTCATGTCTAAAACACCAAAAGCAATGGCAACAAAAGCCAAAATTGACAAATGGGATCTAATTAAACTCAAGAGCTTCTGCACAGCAAAAGAAACTACCATCAGAGTGAACAGGCAACCTACAGAATGGGAGAAAATTTTTGCAACCTACTCATCTGACAAAGGGCTAATATCCAGAATCTACAATGAACTCAAACAAATTTACAAGAAAAAAACAAACAACCCCATCAAAAAGTGGGCAAAGGACATGAACAGACACTTCTCAAAAGAAGACATTTATGCAGCCAGAAAACACATGAAGAAATGCTCATCATCACTGGCCATCAGAGAAATGCAAATCAAAACCACAGTGAGATACCATCTCACACCAGTTAGAATGGCCATCATTAAAAAATCAGGAAACAACAGGTGCTGGAGAGGATGTGGAGAAATAGGAACACTTTTACACTGTTGGTGGGACTGTCAACTAGTTCAACCATTGTGGAAGTCAGTGTGGCAATTCCTCAGGGATCTAGAACTAGAAATACCATTTGACCCAGCCATCTCATTACTGGGTATATACCCAAAGGACTATAAATCATGCTGCTATAAAGACACATGCACACGTATGTTTATTGTGGCACTATTCACAATAGCAAAGAGTTGGAACCAACCCAAATGTCCAACAACGATAGACTGGATTAAGAAAATATGGCACATATACACCATGGAATACTATGCAGCCATAAAAACTGATGAGTTCATGTCCTTTGTAGGGACATGGATGAAACTGGAAAACATCATTCTCAGTAAACTATCGCAAGGACAAAAAAACAAACACCGCATGTTGTCAATCATAGGTGGGAATTGAACAATGAAAACTCATGGACACAGGAAGGGGAACATCACACTCCAGGGACTGTTGTGGGGTGGAGGGATGGGGGAGGGACAGCATTAGGAGATATACCTAATGCTAAATGACGAGTTAATGGGTGCAGGAAATCAACATGGCACATGGATACATAGGTAACAAACCTGCACATTGTGCACATGTACCCTAAAACCTAAAGTATAATAATAAAGAAAAAGAAAAAAAAAAAAGAATAAACCCAAGAATTACAGGCCTCTATTCTAAATTCTGGACTTAACCACTAAACTTGGGATGTAGCCTTAGACAAATCATTTCCATTTCCTGGATTATTTCCTTACCTCTTACATAAAGAAAATGTTGCCTGCCCTACTTACCTATTTATGTTGAGGCTCAATGAGGCCATGAACAGTAATTGCTTCGAAAATGTCACCTATGCAAATGTAAAGGGGCATAAGTGAAGTGATACTGAGTCACCTGAATGCTTACTGATTTTCCACATCCTACCATTGATCCAGCTACATCCTTTTCCTTATGTCCATTCCATGAGATAATCTGGTAAGCTTTTAATAACCTCACCTTCTTTGCTCTAGGTATTCAAGTTGATTTCTGTTACTTACAACTAGAGCATCCTAACTAACACAAAAGTATGCAGGAAGATATGCTGTAAGGCAAGCAATTCTAAACTCAGATGAAGCTCTATGATAAGTCTTGGCATGACGACCCACCCATACACATAAAGATAAGAATTCTGTTCTTCTCACCATACCTGGTACTTACCTTACTTACACCCTGTGATGTAATCAGCATTTTATAGATTTAGGGCAACTGAAAAGCAGAAACCAGCTCTTATTTGCCTTGGCATCCCCAGTACCTAAAGCAGTTCATGGCACAAAACATATGCTCAAGAATAGTGGTTTTCCTTTCACGTATTTTTGCACTTATGCACTCAAATTGTATCCATCTGATCAGTTCCTGTACACAGCCATCTCCCTACAACTGTATAATGTTGATCAAATGGATGAACTGGTTCAGTTCTCTCTGCTTCTTACATAGATTGTCCATCAGCACTTTCAATACTAGGTTGATGAAAAGGTTGAAATGCAAATTTTCATTTGAAAAAGGATGTTTGGAATAGCTGAAGACTTACTCAAGTAAATGCCATACTACATTTCCATGCATAAATGAAAATTTCTATGCACATTCCCCTAGTCTCTTTAACCTCTCCTCATCCCTTTATATAGATCTCATAAACAATGTTCTGTCTCTCTCAGTAACATGTAACTGACTGGGAATTACTAGGCACTTAATACTAACACTCAGGAAACATCAATTAAGTAAATGAATGAATAAATGAACTACTCGAAATCTAAGGCCTTATGAGCCTCTCCGCTTCACTTTACAGAGACTGAATTGTTAATTATTTGCAATTCCCAAAAGTTTCATATACTCTTTTGCTTCCACCCGCTGGACCCTTGGTTCCAGACACCTTCCTAGCACTTCACTGGCTATATAATACACCAACAGTTAACTCAGCTGCCAAACTGGGAAGTGTTTCCCACTCAATCTTTCCTCAAGTTTTCTTGAAAATGCTACTTTTGCCGTGTTTCGTACATTGCTATCAAAATGTCTGATGGCAACCTGAATTTTTTTCTTTTGTGAGGTCTTTTTGCCTTAAGATCATGAAATTTCTTCTCTTTTGTATAAAATTTAAAACTTTTACTAGGATATATCTCAGAGTTTATTTTACAGATCGATTTTCCCAGATTTATAATGGACCTGCTCAATATGTACATTTGGGTTTTCTTTTATTTTCTTGCATTGCAATTTTTAATAGCTTTATTGAAATACAATTCTTTCATTTACTCATTCATATAATTCACATACAGTTCACCCATTTAAGCTACATATTTCAATATTTTTGATATATAACATTAATTTTTTAAATTGTGATGTTTATAACAAAAAATTACCATTTAACCATTTTTAATTGTACAATTCAGTAACATTAATTACATTCACAATGTTATGCAATTATCGCCACTATCTATTTCCTTAACTTTTTATCATCCCAAACAGAAACTCTGTAACCAATAAGCAATAGCTCTCCATTCACCCTCTCCCCAGCACTTGAAAACCTCTAATTTACTTTCTGTCTCTATGAATGTTCCTATTCTAGATATTTCATATAGGTGAAATCTTGTAATATTTGTCCTTTTGTGTCTGGCTTATTTCACTTAGTATAATGTTTTCAAGGCTCACCCATGTTGTAATATGTATCGGAACTTCATTCTTTTTTATGGTTAAATAATATTCCATTGTATGTATATACCACATTTTGTTCATTCATTCATGGACAGACACTTGGTAGGTACAATAATAGTACCTACCTTACATGGTTCTTGATTCCACTTTTTGGCTACTATAAATAATGCTGCAATGAACATTGGCATGCAAGTATCTGTTCAAGCCTATGCTTTCAATTTCTTTTGGTATATACTGGGGAATGGAAGTGCTGGGTCATATGATAATTTGTTTAGCTTTCGGAGGAACTACCAAACTGTTTTTCATGACAGCTGTACCATTTTTCATTTCCACTAGCAATACACAAGGGAGCTCATTTTTCCACATCATTATCAACAATTGTTATCTTCCTCTTTTTAAAAAAATTATAGACATCTTAGTGGATGTCTATCTCATTGTAATTTTGATTATCATTTTCTTAGTGACTAAGGATGTTGAACATCTTTTCATGTACTTATTGGCCATTTGTATATCTTTTTTGGAGAAATGTCTTTGCAAGTCCTTTACCCATTTTTGAATTGGGTTGTTTGTTATTGAGTTGTGTGAATTCTTTACATATTCTGGATATTAATACCTTATCAGATATACAATCTGCAAATATTTTCTCTCATTTTGTGGGACATCTTTTTACTCTCATGAATAGTGTCCTTTAATGCATAAAATATTTAATTTTGATGATGTCTAATTTTTTTTACTTTATTGCCTTTGATTTTGGTGTCATATTTAAGAAATCATTGCCAAATTCAATGTCATGAAGACTTTATGTTTTCTTTGAAGAGTTTGATAGTTTTGGCACTTACCTTGATAGATTTTTGAGTTAATTCTTGTACATGGTGTCAAGTAAAGCTCCAATTTCATCTGTTTGCAAGTGGATATCCAGTTTCCCACCATCATTTGTTGAAAAGACTGTCTTTTTCCCATTTAACAATATTGACATCCTTCCTAAAGTCAATTGACCCTATATTTGAAGGTTCTGTGTTCTCTATTCTGTTCTATTGGTCTACATGTCTATCTTTATGCCAGTATCACAGTAATTGTTATAGCTGTGTAGTACATTTTGAAATTGGGAAATGTGAGTTCTTCAAATGTATTCCTCTTTTTCAAGATTGTTTTGTCTATCTTCCATTAAAATTTTAAATATAAGTTCTATTCAGTTATTTCATTTTGCTTCTTCAGGGACTTCAATTATATGTATTTTGGATAATCTTTATCTATCTTCTTTGCTGCCTATTTTCTTTCTGATTCTTTTTCTTTATTTTCATTCTCCTGGTTATTTTAATGCCTCTTTTTTAATGTCCCCTATAATTCTTTCAGTTGAGCGTATTCTCCTTTGGGGGTTTTATGATTTTTTTTCTTCATTCCTAAAATGATTTTGTGTTTTTTTTAAATTTCTTTTTTTAAATTTCTTTTTAAAATTTTAAAATTTCTATTCAATCAATTCACATTTTACATATTACTATTTTATATACACTCTTCCTCCGAGTTTCTTAATTTTTGATAAAGGATGGGTTTTCTTATCTCTAAAGGTTTGTTAAATGATGTTTCATTCAGATTGATAACATCTTATCACAGTCGTTTTCTACTTTGGGTTTTATTTTTTAAAGAATTTGTAACAGCTGAAATATTTTCTCATTTTATTTTATAGTAGTTTACTATACATGTTTCTGCTCTTTTATTTTCATTTCATAAAGTTTCATTTTCAGGTACATTAAAGTGTACAGTATTGTCTGCCTCCAGTTATGCTGAAAATGTGGGTATGTATACTTTTATTTGTTATCCTTGTTGATCTATAAGTGTTTTGGAAATATTGTGGAGTGATTCAGATGCAGGCAAATGGCATTTTCATAGAACAATCTGGACATAAGGGAAACTTTCCTTTATCATCCTTCATGATACTCCAAGCTAGGTGAATAGCAGCACCTCTGTATTCTTATAGCATTCCTATCACACTATGGGTAGCACCTACTGCACTGATACAGAAATCTTTTTTTATTTATCTACATCCTGGACTCCTTAAAAACTTGGCACTATTCACAATAGCAAAGACATGGAGTCAACCCAAATGCCTATCAATGATAGACTGGATAAAGAAAATGTGGTACATATATACCATGGAATACTATGCAGCCATAAAAAGGAACGAGATCATGTCCTTTGCAGGGACATGTGTGCATCTGGAAGCTGTTATCCTCAGCAAATGAATGCAGGAACAAAACACCAACCACCACATATTCTCATTTATAAGTGGGAGCTGAAAGATGAGAATACATGGAAAAATGGCAGGGGAACGACCCACACTGGGGCCTATCAAGGGGTGGGCATGGGAGAAGAGGGTGTCAGGAAGAATAGATAATGGGTGCTGGGCTTAACACCTAGGTAATGGGATGATCTGGGCAGCAAACCACCATGGCACACCTCTACTTATGTAACAAACCTGTGCATCCTGCACATGTACCCTGGAACTGAAAATAAAAGTTGGAGAAAAAAAAAAAAAACTTGGACCTTTTCTTCAGTATATGTGGTTAGGACTGGACGCTCAACTGGCTTTATATCATTACTCTGCCACTGACTAGCAACAATAACCTTGGGGAAATGAGCTATTTCACCATTTTTTTCTAGTTTTCTCATCTGGAAAACATGAACAATAGTAGTACCTACCTTATATAGTTCTTTTGAGAATTAAGAGAGAGGGCACATTTAAAGTGCATAGACCAGCGTTCAGCATATAGTATTTAACATCATCATCCCTTTATTCTCAGGAACTAGTAAAGGACTAACACATAAAAAAAACTCAATAAATGTTTAACTGAAAAATGGTATAGATTTTTGTGTCTTCTCAATTGTAATAGCAATTACAATACAGCTGATATACAATTTAGCATTGCACCAGGCAGTATTGTATATTACAATCTACTAATCAATGCATTGCTTTTATGTTCCAAATAAGACCACAGCTTATTAGAAGATATAAGAATATATATTAATTCTATATGCCCTATAGCATTCCACTGGAAAAAAAAAAAACCTGACAAACAAATGCTTTCTTGAAAGATACAGTATTAATTTAAAAAAAAAAAGAAAGACATAGTATTTGGATCCTCACTTACATTCTGGACAGATCTCTTATGTGTTAGAACATAAGACCTAGAGGGAAACCTATCGCTACTTTCTTATGCCTCACCATCTCCTCCCCATCAATAAGATTTCAGTACAACAACATCCAAGTCTAACTCTTCCAAGCTAAGAGAGTTTGACATAGTCATTTAACCTCTTTATGAAATTGGGAGGTGATCGATGCCTCCCAGGTCTTACGAAATACAGATATAAAATAATGTTTGTAAATCAGGAAGCCTAGCTTGTAGTAGCTGCTCAAGAAATGGTAGCTCTTAGTCCTTTTCCTCAACTCTGCCTTCCACTTCATCCCACTTGCTTCATCTGACTGAGTCTACATCATTGACCAGATCCCAAATGAGAAAAAGGCCCAGCAGATATCCCTGTTATCTGCCTATTGAAAACAATCTCACACATATTCTTCAAGCCTGTAAACTTGTCTGAACAAGTGACTCCACTGCTTGGCCCCTTGGTGACTCTCAGAAAATCAAGGCCATCTGCTTCATTTTTTATTTGGATTTGGTCTTGTTTGGTTTTGTACCAATAGCATATATAATTCAAAGTGCTCAATAATTAGTAATATAAGACACAAAGGAAGCAACATAGCGTTGCCATTAATTCTTTCCTTCAACAGCTATTTATTACCCACTATGGTTTATGCATTGTGCTAAATTCTGAAGAATCTTTGCCCTCTTTTGGGAAGGTATAAAAGGAGAAGGTGAAAATACAAAATAATCAAATAAATACAGGAATCAAAAAATGCGAAGAAGAAAATAAAACAGAATAAGTGGAATGGTGAGCTACACGGAACGGGAGTTTCTACTTTAGAAAGTTTTATGGATGAGATGGCATTTGAAAAGAGACTTCATAGAAGAAAGGAAGCAAGATATGAGAATATCTAAAAGAAAAGTATTAGAGGCAGAACAAACAGCAAATGCAAAAGACATAAGGAAGGAGTGAGTAGGGAATGTTCAAGGAACAACAAAGTTCAAGGAATCAGATGTGGCTGGAGCAGAGTAAGCAGGAAAGAGAGTCACGGGAGATGAAGTTGGGTAAACAGCAAGGGGCTAGATCACTTTAGACTTATACGTCATCCAATGGCTCCATCTTTTATTTTGAGATACAAAGTTTCAAGAGTTTTGAGTAGAGAACTGACATTATCTAATTTAAATACATTACTCTGGTTGATGGGTTAAGAACAGGTTGGGACACAGCAAAGGTGAAAGCAGGGAAACTTGTTGCAATAGTCTACAACAAGTTTATTAGCTGTGGACCAGGCTAGTGGTTGTAGAAGTAGTGAAAAGTAGTCAGATTCTTGATATATTATGAAGATAGAATTAATAGAATTTACTGATAATTATATTTAGCATGTGAGAAAAAGTAAAGAGTGAAAAGAACTACTGCAAGTTTTGGGTGGCCCAGTAATCCAGTGAAGAATAGTTTTCAAGGATGGGGTGATTCATTACGTCAAATGCAGCCGACAGGTCAAATAAGATGAAGATGGAGAATTAACCCCTGGAAATGGTACTATGGAGGTTTCTGGTGACCTTAATAAAGTTGCTTTGGTATGATAGGGATCAAAACCTGATTAGGGTTAATTCAAGAGAAAATGGAATGTGCAGAAGTGAAGGCAGAGCATTTACCGGCTCTTCTGGGGACTTTTACTATAAAGAGAAGCAGAGAAATGGGAGTATTGGCTAGAGAGAAATATGGGATTGAAGAAAGATTTTTATTTACATCGGATGGATTTATATAATGTATATAATACTGCTTGAGATGGTTCTGATGAGTGAAAACTGATGATACTGGAAAGAGGGCACAAGGGAAAGGGGTGGCCTGAACTGGAGCATGGACAGTGCCTATAGTGACGGAAAATGCAGAGTACAGAAGCAGACAGGTGCATGGAGATGGTGACAGAAGCCAGTAAGCTACTTTTCTAATTGTTTCTATTTTCTGGGTGAGGCAGGAAACAAGTTTATAAACTGAGTGTGAGGAGAGGGGAGGATTGTTGAGGGTGTGAGAAGAGAGGAGGCAGCGTGTAATAGTCATACTGGAGAAGTATGAGAATATGATGTCTTGATAGTCATGGAGGTCTGGGTTTCAATCCCACCTCTAATGTGCCTCCTGCTTCTGGGACCTTAAACAGGTTAAACCTCCCTGATCCTACTGTCTCAAAGTCAAAATGGAAATGAAGATGCCTTAAAAACATCTGCTGTCACATCACACAGGATTGTTCTGAAGGTCAAATGAGATGCTATATGTAAACCCCTGACACACTGTAAACAACTGATAAATATTATTCGGTCCTTTTCGACATTCTCTTTCTTCTCTTCCACCCTCCCTCTATTTCTCTGTGTTTACTGAAGTATATATGAGTGAGAGTAAAATAAACGTCTCATTCACAATTTAGAAATTTTAAAAATGGAATTTTGGGACTCTTTCTAATTCTAATATCCAACAAAATAAGTCAGCCAAGCAACCAACGAATATTTGATTGGTTGCTCCTCTGTATCCAAAGTGTGCAGGTAGTGGGGTAGAAGGATCTCAAGAGACACGTGATTATTTTCTCTTAATTAACCTTTTGGCATAGGCAGAAAAAAATAAAAATAAGAAGGAGAGTTATTCCTCCATATGCACACCGTACTCTCTTAAACACAAATACTATGCATCCTTCAAGCCCAACTCTATGCAAACTAATAATAATTTGAGGATACCCAGAGATCAGCAAGTTCAAACTTCTCATTTTGCAAATGATGCCCAGAAAAGGGAAGTTCTTTCAAACATCACCACAGAGTTGACTAGCAAGACAAAAGCTGGAACCCAAGTCTTCTCATCCACTGGCCAGGATTCACTGAATTTTCATTCATAAATGTTTCCTCCTCTTTCTCCTCCTCCTTATCCTACTACTGCTGCTAACAATAATAATAATTAACATTTGCTGACTGCTTACTATGTGCCCAACTGCTTTCCATGCATTACTTCAGTTAAACCCATGACGTAGAGTCAATCATCATCTTTTTTTAATGAGAAAACTGTGGCCCAAATAACTTAGGCAAAAGGAAACCATTGAGAAATTAGGGATCTGAATATAAACACAGCCTGCCTTTCTTTTAAACCTCTGTTCATTCTACTTTCCCCTCATTTCCACTGGAAGTCAAGTCTCCCATTTTCTAATCCAGTAACAGTTAATCTGTGCCTTTGCTTCTTTTAGGGCCCTGAGTATTTAATGTCTTGGAGTTGTGGGTTTAAGCCCATTGCCTCAAAGTTGTGGAAAGATATCAGACATTAGATGTGAGCTCCTTAAAGACCCAGAATTCTGTCTTGTGCCCAACATAGCCAGCTATGCATAGTAATCCTTCCCTCATTTATTCATTCAACAAATATCGTTCAATGTCCACTCTGTGCCAGGCATTTAGCCAAGTGCTTGGAACTCAGCATTAAAATAAGTTCAAGGAGCCGATTTCCTTATTGGAGACAAGGGTTACAGGTAGGAAAGAATGAGAGACATCATAAAATTGTAAACAGATAACTGATCAAGATAATTTTACACAATGAATAGTCTTTCAAAGACAATAAAAGAAGATGAGGTGATTGACATGACAAAGAGTGATCTGCTAGAGGGGGTGCCAGCTCCCTCCAGAAGCTCATGCACAAGGCTGTCCAAGGAAATTTCCAATATAAATGCCATGGCCATTTCCTTTTAGCAACAAGTGTCAGATTATCCAGACACAAATAACAGGATTTACTCTTGCCAATACTGTATTCTCTGAATGTTGAAAAACAAAAGGCCAGAAATTGGCCTTTCCATCTGTTTCTCAGCACCATTTTGACAGCTTCCTCCTTTGAACCACATAACTATATTTTCCAAAGGCCTTACCATAGAGTCCATCTTACCAGAGGCTAATGTCATCCCTACATAATTTGTCTGTAATTAGAGGAGCTCTCTTCTGTATTCCAGATGAGTTGGACCTGTCGGCTAAGGTGAATGGAACAGGCGGTCCTGTGGCCTCAGCTTTGGAGGGTATTTTGTTAGGTCCTGTTCTCCTGCCGGATGTGCTTCTCGTTGGCTGTGCTGAGGAGCAGGTGAGGATGCAGAATCCCATCTGGAGACCTGAATGCTCTAGCCTCAAAGCCTTCTGCTTTCCCCAATTCCCACTTCAAGCTCCTCACGCATCACAGAGATGGTAACTCCTCCTTTGTGCACAGTACATTACAGTTTACGTAACATTTGTACACTCTTTGTCTTCTTCCTTGAAGGCAGGGGGTGGGAGGGTGGTATAGACAGAAGCAAGAGTGACTGCCATCCCCATTTTGCTGAAAAGAAACCCAAGATTCAAGGGAGTTAAGAAATACACCAAGAGCACACAGCTAGGAAGTGGTGAAGCCAGAGAGTGAGCCAGGTTTCTGACTTAGGATCTGTAACAGTCAGGGTCCTGGTGGGAAAGTCAGTATACTGTACTTTGGTCATTTGCAAAGAGAAGAATAGATTAAAAGGGATTGTTTACAGAAGTACAGGCAAGGAGTACATAAACTGTGAGGGGTGGTGGCACCTCACAGTTTGTAAAAAGAAGATGGGAAAAGCTCTACCCTTTCTGGCATAAAAGGGCAAGGAAGCCAAAAAGGACCACCTAATAGGGCCTGTGGCTTTCAGTCAAAGGTCACAGCCAGCCCAAGGTGACCCCACAGTGAAGAAGACAGGGGAATAGATAGCTTCTCCTCCTCCCTTCCCCTGCCTGTTCTTCCTGCTAATAAAATTCAAAAAAATCCAGATGGCAAAGAAGCCCACAGATGCAGCCCATGCAGGTCAGCCTGCTCAGACACAGTAGAGTGAAGGGAGGGGAGAGAATGTTTCCCGAGAAGGCAACAGAAGATACTCAGCTCAGACTCCAAGGCCTTTCCAGCATTCCACCCGGCCTCCCACTTGAGGGATTATTGCAGGTGATACCTGAGCATACCCTCTTATGAAGGAGGAGACATTTTGGTTAATCCTAGTGATTCTTCATCTTACAAATACTGGGTCACTTTTTCACGTGGTGTTTAGCAGGGATGAGCTTTAGAGCAAGCCTCAGTCATATAATTTGTGCATTTAACAGCTTCATGGATCCTATAAAAGTTGTATTCGTTTTCATCTCTAGAATCTGAAATCTAGATTTCAGAGCTCCTCCAAGTGAAGCCTTAAGCTCAACTGCAGATAGAGATTTCCACTGCTGCATAGCTCTAACTCCAGAGAGGTCCAGAGCAACCTCCCAAACTGTCATGGATCCAACTTGCAGTTAAAGGAGGGCAGGAAAATAAAAATATCAGTGTGTATCAAAAAGTCAAGGTCAGGGAGACTAGTAAAGCAAAGGTCAGAATCTCCCCTGAGGTCAGGAAGGGCTTTCCTGCCAATGAGGATGTTGTACAGGAGGACTGGCAGGAGGAGCCAGGAAGTTCTGAAGTCAGTAAACAGGGAAAGAATCCAAGCAAGTTGCCAAACTGAGTAAGTATCAAAATCTAGGGATTGGTGAACTAAAAAGGCAAGAGCTGACAGGATCAGGAGATAAAAGTAAGTGTGAAGTCAGGCGTGGGTAAAAGCTGCAATCAGGCACTGGCTTAGCTGGGCCTGCCATGGCCCTTTATGCATAAGAAACACCTGTGTTGAAAGGGCCTTTGAGAAGGCAGCAGCAACAGGCAGACAGGTAGAGGCCAGGTGTCCCAAAGTGAAGGCCAACAAGACTGACCCCTGCCAACTGGGACGATGGCCTCTGGAGGCAGGAGGCACTCTGGCCTCTCAGACCCACTCATATTCTTTCCCCTCTTTGATCATGGCCCTGGGTCTTTTCAAGATGCCCTGATGGCAGGAACAGCCATGTATCAAAATGATAAGGAGATGTTGGTCAGAGGATATATAATTACAGTTAGACCACAGGAATAAGTTCACAAGATCTATAATATGGCATGTTGACTAGAATTAATGAAGTATCTTGTAGTCTTCGAAAAATGCAAAGAGAAGAGATGTTGTGTTCTTACCATAAAATTTATTACTATGTGAGAGAATGCATCTGTTAATTAGCTAGTTCTAACGATTCCACAATGTATGTATATTTCAAACAGCCTGCTCTACACAATAAATACATACAATTTTCTGTCGATTTAAAAAATGTTTTTAATTGTTAAAAAATGACTCTTGAATAACCAGATACTGGTATTAGCTCCTGTATTTTGTCCTTCGGTTCACTTCTGCTTTTCTCAGATGAGAATGAATCATAGTCAGATTTAGCATCCGAATCATCATGATGGCACGTATTAAACACTTACATACCAGACACAGTGCTAATTTTCCAGAGAAAAGCATCTAGAAACAATGCCAAGGAAGGCAGACTCAAAGGACACATAGGGTGTCCCTCCTGCATGTCACTTCTGAGCTACTGACTCATCCCAAGCACGGCTTTATCTAAACTTCTAAAGTAAACATTATATATCCTTATAGTTTCAGCCACTGTTATTAGCAACCAGGAGTGTCCTATTTGATCTAAATGCACTGTCACATTTAATTCTCACAATCACTTGAGGGAGGTACTCTGTCCCCATCTTATGATTGAGACTTAGAAAAGCTAAGTAACTTGGCAAAGGTAGCACATCTAGTGGCAGAGCCAGACTTGAAATTCAGTTCTGTCCAACTCCAAACGCTCATGCTCGTAACCACTAAACTACACTGTCTCTCATTGTGCTCACCTGATGTCTGACCCTGGCCAGCACTAGCTCCATTTCAGCCACACAAAATAAGATTTAGCATTATGACCCTGCTCGGAGCACCTGACCCTCATCACAAACCCAGTTCAATCTTGTTACTCCCATCTCAGTGCAGGATAGTTGCCATGGTCTCACCTAGCTATGCAGCTGAGACAGGACATGCTGATCCAAGGGCAGGGGCTCTTGGCTCCCTGCCCTGTTTCTATAGTCACTGCTGTGTGTGACAGGAAAGAGAGATGTATTGTAGCCCAAAGCAGGAGGCTAGAGGCTTGCAGGTGAGTACTGCTCCACCCACACATTACCAAGGGGCAAAGCAGTCCCAGGCTACCCTGCAAGAAACAAGCAGCCCTCATTCCTCCTGAATATGTTCCCGCTGCAGATCAATAGTGGATCAGGCTGATATTCTGTTAAATGAAAACGCAAGTTGAAGAATAATATGTATAATGCTATATCATTATGGAGAAAAAAAAACGTTTGTGTATGCAAAGAAAAAATCTGAAGAACAGAAATAAAACTGCTAATAATGACCACTTCTGCGCAATAGGATTGAGGGCAGGGCAATGGGTATTGTATATCTTTAAATACTTTGCACCTTACATAATTTTTAATAACTAAAGAAAAATACGGCCGGGCGCGGTGGCTCACGCTTGTAATCCCAGCACTTTGGGAGGCCGAGGCGGGCAGATCACAAGGTCAGGAGATCGAGACCACGGTGAAACCCCGTCTCTACTAAAAAAACAACAAAAAAAAATTAGCCGGGCGTGGTGGCGGGCGCCTGTAGTCCCAGCTACTCGGAGAGGCTGAGGCAGGAGAATGGCGTGAACCCGGGAGGCGGAGCTTGCAGTGAGCCAAGATCGCGCCACTGCACTCCAACCTGGGCGACAGAGTGACACTCCGTCTCAAAAAAAAAGAAAAACATATCCGTTGATCTTCACACTAAGGCTACACCAATATAGCCTGGGAGTCATGAAACTTTGCCCAAAGAGGCTAGTCTAATGGGCTTGAATGAGGCCCTTACTGTAAGCTTCAAATTTTATGAAACAGATCCACAGAATTTAAAGATGGAGATATGTCCTGTGCAGGCAAAATACAAGTACCCAACTGTGTTTGTTATCCAGCAGGGGCACACATCCCTTTACCCCACCTGTGATCAGTTTATGTTCATACTCTATCTGTAAATCACCTTCTCCTCCTCTCCTTCGTGCCTGCCAGAGCTCCCGCTGACACAGGCCACATGTAAATTCAACTTGAGAGCAAGGCACAGTTCACCTTGTGCTGTTAATCAGACCAGGAAATCACCAAAAGCCTTATATAAATTAACTGCCTCCCTGAGAAAGAGAACAATACTCAAAAGTTCAAAGCAAAAACTGCTAGGATTACTTCATCTTCACCTTTCCTCATGCCTGATATTCACAAAGCACACTGAAAGTTACAGCACACATTCACGTGCAGGCCCTCATTTGAACCTCAGGATACCCCCTGTACACGTGGACTGAGTAGAAATGATGCCTACACAGATGAGGAGACTGAGGCAAAGAAAAAACAATTCACTAATGAAGCCATCGAAAATGCGAGGATCAGTGGCCACAAGCTAGGAATCCAGACTCCTAGAGAAGTTTTGCCATTTATTCATTCATTCAGGTGTTTGCAAATATTTGCTGATTACCTATTAGGTGGCAGCTCTATGATCCGCATTTGTGAAACAATGGTGAGCTCATAGGGTGCTTACAGCCCATAGGAAAGGCAGACATCAATCAAATGATCAAAAATTACTGTGTTGAAAAGCAAACACTATCTTATGGTAAAAGTGTAAAACACAAGAGGCCCTTTCTTCTGGCCTGAAAATTAAGGATGTGTAGGAGTGAACTTGACATCCTAGAAACAGCATTGTGCAGAGAGGTTCTGTGGCTTAAGTGAATATGATACCTCTAAAGAACTCAAAATCAGAAAAAGGCAGAAACCAATGCAAGGAGAAACTACAGAAGGAAACATGGACTAGACTAATACACAATTTTTGTAAGCTATATTAAGGATTGTGACCTTTATCCTAAAGCTTATCAGAGGCTATTAAACAAGCGTAATTGTGTGTTGGAGTGGGTAGGGAATAGGATGACCAGGTTTGCAGTGTTAAGTCATTATGTATCAACCGAATGTCCATGAAAAATTGCCATCCATGAAAATTACTCAGAATTCAATGTGTTCGCCTACCTCCTGTGCTCTCTTATTAGTCCCTGCAGGCTCTAGTACATATCTAATTAGGTGCCAATAAAGGAAACAATAACGACAAATGCCCTCCTAAATGGGGGTCTCCTACTGCCCAACCCTTGATTTCACCACTAGTAGTTTATAATGAGACCTTCAATTGCAAAGTCCCCTTAAAGAATACGGAGAATTTGTCACCTTGAGGCAGCAAATATCAAAATTTATATTGGAGCAGTGTAAAACCACATACGTAACACTGGAGATTAGTGTAACGTCTACTCCACATTTGAAGAAATGGCCGAATGGCTCATTTGCAGTCAGTCATGATGTAAGATTATGTCCCTGGCCATTACTACATCAGCACCAAGACACACGCAAGGCATACAAATCTTACAAGGACAATGGGCCATATCTCTGTGGTGTTGAAGTCGTGAACCTATCAATACTTCAAATTCCAGGAAAGAGGGAGTCTTTGAATCTAAAACTAATACACATAAGCCTTCTAGCGTCTAAAGACCAACTGATCAGCTATACTTGGAATTTATAACAAGGTGGATTTTGGCCCAACAGGGAAGTGGCCTTGTGAGGCGACCAGCATACCCAGTCTCAGAAAGTGATATATAAAACTTAGCCTGTGTGTTTTTCTTCAGTTTTTAAGTTGGATACTTTGTACTTCTTGCATGATAAAAGTATTCTGTCACCAAACAGACGGAAGGAGGCAGAGAATAAGAAAATCCAAGCCCTGGGTGCTAGCCCAGAGAACGCTATTTGACTCTCTTGAGTGGCTACAGATGGAGCAAGGGGTGGAGGGAGTGGTAAAGAATAAGCTCCCCCAAAAAAAAGGAATAAAGAAGGACCCCTGGGCACTGGCTCTAGTGTGCCACTGACTTATGTTGTATCCCTGGACAAGTTACCTCTTTTCTTAGTGTCATGCCAAATATTAGGTTCCAGCCCATGCTAAGGTTTGAAGGGAGTGAGTGGATGGGTGGCGAATGGCTGAAAGAACACGGCAGGGTTGGGGGAGAGCACCGTAGGCAGGTGAAATATGGTTTTATTCAGCTGCTCTCTCAGCAGCAGCTCTCTCACACTGTTTGCCTTTGTCTCGGCTGCCTGCTCCAGCTCTGTAGCTCCTTCCATTCCTCACTTACAGCTGCATTCCCCGGCCTGCAAGGCTGGCTCTCCCTTACAAGGTCAACAGCTTCCCTCTCTCCCTGTGGGCACATGCCATATGTACAGCGTCAGCAGGGCAGTTATACCTTTTACAAACAATAGTGGCTCTGAGCCAGCTTCCCGTGTTATGGCTACATAGCTGTGATTATATAACAAGTGCAGTTATGCACCTGTACTCCAAACTCACTGAGTCACTCTGAACCGGATGTCTGCCTCAGCCTATTTTTGACCAAAGCACATCCATGTACCTTGCAATCCACCCCCTAGGCTGAGGGAAACATAGGCTTTGGATATACAGGTTATACACATAAGCTTTGGGTACACAGGCTCAATATACACATACAAGCTTTATATATAAGTTTGGGGAACATAGGTTTGATATACAGCCTTGGCACACAGGTCTTACATTCCACCCCCTAGGCTGAGGGCGTTTTCTTAGTGGGGACCCCATACGGCAGCCCCCTGAACCTACAGGTTACAGCAACAATATAGGGAGTAACAACCTATTCCTAATATCCCCACTATACTACCTATGATTATTAGGGCCCAACGTAGGGTAGAGCCCAGAGATGCCGACCACCTCCGTAGGGGGTCATCAGTAAGGCATTCAATCGGCTTAATCTCCCATGACACCCCTTAAAAGCTCCTGTGTTGTATCTCAACCAATGTCCATGGAACCCCAAGTCTCTAGCTATGTCCAGTTCTTCACGGAAGCTGGATGTGGATGCCAGGGCAAGCTGTCCACAGCTGCTGTTGGAAGGGTGGTGCAGATCCAATAGCTTGAGACATTGGTCACCTCAGTGTAGGTGTGGGCCTAGTCCACAATGCTGTTAGAGCATGTCAACCTACAGCCGAAATGACGAAGCAGGCACAGGTACTAACAGGGGTAAATCACGTCCCTCAGGCAAAAAGCAGGCTAATTTTTCATCTCTGGATAACAATGCAGCCGCCAAGGGCTTCTGCCCTGGGCAGTGGTACCACACCTTACCAATTCCCCATGGTTCTTTTGGATCCTGTACCTGTGCCAAAGTCAAAGGGGAGCTTCTAATAGGCCACCCAAACAGTACACATGTCCCCTGGAGGAGGATCCCTTCCTTGGCCATTCCCCTACAAACGGTTAATTGTGGAGGCCACACATTAAATACCCAAAGAATACCATGTAAGTTATACTGCAGTCCCTCCCCACCCCCAGGGGGGCTACGATAGCCAACCATCTGCAAACGGCGGCTTGGAGAGTTTATGGCTAACACTAGGTTTTCTGTTCCCCCTGCCTTCAGGGGTGTTGGAGCAGGCAACAACAGGTTATCATTGTCCTCATACCTGGTTGGAGAAGGTCATCCTTCCTCTCATAGATCCAGCCATATGGCCTGGTCCTACATGGGTTGGTGACTAACTAGCTAATTCTGTAACTCTTAGGTGATTAACCAAAAGGTTAAGCCTTGATAAACTGCTGAGCTATTGGTGCAGATTACCATAGGTTTTACTTCCTTGCTGATCATCATCCATATTGCCCTGAGTTCAGCTCATTAGCTACTTTGCCCACACTTGGTATCAAACTTTATAGTGTCAGTACTAGGCTGGACTGTGACAGCAGTCCAGGTAGCAGCAGTACTCTGGCCAGACCTATCTGTATACAATGCCTCATCAGAAATAGGGGGGTGCCCTTCCTTAAACAGTGATTGCTCCAGGTCTAGGGGTACTTCAGGCCCCGTGGCTTTATCTTGCATTAGGACTATAGGCTTCAATAACTCTTGTAACTCGGCTGCTAAGGAACCTGTAGAGTACTCCACTGCTCTAAGTAGGTGTTCCACTTTGCTAAAGTGGATGTCTGTGCTGTCCAAGTCTGTGGGGTCATTAACCATGAACGCACCCACGCTGCTATTGGGCAAGCTGTGCACATGACAACTGTAGCCCGTCCTGTTACTTTCTTATGAGCCTGAAGGGCAGCATATGCAGTTACTAACTGCATCTTTATCAAGGAATACTGGAGCTCAGCTCCCTTCCATAGTTGAGACCCAAAGTCTACTGCTACATTCAGTGCTCCATGCACTGCTATAGGCCCTATCTGAAACTATCTGTGGTCACATGCACATCAAGTTTAAATGGACACCCCAAGTTTAAATGGACACCCCTGGCTAACTACCCCGTAGGGCTTGTGTCTGCTGAATTGCCTGCTGGCTGCCAGAAAGACTCTCTCAACAGCACCATCTCAATCCCAGGCATAAGGAGCACTGTCATTTCTAAACCTGGGCGGCGTCCTGCAGGGACTGAGCATGTACTTCCCACAGTGCAGTCAGAAACACCCATCCAACTCTGCCGGTGAAGATGTGTTCCTTCTTGGTGCTGTGCGCTTTCAGCTGCTTCAGTGCTTTCTCCACACACACAGGAGACCCGTCCACTGCCTCTCGCATTCCCACTGGGGCTAATCAAAGCAGCACCACTGCCACTGGGTACCACAGCCCATGCTGAGGTCACATAGCCGAGCTGGGAGCCTCGTGGCTGAAGAACCACTCACCTTCTCCTGCCAGCTATGCCAAATGTCACGCCAGATACTAGGTTGCAGCCCATGCTGCGGTTCGAGGGGAGTGAGTGGATGGGTGGCGAATGGCTGAAAGAACACTCGGGGGGCTATAGGCAGGTGAAACATGGTTTTATTCAGCAACTCTCTCATCAGCAGCTCTTTCACACAGTTTGCCTTTATCTTGGCTGCCTGCTCTGGCTGTGCGGCTCCTGCCGCTCCCATGCTTACAGCTGCATTCCCTGGCCTGCAAGGCTGGCTCTCCCTTACAGGGTCAACAGCTTCCCTCTCTACCTCTGGATGCATGCTATATGCACAGCATTGGCAGGGCAGTTATACCTTTTACAAACAATAGTGGCTCTGAGCCAGGTGATGAGCCCTCCCATGTTATAGCTGCGATTATATAACAAGTGGAGTTACACACCAGCACTCCAAACTCACTGAGTCACTCTGGCCCAGATGTCTGCCTCAGCCTATTCTTGACCAAAGCACATCCATGTACCTTACACTTAGCATCTCAAAACCTCCCATCTATAAGATGCAATCACATCCATCTCACAGTGCTATAAAGAAGATCAAGTGAATGTATTAATCATCTCTAGAGAAATATAAGACACTAACCTCAACTCACTAATGATTAAGCAAAAATTCTACATTTTCCTCAGCGTGGTGTTATGCCGCTGAGGCTAAAATGCCAAAGAATACAAGAAACTTGAATCAGCATTTCCCCAGCCCCTTTCTTGCTTGCACTTCAGCCAAAAACAGCATCAGACCTGGAAAGCAGATATTAGCAAAAGTACATTGAAGGATTAGTCAACTGCTTTGCTGAGGATATACCAGGACTAATCACAGCCTGGGGCTGTTTACCTCCAATGAAAATAAAATTCCATTCTGGGTAATACAGGCGTTCTAAGTGTCCCAAAGAAGCCAGCTGATGGCCACAACTTGAAGCCTGTAAGTTCAACTGTGTGAAATTTGCTGTCAGAAAAGTGATATCCTCAGACTAATAGACTCTAATGAGTAGGGACGCGACATGGCATTCCTGAGGGAGAGTTAGAGACACCATCACACAAGCCCTTTAAAGGAGAAGAGAAATTATTTCCACTCTAATTGCCAATGAAAACCCTCAGGTGTGGGTCCAGGCACATTAGCTGGCTGGCTCTGCAACTCTAGGACCCTTGCTGGGAGAAACACTCACAACAAACTAAAAAGGATAATCTGGAGAGAAAAGTCACCTGGATTTGGGGTTTGTGCAGGAAAAACAGTGCACAGAAACATTTTCTGTGCAAGCCTCTTCATCCTCACATTCTAACCCCAATATACTACCTAAAAGAGGAATAGCTGAGCAGATGCAGCTATAAATCTGTTTTCTTGTGTCCAACAGCTCTGGCTGCTATTATTTATAATATTAGTTTAATTAAAGTTTCCAAGGAGATAGATGAATCTTGTTACAGTAGTACAGAAAATCAGTTCTTTTCAACGACATCAGCATCCCTGATCTACCTGGAAAACTAATGCACTGTTTGGAATTCTTTTTGTTTTTGTTTTTTCAATTAAAACGTCCTCATGGATCATGCACTTTTTATCCCCAATGCTCTTTTCAAACAAGTGAAGCATAAAAGGAACAGAGAAAACTAATATATGAATGTGTATATGTTTTTTCAAACAGAGTTTCACCAGGTGTATTGTTCTGGTTTATTTTCTTTCCTTGCTTTTCTTTTTAAAAAATAACCATGCATATCCGTCAAAAATAGAGCAAAATTACAACAATAAAGACGCAAGCATCAATATTTTTTCCTATCAGAAAATATATTTTTCTCTTGCAGCCTATTTTCCCCCTCCATTCATCTATATAGACCCATGTCCATGTAATACAATGACAATGTGAGATGTGACTGAAGGCAGGTAGATGAAATCACTATGAGCTGGAAATGAAGTCTTATTTTCCTCTATTCTACTACATCTCAGGCCTCATGTATGCAACAAGATGCTTTCTTTTTAATCCACTTGTTGCCTCAGGTAGCCAACAAACCATCAGGTAAAGGAAAGAGTCTATTGTATTTTTTCCCAGTTCTTTCTATTTGCAAACTTGAAAGCCCAGGAGTGCAAGTGGATGGAGAAAAATGCAGGTCACTCTCTCATCTTCCGCTTCAATTAATCCTTTCACCTCCTAACTCTCTTTGCCATTGAGGCAATCATTAACGAAAGGCATATTTAAACCTACCAGAAAAAAAAAAAAGAAAAAGTTGAAGGTTCTTAAAATTAGAAATAGGTCTGCTACTGATGTTCATAGAACATAGGGCAAGGTTAAACTTGGAATCCACCTAATGAGGTTGACATGAATACACCACACGGTACATAGCATGAGTAGAAATGTGGGGCCTCAGTCAGAATGAGATATCCAACACTGTAATGGTCAGGCTGCCTTAGCAATTAAGCAGACACTCTCTATTTTGCCTGAAAATCTCATTTTGAAAGTATTATATTGGCCATCTATATCTTTAACATTAGCTCTATTTCCTGTTATTTAAATCTCTGTGACTTAGCAGCATCCAAGGCTTCTTTTACTTCAGCATTCAGAGGATGTATGTCTTTCACAGCACAACTATCCATCATCTGCTTGCTACTGTGCACTGCCCTCTGTCTTGTAGGTCACCGAGCTACCAAGGCCTCCATGGCCAGAAAAGCCTGCATCCCACACAGGCTGTGCACTGTCACATGTCTGAGGCAGAGAACTCAGGAAGAAAGAGCACAAGGTGCAGAGAAGAAAGGGCCAGCATCCATTGGCATCCAAAAGTACATATTCAGTATCTACTCCAGCAAGTGATTAAAAAAAGAGAGAGTGAGCATCCAGGAGAAGTGGGCTTTGGTCTTTGCTCATCAGCAGCATGTTGCACTGCCGACTCACATATAAATTCAGATGATTGCAAACCCCTGCAGGTCCACTACAGAAGTGGCACTTTGAAATGGACAAGCTAAGTTGTTCTCCATGGTGCTAAAGGGGGAGGGGAATGCAAGCCCTGAAATAAGACTTGTGATGAGATAGAATCAGAAGGAGATACACCCAGAAGTCTAGAGTTGGAAGAAGACTTAAAAGTCACCTAGTCCTAGCCCCACATTATATACTTAGGGAGCTAAAGCCCAGAGACAGTAAAGGACTTGGACTTGCCCAGGGTGATACCAATTTCTTTCAGTTCAAGTTTTCAGTCAAGAGCATTTTTGTGCTAAAAAGCCAGACTTTCAAAGTGGAGAAGCAAATAGTACACATTTTGTTCACCCATGTGGGCTTTAGAACATCCAGAAAATTAGAGCAAATGAGTTCCCTCATTTGTAAAGTCAAAACTTTACATCCTTTCATAAAAGCCATGATAATTTTGCCTCATGAGTGGTGGGGAGTAAATTTCTGAACCACTCCTCACGGGAATAAAAAGGGAAAGAGGGCATGTCACTTTCTCAAAGCCCTGCCAGGATCAACAAAAAATTTTTACATAGGAGGAGGTATTTCCTTCCCCACTCTGCCTCAGTTACAAATTTTTAAAGTGATTCTATTGGTGTAAAAAGCATGCAATACTGTGCTGCACTACAGACCAGAGAACTCAAAGACAAACTACTGGCGAACCTTGCTTAGGATCTGGAAAGCAGAATAACCTCAGAAACCTCACATTTTTCAGTGAATCTACATTACACATTATGTCCTGAATCCATGGGATATAAGCCACTATTTTTACAGAGGTAAAAATTTGACTAAATGTTACTCATTTTCAGTACAACATATTAAAACCTTCTCTATATGATGCTACATGTTTGTTGTGCTTAATGATGTTATATGTTCATACAGAAGCTTAACATTTTCAGAGGATTTGGCATATACCCTCTAGCGAAATTCCTACCACAACCCTATGGTAGAAGAATTCATATTACCGCCATTTTACAGATGCAAGCGCAGTTTCTGACATATAAATGAGTGAATGAATGAATGAATGAGAAAATTAGACATAGATTTCTTGCTTTCACACTCCTGCATCATTACATAAAAATCACATTTTATAAATGGCAAAACCAAGACTAGGGTCCAAAATGTGTTTCCATTTAGATTAAACTACGGGGCGCAAATGCCTCAAATATGAAACATGGAAGACAAATCTTTCCTTTTCCTCCCCTCCCCCACACTTCCTTCTCTGTCTCTCCCTACAGACCTTCCCTCACTACCAACTCAATACTACTTACCCATACATGCTTTTCTCTCACCACACTAGATTTAGCACTGTTACGCCTGTGAGATAAACCTTGTTCTAAGCCTGACTCATGGTGACTGGTACAGAATCAGATCACATAATGGTGAAACGATAAAGCTGTAGAGATTGTCATGCATTTTCACCTAGGCTGGTAAGAAATTGAGAGGTTACTCCAAGTCCCCCCCAGGAGCTTCCCCTACTGTGATCTCCCAGAACTGATTGCCTCTACCAGGAATCCAGCAATACATCATATACTGACTGCCTTACCACATCTCTTGCCTTGTACTGTTACTTAAATTTACACAGGAGTATGTCCTATCTTCCTAGCTTGCTTCCCATCTCTTCCTAGACAACCTGAAGCTGCTTTGTTAGTTTGACATGAGGCATATGCTAGCTTCCAATTTTATTTTAATTAATTTTGATAATGACCTGTGCTCTTGTATTTCTGTTTATGAAGTGAAGAGCACATCAATTGGAGAACCAGGAGATTGAGAGTCTCAGCCTGGCTCTCTTGAAAGCCGAGACCTTTGATAGTCATCTCTTAATTTCCCTCTGCATACTACAGCAGAAATGCTTGTATAAAACCAATGTCATGCATTACACTTGTGATTTAACCACCTCAAAAAGTACAAGGTTAAATAATATGTTGGTAAGTAGTTGCAGAGCTTTCTGGAAGGAAGATGCCATATCAACAGATTTCATTATGAAAAGTCTACACATATAAACAGATGCTCACATTCTGAAATTACTCTGAAATTTTAGATAGAAACCTTGAATTACTGACTCATTCAGTGATTTGTAGCAAGTTTAGTGTTGGATTCTGCATGCTTTTCAAGATCAGTTGTATGCAAAAATTGGATGTGCTCTGTGGATAATAAATAGCATGTGTTAAAAAGTAAAAGCTAAATATGTTTAGTCTAGTCTAATCACTTGTTAACTCCCTGTCAAGGTGACAATCGGGCTGCAGATGTGTGTGTATGTGCCATACACATTTGAACAAGTCTGAAAATATAAGAGCTAAGTTGAAATGTGATAGACTGCACTTAAGAGCTGAATTTTTCCAGCAATGAGGCATAAGGAGGTTAACACAGGGTAGGGATGCCTGCATATTACACAAAGTGGTGGCCAAAGGCTGGGTGAATTAAAAGCCATCCATCTCTTAGCTGCTGAGGAGCTCAGCTCCACTGTCACTTCAAGATCAAGATCCTGGGAGTTCACTGTTTCCAGTTCTTTCCATTGTTCAGCTGCCATTGCGAGTTACCAAATCAGCCTGCTTACAGGGCTCTTGTCTGCATCCAGGCTTCCTCTGATACCCAAGGACTAGGCCCAATCACTGTGAGGGGCTCTGGTGGTTTCAGAACGAATTTAAAATGACTAAATGAATAAGACAAGAACTTCCTGACGGCAAGGACTCTTATTTCCTTGTATCCTACACAGCCTGGCAGAGATAGTGTGCCCAATAAATAAATTTGATGGGCTGAATGAAAATTAAAAGTTACAAATAAAGAGAAGGAAATAAAATTCATTTTGTTGTGAAAGGGAAAGGTTGCTTATGCACTGAATCCCAGATGTCGGTGGATTCTGTCCTTTGAGTAATAGAGACAGGCTGTAAAGTGAGCTGAGAAGGGAGAGGGTGAATCTAAGAAAGGTTTGTTCAGGTTTCATTCTAGGCTTTGTTGGCAACTCTTATTATAAAAGTCAGCCAGAGAAAAACCCAAGGCAATGGAGATAATCAGTCTGCCCACCCAACTGAATGGTTCCTTTTATGTTTCTAGCTTCAGGTAATCTGCTATCCACACATCAGGAACTTCTAACTAGGCCCAGCTAAACAGCTGAAGCAAGGAGAAAAGTGTCTCAGTAGCAAGCAGAAAGTGTTGAACTACCAACTAAAATAGCAGTTGCTTTTCTTGTGACAATTTGTACAATTAGGTCTGAAAAAGCTGTTTCTCAATTCTGACCTTAAAAAATAATGTGCAAAATCCTGCCACATTAATATTCCTCAGAGCAATGGAATTATCTGGGAAATCTCTTCTTGATTTTAGATGTTTTCATGGTCCCTGAACCTTCCGTAATATCTCTCCCGTGGGAAGACTCCCTGGTGTGGTTGTGACCTTGTCTTTGGCAGTACATGTCATTAGCACACTATGGAGGTGACCTGGAGGGTGGGTTAGACTAAGGTTTTGGAGATAGATTCAGACTCAAAGTTTTGGTTATATGCTTATTGTATTATGTGATTGACACCTAGTTATTTATCTTGAGCTTTTCTATTTGCAAATATGAAAATGGGTCTAGTAAAACTGTCCCCATAGGGTTATCCTAAGGAATACTATTACTAGAACATTACCTGGCCTATAGTAGAGGCTCAATAAATGTATATCTCTTCTCCAGCACCAATGCAAAGGGTTCCATCAATTAGATTTCACATCTTTCCAAGCAGCTCCCAGGATTAGCAATATAAGACATGTGACAGAGAAATACTAGAAAGGAACAAACTCACATTGAATCTTGGCCTTCCCTCATGTACCAAATAAAGTGTCTCGATGGTCCCCACTATTGGGCTAAATAGCTTAATAGTAGCTAGATGCAGACTCTCATAGGTCAAACTTGGGTTCAAATCCTGGTGCTGCCATTTATTAGTAGCAGGATTACAGACAAATATATAACCTCAGTTTCCTCATCTTAGAGGAAAAACTAATAGAATGAATATGGAATAAGTTAATCTATGTAAAGTACACAGCACTGTGCCTAGCACAATCAACATTCAATTGTTATCTAACATCATCTCCTTTCATGCTCTAATCAGCAGAACACTACTGGGTGAAAGGTTGAGAAAAACTCTAAGAGTAACAGGGATCAAAAAATAAGAATCACAAAGTAGTAATGGATAGCTGAAATTCACTCTCTATGAGGGTGGCTGAGACGAAAAATGATAGAACCAGCATCTTGATATATGGGACAGAGCTTCTGCTACTGTAAAGTTGGCAAGTTCTGGCTGGGAAGAAACTTGTGAAGAAGGTAAAGTTTGTTTCATGCATTAGACACTACCCTCTCCTTAATCCTTTTCTCCTTCTTACCCTCCTTCAGGTAACTGGTCTTCCAAGACTTCATTTATTTGTTGTAGCCCAGCCTCTCCACCAAATTCCTTCCCCTCTTTCTAAACCAGTGGTTTTGAAATGCCAGGCCATGCACCAAGGGTAGACTGCCCGCATGGAACCTATATGGAGGGCTTATTAAAAATATTGCTTCTCAGGTTCCACCCTCATGGAATCTAATCCAGTAGGTCAGAGGCAAAGCCTGGTTATCCATTTTTTTAATATGTTCCCCAGGTAATTCTTAGGTATAGTCAGATTTTGGAACCATGTTTCTAGACTTTTCCTACATGAAAATCAAAATTTACTTTTCTTATGACTCAGTCTTTTGGGGCCATTTTTTCTCCTGACCTACCTGAAAAATGCATTTGTGTTTAGAGTCTAAGAATCATTAACTAGCAGCAACTTCGTAAGTTTTCCCTCCAAGATCTTACATAAGGGACATGTTATGCCACAAGCCAAAGTATGAAAAATATTAAGAAAACAGAAGGAATATTTGGAATACCCTCAGTCAATTCTTTATAAATGGCAATGACTCTAAAGAATACTGTGAACTACAGATCTCCCATCCTCTTCTCACTCTCCTGGTAGAGAGGTCATGGTTGCCATGAAGGACGTACAGAGTATGAAAGTCTGAAGGCAGGGTCAAAGAGGTGCCATTGATATGCAGCGTAAATAACAACCACCACCACAAATATGGACTGAGCACTAAAGGCCAAGCACCACCTAAGAACTTCTCCAGAGAGAAGAATGTCAGAAAACAGAGTAAAATTTTTGGAAGGAAGAAACAAAAAACTGCATAGCAAGAAAACAGCAGTATCTCCAGGACTCTTAAGTTGGAAATTACTAAACTAGGGTTTTGTGGCCTCTTTCTGTCCTGTGGCTTAGAAGGACAAGCAGGGCTCTTCCTCTGCAATCCCATTTGGACAGCATGTGGGTGGTAGGTCACAGTGGGTCATAGGAGTGCTGCCTGACAGGCCACTTTAATTCTAGAGAATTGAAGGGGGCAATGAGCTCTTGAAAGTGAAAATGGATATAGCAGCTAAGCATTGGCTTTATCCAGGCTGCCGAGCCCCAGTCTGCAGGGTACAAAGGAGCTAGTGGTTTCTATGGAAACTCTGTCCAGACATACTTATTATATCTGGTGGAAACCACAATTCTTCAGAAGTCTAAAAAGCACCTTAAATAGGTCACATCAAAATGGACCAAGACTCACCTCAAGATGGCAAACCCTCCCTTGAGCCTGACAACAGTTCCCTGCCCTTCCAACTCTTCTAAAAGAGACTGCAGAGCCAGAGTGGCAGGCACATTCAAGCATCTCCTCATGGAGAAATGCGGTCTGAAGCTTACTGACCTTGGAACATCTCTCCTCTTGATGGTTTTTGGAAGGGAGGCTATCCCCAATATGCCTGTTCTTTATCCTGGGTTCAAGGGAGCAAGCCTTGTGTGGCTGAAAAGTCATTTTAACTTTGATGGCATCATTACTGAGAATCAACAATGCATGGGCACTGCTCAGAATGCAAAAAAATCTCTGTAATTGGACTTGGGTCACCATCCATAAGGATTTTCAGTGGGTTATGGAGAGATAGAAACGTTCCCCTTGAACACCATTATCCAGCTGTCCAGCCATAAATGATCCAATAGAAACCAGTGGTCTCCCTCATTCTTCAATTTTCATTAAACCTGGCTCCAGTGACAGACAAGGGAGACAACATTTCCATCCCACCCCAACCCAAAACCTCCTGTGAAACCCCCTAGTCCCACCATCCCCTGACAAGCTGGAAGGCTCATTCCTCTGGAGAAAATACATGGCATCAATTCCAAAAGGCTCAAAGAACAGCCTCTTTAAGAAGCCTCCATTTGGAAAAGATATTTAAGCAAAGGTGAGCTTGATGAAGTGAAATAGAATTAGCTGCTTCAGTGGCACAGGCTTCTCAGATTCATTCCAAGGTAGACAAGCCTATTCGCTTCCAAGTGGAATGAACGCAACAACAATATATCACCGTTAACTGTGATCACAGCTCCATGAAATTCCAGCCAGTGCCTGGAGCACACTGAGGTGCACTTACTATTCCCCAATCTGCAATCAACCTTTTGTACATTTGCTCCTAATCACGGGATACAGTTTCATCTTAATGAACTGTTTTCTTATCATATCACAGTTGGTCATTTCAGCATGCCTAATGTCCCTATTTGGTAGGTTAAATTACAATTAGGGTCCCTTGGTGTTTGTTTCCTGGCAAGTCTTGAAGGAATTTGATATTTTTTCCCCTTTTCCATTGCTTGATTTCAAGGGCAGAATCAGCAATGCTCAAAGACAAAAAAATACCTGTTACAGTCGACATGGAGCAGGAGATGAGAGGCGCTAACTGACAGTGCAACCTTGTGCCATCGTCCATCTGCCATCCGGTAAGGAAGTGCCTCTGTCCTTGGCTTCCCATTGTGTATGTAATGATACCGAATCTCATCCCTCAGGCCGCTGCTCTCCAGTTCAAAATAGCTGTATGTAAAGGAACAAACATTTGTTTTATTTTAGTTCTGGATATCACAGCCATCATCAATCCCTCAACCCCTTACTACCAGGTCTCTCACAATCTAAAATTAGCTAAACATGGCACAAAGAGCCAAGACCTAAAATCAATTCACTGTAGGACACCCAATGAATCTATTATCTGAGAACCCTCATGGCAACATCTTGAGCCTCTGAAACAGAGATCAATTGATCCACCGTGAGGTAACAAGCCACAGCTAATTAGCAAAACTCAGTGCAGTGTTTCTTAAATACTTCAAAGTACAAATCAGAACCCTCATTCCATGAATGTCTAAAACAGGCCATTCATGTGGAATGGATCTATTGATGGTTATTTTTAGAACTATTATCTTTACTTTTTCAATAATTAAAGGGAAATAGAAGTCATGTTGGACATCAGAGATTGAAATACGTTGTCAGAATGAAAAGATTAGTCTTTTTTCTTCTCTGTAAACAAAAAGATATAATTGAATAACAATTCCTAGATAATCAGTAGGGGAGAAAATGTTGAAGCTAGTCACATAAGAATTAGTGTTTCAAATTATCAGAGAATGAAATATGCAATTAAGTTTTTTCTTTTCCAAGATTATGATCCTGTTTTTCAAACCCATAAGAAATTCTTAGCCTTACCACTGTGGTCTGCACTTCAGTCATAAAATGCCATAAGCAATTTTGGGACACTCCTCAGGCACACAACAGGGCTGGTACTTTCACAGGTGCCAAAACTATTTTGTTTCCTATGCCTCTCTTCTGAAATGTGTCATTGTCATCAACATTGGGCCTGATCTCACTGCCAGAGCTTGCACTAGGTATTTCACATATACTAATTTATCACTCAGAAAACCTATGAGACTGGTGTTATCTTTTTTAAAAAACTTAAAAACTGAGATTAAGGATTAAACATACCCAAACCAGATTTAAACTTAGATCTAAATTTGACAATGTGTGCACTTTCTGCCAGTTTGTTGCCCATCCCAGAGGCATGATGACAAAGTGGTGAGGATAGCCTCACCAGGCACTAACTCCAACAACTCATTCATACGGGCAACTCCAGAGCGATTCGCCTAGACAGGTAACTAGGCTTAATCCCTAGATTTGGAAGGGCCTGCTGCTTCTATTCTAATCCACTGAGCTGGCTAACCCCACGAGCCAAACTGTATTTAATCTAAAAGACAAAATGCATCTTCTATGAGTATATTCTACTCATAAGACCATTCATTCTAAAATGAATATATCAGGAAACTCAGCCTCTGTTGTGCCTGAATCCCAAAAGTCGTGCCAAAGAACAAATACATATTTCTTGCTCACCTTTCACAGATCTTTCCAAAGTAAACAGTGAAGGGCAAGCAGAGAGTCAAGACCAGCCTCTGACCCACCTCATTTGCACCAGTACAAAGAATCATGCCCAAGGTCATAAACTAAACGAGATTATTTATACCATAGCAGCCAGCTTCTAGGCCCAGGTTCATACTTATTAGTAATAATTTATGTAATACGTACTTTATAAGACTGCACAAAAGGAAATGCTTTAACAAAGAAGACATTTATTTTAAGGGAATTCTCCAGTTTCTTCTAAGTTGTTAGAACACTGAAGAATCAAACAATCAGAGAACTTCGAGGTCAAGAAGATGTTACAGACTATGGGCCATTCATTAATTCATTCAACATGTCTTTACTGAACACATAATGAAAAACTAAAAAGGGGTTTAAAATATATATCCCACTTCTGAAGGTGCTTTGTGACTAGTGAAGAAGGAAGTAAAATATGTCCCTCCCCCACCCCCCCAAAAAAGGTGGAAAATGGCCTAAAAGGAACAAACGAGGAGGCAAGAAAAGTCATTTAATGAATGATTGTCATGTGCCAGGAATACAGCAAGTGCTTTCATAGACATCATCTTTTTAATTTCTTTAAGGTAGATTTCACTATCCCTATTTTATAGATGATCAAAGATATTAAGTATCTTGCCTAAGACCCTTTAGCACCTGTATAGAAATGCACCACGAGCTTACATTTGAGATCTTACCAGGATTCACACATCATGAGAAATCTCTCAATTACTTTACTTTGACCAATAATCAACTACTGGGGGAAGGGACATGAACTTGAAAGGGCTTCAATCAATGACAATTAGAAATACTCACAGAAGTCACCTGATGGAATCATTAAACAGGGAGGCAAACACATTTAACCAGATTTCATCATTATTCTTGGGGTTGTGGCCTCATTGAGCAAGTGTTCAGTGTATTATAAACGGATCTCTTAAAGATCACTTTGTAAAGCACTGGTATCAGTGATTACGTTGGGGTAATCACAAATATATAGCTATGAGAAAAGAAGTCTGTCCTAATGTCAGGCAAATGATACTTGTATTTTAGACTAAAGTTTCTGGCCACATCCTGCACATATTCAAAAAGTGCTGCATCTCATGCAACTTGGATGAAAGTCAAGATGATATATTTTTGAAAAAACATGTCAGATAACTGCTGAAGCGGCCTTAGCAATAATAAAAACACTGTATGGCTAAGCGACATCTGGATAAAATTCTTTCATGAGGGCTGGGAGGAAAATAAGGCAATATTTCCAGGCAGTAATGCTCTACAAATAAAGATGTGAGGCAACTCTGAGCAGAAAGTCATTTGGCCTGTTGGAATTTGGCTGTGGCCTGGAGGGAAGACTCATGTTTTCTAGTAGAATCTTGTGACTCAGGGTGGTCTATAGACCACCAATAGTAGTATCGCCTGTGGAAATTCAGATTCTTGGGATAACCCCAAGGTCTACTGCAGCAGAATCTGCATTTCAACAAAACTCCCAGATGATTCATGTTCTATGTTTACATCTGTGTTTAAGAAGCACTATAGTAGTACGCCAGGTGTTGCCTTACTTCCTGGCCAGCTGGTCATGATGAGGGGAGCAGAAGTTTGACGCTACGAGCAAGTGAATAGGAGCCATGTGGTGCTGCCACGTAGAAGGAGGACACTGGAAGTGACAGTAGGCTGGTATCTAGTGAGCAATCTACCCCTCACCAGTCTTCATTCTTCAGGACTCAGGTGTATTGGGGTCTTTTCAAGAGTCTCTGGGGAGGGCAGCCGTATAAATGATAAAACTATAAGCCAGATTTTGTAAGCAAAAGATTTTGCGAGCCCTTAGCCTTGGACCTCAGCCAAGTGTGTTGTTCCAACAAACTGCCTTCGCTCCCAGAAAAGTCTGCTCATCCTGCAAATATTTGAAAACATCAGTGATACTCCCTCTTCTTTTTCAAGCCAAGCATCCCTGGCTCCTTCCTTTATACTCCCATCTCCATCTGAACTATGAGCCCCTCCTGGACAAGGATTCTGCCTTCGTCCTCTTTGCAGCCTTCCCCATGTTGGTCACCATGCACTAGGCATGGTCAAATGAATCAATTTTCCACTTAAATACAGCATTCAGGAATAAAGGCACTCGTACAGATGTGGTCTAATGCAAAGTACAGTGACACTGTCACCTGCTTTGCTCTGAGCTGTGCACAACTATGCCTACACTGACTTTCCCATCAACTAACACCCCAAGACCTTTCACACAAAATGTTATGAAGGCAAATCTTTTCCAACCTGTATTTACTTAGCTGAATTTTTTAAGCCCAGGCCTTTGCTTAAGTGCAAGGTAGACCCTACCCAGAATCAACATGCATAATTCCCCAAAGGTCCACCCTTGGGTATCAGGTACAGTCAGTATTACCATGAACTGAAGTCAATTTTCATAAGACTATCTGAATTCCTTAGTAGATCTGGAAATAAATTCAGGAACAATAATTCTAAAAGATCAATCAAGTTATTTTTATTAAAATTTTTATCACTTTCCCCAAAATTGATACCAAAGGTATCCTATTTTGATTACATACATAATATTAAAATATATAATATATAATATAATATAATTTTATATTGATATATTTATAATAAAATTTTATCTTCATATATTTATATAAAATTTTATATTTATATAATATATAAAATATATTTTATATATATAATAGAAGGGCTAGATATATTCAAAATGTTAAAGTGATTATTGCTGTATGAATTATGTGGCTTCTGTGTACAAGAGTGAAAACAGTGAAAGTTAATTTTAGATGGCATCCAGCACTAAATCACAAGTAAAGGTAAAATATTTCTTAGAAAAGGTCTCTTTTCCAGTTATTCTACAAGGATATATACTAGCTATTTAGAGAAATATATCACACCCAAAGGGCTCCAGAGTTAGTGCAGTACCTGCTTACATTCCAACAATGATTTTTCTGTGGCCCTGAATAAACCATTGCTTCCTAGGAGTCTGGGTGGGGAGGTCAAAGCAAAATGGATTTGGGAAACAAGATGACACCCTTTCCCAGTGTGTATACCCCTAGCAGGACTCTCCAGATAGACAGAAACCCAGGCAGGTGTCCAGCTACTTTCTATAAAAGGAATAAGCCACTACATACAGAGAGAGAGTACCTGGGTAGATCATTTCCACAAATCCTGGAAAATCCTAAAGATGATGAAAAAAATAAGTTTCCCAGCATAGTGCCTACAATTTTGTAGGACCTCAATAAAGGGTAACTCTATTTTTATGGGCAATAATAATAACAATGATAACAAAAACAATATAGCTAACATTATTTATGTAATAATAGCCAATACCTACTGAGTACTAATCATTACTAGGAGAACTGCCTTTAGGTCTGTCTTTTTCATATCAAAATAATTCCTACCACAAACCTTTAAGATATTTTACTTGTTTTAACAAATATTTCTATAGTAGTGATTATGGGCCAGGCACTAGTCTGCAAATATTTCCTCATGTAATCCTCATAACAACCTTAAAAATTACCAACTATTATCATCCCTATTTTATAGAAGATGAAACCAAAGTACAGAAAGATTAAATAACTTGCCCAAGTCTGTATGGGTAGATAAGAACAGATCTGGGATTTAAACAAAAGCAATCTAGTTCCAGGCTCACTGGGTACAGTGGCATGATCACATCAGGGTCAGAGGACAAAACAGTTCAAGTGAACTCAGGCAGCCTCCATCCATGGTTCTCATGATGCCCTCAGTCAAGGTATGCTGCCAAGTCAGACTATTGCAGACCCAGGTGCCAGCCCTCATTCTTTATGCTATCTTATCACTCTGGAAAAAAATGCCACAGCTGTTCATGCTGAAGCTCTTTTTTTTTTTAAACAGAGTCTCACTCTGTTGCCCAGGCTGCAGTGGCACGATCTTGGCTCACTGCAACCTCCACCTCCCACATTCAAGCCATTCTTCTGGCTCAGCCTCCTGAGTAGCTGGGACTACAGGCACCCCGCCACCATGCCTGGTTAATTTTTGTATTTTTAGTAGAGACAGGGTTTCACCATGTTGGCCAGGCTGGTCTCGAACTTCTAATCTCAAGTGATCCTCCCACCTCGGCCTCCCAAACTGCTGGGATTAGAGGCGTGAGCCACAGCGCCCAGCCCATGCTGAAGCTCCTGTCTCTTTCCTGGTCCTAAGTCCACTATTTGGCTAATAAAGAGATTAAGCCAACAACACAAGGCAGGTATACCGTGCTCCCCCTTAGACCAGGGGTCTCAATGACTATGTGTCCTGAAAAAGAGGCAGTACCACCATTTTTAAGTAAATAGAGTGGGACTACTGAAGCTTGAGTTGCAACCTTAAACCTGCCAGACAAACCATGTAATTTTTGGCATATCACGTCCCCGCCCCTCTGTGCCTCAGTTTTTTTAATGTGTCTTAAATAAAGTAATTATATCTGATCCGCAAAGCCCTAGGATTCCTCAAAATGCTCTTAGAGTCTATGGCAGAGGGAAAAGACGAGGCCTATAAACTTTTTTAACCAGAGCAACTTCACTGCCATCTATTACATAAATTGGAGTTTCCCGTAAGATTTCATCTGGATAAAAGAGATCCACCTCCAAAAATAGTTTTAAACTATTGAACTAAATAGTTTTTAAAGTCCAGCTCAGGTCTAAATTACTAGAATTCTTATGCTAATTTGCATCTGATTGGTTGGTCAATTAGTCTCATTCTATTCTTGATATTATGTCAACATTCAGGCTCCTGACTCCTTATCAGCCTGGAGGAGAGAGGAAGGAGAGGTAAGTGTAGCAGATGTAGCCAATATCTATACCCCGCCTTCTCCCTGCACACTGGGCACACACTAAAGTATATTCCCCAGTTCCCTTGAATCTAGGAGGGACCACATGAGTAGCTGTCACCAAAAAAAAAAAAAAAAAAAAAAAAAACATGAGCAGAGGTGCTGTGTATTATGTCCAGGCCAAAAGAGTTAACAGAGGATGTGCCTTATCCACACCAGTAGCGGACATCCAGTGGAGAATTCTGAGGCCTTATTGGGTGGTGGCACCATATGGTGGAAAAAGTCTGGGTCTATAAATGACTTCATGGAGCAGAGATACCTTTCCTCATGCAGATTAACATTGAACTGGGAAGTAAACAAAAATAAACTTTTACTGATAATAACCAACGAAATTTAGAGATTACTAGTCTACCTTGAGTCAGTAAAGAGAGGTACAGAAACATGAAACCGAAGAAAGGCAAAAAGAAAAAACGCTGAAAAGTAACAACGGGCACAAGTTATTGCTAGTCTATAAGTAAAAAGAAATGGCAGCAGGCGTGAACACAGTCATCTCCTGTCCTGTATATCACAGACAACCTGAATTAAATGGCTTAATATTCTGTTGGGAAAACTGTATTTTCAGTCACAGCATCTCCCATCTTGCATACTCTTCTACAATGTGAACTTCACATTCCTTACCTTGAAAGGTGGGAACTGTGTCTCCTCCCCTTGAACCTGGATGGACTTGTAAGTATTTTAAGGGCAAAAGTAATGCTTGGTGACTTCCATAAATGTCAAAACGCAGTTTCTATCTTGTTTACCAGAACACTTGTGCTTTAATCCCTAAGTCACCTTGTAAGAAGTCCAACTACCCTGAGGCCACCTTGCTGTGAGGAAGTCCAGACCGTACTGGGGAGGTGGCATGTAGGTGCTCTAGTTGACCATCCCAACTGGGATCCCAGCCAAAAGCCATTATAAACACCAGCTTTATGAGTGAAGACACCTCCAGCTGGCCTGCCCAGCTGTCCACTCTTCTCACTGAAGCCACAAAAGTGGTGGAATAGAGATAAGCCATCCTTTCTGGGCTCTGTCCAAATTCCTGATCCACAGAAACTATTAGCAAAAGTTTTGGGGTAGTTTTTTTATACATCAATAGAAACTGGAACACTCTAACTTCAGGTATACAGATTTTTATTATACCTTTAAAAATTAAAACTATTCACTTAAGTATGTTTCTACTAAATGCCTGGGTCATTGGCCAGATAACCAAATCTCAAAATGTTGATTTTCTGCTTATAAATAGCACCACAGATATATAGCTATACATTTTCTTTTAATTTATAAAAATGGAATTCTACCAAAAATGTAATTTAATATAAACCATTACATGTTTTAAAATACATGGTTTTCAGAGGCTACTTAAAGAAATAAATACCTTAGGACTACTTCAATATCTTTCTCATTAATCTATTATTTTTCTTATATCAAACCCAAACATTTTGGCCTCAAGTTTCTTGTTTACACAAATGGAAGTGGCTCCATTGGTGGTTCTTTCGCGAATCAGGTATCTTTGGGTTCCAGGTCCATGTGCCCTTTAAGGCTACAGAGCTATTTGACTAAACTAAAGTCCTGATTTTCCCAGACAAACTTCTGGTACTCTCAACTTCTGTTTCCTTTATTCAGAGCAATATGGAAACAGAATATATACCAGAAAAAAATATGCCAGGTGTAAAGAGGCTTCCGAACCCAGACATCTTGTGATCAATCCCTCCCCTCTGCCATTCAATCCATGTGTGAATGTGGGCAGGACACACCATTTCCCTAAGCCTTCTTTTCTTCATCTAGTTGAAAATAAACATCTACTTCACAGATTTATTTTGAGAATAAAATGACATATGTTTGTAAATCGCCTTGTAAACTGCCTAGTATCCAATACTGATTATGATTTCCCTTCATCTTTCTATATACATGAAAATAAACAGCCTTACAAAGGTGTGATGCTGCTGAAAGCATACTCATTCTGCCTTTTCTCATAAAGAAGTGCTTTTCTGCCTCCCCCTTTCTCTTGTTTAGACTAGATCTGGTGATTTTTACTTGTAGTTGTAAGGTTACATATTAGTTCTGTACTCAATCCTCTTAGCAAACATATAGCAAGAGATTAATCGTGACAGCAATTACAAACTGCCTTTGTTATTGAAAATAAAACACTCACTGTTAAATGAAATGTAAAACTCAGGCTCTTTATGCCCATTCAAAACTGTTCTATTACACTCTTTAAAAATCCACATGGAATTAGCCATGCTGTATTTAACAAAGTAAAGGCTGGCTTCTAACTTCCCTAGAGAACCAGGAAAAATACATGAAACTTCAGGCAAGTTAAGATAGAAAAATAAAATTAGTGGCAGAATACACTTAAAAAAAATTAGCTAATTTAGCAGGACAAGGGGAGAGGAATCATTTGGTTTTGATTGTCAAGGCCTGCGAATAAAGTCAAATGAAAACATTTATTAAGCAACCAAGCCGAAGGCACTAAGCTTGGAATTGCACAACTGCATCTTAAGACTAAGGTATAACTTCGGATCTCCAGGAACTCAAAATTAAGATGTTTATGAATAGCAAGATTTAGGAAATAGGCACTAAATGTAGTATGGTGGTTGTAGTTGTAGTGGTAATGGTAATTGTACTAACGACCAAAACATATGTAGCACTTTCTATACTTGTTTCTAAATTTTATCTAAAATGCTTAAAGAAGAAATATTATTGTTCCCAAACGAGAAATATAATCTTCAGTTTTCTAAATTTTTTTATTTCCGTTGTTCAGAAATAAACTGATACATCTATAAAGGTACTCAGTGAAAAATTTCCCTCCCATCCTGTACCCAGTCTTCCCAGTATCCAACAACCCTCATAGGCAACTAGTGTTCATGTCCCATGTATTTGTACAAAGTTTTTTATGATAAACTCTTTTAGAATAGTTTTATATTTGCAGAAAATTACAAAAATAGAGTTTCCACATAGCCCACACCCAGTCTGCCCTATTAATGAACCAATATTAATAGATTATTAGCCAAGCCTATATTTTATTTAGATTTTCTTAGTTTTTACCTAGTACCCTTTCTAGGTTCCACATTCCTATCTAGGATGCTATAATACATTTGTTTGTCATGCCTCCTCAGGCACCTTAGAGCTGTGCCAGTTCAGACTTGCCTTTTTTTATGACCTTGACACTTTTGAGGAGTACTGGCCAGGTATTTGGTAAAATATCTGACAATCGGGATTTGTCTAACTTTTCTCATAATTATACTAGGGTTGTGACTTTTGGGGAGGAATACCATAGAAGTAATGTGCAATTTTCACAGTATCATATCTAAGAACGCATTCTACTACATGACATCACTATTGATGTTACCGTCAGGGTTCATCTCCCTGGATAAATGTTTGTCAGTTTTCTCCATTATAAAAATACTCTTCCCCCTCCCAGTTTTATACTGTCCTCTTTGGAAGGAAGACATTCTGTGGAGCTCACACTTAAGGAGTGAGGAGTTATATTCCACCTCCTTGAGGATGGAATATTGAAATGCAAATATTCATTTTACATAAATTACTTAGAATTTTACTGCATGGGAGATTTATCTATTCTCATTTATTTATTTATTCAAACACTTATTATATCAGTGTGGACTCCTAGGTTACCATGTTTTACTTTGGGTTATAATCCAACACTGTTTATTTTGTTGCTCAAATTGTTCCAGCTTTAGCTGTTGGACGTTTTTCAGCTGGTTTCTTTGACTTACTCCCATCGTGTTTCTTGTTTTGTTTTATTTTGTTTTGATCATTTCCTTACTTTCTAGTAGTTCAAGATGCTCAAGGCTCATCTTATATATTTCCCTACCCAATCCTAAAATCAACCGTCTCTCCAAGGAAGCCTTGTTCCTTTTACTGGAGAATGGTATTCGAAATCAAGATTTGCCCACTATGTGTGCTCATGGCTACAAGGTATTGTTGCTTCTGAGCTCTCTCAGCCAACAGAGCAAAGAAATATATGTGTGTGTATAACAATCAGCATATATACACATATCTATAAATATTTCTATATGTATCCATTTGTATCTAAAGTAAGTTAAGCATGAATTCATACTGATGTCTTAAACTCTAATCCGTTATCACATAGATAATTCTAGTCTCTGTCCCATGCTTATCTGTAATCTCCCATAATCTACTATCCATTTACATAATTATTCACTTTCTGTATACATGTATAATGGTTTTAATATCATTAACCAATACCCTCAGGTAAACAACTGTATCAACTCAAATGAAGTGTCTATATACAGTTCCTTCAGCCTTTAGCCCTGCATACTCCATTCATTTCCAAAGTTCCAGAAGTCAGCTCCTATTTCCCCAATCCCCATTGTTAAGGTTATTTCACACATTTGTAATACAGTCAGATAATTCGGTTACATTCTGAATTCCATGCTGGGATCTCTTAACTTCCTAAATGATTTTTTTAAATATGCACACATTGAGGTTTACTCTCAGTGCTGTAAGGTTCTGTGGCTTTTGACATATGCATAGTGTCCTGTGTCCACCATTACAGAATTACACCCAATAGTTCCACTGCCTAAAAAATTCCTCTGCTCTTCACCTATTTAACACTCCCCCAACTCCCAAAGCCCTGGAAATCATTAATCTGTTTGTTATCTTTTTTTTTTTTGAGACGGAGTCTCACTCTGTCGCCCAGGCTGGAGTGCAGTGGCGCAATCTCGGCTCACTGCAAGCTCCGCCTCCCGGGTTCCACCATTCTCCTGCCTCAGCCTCTCCAAGTAGCTGGGACTACAGGCGCCCGCCACCACACCCGGCTAATTTTTTTTTTCTTTTTTTTTTTTTTTTTTTTAGTAGATATGGGCTTTCACCGTGGTCTCGATCTCCTGACCTCGTGATCCACCCGCTTCGGCCTCCCAAAGTACTGGGATTACAAGTGTGAGCCACCGTGCCCAGCCTGTTATCTTTTTCTTATCTTTTTTTTTTTTTTTTTGGCTTTTTCCAGAATGTCATATAAATGGAATGATACAGTATTCAGCCTTTTCAAATTGGGTTCTTTCACTTAGTAATATGCATTAAAGATCCATCCAAATAGGATCAACCATAAAAAAAAAAGTTTCACCTGTGTCTTTGCATGGCTTAATCATGCATTTCTTTTTATAGCTAAGTAATACTCCATCATATAGATGTACCACAGTTTATTTATCCATTTACTTATTGAAGGACTTGGTTGCTTCCTGTTTGTATGCAGGATATTTTGTGAAAATAAGTTTTCAAATCAATTCAGTAAATACCTAGAAGTGCAATTCCTGGCTTTTGTGATAAGACTATGTTTAGCTTTGTAAGAAACTGCCAAACTGTCTTCCAAAGTGGCTGTACTACATTACACTCAGACCAGCAATAAACAAGAATTCCTGTTGCTATTCATTCCCACCAGCAATTGGTATTGTTGGGGTTTTTTTTTTTTTTTTGGATTTTACCCATTCTAATTGGTGTGTAATGGTATCTCATTGTTTTAATTAGCATTTCTCTAATGATAAATGATATTGAGCACTGTAATATGCTTATTTCCCATTTACATATCTTCTTTAGTAAGATATCTATTCAGATATTTTGCCTATTTTAAAAAATTGGTTTACTTATTGTTGAGTTTACTTATTGTTGAGTTTCAAGTGTTCTTTATATATGTTGGATATAAATCCTTCCTCAAATGTGTGTTTTTCAAATATTTCTCCCAATCTATAACTTGTTTTTTTAATCTCTTAATAATCTTTCTGGTAGAGCAGAAGGCTTAAGGTTTAATAAAAATCTAACTTAACAACTTTTTCTTTCATGGCTCATGCTATTCATGTTGTACCTAAAAGCTCATCACTGAACCGAAGGTTATGCAGATTTTCTCCTATGTTTTCTTTTAGGAGTTTTATAGTTTTGCATTTTACATTAAAGTACATAATCTATTTTGAGTTAATTTTTGTAAAAGGCATAGGGTCTTTGTCCAGTTAATTCTTTTGAATACAAATGTCCCATTGTGCAAGCATCATTTGCTAGGAAGAAAAGAACATTTTTTCCAAAGGTTCCTTGTGCTATGAAAGCAAGTATAAATATACTATTTTGTCCCACCTCTTTAACACAAATGGTAGCATGGTATTCTCACTGTTCTATACTTTTTTCAATTAATGTAATAAGAAAGCTTTCTTATACACAGAGCATTTTCTTTATTTTTACTGTTTTCAATTTGATACATATTCTCCCACTCAAAATTAAAATCACTCACTTATCTACAACACAATTTCAAATTACAACTAGGTAAAGGCCCATTTTCTCAAGGCTAAGCCGGGCTTACATAGTGTGAAAGCAAGATTGAAAATCATATATGCAAAGAAGGCACTAAGTGTAAAGATAAGTAAGTAACAAGCGCTTACTTAATACAAAGTATGCCTCTTGTCAAAGAATTTACATGTCACTCGATAAAATAAAAACTTATAGAAAGATAGACAACAATACAACCTTGACCTTTAAAACAAGGAGAGGAGATCCACTCTTGAATGGTGATGTGAGAACATTTCAAAAAGAAGCTAGATGTAGAAGAATGACCTAGAATGGAGTGAGATGGGTAAGAGAAGTGCTTCAGGAGTGGGGAAAATGTAAAAACATGGAGAAAGAAATGTGTCTGGCATGCTCAGGCAACAAAGAAAGAAGAGGTATGAACAGCACTGACAATGTACACAAACAGATCAGAGGAGGTGTGAAGCAACAGAAAGGTAAGTTGGGGCTAGATTCATAGAACCAACCACTGACATATGGCCCTTTTCCTACAGCCTAGCAGTTCTCAAACCATTTTATGTTAGGACTGATAGGCAGGTATTGTTCAAACACTCCCACGGGTGTCACCAGTTATGCAAAATTTGTTTTCTTACCTCTAACTCCAGTCCTTTCTCCACCTCTCAGAAAGTGCATCATATCAGTGGCTCTATGGACCCTGACTCCACTCTAATAAGTTAGGGTCCTTTTTTTTTGAGACGGAGTCTCTCTGTTGCCCAGGCTGGAGTTCAGTGGCATGGTCTCGGCTCACTGCAAGCTCTGCCTCCGAGGTTCACACCATTCTCCTGCCTCAGCCTCCCTAGTAGCTGGGACTACAGGTGCCTGCCACCACATCCAGCTAATTTTTTTGTATTTTTAGTAGAGATGGGGTTTCACTGTGTTAGCCAGGAGAGTGCTTTTTTACATAAATAAATCACAAATTTATATCTCCATTCTAGACCTGTCTTCTGAACTGCTTACTTGCATAAACAACTACCTACTCAACATCTCTCCCTGAATACCCCAGACTCAGTACTCACAAGACATAACTCCTAATTCTTTCCCCAAAACCTGGGCCTCATCCGTTATATCTTATACCAGAACAGAAGCTAAAAACCTAAGCATTGTCTTTGACACCTTTCTCTCCGCAGAACCTGATGTGCACACCATCAGCAAGTTCTATCGCTTCTGTTCCAAAGTATCTACCACATTTATCCATTCCAAATCTCCTTCACAGCTATCATCCTTATCTTATCCACTAACATCTACTACTAG
Organism: Nomascus leucogenys; assembly: GCF_006542625.1. Classification (NCBI taxonomy): domain Eukaryota; kingdom Metazoa; phylum Chordata; class Mammalia; order Primates; family Hylobatidae; genus Nomascus; species Nomascus leucogenys. The sequence goes on along the minus strand of NC_044395.1, from coordinate 81,660,895 downwards.
CAACTATATAGATTCCTATCAGGTCTCACTGAATCCACGCCGGCCCATTCCAATCTATTCTACAGCCAAAGTTATCTTTTTAAAACAAGAATCCAATCATATTATCAACTTCTTCCAAGCACCCCCACTTCCAAGCTTAAAATCCATAAATGTCTTCTCATTCCTATTGGGCTCAAGCCTAGAAGTCTTAGGCATGGGCTTCAGGAACCTACATGCTCTAGCCCCTGCCTATCTTTCCAGTGTCAGCTTTCTCACTCTCTATCTTGCCCTCTACACACCAACGTTCTTTCAAGTCTTCAGACATATCATGATCCCTCCCACTACAATGTACTTGCTCCAACTACCTGGAAGGGTCTTATGCCATTCTTTCTCTAGCTAACTTCTACTCATTCAGCTCTCGCTTTTAATGTCACCTCCCCAGGAAGTCCACTGACATGCACTCCCCACCACCACCTAGGGTTTTTTTTAATGAGAATATGCTCCTTTCCTTCACAGCTATCTCTGTTTGTACTTACATATTTTTCTCATTATTTTGTTAACATCTGTCTCCCACTGGATAAGCTTTATGAACACATGGACTATATCTGTTTTTCTCACCATGGTCTCTTCAGAGCCTAGCATAACACTTAGCATAATTGTAGTGACTTAATAAATATTTTTGGATTAAATGAATAAATACAGTAATAAATATCTGGTTTGTAGTAACAGTAACAAATTACAGGTGGCATGCCTTAGTGCTGACTGTGATACAACAAAGGGTTGTGACACTGCAGTTGACAATCACCGTTACAGAAAATAAGTTACTCATCAAGGAGGTAATTCAGTAAAAGCACCATTTAAATAATAATAATAATAATGGCTAACATTTATCAAGTCTTACCACATACCACTTTAGTAATTACTTTATATACAATATTGAAGTAAATTCTTGGAACAACCCTCTAGAAGGAGGTACTATTATCATCTTCATTTAAATAGTGAAGAAAGCAAGTCAGAGAGAAGTGAAATGATGACCAAAGACACAAAACTAGGAAAATGATGCCTAAGCCAGGCCCTCTTGAAAGAAAGAACTATGAGAATCAACACAGACCAATCTGGCCCATAATTGAAATTTCCACTATCCATAAGAGTCACTGGGAAGGCTGACATCATGAGCAGAGCGTTCAGTGGGATATGAGGCCAGCCACCATAAGCTGGAAATGAACTACCCTTAACAGAACCAACGTGGAACCCTCCTCTGTTCCTGGTGCTGATGGCTCCACAGTACTGGAGGATGAGTGGGGGTTGTAGGAAACATGTTCTAGTGGCTGCTTCTGTTAGGAAGATGAGCTCTCAATAAATATAGTGAGATAAATTTTATGGTAAAGTACTTATCATAACTGGCATGCTATAAGAACTCAATAAATGTCAGCTATTATTATTCTCATCATTATTTAAATGTTAATTTTCCTGAATTGCCTACTTGATAAGAACCTTTTATTTTCTACAGTGATTCTCAGCTTCAATGTCAAGGCAGTTGGATGTATCACCATCATCTTTGAGATGTGCCATATGTAATTTATTACTGCTAATAAAAGCCAGAGGTTCATTAAGGTATTCATTCATTTATTTCAAAAATATTAAGTCTCTACAATTTGCTAGGTGCTTTGCTAGGTTCTAAAGACACAATGATGAACAAAAACAGATATGATCCCTGTGTTCACAGAGCTTACAATCCAGTGGGAGACAGATGTTAACAAAATAATCACACTAATAAATGTAAAATTGAAAACGGATAAGTACTGCAAGAGAACATGGTTCTGTGACAAAGCCTGGATCAGTTTAAGTCACAATGGGATAAAGCCACCCAGCATGAAAAGCCCAGGCTAAACATGAGCATTGTGAAGAGTCTCATAAAAGTGTATGGTCACTAAGAAGAACAGTGCTTAGGAATGAGCTTAGAAGATGGAGCCCAGATGGGCCTAAGTGGTAGCAGTCATTCATAGTGAGACACTGAAACAGATGAGGGCTATGTAGTAAATCTCTCAGAGGGCCATTAGTAAGACCAGTGTAGCAAGCTCCCACCCAGCCCACTTGCTATTACAGGAGCCTCCTCCACACCCAGTACCACTAGTGGAAATAATGACTAAACATTCCCACCCCCTACCCTGAATTCCCTGTTCCCTCCTCAGGAGAGGACACCTGGATCAGGTGAATTCATCTATAAAATCTATTTGCCTAGAGCTAATATATGTAAGTTAACATTTGCCTAAAGCAGCTCTATCTGAAACCAAATTTGACAAAAACCAATTTACCTTCCTATCACATGTGAATTCTTATAAATTTCACAAACATGAATTTTTATATTAATGGTACTATTAGGGGAAATTACCATTAAGTAAACTGGCCATTAGGTAAATTGATTTTAGAATCATTTATTTTGGGCAAACTTGAAACACCTAAGCCCAATCTGCAGCAGTTCAAAAAGGTAGATGAGATGGCTGTGTCATAGGGCTTTCTCTCACTGTCAATAAAACCCTAGAAAGCTAATATACCCAGGGTCCCCCCCACCTTCCAAAACAACTAGTGGGCTTCAAAATTAATCAACTTATCCTGTGCTACCATAATTCCTGTAATGTTCTTCATCTCCACAATGCCCACTAAGGGCTGAAAGAGCTTACTGGCCACCATCACCATGAAGCTGCCTTTATCAAATTTTTGATAAGCTCAATTCATTCAGGTATCAAGGAGGCAGAGCCACTGTAAACACTTTAAAAGTGTTCCTCAAACGTGAAGGTGCACATGAGTCAACTTGTCAAAATGCAGGCTCTGATTCAGAAAGTCTGCTGGGGTCTGAGATATGGCATTTCTAATAAGCCCCAGGTGATGGTTTTGCTGCTGGTTTGCAGGCCACACTATGAGCAGCAACGTCTTACAAGATGAGTATGATTGTTAAGATGTGCAGGTTGAACTGGAGATGAAATTTTCTAGATATTAGAAGGCATTCTTCTCTGATCTTGGACATAAGAATGCAAGAAGATTCAGAAACTTACTCACATGTTCGTGGAGTTTGAAACAGTGAGGCAAACTTTCTCTGAGTTTGCCAAACAATGACTCTCAAACATTAAGAAAGCTTCAAAAGTCAAGTTCCCTAAAAAAGGTGATTGCTATGATTGGATATGGTTTGTCCCCACCAAAACTCATGTTGAAATTTGATCCCCAGTGTGGTGGTTTTTGGGGGGTGGGGCCTAGTGGGAAGTGTTTGGATCACATGGGTGTATCTCTCATAAATGAATGGGTACCTTTCACACAGTAGTGAGTTCTCGCTATCCTGAGACTGGAAAAGTTCTCACAGGAACAGATTAGTGATGGATTTGTGATAGAATAATTGTTTTCCACATAAGGAATTTTACAAATCACATAAAATATATCCCTGCCTACCTTGGAAATGCATTCTTAAGAAAAGAGTTCTCCCCTTTGATTACACCAAGAGTCTACACAAAAGCTATTTCAGGAGTCAAGTGTGGTGGCTCATGCCTGTAATCCCAGCAGTTTGGGAGTCTGAGGCAGGCAGATCACCTGAGGTCACGACTTCAAGACCAGCCTGGCCAACATGGTGAAACCCTGTCTCTACTAAAAATACAAAAAGTTAGCCAGGCGTGTTGGCACACACCTGTAATCCCAGCTACTTGGGAGGTTGAGGCACGAGAGTTGCTTGAACCCAGGAGGCAGAGAGCGGAAGAGAGAGCAAAAAGAAGAGCAGGTATTACTGAGGTGTTCCTCTCCATTCTTTCTCCTTTTTCCATAAATAGACCCACAGGAACACACCTTCTCACTTCAGTGATTCAAAAGCAGTTTCTCAGCTGAGGGCTGGAAAAAAAAAATTTTTTTTTTTTTTTTGAGACGGAGTCTCACTCTGTCACCAGGCTGGGTCTTGGCTCACTACAACCTCCACCTCCGAAGTTCGAGCAATTCTCCTGCCTCAGCCTCCCGAGTAGCTGAGATTACAGGCACGCGCCACCATACCCAGCTAATTTTTGTATTTTTAGTAGAGACAGGGTTTCACCATGTTCCCCAGGATGGTGTCGATCTCTTGACCTCGTGATCCACCTGCCTTAGCCTCCCAAAGTGGGGGGATTACAGGCGTGAGCCACTGCGCCCAGCCAAAATCCTTTATTATTACTTTAATTACAAAATGAAAAATAAAAACTTCACAGTGAAGAATCCTGGCAGGCTCCACCTTAACCAAGCAATCAAGGATAACATCACCAGTAATAAGATATATCAATATAAGGAATCCTTTGACATGATGCACAAAGAAAAGGCAACATCATTTCTATCGTATCCTTGCCAAAAAAAATAATAATAATCATGAGTAAATGTCAGAAACTCAAACTAAGGGCCATTGTACAAAATAACTGGCCATACTCTTCAAAAGTGTCAAAGTCATGAAGATAGGAAAGTCTGACAAATTGTAACATTTTTGAGATTAAGAAGAAATAGCAACTAAATGAAATGTGGGCTGGATGAGATTCTGAAACAGAAAAAGTCCTATATTCATTTAAAAAAAAAAAACCTGGTAAACTTCAAACAAGGTGTGGAATTTGATTAATAGTCCTGCAGCAGGCCAGGCGCGGTGGCTCACATCTGTAATCCAAACACTTTGAGAGGCCTAGGCAGGTAGATCATGAGGTCAGGAGTTGGAGACCAGCCTGGCCAAGATAGTGAAACCTTGTCTCTACTAAAAATACAAAAATTAGCCGGGTGTGGTGGCGGGCGCCTGTAATCTCAGCTACTCAGGAGGCTGAAGCTGAATTGCTTGAACCCAAGAGGCGGAGGTTGCAGTGAGCCGTGATTGCACCACTGTTCCCTAGCATGGGTGACAGAACGAGACTCTCTCTCAAAAAAAATAGTCCTGCAGCAATGTTAATTTCCTCATTTCCATAAATTTTATCATGGTTATGTAAGATGTTAATATTAGAGGAAACTGGGTGAGAGATACACAAGACTTGCTGTATCATTTTTGCAACTTCCTAAAATTAATGTCAAAGAAAAAGTTAAAAAATAAATCACTGTCTTCTCTCCTAAGAGGCCTAGCCAAGGAAGCCAAACCAGTGATTGACATCCCAATGGGAAAGGGTATTTTATCTTTTGTACTTGCAAAAAAGGAAAGACTAGATCCTCTGGACATTCTCTTTTGAATCATAGTTTTTTCCCAATAAAATCTTGGCTCATGGTTCTCCTTCTCATCTTCCTCAGGGATTGAGTTATTCTTATAATAAATCAACAGAAGCCATCCATTCACCCAGGTTAGAATTGTGAAATCCACATTCTACCTGTCACAGTTGAAGAAAAATGAAACCTTAAGAACAAATAGAAAGTGAGACACTAAAACTGACTCAAAGAAACTGACTGGAAAGAAAAAAAATGATGAGCATAAAACAGCATTAAAAATATTAAGAGTTCTCCTGTCCTACATGACATTGGGTGGACATCTCAGAGTGGGAAGGCCAGAAGGCAGGCAGAAGTGAGAATATAGATGATCATGAATTACTGGGTAAGAGGAACCCCAAGGCAGTTCCACAAAGCCCTTACCTGCAGCGATCCCAAACAAGAATTGAGCATGAACAAGGTCCCTAGGTTAAATTTTAGAAAAGTGCTAGGAAAATGGCTCCTCATACCAGTCATTAAGGTAATGACAAACTTGAGGGTTTTTTCAATTATTAACTCTCTTCTGGGTTTCTAGTGTTTGCAAGTTATATGTGGAGACTACATTTCAAATATGGCTGATTTTAATAGCTATTCCAAGAGTAGAACATGCAAGATAAACAAGATATTCAGAATATCTCGTTTAAATCATGCCCTTTAAACTTAGGACAGAAAGCGTGGGATCTAAACAATAATAACATTTGACAATTATTGAGTGTCTACGTGCCAGACATTGTCTTAAATCCTTAAAATATGCCCATTGGGCAGATATGATTATACCTAGTTTACAGATGAAGAAGCTGAAGTTCAAAGATATAAAGTTATCCAAGAAAACACAACCAGTAAGTGGTAGATCCAAGATAGAAACCCAAGTTTATATAACACTAAAGATGCCCTTTCTGCTCCATGACACTATGTCTAGGATATTGTAAAGGAAATGAAGTTTCTAGCACCAATAAAGAGATGCTGAAGCTCTTGAGAGTAGGTAGCATAGAGGCAAGAGCAGTTAGCAGTCTCCCTTTGGGACTAAGATATTTTTAATCTATGGTGCCCATCACAACAGAGGGAAGTCACTTAAACAGTTTTGCACAACCTCATCACTCCCCACAGAGAATATTGTGTTGTTAAAAATAAGAAAGACAGTACATATTAACTTAGGATGGAAGAAAATCATAACCAATTTACTTTTCTTCTTGGCACAGAGCTAAGACTCATTTCCCAGCCTTTCTTGCTAATCATACTAGGTGTGGCCATATGCTTGAGTTCCGGACAATGAAATGTCAGCAGAAGTAATTGATACGTGTGTACTGCTTCCAAGGCTGACCCTAAACCTCCTACATGCAATCCTCTTTCTGGTTGCTGGAATAAAGACAACCCTCAGAAACACCTGGAATACCACATGTTGAAGACGGAAGAATGACAAAGTGGACAGAGTCTGGGCCTCTAACTTTCCACTAGAAGAAGAGCTTCCCAGGACAGACACCTAGCCAGAAATACCTGAATTGGTCTTTCATGTGAGCAACATATAAATATGGTACATCCCTAGCTAAAACCATCAATGAGAAATACTTCCTAATTATAAGCCTCAAAAATCCCTCCAAGCCATATGGAAAAAGAAAGACTTACTTTCTCCTGCTTCATTTGATAACACAATAATGAGCACTGACAGTATCTACAGAGCTTTGGCACAAGAATAAAAACATAAGTTTATTTTGACACTGGTCACCCAGGCTTTTCTGATCATAGTACAGGGGGGTCCATGGAATTGGAAATTAGACATTAATGTCCTTGTCTTGGCAGGCACTATTAGAATCCCCATCTTAACACATGAAAACATTTAGACTCAGATAAACCAAGCCATGGTTCTTTCTGCACTCCCATTGCAAAACCAGGGCTGTGTCTTGGCAATTCCAGCATAAATCTCTCAAAGGTATTATAGTTAAACTAACTGCCAGTGAGTAATAGAGCCAGATCTGACACTCAGGTCTTCTGGGTGAATGTGTTATCGCATATCAAAAACATTTAACACACAAAAGTATACCTTCAGCAAATGTTAGTTCCCTTCAACTCAGCTAAATATAATCTCTCTACTGACATCCAGTCTGTCTCACTCTTCCATGCAAAGGTCTTGTTCACATGAACAAGCAAATTTAAGATGTATCAGGCAAATACCCAGATTGGTTCCACCAAAGCTCATTCTTGCTTGGAGGGGTTTTTATGGCAATAACTTCAGGGAAGGCCAGCTTCTATAGGTCAGCCTTTGGGTGATTTTCCTGAAGGGGTGTCAATCCCCCAACCAGTTCCTAATCCAGAATTGTGCAATAAAAAATAATTAACCAGAGAGGAGTGCCCAGAGAGGAGTCCAGGACCCTGTCAGTGAAAATCTGAAGAATGTTGGAGGCAGAGAACGCCAGCTGTCCCCTGGTGTGCACTCTCCCCTTTCCTTTAGTAACTGAATCTTAGTGAAGCACACGGCCATCTAGAATAAAGGCTACATTCACCACCTTCCTTACAGCTAGGTGTGGTCACGTGATCAAGCTCTCACCAGTGGGACACGAGTGAAAGTAATGTGTGTAAGGAGAATGCTCTCAACTTCTTGTTTTTCATGCTGGCATAGTGAGGGAATGGGACTGAACTGTCAAGAACCACAGGCAGAGGGCCATAATATAGAAGAAACTAGTTTCTCAACCCTGTAAAGTTGTCACATAAACCCTGGACTACTATATTAGTCCATTCTCATGCTGCTAATAAAGACATACCCGAGACTGGGTAATTTATAAAGGAAAGAGGTTTAATTGACACACAGTTCAGCATGGCTGGGAGGAATCAGGAAACTTATGATCATGATGGAAAAAGAAGCCAACACATCCTTCTTCACATGGTGGTAGGAAGAAGAAGTGCAGAGCAAAGTGGGGAAAGCCCCTTATAAAACCATCAGATCTTGTGAGGACTCACTCACTATCACAAGAACAGCATGGGGGACCACCTCCATTATCTAATCACCTCCCACAAGGTCCCTCTCCAAACACATGGGAATTACAATTCAAGATGAGATTTGGGTGAGGACATAGAGCCGGACCATATCATTCCACCCCTGGCCCCTCCCAAGTTTTGTCTTTCTCACATTTCAAAACATAAATATGCCTTCCCAACAGTTCCCCAAAGTCTTAACTTATTTCAGCATTTGCCCAAAAGTCCAAGTCCATATTCTTATCTGAGATAATGCAAGTTCCTTCCACCTATGAGCCTGTAAAATGAAAAGCAAGTTAGTTACTTCCTAGATACAATGGCCGTACAGGTATTGGCTTAATACACCCATTCCAAATGGAAGAAATTAGCAAAAACAAAGAGGCTGCAGGCCCATGCAAGTTCGAAATCCAGTGAGGCAATAATTAAATCTTAAAGCTGCAAAATAATCTCCTTTGACCCCATGTCTTACAACCAGGTCACGCAGATACAAGAGGTGGACTCCCATGGCCTTGGGCAACTCTGCCCCTGTGGCTTTTCAGGGTACAGTTCCCTTCCCAGCTGCTTCAATGGGCTGGCACTGAGTGTCTGCAACTTTTCCAGGTTCATGGCGCAAGCTGTCGGTAGATCTACCATTCTGGGGTCTGAAGGACAGTTGCCCTCTTCTCACAGCTCTACTAGGCAGTGACCCAGTGGGGACTGTGTGTGGGGGCTCTGACTCTACATTTCCCTTCTGTACTGCCCTAGCAGAGGTTCTCCATGAGGGCTCTGTCCCTAAAGCAAACTTTGCTTGGATATGCAGGCATTGCCATACAGCCTCTGAAATCTAGGCAGAGGTTCCCAAACCTCAATTTTTGACCTCTGTGGACCTGCAGGCTCAACACCACATAAAGGCTGCCAAGACTTGGGGCTTGCACCCTCTGAAGCAATGGCCTGGCTCAGGAAACCATTTTTCTTTCCTAGGCCTCTGGACGTGTGATGGGAGTGGCTGCCACTGAGGTCTCTGACATGCCCTGGAGACATTTTCCATATTGTCTTAGTGATTAACATTGGGCTGCTTGTTAGTTATGCAAATTTCTGCAGCTGGTTTGAATTTCTCCCCAAAATGGATTTTTTCTATCGCATTGTCAGTCTACAAACTTTCCAAACTTTTATGCTCTGCTTCCTCTTGAATTCTTTGCTGCTTAGAAATTTCTTCTGCCAGATATCCTAAATTATCTCTTTCAAATTCAAAGTTTCACAGATCTCTAGGGCAGAGGCAAAATACCAACAGTCTACTTGCTAAAGCATAACAAGAGTCATGTTTGCTCTATTTCCCAACAAGTTCCTCATCTCCATTTGAGACCATCCCAGCCTGGACTTCATTGTCCATATTACTATCAGCATTTTGGGCAAAGCCATTCAACAATTCTCTAGGAAGTTCTAAACTTTCCTACATCTTCCCGTCTTCTGGGCCCTCCAAGTGACCAGGAAGTTCCAAACTTTACCACATTTTCCTACCTTCTTCTGAGCCCTCCAAACTGTTCCAACCCCTGCCTGTTACTCAGTTTCAAAGTTGCTTCCACATTTTCAGGTATCCTTATGGCAGCAACCCACTCCTGGCACCAATTTACTGTAGTAGTTTGTTCTCACACTGCTAATGAAGACATACTTGAGACTGCGTAATTTATAAAGGGAAGAGGTTTAATTAATTCACAGTTCAGCTTGGCTGGGGAGTCCCCAGGAAACTTGCATTCATGGCAGAAGGAGAAGCAAATATGTCCTTCTTCACATGGCAGCAGGAAGAAGAAGTGCAGAGCAAAGCAGAGGAAAGCCCCTTATAAAGCCATCAGATCTCATGAGAACACATTCACTATCATGAGAACAGCATGGGGGGAATCACCTCCATGATCTAATCACCTCCCACGAGGTCCCTCTCCCAACACATGGGATTACAATTTGTATTACAGCTCAGGATGAGATTTGGGTGAGGATGCAGAGCCAGGCCATATTAACTACCTACATTCAAACTGCTGCATGAAAGAGTATTACCCTTCCATCTTGTTTAAATCATTGTTGTTTGAGTACTTGCTTCAGTAGTCACTCCTGTATCCTAACCAATATAGATTGTGTGAGGCTTTCTTAGGGGCAGGTGCAGGGACATTTCTGAAGGATTTCCATGAGCCTTGGCTTGACTTCCACCTCTGGTTGTGCGGCTGTCTTCTCTCTATGGCTTTTTTGAGAGAGGGCATACAGTATAGCTGGCCTCCAGTGATTCCCACATACTTGGCAGAGTATTTGCATTAGAATCACCTGGAAATTTATTTAAAACTGACATTCCCAGACCAAATTCCCAGGCACTCAGATTCAGGAGATTTATAACAATTTCCAAATTATATATTTAAAAGCTCTCCAAGCAATTAAAATATTCAGCCATGTCTTCTGTGCCTTCTGAAATCCAAGGGGATTTGGCTGTACGTGTGGAAAAAGACTCAATGTTTCCATGTGACCCTCCCTGCAGTCCTACTACTGCTGCCCTTTCCAGACTGATATGGTTTGACCCTGTGTCCCCACCCAAACTTCACCTTGAATTGTACTCCCATATTTACCACATGTTGTGGGAAGGACCCAGTGGGAGATAATTGAACCATATTGTTCTAGTAGTAGTAAATATAAGTCTCACGAGATCTGATGGTTTTATCAGGGGTTTATGCTTTTGCATCTTCCCCATTCTCTCTTTGCCTGCTGCCGTTCATGTAAGACGCAACTCGATCCTCCTTGCCTTCCACCATGATGAGAGGCTTCCCCAGCCATGTGGAACTGCAAGTCCAATTAAACTTCTTTCTTTTGTAAATTGCCCAGTCTCAGGTATGCCTTTATCAGCAGCTTGAAAACAGACTAATACACAGACCTTGTATTTTCTGCTGTTTACTGTACTATTTTCCTTCATGGTTCGTTTATGACCCTGTCACTGGCAGAACTGTTCTCTTCAGCTTTCCAGGCCAAGCTCTTAGGTGTATGACCAGAGCTCATGCTCCCCACTGCAAACTGGACCTACTTTAGACCTCTTTACTCCCCACTGCATCATTCATTCATTCAGTCTATATTACTACAAGACCAAGGTCTTTAAGCAAAGCTGAGCACAGAAGACTTCCAATGATCTTACCACTTCCAATTTTCCAGCTTCATCTCCAATCTTTATCTTCCCACCCTGCACTGGTAACCACTGTTCCTGGTGACTGGAATGTTCTTCTACTCCTGGATACCTGGCAAATCATACCCAGTCTTCAAGACTCACCTACATCATCCACATGAAGGACTGTAAGAACTACCTTGCTACTCCTGACACTGGTGAACTGTCAAAATCTGCCAAAAATCAAGCTCCACAATTTTCATTTTAAACAGATGAATCTATTAAAATATATCTGAGGTGTTTCACAGTGGGCCACACCTGTAGGCCCTGGGCATACCTGCCCCAAGAATGACTCTTGCTCAAAGGCTTCCTGTCTCAGAAGAAAAAAAAGTTTGTTGCAGTCATTCAACCAAAATACACTAGGCATTTATGCTATATCATGCCCTGCCAGGGAATGAAGGTAGAAAATTTAATCATCTGATTGCTAATGGCTTCCATCTGCTATACCATCGATTTGATTTCTTTCTGTGAGGACTTAATGTCTGTTACTCAAGTGCTCTCTGAGTTCTGACTATGCCAGTTTACCAAGCCATTCCCTTGAGCTTACCTCTTCAACTTCTGCATGTCTCCTGGAGTCTGTCTGCCTGGTTTCCAACCTACTATTTTGCCCATGAGTCATTCTCGTATATGCTCCCTGACCCTCAGTCTACTCTTCACTGCTAGTTATCATCTGCTCCCGTCCACTCCTAGACTGACTTGGGGACACTCAGGGACCCAGTATGAACTTAACTAAACACAGTGGCCTGATTAAGCACTTTAATATCCTTGGTAGAAGCCTCTTAGAAGAAAAGGGAAAAATGGAAAAGAACTGGACATAGTACTACTGCCTACCCAGTGGGAACTAGAGAGAGGCCCTCAGCTAATCTCTTTGAGGGTATTAAATAAGAGCTTTCTGATGGCTCTTCTTCATTTGCTAAGCAAGCGTTCCCCAGTAACATACAAATGAACAAGACAGCAGCCCTGGTATTCAGATTAAGCAATATGTGAATCACTACACAACCCAGGCTGAGCCTGTTGGTATGTAAGTTATTGCTGCCCTTTTTAAAAATTTCATTAAAGTGTTTGAAGGTTATCTCACTTTAAAGATCTAGCTGCTGAGGCTCAATTAAAATTCCAACGTGTCAGAGTGAGAAAAAGCCCCAAGTGGAGATGTAACTTCATCCTGAGTTTTAAACATATGAAAACAGCTGGACATTTTATAATCATAACAAGTCCTTTTGGAGACGGACATTATTACCCTACAATCAATTCAAGATGTTTTACAATCCCTCTGCCAGCATGTGAAACCCTTATGTACTTCATATAAGGAGCTGGTTATGAGTTGATAATACTCACTGCAGAAGAATGAATACATCCTCACCTTCCCCAACCTCATCATAATCATACTTAAGCTCAGTCAGGCACTTGACACATCTTACTGTAGTGTGGGAGCCTGAGAGCAAGTTGCTCAGTGGTAAACTCTCCCAGAAATGAGGCTGGCTAGTAATTTGTATTCTAGAGACAGGTGGAGGAAGGAGAAGGGTGGAGGAGGGAAAGGAGTAATGCATCATGCCTTTGTCTTTGATGTCATGCCCATAATCATTCCCTTCCTCCACCTACCTCTGCAACCCACAACTTCTCCACCTGGTAAACTCTGACTCATGCTTCAAGTCCCAGTTTAAATGCCATCTCCTCTATAAAGCCTCCCTTGACTTTCCCTGGAAGGGTTAATGTCTCCCTTCTCTTCCTGCTTCTCAATAGGGCAAATATTGATGGGGCATCTACAAGGTGCCATGCATTGTTCAAAGTGCTTGGGATATAGCAGTGAACAAACCAAATAGAATTTCTGCACTCAAGTTGTTTATCTAACAGAAAAGAGAGAGAAACAAAATAAATATATATTGTGTTAGGTGACAAGTTTATAAAACATAAATCAGAATAATGGGGATACAGCATGGCAGGGGCAGAGAAGGGGCTATGCTAGAGACAGCTATCAAGGAAGGCTTCTCTAATAAGGTGTAAATCTGTGAAAGGAGATCCGAATAAGTAATCGGAGAGTCCTATGAGGAAAAGGGTATTCTATTCTTTGACAAGAGAAATAGGTACAAAGGGCTTGGGGCAGGGGTAAGAGGAAGCTGGACATGCCTGTGAACAACAGGGAGGCCACTGTGGCTGAGCTGAGTGACAATGTAGTAGGGGCAGGAGATGAAGTCAGAAGGGCAGGAAGGAGCCAGATCCCACAGAAACACAGCCTTGGTAAGGACTTTGGATTTTATTATGAATTAGTGGAGAAGAAATTTAAGAGTGCTAACCAAAGGAGTGACATGATATCACTCGTTTCTTTTGTAATACATATTATGGTGTGCTGTAACTGTTGAGTGATCTGCCTCTCACAAGGGTACATCTCAATCTCCCCAGCTCCTAGCACAGCACCTAGTTTATAATAGGTATTTAATAACATTTTAGAGAAGAAAAGAGCAGAATGAATAAAAGACCGTAAACTGCCACAGGCCTCCAGAGCATACAGGACTGTCTGCCTTCCACTAATATTTGTCAGGGAAGGATTAGCCTCATAAATTCCGTATATACCTGTGGTTACCTCATGTCAGGCTTTCAAAACATCACTGTTCTCCAAGCACGAGAATAAGCAACTATTCTAGTCTCCCAGAAACAACAATGCATTAAGAGATGTCACTGAAAAAGGTTGCTCAATGTTCCTGTAACCAGAAATTTGGGGCCATAAAATCAGCCTTCAAAACTGATATAGGGTCCAAGTTCCATTGTCACTACAGTCTAGATTGAGAACCTTATGTCACTCTCCAGTAAGACTTACTAAAGATCCTCTTGAAGTCTGCCTGAAAGGAGCTCAAGGAATCAAGCAGATCATCTCTTTGTCCCTTAGGCACCACACAACTATAGTTAATAACTCTTTATGTCCCCAGAGTCCTCTGAAAGATGAAAAATGAAACTATTTTTAACCCCTGGAGTTGCTGTACTTACTGTATTTCAAATCCTTTGCAAAAAAAGTGGGAAAAGATATTGACAAATTCTCACAGCTTTCTTCAAGTTTTAAGGTGTCTGAATTTCAACCAGATATAGCCCACCCACTTCTGGGGTCTACACTGGCTTAAAGAAGGGGAACTTATCATTAAAGGCTTAATGTTATATTTTTCATTTACTGGACAGCTCAGAGGTTATTTATCTTACCCTCATCTGAAACTTTCAGACAATTTTAAAAGTCTCATGTAACAATTTAGAAACAGACATTGCAATTGTCCAGCCCCCCTTTCTGCCTCTGAATCGTGACAAGTAGAGAGCTCCTACACATTGCCCTCAGTGGACCACAGGCCCAAGTGGGCACTGGACATCTTTGCAGCATTTAAACAATGGCCTTTTTCAGGAGCTGTTTTATGACTGACCTCAGAAAGACAAACTACAGGTACCAATCATGAATGCAACACTGTAATTGGGTTAAACCCCGCCAAGCCTTTCCTCTCACTGCCTGTTCTCTGACAACCTCACCTGTTCCACTATGTTCAGGGGTCCAAGACTCTGCTGCTTTTATCTAGACTGAAAGTCCATCATGGCCTTGAATCAATGCTGTACATGCAGCATTTTCCAATGTTTGTTAGCACACTACGTCAACTAAATGGCATTAAAAATACCTCCAAAGCACTGCATGATAAAAGTAAGTTGGGAAATGCTGGGTAAGTAAGTTTAAAGAGCCAGTAAAATATGCTGGTTAAGCAAATATGCTGAGGAGCCAGATACCTGGGTTTGACTCTGAGATCCATCACTTTACTAGCTGAGTGACTCTTGGCAAAGCAGCCAACAATCTATGCTTCAGTTTCCTCATCTGTGATGCAAGGGTAATAATACCTTACCGTTTTGTACAGATTAAATGCCACCACACATTTGAAGTACCTAGCACAGGGCCTAGTACTTTATGACATGATTTGAAGAGCTCTCAATATGCTAATATTTATTGTGATTTTCCAAGAAAGAGAGTCATGCTTCCCAAATGTATTTAATCTTGTAACTCTTCTTTTCTAAGGGCGACTTACATGCCCAGTGGCCCTTGGGACCCATTTGGGAAACTCCCCAAGCCAGACAATGATATGTGCCCTAAGTCAGGCTAGAATTACATCAATCTCAACATATCCAGCTCAGCAAAACTGTAATTACTACCATGAAGTAATACTAAAGGTAAGAGATGAGAAAGGATATTTAAAGATAACTCACCAGTTAAAATCATTAGATGTCTTCCCAATCTGATTTCAAATTCTTCAAATTTGGTTTTGCATTGTGGCTCTGCCATTTTCTATATGTACGACTTTGGACACATTACTCAATTTCTCTGAACAGCAGTTTCCCAATTCCAAAGACAAAAAAAAAATAATAGCAGAGGTTGCTTCTCTTATATGGGATGAAACAGACTTCAAACCAACGACATTAAAAAAGGACAAAGAAAGACATTACATATGCTGAAAAGTTCAATTCAACAGGAAGACTTACTTATCATAAATAGATATGCACCCAAAAATGGAGCACCCAGATTCATAAAACAAGTGCTTTTAGATCGACAAAAAGATGTAGAAAGCCACACATAATAGTTGGGGACTTCAGCACCCCACTGATAGTATTAGATCACTGAAAAAGAAAACTAACAAAGAAATTCTAGACTTAAATTCAACACTTGACTATTTGAAGCTAATACACATCTATAGAATACTCCATCCATCAAACACAGCATATACATTTTTCTCATCTGAACGTGAGACATTCTCTAAGATCAACCACCTGTTTTTCCATAAAGCAAGTCATACCAATGATACTCTCAGACCACAGTGGAATAAAAATGGAACTCAATACCAAGAAGATCTCTAAAAATCACACAACTACATGGAAATTAAAGAACTAGTTCCTGAATGACTTTTGAATAAACAATGAAAATAAGGCAGAAAAAAAAATCTTTAAAACAGAGACACAACATATCAAAATATCTGGGAGGAAGCAAAAGCAGTATAAAGAGGAAATGCCTACATCAAGAAGTTAGAAAGATCTCAAATCAACAATTAACATAACAGCTAGAGGAATAGAAAGGCCAACAACAAACTAACCCCAAAGTAAGCAGAAGGAAATAAGTAACTAAAATCAGGAGAAAACTAAAGGAAATTGAGATCCAGGAATCCATACAAAGGATCAACAAAAGCAAAGATTGGATTTTTGAAAGGATAAAGAAGATTGATAGACTGCTAGCTACACTAACAAAGAAAACAAAGAGAAGATCCAAATAAGCACAAACAGAACTCACAAGGGTGACATTACAACTGATATCAAAGAAATACAAAAGATCCTCAGAGACTATTATGAACACCTTTATGCACACAAACTCGAAAATCTAGAGGAAATGGATAAATTCCTGGACACACACAACTTCCCAAGATTGAATTAGGAAGAAATTGAAATCCTGAACAGACCAACATCAAGATCTGAAATTTAGTCACTAAAAAAATTACCAAGCAAAAAAAAAGCCCTAGACCAGACAGACTTACTGCCAAATTCTACCAAACATACAAAGAAGAGTTGGTACCAATTCTACTGAAACTATTCCAAAAACTAGAGTAGGAAGGACTCCTCCCTATTTCATTCTAAGAAGCCAACATCACCCTGATACCAACATCTGGCAAAGACACAACAAAAAATGAAAACTACAGGCCAATATCACTGATGAACATAGATGTAAAAATTCTCAACAAAAAACTAGCAAACTGAAACGAGAAGCACATCAAAAACTTGATTCTTCATGATTGAGTGAGCTTTAATCCTGAGATGCAGTTGTTTCAATGTATGCAAATCTACAATAAACAAAACTAAAAACAAAAATCATATGATCATCTCAATAGATGTAGAAAAGGCTTTTGGTAAACTCCAATATCCCTTCATGATAAAAACCTTTAACAAGCTAGACATGGAGAAACATCAAAGTAATAAGAGCCATCTATGACAAACCAACAGCCAACAACATTCTTAACCGGTAAACACTGGAGGTATTCCCTTTAAGAATTGGAATAAGACAAGGATGCCCATGCTCACCACTCCTATTCAACATAAGACTGGAAGTTCTAGCCAGAGCAATGTAGCAACAGAAATAAATAAAAGGCATCCAAATATGAAAAGGATTTAAATTCTTTGTTGACAACATGATTCCATACCTAGAAAACCCTAAAGACTCCACTAAAAGACTCCTGTAACTGACAAATGACTTCAGTAAACTTTCAGGATATAAAATCAATGTACAAAAATCAGCAGCATTTCTATATACCAATAATGTTCAAACTGAGAGCCAAATCAAGAACTAAATCTCATTTACAATAGCCACAAAAAAAATAAAATACCTAGGAACAAATCTAACCAAAATGAAAGATCTCTACATGGACAACTATAAAACACTGTTAAAAGAAATTACAGATGACACAAACAAATGGAAAAACATTCCATGCTCATGGATTGGAAGAATCAACATTGTTTAAATGGCCACATTGCCCAAAGCAATCTATAGATTCAATGCTATTCCTGACAAACTACCAATGTCATGTTTCACAGAATTGTAAAAAATTACTAAAATTCATATGGAACCAAAAAGAGCCCAAATAGCCAAAACAATACTAAGCAAAAAGAACAAAGCTGAAGGCATCACATTACGTGACTTCAAACTATGCTATAACACTATAGTAATAAAAACAACAAGGTACTGGTACAAAAACAGACACATAAACTAATGGAATAGAATGGAGACCCTGAAAATAAAATTACACACCTACGATCATCTGATCTTTGATAAAGTTGACAAAAATAAGCAATGGGGAAAGGGATCCCCATTCAATAAATGTTGCCAGGATAACTGACTAGGCATATGCTGAAGAATGACACAGGACCCCTACCTTTTACCATATATAAAAATTAACTTAAGATGGATTAAGGACTTAAATGTAGGACCTCAAATTATAAAATTCCTAGAAGAAAATCTAGGAAATACCATTCTGGACATCGAATTTGGCAAATAACTTATGGCTAAGACCCCAAATGCAATTGTAACAAAAACAAAAATTAACAAGTGGGACCTGATTAAACTAAAGAGCATCTGCACAGCAAGAGAAACTATTAACAGAGTAAAAGACAACCTACAGAATAGGAGAAAATATTTGCAAGCTATGTATCTAACAATGGTCTAATAACTACAATCTACAAGGGACTTAAATCAACAAGCCAAAAACAGCCCCATTTAAAAAATGGGCAAAGGACATGTACAGATACTTCTTAAAAGAAGACATGCGAGTGGCCAAAAAACATAAGAAAAAGTGCTCCACATCACTAATCATTAGAGAAATGCAAACCACAGCCAGGCACGGTGGCTCATGCTTGTAATCCCAGCACTTTGGGAGGCTGAGACGGGTGGATCACCTGAGGTCAGGAGTTTGAGGCCAGCCTGACCAACATCAAATCTGTCTCTACTAAAAATACAAAACCCTGTCTCTACTAAAAATACAAAAATTAGCCAGGTGTGGTGGCAGGCTAATTTTCAGCTACTCAGGAGGCTGAGGCAGGAGAATCATTTGAACCTTGGAGGTGGGGGTTGCAGTGAGCCGAGATTACGCCACTGCACTCCAGCCTGGACAACAGAGAGAGACTTTGTCTCAAACAAACAAACAAACAAACAAACAAAAAAAAACAGGGAAATGCAAACCAAAACCACAACGGGCCCGTCTCACACTAATCAGAATGGCCACTATTAAAAAGTCAAAAAAATAATAGATGCTGGCAAGGTTGTAGAGAAAAGAGAACATTTACACACTGTTGGTAAGAATTTAAAGAATGTAAATTAGTTCAGCCACTGTGTAAAGCAGTTTGGCAATTTCTCCAAAAACCTAAAACAGAACTACCATTTGACTCAGCAATCCCTTTACTAGGTATATATCCAAATGAAAACAAATCTTTCTAACAAAAAGACACATGAGCTCGCACGTTTATTACAGCACTAGTCACAAGAGCAAAGACATAGAATCAATCTAGGTGCCCACAAACAGTGGACTAGATAAAGAAAATGTGGTACATAAACGCCACGGAATACTATGCAGACATAAAAAAAAAAAAGAATGAAATTATATCCGTTATAGCAACATGGATGTAGCTGAAGGACATTATCCTAAGTGAATTAACACAAGAACAGAAAACCAAACGTCACATGTTCTCACTTATAAGTGGGAGCTGAACATTGGGTACATATGGACACAAAGATGAGAAAAATAGACAGGGGCGACTATTTAGAGTGGTGGGAGGGTGGAGGCAAGAGCTGAAAAACTTCCTAGTAGGTACTGTGCTCAGCACCTGGGTGACAGGATCAGTTGTACTCCAAACCTCAGCATCACACAATATGCCGCTGTAGCACACCTGCACATATACAACATAAACCTAAAATAAAAGTTGAAAATTTTAGGCCGGGCGTGGTGGTTCACGCCTGTAATCCCAGCACTTTGGGAGGCCAAGACGGGCAGATCACGAGGTCAGGAGATTGAGACCATCCTGGCTAACACAGTGAAACCCCGTCTCTACTAAAAATACAAAAATTAGCCAGGAGTGGTGGCAGGCACTTGTAGTCCCAACTACTCGGAGGCTGAGGCAGGAGAACGGCGTGAACTGGGGAGGCAGAGCTTGCAGTGAGCCAAGATTGTGCCACTGCACTCCAGCCTGGGCGACAGAGCAAGACACTGTCTCTACAAAAAAATAATAATAATAAATAAAAAATAAAAATTGAGATTAAAAAAATACCTATCATATCTTAGTTGTGATAAAGACAAAATTAGATAATGAAGGTAAAATAATTAATATATACTAAGGATCAATCAAATTCACTTCCCTTTTCATTATGTCTCAAGAGAAGTGCAAATTCAGCCTGAAAGCTGATACCACTTAAGGGTAGACAGACCAACAGCTCCAGTTTTTAGCTCAAGATTCATCTGTGAACAATGCTGGAGTAAAAAAGCACAAAATGAATTCATTTTCTCTTTTTAACAAATACATAATCATGTTTTGAATGCTGGAAATAGCTACGGAGCATCCCCACCTCTTGTTGGTTTGAATCAAGATAAACTCAAGACACTGAATATATAATATTCAGAAATAAATAAATTATTCCATATTCCCAAAGCTGAGAGCTGAGTACCCAGAATCAAATCAGAGCAGAACTAAAAGAGACAAATGAGCCAGCAATGGTTTTTTTTATCATATCCTCTTCAAACTCACCATGTATATCTACTAACTACTTCTATAGAGCCAATTCTGCTAAACCTACAATGACTATACAGACTTTCAAGGAAAGTTATTCTAGGATAATTTATTGTCCTATTTCCCAGTTAGTCAACAACACATTCCAAGGATTCCATGATTTCAGAAACTAAACCCAATCTTCTGGATTAAGAATTATCTCTAAAGTCAGCCTAAAATTATTTATCAGAGTATATGTTCCCTAGACTCTGACTTTAGAAAATATGGTCACCCATGGTCATAAGAAAAATGAAATGTCCTTGGAGTAACCTGTGGGAAACAATATAATGAAGCTTCAAAAATAAGCTCTGTTTTGAAGGTATGATATATGGAATCAATTTAGCTTTCAGCTAGTTCCATCTCTTTCCTCTAGTTCTTTCATCCTTTCTCAATCTGAAGAGTACCTAATCCAAACCAGGATTTCTGAACTGACCTCCTCCTTTAACAACATAAATGCCAGCATACTAAATAAACTCTTTGCACAACTACCTAAGAGCTCTCTCTAAAAATAACCATCTTAGCTTGTTGCTTTACTGTATAAAGAAGAATTAATACTAATTCATGTCAAAATATTAAAAAAAAAACTGAATTAGACGGAATTCTTCCAAACTCATTCTATAAGGCCAGCATCACACTGACAAAGCCAGAAAAGGATACACATATACAAAATAACAAAAGCAAAAACAATAACATAAACTACAGACCCATATCCCTGATGAATATAGATGCAAAAATTCTCAAGAAAATACTATCAAAGTGAGTGCAAGAGTACATCAAAAAAGATCCTTCACCATTATCAAGTAGGATTCATCCCAGGGATGCAAGGATGGTTCACCATATGCAACACAATAAGCATGATGCAGCACATGAACAGAATGGAGGAAAAAAAATATGATCATCTCAATAGATGCAGAAAAAGTGTTTTATAACATTTAACACTCCTTTATGTTGAAAATTCTCAACAAATTAGGTATAGAAGGTACATACTTCAACATAATAAAGGTCATATATAACAAATTCACAGCTAATATCATACACAATGAGGAAAAGCAGAACGCTTTCTCTCTACAATCTGGAAAAAGATAATCTGGACAATCTATCACCACTTTTGTTGAACATATTACTGGAAGTCCTAGCCTAAATAATAAGGCAAAATAAAGAAATAAAGAGCATCCAAGCTAAAACAGAGAAAATTAAATTGTCCTTGTTTGCAGACAACAAAATTTTATATATATTATATAAAACCTCAGAGACATCACCACAAAAACTGTAAGAACTAATAAATTTGATAAGGTCTCAGGCTACAAAATCAACAGGCAAAATTAGTAACATTTCCATATGCCAATAATTGATTATTTGAAAAAAATCAAGAAAGCAATCCAATTTACAGTAACTATCAAAAATATTACCCAGGAGAAAAGTTAACCAAGGGGGTGAAAGACCTCTACAATGAAAACTATAAAACATTGATGACAGAAATTGAAGAGGACACAAAAAATGGAAAGACAGTCAAATTTCATTAATTGGAAGACTTAATATTGTTTAAATGTCCATACTACTTAATCTACAGATTCCATGCAATCCCTATCAAAATACTAAGGACATTCTTCATAGACATAGAAAAAAAAATCCTAAAATTAATATGGAACCTCAAAGAGTCTCAAATAGCCAAAACAACCTTGAGCAAAAAGAAAGCTAGAGGCATCACACTACCTCACTTCAAAACATACTACAAAGATATGATAACCAAAACAACATGATACTGGCATAAAAACAGACATGCAACAATGGAAAGGGATTTGAAACAAAGGTGTTGAGTAAACACAATGGAGACAGGACAGTCTCTTCAATAAATGATGCTGGAAAAACTGGATACCCAAATGCAAAATAATAAAATTAGACCCTTATTTCTTAACATATATAATAATTAACTCAAAATGGGCCAAAGACATAAGACCCAAAACTATGAAACTACCAAAAGAAAACATGTGCGAAAGCTCCATGATGGTGGTCAAGGCAAGGATTTTTTGGATAAAAGCTCAAAAGCATAATCAATAAAAGCAAACATAGACAAATAGGATTGTATCAAACTAAAGGCTTCTGTACATCAAAGGAAACAGTCAACAGAGCAAAGAGACAGCCTATAAAATGAAAGAATATATTTGCAAACTATACATCTGATAAGGGGTTAATACAAAAAATATATAAGAAACTAAAAAAACTCATTTAAAAAAAAAAACACAGTTACTTCTACAGTGTTGGTGGGAATGGAAACTAGAAACGCTACTATGGAAAAGAGTGTGAAGATTCCTTAAAGAACTAAAAGTAGAACTACCATTTGATCCAGCAATCCCACTACTAGGTATCTACCCAGAGGAAAAGAGGTCATTATACAAAAAAGAAACTTGCACATGCATGTTTATAGCAGCACAATTAGCAATTGCAAAATCATGGAACCAACCCAAATGCACATCAATCAACAAATGGATAAAGAAACTATGGTATATATATTATGGAATATTACTCAGCCATAAAAAGGAATGAATTAACAGCATTTGCAGTGATCTGGATGAGACTGGAGACTATTATTCTAAGTAAAGTAACTCAGAATGGAAAACCAAACATCATACGTTCTCACTGATATGTGGGAGCTAAGGTATGAGGATGCAAAGGCATAAGAATAATACAATGGACTTTGCAGACTTGGGAAGATGAGTGAGAGGGGGTGAGGGATAAAAGACTGCAAATATGGTGCAGTGTATATTGCTTAGGTAATGGGTGCACCAAAATCTCACAAATCACCACTAAAGAACTTACTCATGTAACCAAATACCACCTGTACCCCAATAACTTATGGAAAAATAAAAATAAATAAAATAAATGAAAAACGTTTTAAAGCCCAATTAACAAATAGGCAAAAGACCTGAGTAGACATTTCTCAAATTTGCATACAAATGGCTAACAGATATATGAGAAAAAAAAAGCTTGACATCACTAATCATCAGGGAAACACAAATTAAAACTACAATGAGCTACAATGGATACTCTCAAAAAATTAAAAGATAGCAAGTGCTGGCAAGGATGTGGAGAAAAAGGAATCCTCACACACTGCTGGTGGGAATGCAAATTAGTACAGCCATCATGGAACACAGTATGGAGGTTCCTCAAAAAACTAAAAATAGAACTACCATATGATCCAGCAATCCCACTACTGAGTACATATACAAAGGAAATGAAATCAGTATGTCAAAGAGATATATGCACTCCCATGTTATTGCAGCATTATTCACAATAGCCAAGATATTGAATCACTGTAAATGTCCATCAATGAATACATGTGTTTAAAATATGTGGTATATATACACAATGGAATACTATTCAACCATAAAAAAAGAATAAAATTCTGTCATTTGTGGCAACTTAGATGAACCTGAAAGACATTAAGTGAAATAAGCCTGATAGACAGAGACAAATACAGCATAATCTCACTTACATGTAGAATCTAAAAAGCTGTTCACAGAGAAGTAGAGAGTAGAAGAGTGGTTACCAGATTATGGGAAAAGGAGGAAGCAAGGAGAGGGGGAAAGAGATTGGTCAACTTTTACAAAGCTACAACTAGATACGAAGAACAAGTTCTGGTGTTCTATTGTACAGTTGGATAACTACACTTAACAACAATGTATTGTATATTTCAAAATAGCTAGAAGAGGCTCTTGAATGTTCTCATCACAAAGAAATTATAAACGTTGAGAGGGAGCCAAGATGGCCCAATAGGAGCAGCTGCAGTCTAAAGCCCCCAGCGTGAGTGACAACGAAGACGAGTGATTTCTGCATTTCCATCTGAGGTACCGGGTTCATCTCACTAGGGAGTGCCAGATAGTGGGCGCAGGTCAGTGGGTGCAGCGCACCACGTGCGAGCCAAAGTAGGGTGAGGCATTGCCTCACTCGGGAAATGCAAGGGGTCAGGTAGTTCCCTTTCCTAGTCAAAGAAAGGGGTGAGAGATAGCACCGGGAAAATTGGGTCACTCCCACCCTAATGCTGCGCTTTTCCAACAGGATTAAAAAACGGCACACCAGGAGATTATATCCTGCACCTGGCTCGGAGGGTCCTACACCCAAAGAGTCTCGCTGATTGCTAGCACAGCAGTCTGAGATCAAACTGCAAGGTGGCAGCAAGGCTGAGGGAGGGGCGCCCACCTTTGCCCAGGCTTGCTTAGGTAAACAAAGCAGCCGGGAAGCTTGAACTGGCTGGAGCCCACCTCAACTCAAGGAGGCCTGCCTGCCTCTGTAGGCTCCACCTCTGGGGGCAGGGCACAGACAAACAAAAAGACAGCAGTAACCTCTGCAGACTTAAATGTCCCTGTCTGACAGCTTTGAAGAGAGCAGTGGTTCTCCCAGCATGCAGATGGAGATCTAAGAACGGGCAGATTGCCTCCTCAATTGGGTCCCTGACACCCAAGCAGCCTAACTGGGAGGCACCCCCAGTAGGGGCAGACTGACACCTCACACTGCCGGGTACTCCTCTGAGACAAAACTTTCAGAGGAATGATCAGACAGCAGCATTTGTAGTTCACCAAGATCCGCAGTTCTACAGCCACCGCTGTTCTGCAGCCACTGCTGCTGATACCCAGGCAAACAGGGTCTGGAGTGGACCTCTAGCAAACTCCAACAGACCTGCAGCTGAGGGTCCTGTCTGTTAGAAGGAAAACTAACAAACAGAAGGGACATCCACACCAAAAACCCTTCTGTACGATACCATAGTCAAAGACCAAAAGTAGATAAAACCACAAAGATGGGGAGAAAAGAGAGCAGAAAAACTGGAAACTCTAAAAAGCAGAGCACCTCTCCTCCTCCAAAGGAATGCAGCTCCTCACCAGCAATGTAACAAAGCTGGACGGAGAATGACTTTGACAAGTTGAGAGAAGAAGGCTTCAGACAATCAAACTACTCTGAGCTACAGGAAGAAATTCAAACCAATGGCAAAGAAGTTAAAAACTGTGAAAAAAAATTAGACAAATGGATAACTAGAATAACCAACGCAGAGAAGTCAGTAAAGGAGAAGATGGAGCTGAAAGCCAAGGCGCGAGAACTACATGAAGAATACAGAAGCCTCAGGAGCCGATGCGATCAACTGGAAGAAAGGGTATCAGTGATGGAAGACAAAATGAATGACATGAAGCAAGAAGGGAAGTTTAGAGAATAAAGAATAAAAAGAAACGAACAAAGCCTCCAAGAAATACGGCACTATGTGAAAAGACCAAATACACATCTGATTGATGTACCTGAAAGTGACGGGGAGAATGGAACCAAGTTCAAAAACACTCTGCAGGATATTATCCAGGAGAACTTCCCCAATCTAGCAAGACAGGCCAACATTCAAATTCAGGAAATACAGAGAACACCACAAAGATACTCCTCGAGAAGAGCAACTCCAAGACACATAACTGTCAGATTCACCAAAGTGGAAATGAAGGAAAAAATGTTAACGGCAGCCAGAGACAAAGGTTGGGTTACTAACAAAGGGAAACCCATCAGACTAACAGCGGATCTCTCGGCAGAAACTTTACAAGCCACAAGAGAGTGGGGGCCAATATTCAACATTCTTAAAGAAAAGAATTGTCAACCCAGAATTTCATATCCAGCCAAACTAAGCTTCATAAGTGAAGGAGAAATAAAATACATTACAGACAAGCAAATGCTGAGATATTTTGTCACCACCAGGCCTGCCCTACAAGAGCTCCTGAAGGAAGTACTAAACATGGAAAGGAACGGCTGGCACCAGCCACTGCAAAAACAAGCCAAAATGTAAAGACCATCAAGGCTAGGAAGAAACTACATCAACTAAGGAGCAAAACAACCAGCTAACATCATAATGACACGGCCAAATTCACACATAACAATATTACCTTTAAATGTAAATGGACTAAATGCTCCAATTAAAAGACACAGACTGGCAAATTGGATAAAGAGTCAAGACCCATCAGTGTGCTGTATTCAGGAAACCCATCTCACGTGCAGAGACACACATAGGCTCAAAATAAAAGGATGGAGGAAGATGTACCAAGCAAATGGAAAACAAAAAAAGGCAGGGGTTGCAATCCTAGTCCCTGATAAAACAGACTTTAAACCAACAAAGATCAAAAGAGACAAAGAAGGCCATTACATAATGGTAAAGGGATCAATTCAACAAGAAGAGCTAACTATCCTAAATATATATGCACCCAACACAGGAGCACCCAGATTCATAAAGCAAGTTCTGAGTGACCTACAAAGAGACTTAGACTCCCACACAATAATAATGGGAGACTTTAACACCCCACTGTCAACATTAGACAGATCAACGAGACAGAAAGTTAACAAGGATATCCAGGAATTGAACTCAGCTCTGCACCAAGCAGACCTAATAGACGTCTACAGAGCTCTCCACCCCAAATCAACAGAATATACATTTTTTTTCAGCACCACACCACACCTATTCTAAGTAGTTGGAAGTAAAGCACTCCTCAGCAAATGTAAAAGGACAGAAATTATAATAAACTGTCTCTCAGACCACAGTGCAATCAAATAGACCTCAGGATTAAGAAACTCACTCAAAACCACTCAACCACATGGAAACTGAACAACCCGCTCCTGAATTACTACTGGGTACATAATGAAATGAAGGCAGAAATAAAGATGTTCTTTGAAATCAATGAGAACAAAGACACAACATACCAGAATCTCTGGGACACATTCAAAGCAGTGTGTAGAGGGAAATTTATAGCACTAAATGCCCACAAGAGAAAGCAGGAAAGATCTAAAATTGACACCCTAACATCACAATTAAAAGAACTAGAAAAGCAAGAGCAAATACATTCAAAAGCTAGCAGAAGGCAAGAAATAACTAAAATCAGGGCAGAACTGAAGGAAATAGAGACACAAAAAACCCTTCAAAAAATTAATGAATCCAGGAGCTGGTTTTTTGAAAAGATCAACAAAATCGATAGACCACTAGCAAGACTAATAAAGAAGAAAAGAGAGAAGAATCAAATAGATGCAATAAAAAATGATATCACCACCGATCCCACAGAAATACAAACTACCATCAGAGAATACTACAAACACCTCTATGCAAATAAACTAGAAAATCTAGAAGAAATGGAAAAATTCCTCGACACATACATCCTCCCAAGACTAAACCAGGAAGAAGTTGAATCTCTGAATAGACCAATAACAGGCTCTGAAATTGTGGCAATAATCCATAGCTTACCAACCAAAAAGAGTCCAGGACCAGATGGATTCACAGCCGAATTCTACCAGAGGTACAAGGAGGAGCTGATACCATTCCTTCTGAAACTATTCCAATCAATAGAAAAAGAGGGAATCCTCCCTAAACATTTTATGAGGCCAGCATCATCCTCATACCAAAGCCTGGCAGAGACATAACCAAAAAAGAGAATTTTCCACCAATATCCTTGCTGAACATTGATGCAAAAATCCTCAATAAAATACTGGCATACCGAACCCAGCAGCACATCAAAAAGCTTATCCACCATGATCAAGTGGGCTTCATTCCTGGGATGCAAGGCTGGTTCAACATATGCAAATCAATAAATGTAATCCAGCATATAAACAGAACCAAAGACAAAAACCACATGATTATCTCAATAGATGCAGAAAAGGCCTTTGACAAAATTCAACAACCCTTCATGCTAAAAACTCTCAATAAATTAGGTATTGATGGGATGTATCTCAAAATAATAAGAGCTATCTATGACAAACCCACAGCCAATATCATACTGAATGGGCAAAAACTGGAAGCCATACTGCCCAAGGTAATTTATAGATTCAATGCCAACCCCATCAAGCTACCAATGACTTTCTTCACAGAATTGGAAAAAACTACTTTAAAGTTCATATGGAACCAAAAAAGAGCCCGCATCACCAAGTCAATCCTAAGCCAAAAGAACAAAGCTGGAGGCATCACGCTACCTGACTTCGAACTATACTACAAGGCTACAGTAACTAGTTTTGATACTGGTACCAAAACAGAGATATAGAGCAATGGAACAGAACAGAGCCCTCAGAAATAATGCCACATATCTACAACTATCTGATCTTTGACAAACCTCACAAAAACAAGCAATGGGGAAAGGATTCCCTATTAAATAAATGGTGCTGGGAAAACTGGCTAGCCATATGTAGAAAGCTGAAACTGGATCCCTTCCTTACAGCTTATACAAAAATTAATTCAAGATGGATTAAAGACTTAAATGTTAGACCTAAAACCATAAAAACCCTAGAAGAAAACCTAGGCATTACCATTCAGGACATAGGCATGGGCAAGGACTTCATGTCTAAAACACCAAAAGCAATGGCAACAAAAGCCAGAATTGACAAATGGGATCTAATTAAACTAAAGAGCTTCTGCACAGCAAAAGAAACTACCATCAGAGTGAACAGCAACCTACAAAACGGGAGAAAATTTTTGCAACCTACTCATCTGACAAAGGGTTAATATCCAGAATCTACAATGAACTCAAACAAATTTACAAGAAAAAAACAAACAACCCCATCAAAAAGTGGGCGAAGGACATGAACAGACACTTCTCAAAAGAAGACATTTATGCAGCCAAAAAACACATGAAAAAATGCTCATCATCACTGGCCATCAGAGAAATGCAAATCAAAACCACAATGAGATACCATCTCACACCAGTTAGAATGGCGATCATTAAAAAGTCAGGAAACAACAGGTGCTGGAGAGGGTGTGGAGAAACAGGAACACTTTTACACTGTTGGTGGGACCATAAACTAGTTCAACCATTGTGGAAGTCAGTGTGGTGATTCCTCAGGGATCTAGAACTAGAAATACCATTTGACCCAGCCATCCCATTACTGGGTATATACCCAAAGGACTATAAATCATGCTGCTATAAAGACACATGCACACGTATGTTTATTGCGGCACTATTCACAATAGCAAAGACTTGGAACCAACCCAAATGTCCAACAACGATAGACTGGATTAAGAAAATGTGGCACATATACACCATGGAATACTATGCAGCCATAAAAAAGGATGAGTTCATGTCCTTTGTAGGGACATGGATGAAGCTGGAAACCATCATTCTCAGCAAACTATCGCAAGGACAACCAACCAAACACTGCATGTTCTCACTCATAGGTGAGAATTGAACAATGAGAACACATGGACACAGGAAGGGGAACATCACACTCCGGGGACTGTTGTGGGGTGGGGGGAGGGATAGCATTTGGAGATATACCTAATGCTAAATGATGACTTATTGGGTGCAGCACACCACACCAACATCGCACATGGATACATATGTAACAAACCTGCACATTGTGCACATGTACCCTAAAACTTAAAGTAAAATAATAATATAATTAAATTAAAAAAAAAAGAAAAGAGCACAGCAGAGTTTTGAGACCACTGGATGTTAATCATGTACATAACTCTTAAAAAAAATAATTTCATTTACATTAGATACAAAAAGAAAATACTTAGGAATTAACCCAAAATGTGAAAGATCTCTATACAGAAAACTTGAAAACATTGATGAAAGAATGTGAAGAGGACACACACACAAAAATGGAAAGACTTTCCACATTGATGGATTGGAAGAATTAATACTGTTAAAATGTCCAGACTTCCCAAAGCAATCTGCAAATTCAATGTAATTCCTATAAAAATACCACTCTTCACAGAAATAGAAAAAAAATCCTAAAATTTATATGGAATTACAAAAGACCCAGAATAGCCAAAGCTATCCTGAGCAAAAAGAAGAAAACTGGAGGAATCACATTACCTGACTTCAAATTATACTACAGAGCTATAGTAACCCAAACAGCATGGCACTGGCATAAAAACAGACACATAGACCAATGGAACAGAATAGAGAACACAAAAACAAATTCATACATCTATAGGAAACTCATTTTCTATGGAGGTGCCAGAAACATGCATTTGGGAAAGAAAGGACAGTTTCTTCAATAAATGGTGCTGGGAAAACTGGACCAGCAGATGCAGAAGAATGAAACTAGACCTCTATCTCTTGCCATATACAAGAATCAAATCAAAATGCATTAAAGACTTAAGCCTAAAACCTCAAACTATTAAACTACTAAAAGAAAACATTGGGGAAACTCTCTAGGGACATTAGACTGAGCAAAGATTTCTTGAGTACTACCCCACAAGCATAGGCAACCAAAGTAAAAACGGATAAATGGGATTACATAAAGTTAAAAAGCTTCTTTACAGAAAAGGGAAACAATCAACAAAGTGAAGAGACAACCCACATAAAGGGAGAAAATATTTGCAAACTACCCATCTGACAAAGAATGAATAACCAGAATATGTAAGGAGCTCAACAACTCTATGGGGAAAAAATCTAATAATTTGATTTAAAAATGGGCAAAAGGTCTGAAAGGGCAAAATCTTCAGAGGGGGCTTTGCATTCTGGCTCTGCCATTTGGTATCTGTATAACCTTGAGAGAGAGTCAAAATCTTCAGTGGCTACAGGGCAGCAACTTACCTGACAGAAGTAGGCTAGAGGTCTAATGTATTTTTAAAAAACAAGCTCCTTCCAAAGTCCCTTTAGTTTTCTTCTTTGAATAAAGAAATGAGTTTAAGAATTTCACTTTTCTCCTAACTTTACATTCATTAAAAAGGAAACCACACAGCAGCAATTGGCACATGACCTTATGGTGATGGGAAGACAACTGAGAGAACTAGGGACTGTGGTAATCTGAAAAATACATACTGATTTTTGATGAGAAGGTAGAAAGCTGGATTTTTTAGACCAAATCACTCAATTTTCAAATGTTGGAAACTAACTCATGGTTTTTTGTTTTTTTTTTTTTAATTATGGAAGGATACTGCAGAAGCCATCAGAAACAAGGAAAGCCTTTCTACAAGCCAACTATAGCCTACAGTTTCAACATTTAGTCACTGCTTATTAACAAATCCAGACAGGATGCCTATCACTCTCAATATCATCAGCCCCATCTCTTTGCAGTTCCTGCCCTGCAGGCTGCATTTTCTAGCCACGGGCACATCCTCATTGTTTCCCATTCCCACACACCACCTACTTCCCCCACTTTTGTGCTGTACCCATCTTCTTAGAGATGAGGCTTTCCACCTCTCAGGATAGGCTATTATTGGCTAGACAGCCTACAAAACAGGAGAAAATATTCACAAACTCTGCATCTAACAGAGGTCTAATATCCAGAATCTACAAGGAACTTAAATACATCAACAAGCAAAAAACAAATAATCCAATTAAAAAATTGACAAAGGACAGGAATAGACAATCCCAAAAGAAGACATACAAGCAGCCAACAAATACATATTTTTAAAAAAACTCAACATCACTAATCATCAGAGAAGTAAAAATCAAAACCACAATGAAATACCTTCTCATATCCTTCAGAATGCCTATTATTTTTTAAACGTCAAAAATAATAGATGCTGGTGAGACTGTGGAGAAAAGGACATGTTTATATGCTGTTAGTGGGAATGTACATTAGTTTAATCACTTTGGAAAGCATTTTGGAGATTTCTCAAAGAACTTAAAACAGAACTACCATTTGACCCAGCAATCCCACTACTACTCAAAGGAAAAGAATTCATTCTATCGAAAGGACACATACTCTAGTATGTTCATCACAGTGCCATTCACAATAACAAAGACATGGAATCAACCTAGGTCCCCATCAATGGTGGATTGGATAAAGAAAATGTAGTACATATACACCACGGGATACTACGCAGCCACAGAAA
Source organism: Nomascus leucogenys (assembly GCF_006542625.1). Classification (NCBI taxonomy): domain Eukaryota; kingdom Metazoa; phylum Chordata; class Mammalia; order Primates; family Hylobatidae; genus Nomascus; species Nomascus leucogenys. The sequence continues at coordinate 81,628,481 of NC_044395.1, read as the reverse complement.
AGAACAAAATCATGTCCTTGGCAGCACCATGAATACAGCTGGGGGCCATGATCCTAAGTGAATTAACACAAGAACAGAAAACCAAACATTGCATATTCTTACTTATAAGTGAGAACTAAACATTGAATACACAGACATAAAGATGAGCGTAATAGACACTGGGGACTACTAGAAGGAGGAGGGAGAGAGGGGGACATGGGCTAAAAATACTACGTATTGGATCGTATGCTCACCACATGGGTGATGGGACCATCCGTATCCCAAAGTCATTCATATCTCCATATCCTTCAGCATCATGCAGTATACCAATGTAACAACTCTGTGCATGTACCCCCTGAATCTAAAAATAATAGTAATGATACATACATACACACGTACATACTTCTGGCTGTCTCCAGATGAACTGATAATGCTTCAAATGGTGAACTACCAGTTCACTCCTACCAAAGTATTATTATTATTTGTAATCAAGTCAATCGATAAGAAGCGAGAAAGGAGAGCTAAAATGTCCTTTAGAAAAAAAGTGTGTGCATTTGCTCTAAAAGATGTAATTGTTGTAGTTTTATAAATTATGAAATTTGGATTTCCAAAGAACACTATGGATGGATGGGTAGACTTCCCTTGCACATTGCCTGCACTTAATGAGGACTATTGTCCTGAAATAATATGGCCTCGTATAAATATCACACTTTGTCATGATATGCTCTCTCTAACACTGTGAAATCATCAAGGAAGCTATTGCTGTCAGCATCTCCTCATCTAAAACCACTCCCTTTCATCACCCTCAACTAACAAAGTTTTAAATGCACTAGCTCTTTCTCTGTCCCCTAAACATACCAAACTGGCTCCTTCACAGAGTCTTTGTACTTACTGTCTCAGCTATCTGGGACACTCATCTTTCTGATTTTTTCATAGCTGCCTCTTTTTTAGATTCAGCACAAATGTCCTATCTTCATAAAGCCCTCTCCAGCTTCTCCTCTCTACTAACATATCTCTCATCCCTCTGTTTTATTTTCTTCTGTGACATTTATCATTAGGTTTAATTTTGCCCATATTTATCATCTGACTCATCCCACTAGAATAAAAGCTCCCTGAGGACAGGCCGCTTACACACCTTCACCACTGAAGAATCCACCAATGCTCCTAGCCCACAGATAAGTGCCCAAAGCAGATTAGTATCTGATGAATAATGAATGAACTATAATTTGACAGAGAAGTAAACTGAGGTCCAGGGAGGACCTGTCTGGTCTCATGGAAATTCATTGGCAAAGCAGAGCCTTGAGTCCAGGTCTTCTGACTCCTGGCCCAGCATCACTGTCATTGCACCACCCTCATCAGTGTTCTGACAGCCTGAGGTGCCTTTCACCCAGAAATCAGCAAGTCAAGAGTTAAATCTATCTTTCATCAGCAACAAGATTCTGTCCACATTTCTCACCACAGAACCAAATGAATGAATGCATGTTACCCAGAAATGCAAGTGTTTCACAACTAATTCCAAAGGATGCCAAAGAAGACAGTTTTTTTAAATTCTCTAGGAGAATTCCATTGAACTTAAATGACTTTATGCATAAATATTAATGAAATTGTGACTTTTATACTAAAAAAGTAAAGGTTAATGGCTACATTATCTGTTTTTTCATTTCTCAAACACTAGGCAATCCAAAATCTAATATGCACATATACAAGCATGAGCAATTTGCCCAAAGTATTATACTCTATTGCTATGATACTTCTTGTCTTCAATTAAGGTCAAAAGTCATCTGAACAGCTTCATTTCTTCTGACAAAGATTTAAATTTTACTTAATTAGTGTGTTCCTGAAAACATCCTCATTTTCTTGACATCAGATCCTTCCGCTCATTTTCATTTTTGCCTGAAAATTACTACTTCCCAGTGCACACCACATCCTAACTGTCCGTCCTCAAGTATACATCCTTTAAACCTTCCCTTGAAGCTCTGTCTACGCTGTGCTAGGCATAAAGATAAAAATGATGGAATCTCAGAATCCAGATGTCTTGTCTCCTAGCATTTGGCAGCATCTCTAGATGGCCCACATTTTCAGCTTTTAACCATTTACTGGAAAATACATCCCATCCATTATTACTCTTTTCTACTTTTCTATATTTGTGTTAATTTATTCAACTGAAAACTTGGACAAAGTAAATGCAAGGAATTGGGCCAGATGACCCACAGCACAATGATTAAAGAAAAAAGCTATTCACCACCCCACTCTATCTGCCCAGGGCACACTAACTTGCAGTAGTACAAGCCAGAACCCTGGGCATCACCCTTGACTCCTCTTTCTCTATCCCCTAACATAGAACTACATCCAGTCTACTCCAGAATTAACTTCCCTCAATTGGCACCACCATTATCTGAAATAGTCCAGGATTCTGTCCTCTTATCTAGGATCTTGATTCTAGAATACTGCAGCAACCTTCTGTCTGTTTTTTTTTTTTTTTTTTTTTTTTTTTGAGACAGAGTCTCGCTCTGTCGCCCAGGCTGGAGTGCAGTGGTATGATCTGGGCTCACTGTAAGCTCTGCCTCCCAGGTTCACACCATTCTTCTGCCTCAGCCTCCCGAGTAGCTGGGACTACAGGTGCCCGCCACCACGCCCGGCTAATTTTTTTTGTATTTTTAGTAGAGATCGGATGTCACCGTGTTAGCCAGGATGGTCTCGATCTCCTGATCTCGTGATCCACCCACCTTGGCCTCCCAAAGTGCTGGGATTACAGGCGTGAGCCACCGCACCCAGCCAGCAATCTCCTGTCTTTATGTCTCCAATTTTGCCCCCTCCATGCCATTCTCCACTAAGCAGCCAGTGTGGTCTTTCTAAAGCACCAACCTAATCATGCCACCAAACCTGCACTTACATCCTTTCCATGGCTCCCAATGCCCTGGGCCTAAAGGCTAAACCATTATGCATTGCTTACAAACCTATTCACAATGTGGCCTCTTGTCTGCCTCCCCAGGTTTATTTCTTGACACACCTTGCCTCTTCCTTACCTATGCTTTCGCCACTCTTCAACAATAAATTTTTCTTCAGTTCTTTTAATGCACTGTGATCCCTCATCTCGCACCTCTTTGCTCATGCTGCATTCAGAACCCTCTTCCATTCATCTTGGCTGATATCTGCTTATCCTTCTATTTAACATATTAAGCATAACTCTCGGTGGAAAGAATTTCTGACTCCTTTTGGTCGAGGTAGGGTGCCTTGCTCCCTGTATTCCTCCTATCAGGTCACTAACAATACTTGGCAGCATTTCTTTGACTGTCTCCACTCCTGTATGCCTCACAGCCGTAGCCCAGCATCTATGACCACATGGTATTTGATAGGTTTGCATTGTTATTTCCTGAATGCTGCTGAAAAGACAGCTTACAGTCTACTTGGATCATAGTCCTACCTCTAAAGACTCTCTAATTACAGACACCCAATATTTGTTTGAAGTGTGGAGACTTGCTTGCACACTTCAAAAGCAATATAGATAGATTTTTTTAGGGCAAGACTCCAATTTGCTCCCTTCCTTCCCAAATGAAAGTAATTTAATAATTGAAAATATCTACTTTGTAATAATATAAACCAATGTTGTATCTCATTGAGGAAAGAATTACCCAAGGAGAAAGTTTTTTCTTGGGTTCTTGGGTTGGCTTCAACAAACCATGTAACATACTTCTGGAATTTTCTCCCCTTTCCTCCTACCCTACATTCTGATATTCTTCAATCAATTTTATAAAAGTGCAAAATAATTTAAATATGAGCTTAAGTCATCTATAATTAACAAGGTAAACATGCTTTTTTAGGAATTACAGAATGCATTCCATTTGGGCAATTCATTGTTTTAGATTATCTATAACAATCTCTTGATGTGAAAAGCTAATTACTATTTCAAATGGTGGGAAGGTCCCAACATCTACCTTCTTCCCTTATGAAGAATTTTAGGAAGAATTAGGAAATATCTAAAGCAGCCACGAGGACAGGAAGAAAAATAACATTTACGGAGAGCCTTGATATATGAGATGTATGAGGAACTGCTCTTGTTTAATCCTCCCAATAACTCTATGATGTGGTAATCAATCGATACCTTCACTTTACCTAGGAGAACCCTGAGTCTGAGGTAAATTAAAGATAACTGAAAAAGCTCAAACATCTAGCAATTGACAGATCCAGGAAATGAACCCAAGTCTACTTGGCATCACAGTAGAAAGTTCTTTCCACCATGAGAGCTCAGAAAACTGAAGAATATCTTTTGAAATACAATATTTTTGTTTAAGAAAAAAAAAAAGGAGATGTCTTCTTAGGAAGCCAAAAATGTCTTCTTCATCTCCTCAGAGAAGGAGGAAGCTTTTTCTTAGAGCCCTAGCTTTCAGCTTCCCATCTAATTATGCTTCAACTTAATTTTATCTATAATTTAGAAATAAAATTTTAAAAAAAACAAGATTTACCATTATATCTTATAGAGTTACATATACTGGCAGAGTATTCAATTAGATTTCATCTGCATTAATTAAGCTTTCCATTTTAACAAAGCTCTATATTAACACATTTGAATCCGAAAAAATAAACATTAAATCTGCAATGTCATTACAATAGTTCAGCAAGACAGATTCATCTTTGTTGCTCTGCTAATGCACTCTATTGCTACTGTAAAAAATAACTTTATCACATTAGAAATATATATTGGAATTAATAACAGAGTACCCATTCCATTACATAAAAAAGCTATTTCAATTACTACCTCCAGGTACATTTTTAATAGTCTTTATATTTCAGTTTTCTGTTTCATTTTATCTGCCCACTTAAGATATCCATGGGAACTCAATTGGCTCAGTTACCTAAGGAGTTTCCAGATACTGCTTTGCCAAGAAGTTCACTCCTCGTTTAAAGAAACACAAATCCCCAAGAGTTCTAACTCTGGCTACTGGGTTCCCACCAGGTGAGAGAGATGCCTGCCTTTGGCCAGAAGGGAACTCAGCCACTGAATGAAGTCTTCTAATTCAATAATGGCCATGCCTGAGAGTAGCCGGAAGCCTAGCAGAAATTGGAAACAGTGATTTCCAAAACAGTAAATGAAGTTTCTCTGGTTGACAGCTTTCGAAAAGGCAGGGGCATGATTACTTCCTGTGGTGCTCATGATGACTAGGGAAGGTGATCAGATCCAGAATGCTGTTCCCCCATTGTGCTTCATCAGCAAAGATGACTTTTAACTGGAAATTGAACATTAACAGAAGGTTTGGGTGATAGTCATTATTTTCCTTTAATCATTGAACTGGGGGTGGGTGGGATGACTATTTTCTCATCTGGCCACTCCTCAGCACCCCGTCTCCCCTCAGCATCAAATTTCCATCTCGATAACATCGTCATTATCAGTATCATCAACATCATCATCATTATGGCTTCTTTATTGAGTTTCTTTTGCATGCCAAGCACTATGCTAGGTATCTTACAAATACTAATCCACAGAAAAATCACCAGGTATTATCAATTTAGCCTCCAGATACCAAAACCTTTGCCCCCTTCACTATCCTGCACAGCCTCCCACATGTAGCACACCCAGGGCAATACCTGTGTCTGGTACAATGTATTCCACGTGAACCTTTGAAACTAGTCATGAAAATTCTGAGCAGCTCTAACTGGAGATGAAGAAGACAAATCCTTTTTTCATTTAAAAATGTATTTATTGAGTGCATACTATGTGCTTGAGATTATTACTTGGAGAAACCCCTATGTGAGGCCGTCTGTTACCTATGCTACTTCCATGTATCTGGGTGCAGACTCAATAGGAAACACCCCAACCAATCAAGACAGAGACTGCCTAGTGTTTCCAATACCCTTGTTCTCTCATCCTTGGCACAATGCTAGGCTGAATTTCCCAGTACTGGTCAATGAAATGGGATACAGATTATACATGACATTTTCAGCCTGACCCTTAAACCTATCCAAGGAGACTATGAAAAAATGATAATTACAATACCTACAATGCTTACATAATTACAATAGGAGCCATTAACCTACTTCTCTCAGAGTGTCGTGGATTGAGCAATCAATCAGTTAATCAATACACATAGAAGTTAAAAAGCAAAACTCAAAGGTGCTACATATAAAGTCATATGTCTGTATATATCTACACATTTTCAAAAACTACCCATTATTTTTAAATGTACCCCGCAAATCAAAAATATTGAGTATGTAAAAGATCACCAGGAAAAAAAAAAATCTGCAAACTCAAAAATCTAAAAATCTGACAGCACATATTTTATGCCCTCAATTAACAATAAAGCCAGAAATTACCCATTAAACATTTTTTAATTTAATCACTTTGGAATATTTAAACACCCCTTTAACCAGAGTTAAAGAGGAATTCAAACTGAAATTAAGAATTATAGAAAAGAATAGAAAATAAAAACACTATATAGCAATATCAATGGGCTGTATTCAAAGTAATATTCACAAGAAAAGATAAAACCATCAGTGATTTTACCAGCAAATAGAAAATACTGAAGACAAATGAACTAAACATTGAAGAAGCTAGTAAAAATACGAACAAGATGATCCAAAATAAGGTAAGAAGTAGGAATCAATGAATTTGAAATGAAAAACAGTCGACTTGATCAATAAAACTAAGAACTGTTTCATTTAAAAGATCAGTAAGTTACACAATCCCATGATGAGCCTGGCCAAGAAAAGAAGAAGAAAACACACATTTCACACATTAGAAATAAAAGGAGATAAAAATCATAAATATAAAAATTTTATTAAGTAAAAGAGACTATAATGTCCAACTATTTGCTAAAAAAATCCCAATCTCAATGAAATATAGGATTTTCTTAAGAACATAAATTGATACCAAGAAGAGCTCAAAAGTAATTAGATAGAAACCATACCATAAAAGAAGTGGAGGCCGGGCGCGGTGGCTCATGCTTGTAATCCCAGCACTTTGGGAGGCCGAGGCGGGTGGATCACAAGGTCAGGAGATCGAGACCACGGTGAAACCCCGTCTCTACTAAAAATACAAAAAAATTAGCCCGCCACTGCACTCCAGCCTGGGCGACAGAGCGAGACTCCGTCTCAAAAAAACAACAACAACAACAATAAAAAAAAAAGTGGGAAATGAACATTTCAATAATAAAAGATTTTCCAGCTTCCCCAAAACCAAATTATCAGCCTAAACATTTTTTGTACTTTTCAGCCCAAATATTTTCTATACAAAATATTTTCTGTCCTTTTCTAATTATATTTACATGTAATTATTTACATCTAATTACATTTGCATCTATTTTCAGGCTCATTCTATCAGAAACACTTGTAGAAAAGATACAATGTATATTTTTAAACTAGTCTAGAGCATAAAAAAATTCAAAAAGCCTTGAATTAACTCAAATACACACAGTTTTCTGTGTATTCAAATACACAAAAAATCTATGGCATCTCACTTATTAATGAATTAAAACATTTAAATGTTTAATAAGTTTAAAGTATTTAAAACAATGCCTATAATTCTTCAGTGCTTAAACTAATGTAGTTACTACTACTGCTTTTATTAATATTGCTATTGCTATCATTATTTAATGATGCAAAAAATCCTAACTAAAGCATTAGTTAATGTAAGTTTATTCAAGGATTTCAGAAATAGCTCAACTTTATGGATTCTATTAATGTAATTACTTATGTTAATAGATAAAAGGGGACAGACACAAAAGTATCTCAAAATGCACACTTAAAAGATTTAATAAAATATAACAGCTATTCTCTTTTAATCTTTCAGTAAAATAGGAATAAAATTAGATTTCTTTTACATGATGACTAGATAGATAAAAACAGATAGAAATAGAGATAGATATTAGAAAGTACTACTAGACAGTTTATTAAACAGAGGACCTTATTAAAGTTGGAAAGAAAAAAGGATTATCTGTTGCCCTCCTCCTGACTTTAATGAACACCTTTGATTTCTTCATATATTATTTACCACTATCATGGAGATTCTAGCCGATATCATAAAACAAGAAAAAGAAATAGCTAATATAAATATTGAAATTTAAGGAAGAAAAATTTTCAATATTTTCAAATTACAAAATTATATACCTAACAAGTCAAAGGAGATCATCTAAAAAAAATTAATGTTTGGCACGTGGTATGCAATCAGCAAATGTTAGCTTAAAAAACTATTCAATATAGCTTAAAAATTAGCTAAAACTTAAAAGAAAGATATCAGAACCATATTAAAACATCAAAAGAAAGCAAGCTGCAGATCAATATCTCACTTATGGATATAGATACAAAAGTCCTCAACAATATACTATCAAATCAAATCCATAAAATAGAAAAAGGATTATAGAACATAACCAAGTAGAATTTATCCCAGGAATGGAAGTTTGGTATAGCTTCTGAAAATTAGTTAGTATAATATACTACATCAATAGAATAAAAGATAAAACTATGTTATCATCTCAGTAGATATAGAAATAGCATGTGAAGAAATTCAACACCCTTCATAATAGAAACACTAACCAAACTAGAAATAGAAACTTCTCCAATATGACAAAGAACACCTACAAATAGAAAAAAAAAAAAAACCTCCAGACTGGTGAAGAGTATCTGTGAAAATCCACAGCTAACATACTTCAAGGTGAAAACTGAAAGCTTTCCCTTTAAAATCAGAAACAATACAAAGATATCTGCCCACCATTTCTATTCAACATTGTAGTGGAAGTTCTGGCCAGGGAAATTCAGTACAAAGATGTTAAAACAGGAAGCCAGGTAGGACAGGAAGAAATAAAACTATTTCTATTTGGAGATGACATAATCTTATATGGAAAAATTCTAAGGAATTCACTAGAAACTATTAGAACTAATCAATAGGCCGGGCGCGGTGGCTCACGCTTATAATCCCAGCACTTTGGGAGGCCGAGGCGGGCCGATCACGAGGTCAGGAAATCGAGACCACGGTGAAACCCCGTCTCTACTAAAAATACCAAAAAAAATTAGCCGGGCATGGTGGCAGGCGCCTGTAGTCCCAGCTACTCGGAGAGGCTGAGGCAGGAGAATGGCGTGAACCGGGGAGGCGGAGCTTGCAGTGAGCCGAGATTGCGCCACTGCACTCCAGCCTGGGTGACAGAGCGAGACTCCATCTCAAAAAAAAAAAAGAACTAATCAATAAGTTTGCCAAGGCTGCAGGATGCAAAGTAATATGCAAAAATTAATCTCCTTTCTATACAGTAGCAATGAGCAACCAAAAATTGAAATTAAGAAAATTATTTCATGTATGATAGCATAAAAAAATACACCTAGGAATAAATTAACAAAAGCCACAAAAATCTTAGATTTTGAAAAACAAATAAAAAAAAATTGAAATGAAAGATGACCTGAGAAAGCAGAAAGACACCCCATGTTCATGAATCAAATTATTTGACATTGTTTTGATGGCAATACTTCCTCAGACTGGCTACCTACAGATTCAATGCAATCTCCATTAAAATCTCAACTGACTTATTTGTGGAAACTGACAAGCTGGTCCTAAAATTCATATGAAAATCCAAGGGAACTAGAATAACCAAAACAATCTTGAAAAGAAGAACAAACTTGGAAGATTCATATTTCCCAATTTCCAAACTTACTACAAAACTGCAATAATCAAAGAACACTTCCATATAGATCAATGAAATAGAAGTAATGATGGTAGTGGCAGGCTGTCTGGAGCAGCCGCTACCATCACACCAGGTGCAGCAGGGAGGCGTGGCCAGGCCTGCAGGCTCCGTGGAGCCACTGGGAGCCGTGAAAAAGCAGGAGCCCTGCCCCTTCCAAGTTGGGGTAGAAGTACCCCAGGCACAACTGCAGCTACAGACCCAGGCCTCCTGCTCCGTAGAACAGGCAGGAGTGGTGCCCAAGTCATGGCTGTAGATCTAGACCTCCCACTCCACAGAGCAGGCAGGAGGCCTGCCCCGCTGGGCTCAGCTGCAGCTGCCCAAACTGTGGCTGCAGACCCAGGCTTCCTGTTTCACCAAGCAGGAAGGAGGCCCAGCCCTTCCCTTCACAGCTGCAGCTGTGGGCCCAGGCATCCCTGCACTCTTGGAGACCTGGGAAGGACCCCACTGCACTTGTAAGCTCAGAAATGCCTGCTCCCACTGCCTGGCTTCTCTCTGATATAAGCACCTGCTCCAATCTTTGAGCAAAGTCGGGGCCGAGTTCCGGCACTGTCACAGCCTGGCCGGGTGTGCACATGCTCAGGGCAGTGCTAACACACCAGCCCTCTGCCACCTTAGCCCTCCCTGGATTTTGGGCACCAATGAGCATAGGAGGGAACCTGAGGTGGGGCTGAAGTCAGCTCAGCATTGGCCCGCAGGTATCCCTTGGTACCTGCAGTCTGGACTCCATGAATGTCAGCAGGAGGCAGACAGGTTCCTGGGTGGAAGTGGGTGGGTCCCCAGTGAGGCTTCACTTTCAGGCCAGGGAGGGCCTGATGGCTGCCAGTTCCACAGACTGGAGTGGGAACTTGTAGTGCCTTTTCCAGGCCTATCCATGGCTGCCCATGGGCCATCTGGCATGCCCTTCCTCCCCTCTGAGGCCCATACAAGCCCCAGGCTCAGCCAGAGCTGAGCAGACATCAGGAGAACCAGCTGCAGAGAGGAGCTACCCAATCCAGGGCCTCCTCTCTGCTGCAACTCAAGCAGACATCAGGATAACCAGCTGCAGAGAGAAGCCACCCACTCTAGGGCCTCCTCTCTGCTGAGAGCTGCAGAGACGACAGCAGGACCTGCCTTCAGAGAGGAAATTCCCACTCCAGGGTCTTCTCTCTATTAGGAGCTGAACACTTGTCAGGACACCCTGGCTGAGGAAAGGAGCTACCCCTGTGGAAGACTGAACTGTTCTATTGCTCAATAAAGCTTCTCTTCATCTTGCTCACTCTCCACTTGTCTGTGTACCTCATTCTTCCTGGTTGCAGGACAAGAACTTGGGACTCACTGAATGAGGCTAAAAAAGATGTAACACAAACACATCTGAAACATTCCCCTTGCTTGCCACGTTGGGGGCAAAGAGGAGAGAAGAGAAGAGCTACAGCTCTTTGGGGAGCTCAGACCTGGGCTCCCCAAGCCAGGACTGTGACTCCCTCTTTGGGGCCTTGCAGTTCCTGGTGTCTGCAAGCTTCCAGGTGCCACCGTGTTCCCCGGTGCTGGTGGAAGCTGCTTGCCATGTACCTGGTCCAGCCACAACCTCACAGAGATTCGGTAACCCTGCTGGTACCTGGAGCTGCCCACCCCGTGGCAGCAGCCAGCGTATCTGACTGTGCAGTGGCCAGACCCCATGCTCACTCACACACCCCTTGCTGCTCCATGCCTGACTCCCATCTCCCTTGGAGGCATGGCACCTAGGCCAGTACCATGAGCTGAGTGCAGCCTGCCAGGCCGAGTGGGTGGAACAAGCCCAGTGGACCCTAGCAAAACTCAGGCAAAGGCATCACCAGCCACAGGTTTCTGGTCAGAAAAGCGACACCCCAAAGATTCTGTAACAGTAAAAGACCAGAAATAAGCCCTTACATTTATGGTCAATTGATCTTCAACAGGGTGCCAATACAATTCACTGGAAGAAAAGCAGTCTTCAACAAATGGTGAAGAAACAATTGGATATTCATATGCAAAAGAATAAAGTTGGACCCCTACCTCACATGATATATAAAAATTAACTCAAAATATATCTAAGAGATAAATGTGAGAGCTAAGCCTATAAAACTTTTAGAAGAAAATAACTCAAAATATATCTAAGAGATAAATGTAAGAGCTAAATCTATAAAACTTTCAGAAGAAAACATAGGAGTAAATCTTCATTACTTTGAATTAGGCAAAAATATGACATCAGAATCACAAAAAAATAAAAATAAAAAAAATTGGACATCATCAAAGTTTAAAGCCTTTGTGCTTAAAGGACACCACCAAGAAAATGAAAAGATCACCCACAGAATGGGGGAAAAAACTGTAAATTATACCTCTGATAAGTGACTGCATCTAAAACATACATGATTATTACAAATCAATGATAGAAAGACAAAGAATCCAATTAAATGTAGGCAAATTATCTGAATACACATTTCTCCAAAGATACACAAATGGTCAATAAGCTTATGAAAATATACTCAACATCATTTAACCATCAAGCAAATGCAACTCAAAACCACAATGAGGTATCACTCCATACCCATTAGAACGTCTACCATCAAAAAGAAGGATAATAACTAGTGTTGACAAGGATGTGGAAAAATTGAAACCCTCAAACACTGCTTCGGGGAATATAAAACAGTGTAGTCACTTTGGACAAGTCTGGCAGTTCCTCAGACAGTTAAACAGAGTTTCCATCTGATCCAGCAATTCCACTCCTAGTCATATACCCAAGGAAATAAAAACATGTCCACACAATAGCTTGTACATGAATGTTCATAGCAGCATTATTCATAATAGCCAAGAGTGGAAACAATTCAAATGTCCACCAACTGATAAATGGATATCTATAATGTATTATATCCACACAATGTAACATTATTCTGCAATAAAAAGAAGTGAACTACTGACATAAGCTACAATATGAATGAACCTTGAAAGCGTTATTCTAAGTTAGAGAAGCCAGTCAAAAAGGGATACAAAGTATATGATTTCACTTATATGAAATAACCAAAATAGGCAAATCTACAGAGAGAAAGTAGATTAGTGGTTGCCTAAGGCTTGGGAGCTTACGGGGAAATTATGGGTGACAGCTAAAAGGTATGGAATTTCTTTTGAGGTAATGAGCATTTCTAAATCTAAAATTGATTGTGGTGATGAATGCACAATTCTGTGATTATACTAAAAGCTACTGAATTATAAAAACAAAAAATTATCTAGGAATCTAACAATGCCCATCATATCCCAATTGTTTCAAATACTTATTTGTCTTCATCATTAGTAATACAATCAGAATCACATAAGGGAGAATCACAAAAAGAACCTGGGCATCTGACTTTTAAGCCAACAATCTATCTACCACATACCTGGATCTTCTGCTATTGAATAAAGAAAAGCCCCAAATCCTTGGTCAACTTACATACCTGGTCAAATGTCCATGCCAAATTTCTACAGGATAATTTGCTCCTCTAGATACTATTATCCTGATAAATAATAAAAGTAACCTGAAAATTATGAAAGATTCTCACTTATTGCAGATGGGAACATTTGGCCAGGGGAGGAGGGTTATAATGAATAGACTAATTTCTAAATATATGCCATTATATATTCTTCTCTATTTTCTTGCATTCCAGGTCTCCTTAACTAGATCTTCTCTACTAGAGTAGAAACCAGGTTTTCTGTATTACCCACAGCCAATGTATTACAAATTCACAGTCTTTCATACCTTGCCTTGTCAGACCACACACACAGAACAGGGCATCATAAAGTCCAGAGGGAGAGGGGATCTAGTATCTACTTCTTCATATTTATTTTGTTTAGCAGTCAAGATCTGAGGTTTGAGATTTTTCACACTTGTCTTTCATGGTGCCTGCTTGGCTCTCTTGCAAGTGTACTTTCCTTCCTTTCATTTCTTTTTTTTTATTTTGAAACGGAGTCTCGCTCTTTCGCCTAGGCTGGAGTGCAGTGGCGCTATCTCGGCTCACTGCAAGCTCCACCTCCCGGGTTCATACCATTCTCCTGCCTCAGCCTCCCAAGTAGCTGGGACTACAGGCACCTGCCACCATTCCCGGCTAATTTTTTGTATTTTTAGTAGAGACGGGGTTTCACCGTGTTAGCCAGGATAGTCTCGATCTCCTGACCTCGTGATACACCTGCCTTGGCCTCCCAAAGTGCTGGGATTACAGGCGTGAGCCACCGCACCCGGCCTCTAAAGCTTTTTAATAAACTTTCACTCCTGCTTTAAAACTTGCCTCAGTCTCTCCTTCTGCCTTATGCCCCTCAGATAAATTTTTCTTCTGAGGACACAAGAATTGAGGTTGCTGTAGACCCATATGGATTTGCCGCCAGTAACATATTTTGGTGGCATGTAACTTAGATACCCTCCACTGCCAACATACTTTGGTGCCTTGTGACTCAGATAATTTCTACTGCTAATATACTTTGGTGCTGTGTGACTCAGATATGTTCCCTAGTGGTAAGAGACCTCTATGCCTCACCTTCTTTGGCTAAAGGCATTCAACCCCCGTACACGGTTTTCTTCTCCCACCTTTTTTTTTTTTTGAGATGGGGTTTCGCTCTTGTTGCCCAGGCTGGTGCGCAATGGTGCAATCTTGGCTCACTGCAACCTCAGCCTCCCAAGTTCAAGCGATTCTCCTGCCTCAGCCTCCTGAGTAGCTGGGATTACAGGCATGCACCACCACACCCGGCTAATTTTTGTATTTTTAGTGGAGACAGGGTTTCACCATGTTGGTCAGCTGGTCTTGAACTCCTGACCTCAGGTGATCCGCCCTTCTTGGCCTCCCAAAGTGCTGGGGTTACAGGCGTGAGCCACGGTGCCCAGCCTCTCCTCCCTTTCTCAAAAAAAAAAAAAAAAAAAAAAAAATCTGAAGTTTTTCTATTACAATGAAAAATGATCAAATGACTCTCCTATCAATCATCCTCAGGCTCTATTAGAAACCTACTAGGGATATAAAAGAAGACAGCCTCACATGGCAACAAAAAAGTTTTTTTAAAACCTTTCCTATTGAAAAAAAAATCCAAAAGAGAAACCCAGCAAATACAGTTTCAAAACACACTTTGACCAGGAGAATAAATGTGTATGTGTTAAGGGATGGCCAGTCACCATGCACAATCCTTTTTCTTCCTTACAGCAGCCCATGAAAATAGATTACACACATTTTATAGACAAGGAAATTGAGGTTCCAAGACATTGAAGAGCTGGTGTCACAAAGCTAGAACTGGAACTCCAGATCTCCATCAGTCTGACTCTGAAACCTGTGCTCTTTCTAATGTAATAGCAACTGTTTTGCATGCTTCTCATCTGCTTTGGGAAGCTCTCCTCTGCATTCATTGAGAAATATCTCAAGATCTACCTCCTACTTTGGGCATTTGTATAATCCTCATCATACCAAAGAGGCATTCACACCCAACCGCACAAGGCCAATAGGGCAAAGTAGGGTTGTGAAGCTGAGACTTGCCTTGACACTCAATCCTTGGAAAATGAGAACCTATACCTTTCTCCAGCATACAGAACACCTTTGAACAAACCCATATCTCTCACAGACATGTATATTACCTTGCTTTCTCTGGGCTGACCCAGAACAGCCAGACTGTAATGACAACACCCCCACAATATGATCAGGGTCCATCACCACGCTTTGAGGCTGAAAGCAAACAACCATTAAAGACAGAACTGTTGATCCTTACAACTGCCAAAAGTCTGCATAGAAAGAGTCTCTGTTCCAGCCAAATTGGTCTGTTCACTGCTCCCACTCCGAAAATTGCATTTCTCTATATTTCTTCACCTCTGTGACTGTGCACACTGTTCCTTCTGTTTGATATAACACCCTTCTTCCCTTACCTGCTGGAATTCTGCCTGTGCTTCAAGAGCACTCTCTCTATGTGGTCTTCCTCAACCACTAACCTAATGCATTTAATTCGGTGAACTTAACACATTTACATAATTTTGAAATTAGCTCCATACTTCATTGTAACACCAATCCACTATTTCTTTATTATTGGCTCTTTTTTATTCTTTTTGTGTGGTTATGACTTGTTTCCTGCATTGCCAAACTCCACCATACATGCTTAGAAGATTTTGTTCCTTTGATTTCTCCACAAAACCTTGCATGGCACCTAGAACAGAGTAGGTGCTTCATAAATATTTTCAGTGGACTAATACTGAGGAACCCAGTATTAAAAATTAAAATTGTTTAGGTTACCTGATGATTATTAATTTGAATTCAATGATAGAGTGATCTCTCTTAAACTTAAAACCCATTGCCTAGGGGACTTTACTCCAAGTTTTTAACATGGCATTGAAGCTTTACAATGATCTGGCTTCTACCTACCTCTATAACACCAGCCCTCATCACCCACTCCAAACTCTCATCCCTTCCCCACACACATTTTATGTTCTAACCACTTACCTACCCATGTGTTGCTTCTTAAAATCACAGCAACCTCTTTCTGAAATGTTATTCTTCCATCCCTTACTCCTTCGCATTCAGCATGTAAAATACTCATATTTTTTTCCTTATACAGTTATCATCTTTTCCAAAGCCTTTCTTGGCTGCCACAACATTTAGCAAAATGACTACTCTTACCTTTATTTCCTGATTACAACCTTCTGGCACTGCATCTTCAATACTTTATTATATTTATTTGTCTATCTTCCCTACTAGCTTATGTGATCTTTGAGATGAAAATCACACACTATTCACCTTAATATTCCCAGTGTCAAGTATAATCCCTGCATAAACACACTGTAAATGTTTATTGAAGGTTGTTAAACATAACTAATTAACTCGCCTGATGACTAAATACGATAGAATGTGATTTTATTCAAAGTCTACCAGAAGACAGGCGAGAAAGATACTCATGATTAGTCCTTGGAGAGCAAACAAGAAAGCCACTTTGACCAAAGTAAATTCTTAATGCAAAGTAAATTCATGAATGTGTTCAACAGAAACAAAGCCTCAGTTAGATGAAAGTTTTCATGGGGCTACAAACTCTAAATCCCAAGACATTTTGTCTTGGGAAGGAGTAAGGGATGGAAGAATAACATTTCAGAAAGAGGTTGCTGTGATTTTAAGAAGCAACGCATGGATAGGTAAGGGGTTGGAACATAACCCATTAACTCTAAGGAGATTTTCAAAAGCAGAAAGAGCTTTCTTACCTGTGCTCCAGTTCTCGAATGGACAGTATCACTCCTGAAGTGGATGGCTTCTGCTGTACAGTGGCCAAAAAGGTGAATTCACTCTTGTTCCGGAACAGCTGAATTAATTTCTCACTCACATGAGGAGCTGCATGGATCTCTCTTTCTATGTCTAGGAATCAAGAAGAAAAGCAAGAGGAAACAAGAGTGAAGAAGGAGAGGAGAAGAGGAAGGAGAAGGAGAAGGATAGAGAAGAAATACAGGAGAAAGAGGAGAGGGGAGATGAGAAGGAAGAGGAGAAAGATCCATGGTTAAAAATGTCATGTCCAAAGAATCCAGATTGCATTTTTCATTTTCCTCTCCTGTCAATAGTTTTCATTTTCAGGCACCATTCCCCACTCCCTACAGCTGCATTCATTCAATACAAATCCCAGAAATGCTATCTCTGTCACCATGCCCACTTGTCACTTTGACAAGTTCACAATTGGCCAGACAGTGATTTTCTGGCAGGAATTTTGATGGGACACTGAGCAATTCAGTTTGCTGCAAACAGATTAGGTTGCTGTAAATAAGGTGAGAGGTAGTCAGATAAATGTGGTCCTAAATTCAGAGCATCTTGGGATAATAAGACCCAAATGCCACTTAGCATCCTCCAATTTCACTTTTTCCATGGACACAGCTTCCTTCTCCCCACAATGTGTATAGGAAACCTGTCCTTGCCTTGTACCTAGCAGATATTTACTAGCACTAATAATGTCAGACAACTCTGCCTTTGCTTAAAGAATAAATACAAGGCATGCTCATGCTCCACGCCCATGCCTGGAATTTCTCCATAAGCATGCAATGGATGACTTTCCTCATGAAATATTTATTGAAGTTGAGGCCGATTCAGCAGGCCTAGAGGTGTGTGATTCCAGCTAATCCTGCTCCTAGACAAGAATGTTTCTTTCTCCAACATCAGCATAATGAGAGACATCCATCACTTCATACCCAGACTCACCCTTGTCATGATAAACTGGGTGTTACTCATTATTTTACACTACATTTTTCTGGCATCAGAAAGGGGCACTAAGGGAGCAAAGTTAGAGAAGATTATTCAGAGGATGATAAATGAACATTAGAAGTGTGTTTGGTGGCCTCCTCTCACATCCTGACCATCTCCTCTGACTGCAAGATAACTACTTGGTTATTTCTCCAGGACTACATGGGAAGCCCTTGAAAAACCTAGAACTTCAAAGGCTGCACTGCCCAAGCAATATCACAGACTGGTATATGGACCTTGAAGAATCTCATCCTAAAGAATGGCTTCTGAATAAGATATCCTTCAATTCTTGACCTCGGGCCTCAGTCCTCTCATCTGCAAAATGAGGGGGTGGATTAGGTGATCCCTTAGAGCCTTCCCACCTTAGCCTTCTATAATTTTTTGAATTGCTGCTTCAATTTTATAACACAGAAAAGAACAACACAGTCTTTCCCACCTGTAAGTATCTAGGCTATGAATGGCAGAAAGCAATGTTTGTCCTCCACCATGGAGACACCCAAACCAGGCAGACCAGTCTACCAGTATAAAACCTACCTGCACAATAGTAGCAAAGCCTTCACTACTTAATTCTTAAGTGGCATGCTGTCAGCTTTTATCAAGCATTGAGATAAGAGATAGCCACTTGAAAAATGCTTCTATACCTTCTACAAAATCCCAGCCAAAGACATTCCAGATGACATTTAAAACCTATTAAATGTGTGAGCAAATCACTCTGTAAACTAGAGAGTATTAGAAAATGTTTGCTAATATTATTTTTATTATCTTTTTTTTTTTTGAGATGAGGGTCTTACTCTGTCACCAGGTTGAAGTGCAGTGGCATGATCTTGGCTCACTGCAGCCTCCACCTCCCAGGCTCAAGCAATCTCCCACTTCAGCCTCCCAAGTAGTTGGGACCACAGGTGTGTGCCACCATGCCCACCTTTGTTTTTTTTTGTTTTTTTTTTGTATTTTTGGTAGAGACAGGATTTCCCCATGTCGCCCAGGCTGGTCTTGAACTCCTGAGCTCAGGGGATCCACCCACCTTGGCCTTCCGAAGTGCTGGGATTACAAATGTGAGCCACTGCACCCTATTATCATTACTTCTAAGCAAAGATCATCTTAATAAATTCATCTACAAGTAATGTCAAAAAAAAATTCAACTCTTACAATTAAGTTATATGTTTACTTTTTACTTTTTTCTTCTTTACTCATCAATTAGAAATCAACTGATTGGTAGCAGATGCCTGAATTTCAGGATTGTAAAGCTTGGGCCCGAAGAAAAGAGAGCCATAAGCGATCAGCAATGCCTGCTGGAGGAAATGGATATGAATATCCTATCAGCTATGGGTATCGTCATCTCTCACTCAGTTCTCCCTGAGTGATATGATCCAACCCCATGGCCAATGGCCTCCCACTTTATATCTGCAGCCCTAACCTCTCCCTTAAGCAGAAAATTCAAATGTTCACCTTCAAGCATTTCAAATTGTAATGTACCTACAGTGAAGCCTGTTCTCTTCCCTCCACTCTCAATTTTCTCACAGAGGTCCCAGTCTTAGTAAACGCTCACACCCTGTTCCTCAAGTCAAAAAACTAGAAATTGCCCTTGATTTTTCCCTTTTCTCCGCTCTCCATATCCAATCTAAAAACAAATCAAGTGGGCTCCCATGTCTGGAATCTGTCCACTTCTTCCCAACTTCACTCTTAAAACTCTTGCCCAAGCCACTATCATTGCTCCCTAGGGCACTTCCAATGATCTCCTTCCCGCTTCCATACTGCCTTCTTTTCATCATTCTTCACACTGTGTCGTTAACATGCTCTTTTTAAACCCTAAGTCCGAGTCATTTCAGCCTCCTGCTTAAAATCCTCCAATGGCTTCCCATTGCTCATAGGATTGCTCATAGGATAAAATCCAGTCCCTTCAGCATGCCTGCAAAGTTGCACACAAACTGATTCTTGCCTGCCTCTCCTACCCCATTCACACTCTTCTCCTTGGTTGCTAGAGGAGCACACCAGGCCCACTCCCACCTCAGATCTTCATGCCTGTCCCTCTGCCCACAGTGCTCTTCTCTCTCCTTTTCACGTCCCTGACTCCTTCTCCTTCAGCTTTCACTGTAAATGCAATCTTCTGGCCTCTCCAAGGCAGGTTCTGCATTAATGTCCCTCTAATGCTCCAGTCTGGGTATTTTCTTCATTTGACTTGTCATAATATATGTATTGCAATCCATGTATTATTTGCTGATATCATTTATCACAGTCTTGTTTCAAGTTTGTTACCTCATATTATTTCCTTTCTTTTCCCACTAGACTGTAAGTTCCACGAGGGCAGGCATACTTATTTATCCAGTGTTTTATCCACAGTTCTTAGTGCCTGACACAAAACAGGCATCCAATAAAGGTTTACTGAATTAATTAATGTATTTTCCATTTATTTTTCTCATTTATATTGTTACTTCAAGTAACCACATATATTATGGTCAGAAAATAATGTATCTTTTGGAAAACCAGGAGATAAATGGGTCCTTCTCAAATGCTCATGGCCATGAAAATTTATTTTAATCATGTTTGGTGCTAAATAAGCCCCATGTCTTTTCAGAACACCCCCACTTAATAGTCTGATCTAGTCCTGCCAACCTTCTGCTCACTCAATCCTCCAAGAAAATGGAACATTTCTTATGCTGACTTTTCTTATTTCTTTTTATAAATGATTGGCACACGGAAGTAAAGAGACCCCCATTAGCACTCACTAGAGTGAAATGTAAGAAACATCTGTTTTGATACATTGAGGTTTTATGTGCATTCTCACTTTCAGAGAAGCCCTTTCAAGTAAATTTTGACCATGATTCAGATGTTAAAAAAACACCAACAAGAGTAATTCTATTTCTTACAATATGCAGGCAGAAACACTGGACAGGATTCAAAGGACTGAGATCACTCTGAGTTTTGCAGATGACTAGCTGTGTGACTTTGGATAAAGTACCTTACCTCTCTGAACTTCACACTCTACATCTGAAAATTAAGACCACTAAATTCCATGATCTCCAAGTTCTTTCTTAGTCTTGACATTTCATTTCAGTTAATCACTTGATCCTGCTCATAGCTGCATAGCAAAAGAGAGCACTGAGAGCAAATTCCATCTATTAAGAAACCTAGATTCTACTACAATTTTTCTCCTCTGCTGATTTTCCAAATTAACATAAAACATAAAGTTGTCAACTATTAAAAATAGTGATATGTCACCTACTTTGCAGCAGCCTGCTTTTTTCCTGGAGTTAAAAGAGCAATGAATGAAACCCAATTAATGGGAACCTATAGTGAATATTGTACTTCCATACTCAACCACTACAATATGTGTTTGCTATATTACTTAAGAATATTCAATTCTGCTAGAGATAACAAGAAAAACAAATGGGACAGATAAAGCCCATAAGAAGTGCTAAATATAGAGAGCAAGTTAGAAACCTGTGAAACATGCTAAACATAGATTGAATACGTGGAACATAAGTGTGTTGAACACAGATAAAAAGGATTGAATAAGAGTGTTACTTACAAGTACAATGGGATGGGAGGACCAAGTCATAATGTGCATATCATGCCACCTTCAGAATGACAGTCATGTCATCCCTAAAACAACACCCATCATTGACATCCATTTCATTTCCATTCTGGCCCGACATGTACTATCCTTGAGAAATGCTAATAAAACCCATCACTGCTCACCAAATTAACTGGTGAATTACAGTTGTAGCCAGGATTACTTGCTCCTGAGTATTTCCAATAGAGGAAGCATGTGGGCTCCGGAAACCTCCCATTTGCTGAGCCCCCTCCCTTTTCGTTAACCTCAGCTCCAGTCCTCATAATCACACCATCATCAAAGAAGCTGATGCAGCAGAGAGAGAGAGGGAAAAAAAAAAAACCAGAATATATGAGCAATGAATAACACAGGAACTGGGTGGGCTGGTGCTTCCCGCTGCTCACATTCAATCCTACATGTGTTAACCTACTCCATCTCTTTCCCCTGCTTCCTCCTAGATATTTTAAACATGATTCAAGTATTTGAATTTAGTCTCTCCGTGAGGCTTTCCATTTTGTAACCTCTGGGGGTGTCCTTGGAGGCTACCATTGCATAAAGGTAGTTTTGCATACAACAACCACTTAAAGTGAATATTTCACATTTCTAAAATGGGGGAAAATGGCGTTCCGAATACTCAGGTTTTACATGTCCTAGTTAACAAGTGCTAACTCAGCAGCAAGAGTTAAGTGCTTTTTCTTTCCCAGGATAAAACGGCTATACCTAGTCATTTTTAAAGAAAGACTAAAAATGCTAATATGATGATTAAACATCAGCAAAAAAAAAAAAAAAAGTGCTGGGTGAAGGGAGGAGATGGGAGAAGGAAAGAAATTAAATGAGTTATTCACACACTCTTCTCTGCCTCAAATAGAAGCAACTTCATTTCCCTCTTCCCTGATGTATAGAGTGAGGATGGTGGTGAATTTCATTGTCAACAAACATATACCTTGCTTCCCCTGTGCCACGCACTGTGGTTGGCACTGGGGGAATAAAAGTAAAAATACAGTTTCTGCCCTGGAGGATAGACACATAAGAAAGACAGTTTCCTTATGACAATAGTTACAGAATAGGACAGTACACAAAAAAAACAGAGGAGGCCCATAGAGATTGGGGATGACATCATGGAGGAGATATCATTGAACGTGACTCTAGAAACACGAATAAGCATTGACTAGACAGGAGAGAGGGAGAAGAGGGCACTCACTGCAGCAGCATTGTATGGCTGTGAACTCACGTGTTTTACATTATCCTGGCATTTTTCTTTTTTTGCAAGTGTATCTCTTACTACAAGTTCAGAAGAGAAAGCAGCTACTTAACCTAATATTGGAGCAAATTCTCAGGCCCCTGATTGGCCAACCGGTACCATATTAGCACAAAGCAGACCAAGAGGCAAAATCCCCACCAGTGCACAGCTAAGAATCAGCAAATCAAGGTGGGAAAAGCAGCAGCAGCCAGAAACACATAAACACAAATGCACCAAGGCAGCCCGCCTCAGCCTTGATGGTAGAGAATGCAAGCAACATTTCAGTAACTACACTGAGAACCTCAAAATATAGCAAACTCCTGATGTAGACAGGCCACATCCTTCTAGCCTGAGTGCCACATAGGCTCATGGTAAGAATGGCCCCAAAAGGTAAAGCAACGTTTCTTAATTTGAAATGACAATTGGCTTTTCATTTCTGAATATAGAGGAAATTTGTCAATTCAGAACTGCCAACCATCAGTGAGGCAATTTCTGGTTTTAGAGGATAGGAGGCATGTGTCCCACTACTTGGTCTTGTGACCCTTAAGGATGTCAGATGTTATTCATCCAAGCAACTTTCAAAAAAACAGAAATCACTAGAAGACTCCCAGTTAACGTGTAAGGGATGTTCATCTCCACTAACAAGTTCACAATAATATTGCATTAAACCTCCATTTGTTCCAGAAGCTGGAATGAGAAAAATCAAACGTGTATGTCTTATTACTGTGCCAAGGGCAGGGCTAATGTTCTGCACACGTCATCTCACAGTAACTTTAGGAGAAGACATTGTTATCATTCCTACTTTACAGATGACCAAACTAAAGCTTACAGAATTTAAATAATGTTCTAAAGGACACTGGGCTAGGAAGGCTTGGTGCTGAGATTTCAACCCGGCAGGCTGGTTCCATGAGCTACACTCTTAACTGTGCTATACCTGCTATTCGCCAATATGTGTGATCTCAGTGCTTGATATTAATCAAGGGTAAATCACCACGATACATCCAGTGCCTGGCACTTTTGTGTTCACTCAGGAAATATTCATTGAATAAATGAACGAACAGTCTATTTGTACATCCCTTATGAGGTAAATACCAACACATCTCCATTTTACAGGTGAAGGAACTAAGGCACAGAGAGGTTTCATGACTTGCCCACGGTCACACGACGAGTGGAGACAAAGCTGACTCTTGCCCCAGCAGAGTCAACTGTGATATTCCATGGCATTCAACTGATGCTTCTGCTTATTTTTCATCCTCCTCCCTTTCCTCTCCCCCACAGCCCACACTCCCACATTCCAGCACCACAAGCCTCACATCCCTTCTTCCCAGGGCCATGTTCCTCCCCATTTTGGTACACTCCCATCTGCAGCAACCTCTGTCTTCTCTCCCTCCTTTTCTGATAACAGGTTAATTGTTACTCCTCAGGCCAGCTTTCTCTGACCACCCCAGGCCAGCTCAGGTTCCTGTCTTTATTTATCTTCATTGTACTTATCACAATTGTCAGAGATTATGCATATAATCATTTACATGTGTAATCATTTTATTAAGTGCAATATATACATATATATTTTATTTTATTTTATTTTTATTTATTTTTTTGAGACAGGATCTCACTCTGTCACCCAGGCTGTTGCCCAGGCTGGATCATGGTGCGATCTTGGCTCACTGCAACCTCCACCTCCCGGGTTCAAGCGATTCTCCTGCCTCAGCCTCCTGAGTAGCTGGGACTACAGGCACCTGCCACCACGCCCGGCTAATTTCTGTATTTTTGGTAGAAGATGGGGTTTCGCCATGTTGCTCAGGCTGGTCTCAAACTCGTGGGCTCAAGTGATCCACCCACCTTGGCCTCCCAAAGTGCCAGGATTGCAAGCATGAGCCACGGCCCCCGGCCAAGTGCTATATTTATTCCCCAATAGACTGTAAGTCCCATGAAGAATTGCCTACCAATATGTACACTACACCTAGCACAGTACCTGGTACATGGTTAAGCCTCAAATCTTTGTCACATTAATAAATTATATCTTGGCTCCAAAGTCTGGAACACAACATAAGAAAAAAGGCTTACCAAATACACGCAAATATAACCCAAACCTGTTGAGAAAAAGTACATTCAAGTAATGAGCTGCCTAAGGAATAATTAAGCCAGTTCAATGTCCCCAACTCTTCCATTAGGGCACTAAACCTAAGGCATCTTGTGACACACGGTATTAACCAATTTTTTGTAATTACTGTGCCATTCGATCAAAAGAGATTCTGGTACCCCCCTAATTTTGCTAATTAGATAGGTACTATAAGGCAGATGAGCTCTTCTTAAAAACATTTGACAATACTACTAAGGAAAATCAATGCATCCCCTGTTGCTAAGAAATTAACAACATGTAGCCACTCCTCTTTAGGCTGCCTCTCCACACTGCCACCCACCAGCAATCAAGTCCCCTTATCCATCCCCCTCATCCCCATACCTCCCACCGCATCTCAGTGAGAAACAGAGGAATAAAGAGAGAGTTAAAGTATGAATGCCAGCTCCATCTGAATCACAAGACAGGAGAACAAAAAGCAAAAGAGTGGTGAAAAGACTTTTATAATACGATTAAGAGTGCATTATATAGTCAAGAAGCTATCCAACAGTAGAGAATGGCTAAGTAAGTTAGGATATATACACACACCCCATGGAAAATTATGTATGGTAATATAATGATATGAAAGGCGTTGAAATAACATAGGAAATGTCCAGCCAATACTCTGAAACAGGTATACAATAGTACATACAGCGTCATATCAAGTCTATGGTAACATAAAATTTATTTTGTGATGCATAGCAGATAGATAGGCATGACCTTCAATTTTGTCAGCAATTGGGAGCTAACATGGGTGAAATTTTTCTTCTTTCCACATGTCTGAACTTTCCAAATCTTCTCTGAGAGTTATTGCAAGAAAAACAACGTTTATGCTAAAATATATGAGCTCATCATAGAAATGGGAGAATCAAGAAGGACATCCTACAAAAGAAGAAAATAAGCACCAATCACCTTGCTTTCAGTCCCACAATTGTGTATCCTTAAATCAGTGAAGACAACAGGGTTTGTTTTTTTTTTTTTTTTTTTTTTTTTTGGCAATAACTGACCAGCAACCCTCCTCAGATG
This sequence comes from Nomascus leucogenys, assembly GCF_006542625.1. Classification (NCBI taxonomy): domain Eukaryota; kingdom Metazoa; phylum Chordata; class Mammalia; order Primates; family Hylobatidae; genus Nomascus; species Nomascus leucogenys. The sequence goes on along the minus strand of NC_044395.1, from coordinate 81,602,707 downwards.
CCATTTTAATACACACTGATTGTCGAGAGTCTGAGAACCCCAAGGGTGTACTCATCACATAGTGTACAAAACTCTAAGCACCAAAGGTTGCTGGGTGCAAGCAAGAACATCAGTTCCAGCAAGAGATGCTCTTGATGTTCTTATAAAGACATGAGGGCAGTCCTTGCCCTGCCCTCTGCTACCTACCCATCCACTTATTTATTCATTTGTTCATTCATCCTTAACTTTAAAAACCTTTACTGAGCACTCCCTGAACCAGCACTGTGGACAAAAAACTAAGACACACCTTCTATTCATGAGGAGCTGAAAGTCTAGTAATAAAGACACAAACAAAAGTGAATGGATCCTGCTCAGCTTTTCAGTTCAGGGATATAAGAAAAGTAGAGCCAAGCACGGTAGCATATGCCTGTAATCTCAGCTACTCAGGAAGCTGAGACGGAGGATAAATTGAGCCCAGGGATTCTAGTCTATCCTGAGGAACATAGTGAGAAGACCCTATCTCTAAGAAGAAAGAAAGAAAAAAAAAAAAAGAAAGAGGAGGAGGAAGGAAGAAAGAGAAAGAAAGGAGAGAGAGGAGAGAAGGAAAGAAAAAAAGGAGAGGAAGGGAGGGAGGAAAAAAGGAAGGGAGGGAAAGAAAGAAAGGAGGGAGAGAAGAGGGGAGAGGGGGAGGGAAGGAAGGAAGGGAAGGAGGGAGGGAGGGAAGGTAAGTAGACTGGATGGGAGGGGAGGGGATGGGAGGGGAGGGGGAGGGAAGGAGGGAGGGAGGAAGGGAGGGAGGGAAAAAGGAAGGGAGGGAGGGAGGAAGGAAGGAAGGAAGGAAGGGAGGGAGGGAGGGAGGGAGGGAGGGAGGGAGGGAGGGAGGGAAGGGGACGGGAGGGGAAGGGAGGGAGGAAAAAAGGAACGGAGGGAAAGAAAGGAGAGACAGAAGAGAAGAAAGAGAGAGGGGAAAAAAAGGTCATGTTTGGGTCATGTCATCATAGGTCTGAAATCATCTGGAGCAGGACCAGAGCGTGAGTCCCTCATCAGGGACTTAATCTTCCAGGTAAGAGGCAATGTAGGGTAGTGGTTAAGAGCTCAGGCTCTGAAGCCTCACTGTTTGGTTAAGATTCCAGTTTCAAGCCAGGCATGGTGGCTCACACATGTAATCCCAGCACTTTGGGAGGCTGAGGCAGGCAGATCACTTAAGGTCAGGAGTTCAAGACCAGCCTGGCCCACATGGCAAAACCCCATCTCTACTAAAAATACAAAAATTAGTCAGGCCTGGTGGCATGTGCCTGTAATCCCAGCAACTTGGGAGGCTAAGGCAGGAGAATCGCTTGAACCTGGGAGGAGGAAGTTGTAGTGAGCCAAGATGGCGCCACTGCACTCCAGCCTGGGCGACAGAGAGCCAGACTCCATCTTAAAAAAAAAAAGAAAAAAAAAAAATCCAATTTCACATCTTATCACGTATGTAACCTTGGATAAGTTAATCTCTCTGTGCCTCAGCTTCCTCATTTTTACAAATGAGAATAAAAGCACATCTACCCATGGGGATAGTATAAAGATTAAATCAATAAGTACATGTTAAACTCTCAAAACTGTCTTCCACATAAGAAGCACATGACAACTGTTAGCTTATTTGGTATACAGCCAGGACAGGCCCTGGGTCCTGTAGGATGGGTGGGGTACCAAGCTATGGCAGCAGCCACCATGCCAAAAGAGCCTTGGTGCTGCAGCTGGGCTGAAGTAAAGGTCACACTGATGGTTGGTTATGGCTGTGGCCCAGCAGGAGAGCATTGAGCAGGTGAGCAGGGGTTGCCAGCCAGGGTTGGAGGCGTGGTTAGTGGTCAGTTCTAACTCTTCTGTTAAAACAAAAATTGAAAATTGGGCAGAGACTATGGGACTTCCAACCACTCCAATCTAAGTCCAGCCAGCCAATTTCCAAACAGTTCTGAATTTTTTATTTTTACTAGATGTCAAGCTAAGAACTTTATATATGCTAATTTAATCCTCATAGCAGCCTAGTGGTGTCAGCATTGCTATCTCCATTTTACAGATGAAATACGAAAAGTTAAAACGTGTTCTACTAAGTAGTCTAGCTGGAATTCAAACCCAGATCTGTCTAAAGCCAATCATAAGGCACCACTGTCCCTCAGCACCATCTATTGGCTCAGACAAACCAGTGTTTGAATCCCAGCTCTGCCAAGTACCTGCTGTAAGACCTTAGGTAGCTGTTTTCCTTCCTTCATCCTTGAGTTGCCTCATCTGTAACACTCACCTTCCAGGGTTCAGGAATGAATGAAGAATGAATGAATGAATGAACGAATGAATGAATGAAAAGTCCCTAATATTTAGGTAATAGGCACCTTATGACATTTCTGAGATGCTTTAAAAAAATGCTCAGATATCTAGACACTAAAGTCAGGGCTTTAACATTTTCTAAGCATATTCATATACATGATAATATTTCAAATTCATAAAACCAATTAAATGGGCATTAATAGCCTCACTTTAAAGATGAAGAATCTGTGGTTTATAGAAAATAAGTGACTTATCCAAGATCTCACCTCTAGCAAGTAGCAGAGATGTGTCTGTGACTCCCACTTTGTAGCTTATTGTGTGTATTTGTTTGGCTTCCCTAGTCCCCAACATGAGAGCATCATTACACTTCTCTACTCCAATGCTATGCCTCCCCTACGTAGCAGCACTCCTCCTCCCACAGCCTAAACTACTCCGTATATTAAGGGTGTCATCTCTAGCCTGCTTTAAAAGTTTGGTGGGCTGATCTAATTATAATTCATTCCCTTTTGTGCACAGTCCTAATTCTCAGGCATGAAAGAGACATTTTTAAATGCCGTATTGGCCCTGACCTTGCCACATCTACTCAGATTCAATAGTAAACAGTAGGGCATCATGTTCAACTGCCAAGCTCTGTAATTTATGATTATTCATTATAGATCACTTTTACATGTTACTTCAAATGCTGTTTTTCAAGAATAAAAATCTGCCCGCATTGAAATGCACAGTGATTTTAATATGCAAACCTCCTACAGAGATGATGTCTCATTTTAATTATTGTTTCGGTTTAATGGGTTTTCATTAAATTAGAGGATGGAGCAATTACTAGGGTGAACAGCTCATGTTTCAAAGGTAAGCTCCTGTGGCTCCGTGGGCAAAAAGACAGTTGTGGCATAGAGAAGCAGAAAGACACACTCTTCTGAATAAGCTTGTATTCAGCCTGACAGAAAACAGCACCGGATAGATTTTTCCCCAGCTTCAAAATACAGCTGGCATCCCCTCTCTGTGATGCGCAAACAGCTCTAAGAGTATCTTTAGAACTTAGAGGTATCTTGGGGTATCTTAATCATATGACTTTTCTATCAGGAATCTACGCTTCCCTGTCATCAGACTAGAAAGTGCTCTTAAAAGTCCATAGCCTGCAAAGCGATATGTCAAACCACAGGAAAATACTCCTGACGAAATTGTCTTCTCTCTCACACACAAGTAATTTAGTTGGTTTAGTGGATTAATGTCTGACTTCCCACCCCTGGGAAATTGGTCCAACTTCAGCATAGGATGCAATGACCAAAATCTTATTAATTAGCAAACCGTCAGAGGCTTAATGAGAAATGACTTTGGTGGCCTCAGCAATATTTCACCCCGGAAACTGCACAGATTTGACACTCAGGGACCAACAGGGCAGCATTACCTCAGATGGAGGCAAAGGAATTAATGAGAAGTAGGAAAGGAGTGGAGAGTGAGAGGTAAAGTTGGCTTTATTGGGGTCCTAGAGGTCAGTGGTGAGGGACATGACTCAGTACTTGGGGAGGGGAACCCTCTGCATTGCAGAAGCCTGCACTTGGGGAGATGGAGGGGCCTTAGTAAGCTTCAAATATGTAATTTCTTCTCTCCAATTGAACCAAAGGAGAGAGCCGGGGCAAGCTAGAGGGGTCTTTCCAGAAACAACTGTGCAGGTTCTTTCTGGAAAGACCCCTCTGTCCAGTGCAGATCTGGCTACAATGTGTGCCAAATAAATAGTACAGGAGCCTCTCACCTTGCTATCAGAAGGAGGGGAAAAATTCTTTTCCACAGCAACCAGGAGTCATGAAGCAATGTCAGTCCCTGGTGAACCAGCAGGAACTAAGTGATGAATATGTACCCTCATGCTCACCACCACCCCACCCTCCCAGCTGGTATTTCTGACAGGAATAATAATTCGGAGCTCAATATAATGCTTTCTTTTCAGCTCCTTTATTTCCACCGTCCTAAAAAGCACATCATCAGCTCTTAGATCACATGCATTAATCTAATTACATGACTTGTTAGCTAATTAGTTCCAGAGTCACTGCTGAGGAGGTCTCCCTCACTATTTATCTATCTGTGTTGGCCACAGGGTGTTTGTGCATTCAGGTTCCTGGGGAAATTATGCAATTATCAGCCTTCAACCTTGTGCTCAGGAAGGACAGTGAGGCTTTCTGGACAGGAAACGGGTCACCTGAAACTCCAGGCTTTGAACAGAAGCTCCAAGAAATGTGTGTATCTGTCCAGAAAAGGGGCTATGGATGTGGTGGATTTTTTTCCTTTGGCAGACTTGCTGTTTTTCTTTGAAAACGGACCTCCTCTTTAGAGATGTTATTCTGACTGTATTAAACATTAATGTCCCCCCTTAAAATGAATCACTGGAAATGCCACTTGCTCCTTGAGGTCACGGCCTGTTGCTATCTGGCTGCAGGATCTTTCTCAACCAATTTCCCACCTCAAACCCTTCCAAACAAGAGCTATAACTGAGGGCTAAAATTATAATCCTCATTTACTGAAGCTTTTTTAAAAGAAATGAAAATGTCAATTTGGGGGAAAATTGGTCTTTGATCATTGTTGCAAATAATTTGGCTCTTGCGTGTCCTAGGGTAAGAACATTGAATCTGTTTCAATAAATTATTCCTTCAGTGTATTAAATAGAGCCTTTGTGATAATTCATTTCAAAGGATGCCTGGTAGGCTCCCAAGCAGTCTTTCTACTTGGGTATCATCTAACTTAGACAACAGATATTCTTTTCAGCTCCCTGAACTACCCATACCAAGAGTAGTTGTAAGTTCATCCTTGTGCATCCCCAATTAGAGTACTTGTCAGATCTCAGAGCACAAGACATGGGAAGGGTCTGAAGCACAGCCAGGCACAAGTGGGGGGCTGCATGGGGACAACATCTCAACCCTTCTCCCTCCCAGAGTTCCAGCCACCTCCGTGCCTATCCAAGCCCTGCGCATCTCTCAAGGCCCAACCCAATTCCTCTAACTCCATGAAGCTCTAGCACCCCAGCTGAGGGTGATTTTCCTCCTCTAATCCAAAATTCAATCACTCACCCATTCAAAGATGAATTTGTGGAGTACGTTCTCTGTGCCAGGCTCCGTACTGTGGTGATTAAGATGGACTCAGTCTGGAGAGAAACATCTGGCCAGTATTTTTAGCTACACCGACCAATACCACACACTCTTACAAATCTTATTCTCTACATTGTGCCAAAGTCAATGGCCAGACGGTGGCCTGACCACTAAGTGAACCCTTGACAACCTCCCAAACAGTCGTGCTCTCCCTCCTTTTGAAACATTCTGCCCTTTTGACACTGCATTCTTCTTGTTGTCCTCCTACCTCCAGGGCTGTCTAGAGGCTTCTTCATTGTGCACTCCTCTGCCTGCTGTCTTATTTGTCAGAATGCCTCAAAGAACATTCATCCATCAGCAAGCCCTGAGCTCCATTTCCGCTATGACCCCCAATCCTCTTGACTAGAATATTGCATCAGCCCCTCGCTGTCAGCTTGCCTCCACTTGTCTCTCCTCCCCTCCCCTCCCGTCCCGTCCCCTCTCCTCATTTCCCCTTTCCTCTTACTCCTTGTCAGTTTCTCTCTATCCCATGTAGCAATCAGGAAATCAGGAAGATCCTTTTGAAACTTAAATCACATTACCTCAATCCCTTACTTAAAGTCCTCAAAGAGCTGCTTTATTAGTTTCTTATGGCTATTGTAACAAATTACAGCAAACCTAGAGGCTTAAGGCAACACAGTTTTATTATATTATAGTTCTGGAGGTCAGATGTCTGAAACAGGTTTCACAGGACAAAACCAAGACGGGGGCATGGCCATAATCCCTCTGGAAGCTCTAGGGGAGACTGTTTCCTTGCCTTTTTCAGCTTCCCTTGGGTCGTGTCTTCCCCCATCTTCAACACAAGCAGCATAGAATCTTATGATCTCTCTCTGCTTCCATCTTCACATCACTTTTCTATCCGATCCTCATGCCTTTCTCTTATGAGAACACTTGTGATTACACAGGCCCCACCTGGAATCCAGGATAATCTTCTCACCTCAAGACCCTTAACTTAATCACATCTGCAAAGTCCCTTTTACCATTTGAAGTAATATAGTCACAGGTTATGGAGATGAGAACGTGGCCATCACTGGGGAGGAGGGCAGCGTTATCCAGCTCTCGACACTGCCCATTATGATTTGAATAAAACCCTAACTCCTTGCCATGGCCTGAAAGGCCCTGGCTATGCTCTCTAGCCTCCTTTGGTACCTTCACCTACATGTGCCATCCTTGTGCCCTTTAAACTTATTTGATCCAAGGGGCCTTTTGGCTAGCTGTTTCAAGAACAAAGGCTCTGGAGCACAACAGCGTGGATTCAACTCTCAGCTTACTGGACCTATACATAACCTTGGCCAAGTGATTTAACCTCAAATTTTCCTTTCTCTGCCTCTGTTTTCCTTTCTGTGGCTCATAATACCTATCTCCTTCGTACAATTGTTATAAGGATTAAATGAGCTCATGAATATAAAGAATTTAGAATAGTATCTAGCATATGAAGTGTTCATCATTAATAATGTGAGTGATTATTAATAATAATATTACCTTTGCATGGCTGGCTTCTTCATTTAGGCATCAGCTCAAACGTCACCTCTGCGGGGAAGCCTTCCCCAATGTAAAGTCAACTCTCCCCCTAAGTCTCTCTCTCTCTCTTTCTTTCTCCAGTATAGCTCTTATATTTTCCTTCATAGTATATATTACAATCTAAAGTTACTCATTTATTACTATACTTGTTTACTGTGATTGGCCATTGGCCATCTTTGCTAGAATATAGGCTTCATGTAGACAGGGACTGTCTTTTCTCTGCTGCATCCTTAACACTCAAAACAGTGCCTGTCACGTGATGTACAATAAATATTTGTTGAGTGAATGAATGAATGAATGAATGAATATGATATATTGCTGGTTCTCTCTTCACTGTACCTAGGCCAATAGCCCCTCAAGGACAGGGTGTCTGTCATACTCTTATATAATCAAGACCCAGTGAGAGGTGAAGCCAGCTAGACTTCCTGGGTCGAGTGGGGACTTGGAGAATTTTTCTGTCTAGCTAAAGGATTGTGAATGCACCAATCAGCACTCTGTAAAAATGCACCAATCAGCACTCTGTGTCTAGCTAAAGGATTGTAAATGCACCAATCAGCACCCTGTAAAAACGTCCCAATCAGCGCTCTGTGTCCAGCTAAAGGATTGTAAACACACCAATCAGCACTCTGTAAAATGGACCAATGAGCACTCTGTAAAATGAACTAATCAGCAGGACATGGGTGGGGACAAATAAGGAAATAAAAGCTGGCCACCCCAGCCAGCAGCAGCAACCTGCTTGGGTCCCCTTCCACGCTGTGGAAGCTTTGTTCTTTCGCTCTTCACAATAAATCTTGCTGCTGCTCACTCTTTGGGTCCGTGCCACCTTTAAGAGCTGTAACACTCACTGCGAAGGTCCACAGCTTCATTCTTGAAGTCAGCAAGACCAAGAACCCACTGGAAGTAACCAACTCCGGACACACCAGGACAGTGGCTGGCACACAGCAGCATAACAGACTATCGTGATTGATCAATATGTCAATAGCGGCCATGCCCAGTGGCTCACACCTGTAATCCCAACAGTCTGGGAGGCCAAGGCAGGCAGATCAATTGAGGCCAGGAGTTCAAGAGCAGCCTGACCAACATAGTGAAACCCCATCTTTACTAAAAATACAAAAAATTAACTGGGCATGGTGGTGCATGCCTGTAATCCCAGCTACTTGGGAGGCTGAGGCAGGAGAATCACTTGAACCCAGGAGGCAGAGGCAGCAGTAAGTCAAAATCATGCCACTGCACTTCAGCCTGGGCAACAGAATGAGGCTCTGTCTGAAACAAAAAAAAAAAATAAACATGTCAATAGGAAACAGGATTTAAAGCCTCCTTTAAAGGTAAGTGCTCAAAATAAGAAATGATTTTTCTCCATCCAGTCAAAGATTGAGAGAGAAGGGATGCCAAAGTCACATGTTGACAAAAGAGAGATTCAAGCAGGACCCCAGGAAGTTGCCCTCTCAACCTTGCCCTGTCCCCAATACACACTAGAGTGTTTAGATAGTTCTTTAATCATGGTGAGATCTTCTGTTTAAATGAAATACCAAAAAGGATGCTGTGGCTAAATTATACATAAAATATGTGGCTAAAAGCCAGTTGGTGGGGAAAACCTTGCCATGCCCTGAATGCCAACCACCTTGCGTCTCTTCTTTCCAATAAAACAAGCAGCTCACGCCCAGTCAGATGAGGACCTTCCTCTTTGAGGGACCACCTGGTTGCACTCCCTGCTTTCGCACTGCCTGCAGTTTAGAGTAGAAATGACATGACTTCACATGAAAACGGTTGCTCCTCTCACTGCCATAAAGTGCTGTGCTATTACTGCCATCTAGCCCAGTGTTTGGGCTTTGACAGGGGGCCCAGGAAAGGGTCATTCTTAACATCAATCCTGAAGTATGGAGATGTCTACCTACACCTTCCTCACTCCCTTGAATAGCTTAGGTGCAGCTTCCCTGTGCTTACTGCTCCTGGTACATACTTGTGTCACAACTGATTACATATGCCACTGCCTTGCTCAAAGCCCTTCAATGACTCTAATTGCCTCTAAGACAAAATCCAATCCTCCTAAAATATGGAGTTATTATTTAATGGATATAGCATTTCAGTTTTGCAAAATAAAAAAGTTCTGGAGAGCTGTTATACACCATGAATATACTTAACACTGCTGGAATGCACACTTGGAAATGGTAACTGTGGTCAATTTTATGTTGTGTGTTTTTTTATCCACAATTAAAAATGCAAATTTAATAAAAATTGAATCTCCTTAATATGACCAACAAAACTCTACACAGTGGACTCCTATAGACCTCACCAGGCCCAACTCCCACCTCTTCCCTCCTTCTTGGCCTCCTTCTTCAGGTTCCACCAACTAATACACAAGCTCCGTCCCACCTTAGGGTCTCCAGTCAGGCCATTATTTTGCCTGAAACACACTTTGGCCCACTCCATACCTGGTTACCTGCCATTCATCATTCAGGCTTCGCTGAAACATCATTTCCCTAGACCCCAGCCCCCAGCTAAAGTAGGCCTCCTCATCTACGTTAATTACCATACCATAGCTTTTCCTTCTTTGTGCTCATCCTAGTGTGAGGCTGCATGGAAGCTCACCACTGTGCTGTGGTGTCTGGTGCCACACATAGCACAAAGATCAGGTACTGAAGGACATTGGACAAATGGATGGATGGATGACTGGTAATCCATTGGTAATCCTTGGTAATCCCTTCTGAACCTGTATGAACCTAGAAAGTTAAGCCTTTCTGAAGCTATCTGTACGTTGTCCCTAAACCCACCATGCAAGTACAATGCCTACAGTATACAGTAGCATTAGAATTTCCCCTGTATCTGCCTATTTTTTTTTTTTTAACAGAGACAGGGTCTTGCTCTGTCACCCAGGCTAGAGTGCAATAGCATGATCATAGCTCACTGCAGCCTTGACCTCCTGGGCTCAAGCAATCCTCCTACCTCAGCCTCTGAAGTAGCTGGGACTACAGTCATCTGTCATCCTGCCTGGCTAATTTTTTAAATTTTGTAGAGATATCTTGCTATGTTGCTTAGTCTGGTGTTGAACCCCTGGCCTCAAGTGATCCTCCAGCCTTGGCTTCCCAAAGAGCTGGGATTATAGGCGTGAGTCATCCTTCCCAGCCCTCATTCCAATTTAAACAGCAGCCCCCAGTTCTCATTCCTTGATTGGAGATTTTGGTCAACAAGATCAACAAATATCTGACTCTCATGTGTAGTTTCCTTCCCCTCAGCTTTTTGTGAACACAGACTCAACATCTCACCTTTTCCTCCTCCCAACTCCCTCCAGCTGAGCAGTTCTCAGCACTCACTGTGCATCAGAATCACCTGGGTAACATTTTTTAAATGTGATTTCCAGTCTGCACCCTGAGAGACTCAAAAAAAAAAAAAAAAAAAAAAAAAAAAAAAAAGGTCTGGAGTGTAGGCCAGGTGTCAATATTTATTTGTTTCAAATAAACATGATGGGCAGTCACAGCTGAGAACTGGTGTCCCAGCCTCAGGTCTTGGTGTCTTGGTGACTGTCCTGGCTCCAGGTCAAAAGTAGCATACTGACCAGCCTCCGACCAGATGCAGCCTCAGCATGTTGGTGTAGCTCCCAGTGTTACTCACCCAACCCACCATATTTCATCAAGTCCATGGTGCCACAGATTATAAAATACACCATCATTTGACATACCCTAAGAAATAAACAAAAAGCTGTTGATTATAACAGACACCATAATTGTAACACATATGTAATTTATTACATAATTATACCAATTGCCTGTAAGGCAAAATCCAATCCTACCCTAAAATATAGAGTTATTATTTAATGGATATAGCATTTCAATTTGCAAAATAAAAAAGTTCTGGATAGCTGTTATGTGAATAAGTGTGTGTGCCTTGGAATCAGTGAAATACAGTATTAAAATTGAAACATTTCATATAAAAATTCAAATCTCCATTAAAAAATTAGATGACCTGGCAACACAGAGCCCACATTCCCACAGGCAACAGTGCAGTGAATGCAAAGTTGAAGAAATGCAGCTCATGGCACAATGTTGCCAGATGGCTGCATTCCCTTGCCAGTGCACATCACTCAGCTGTTACCTGGCTGGCCCCTTATGCACCTGGAATTGAAGCCCCTCCCCAGCACATCTCTAACTTATGCTAATACTACACACACTCACCCAGGCCCCACACAAACCCCCTCCATTCCTGCCCTTCCAGGTTCTTCCCAGTCCCTCTAGGTTCTCCAGCCTCACTCTGGTGCTTCTCAGCTGGCCTGCCAGGGCCTGAGTTACAGATGTCACTGTAGTATGAGTCCCTCAGCCCTCATGGTGGCTCGGCAGAGTACTTTTGGCATAAAAATAGTCCCTTCTCTTTCCTTGCGTGTAATGTACAAATACAGCCATTTTCCTTATGTGCCGTGATATGAAAAAGGTCACAGAATGCGGCCCAGTGTTTGGGGATCAGAGGATCTGGGATGCACCATCAGTCCTGCCACTTAGTATCTGGGTGATATTTAATACTCCAACACTAATATCTGGGCGGTCATTTAATCCCTCTGAATCTTGGTGTCTCCTTCATAGAACGGTGACTAATGAGTATAATTCTTCTATCCAAGAATCCACACAACAAACATTAATACATGTGATCATGCACATGACCAGTTTTGAAAATGCCACTCTCACTTTCCTCCATGCCTGAGTGCCAGGGTAGGACAACCCTATGCAGGCTGGGTACATGTGGTGGCTACAGTGGGAGGGCTTGCTCTTACTACCCTTCTCAAATAGCTTACAACCCAGCAGTGAGAATGGGTGGATAGACCCCAGCATGACAAAGATAAACCCTGAGTAAATAAATACCTCACGCTGAATCCCCAGGGAGGAGAGAGGCCATGAGCATACGGATGGTGTGGGTGATAGATGTCTCTGGGTAAGTTAGTCAATAAATGAGGAGTCACTAAGCCCTGCATCCACAGAGAAAGCCATGGAACAACAGTTGGCCTTTTTTGTCTTTCCAGTAAGGTTAGCATATCTTTTTTTAAAGTGTTTCGGCTTACTTTTTCAAATTCATGATGTAAACCAACAGGACAAGTATCTTTCTTCAACCCCGTGCTGCTGTCCCACAACATCTGTAGGTGCAGCTATCCTTTTAAGTTTTTCCTGCCACTATTCCCTCAAGTCCCCCCATACCGGGCATACCAAATGATCCAGACCCCATGTTCTATAAAAAAGACAAAAACGTAAACAGGAAAGCAATATTTTGATCAACCACAGAATAATAATGTGAGCATGAGAAATGCAAAGATGCCTGTCAACGTTTCTATTTATGGGTAACGATGGCTGTAGCCCTCTCCTTAATTACGCTCTTATTCACCGTACACATGGAGTCTGTCACTGTGGGTCTGGGTGTAACTGAGACTCCAACCAGCATAAATACATGCCACACACCCAGTCGTTCCATGCAACTTTTTCAAATGAATTATCGGGGAGATTTAAAAATTCTTCAAAAATGTCAAAATAATAACTATTTTATCTTTTTTATGCCCTAATTATGATTTGAAGCTCTGCTTTTCTTATTTCATCCAGGCACACCACAACTCATGAATAAAATATGACAAGTTTGATAGCAGCCATTGGAGAGGGTTCATCCGTAACCGCAGACGTGCTCAGTGTACAAAGAGCTTTTGTATTCCAACAGCCTTTGTTTCTGGGACAGGCTTTTATCGAAAAGAAGGACCACGTGTGTTCTCTCATCTCTCCTGTCTCCCTCCCAATACCCCACAATCCCTGCCTTCAGCACAACACCTGAACCGTGTTTACTTTGTCTTTTAATGAGCACATTTCTAAACAATTAGGGAACAAATAAAAAATCAAAGGGCACTCTGCTCCATATGAACCTGGCTTGAAACAACACATCAAACAATTGACTCTAAAAGACATGGTCAGACCACAGACTAATCCACAAAGTGGGCAACTTTACATCGGAAAAATCACTCGTGTGATGGTGCCCACCTGGAAAGATATTTAAGGCACTCACAAGGTTTTCTTCTGAGAAGTTTCCTTTTCTTAGCAAAGGCTGCCAGGTCCCTTCAAAGTTCAGACTCTGGTATGTCTTTCAAAGAAATAAATGTGAAAAGGAAAGGGAAGTAATGTGTGGCTCTGCAAAACCGTCAACATTTATCAAATGGCCCCAGGGATATCAGACTTCAAGTTTTGAGGTTTTATTTTTTTAAAGCAAACCTATAAGCATCTTGTTCTATCACACATACAAAACCAGCCAGCTTCCAAGATTCCTTCCAAATACACTTTCTCCCAGAGTTTGTTTCAAAGTATGTAAAAGCAAGAAGATATTTTAAAGTCATTCCTTGCCTAAAACTTGAAGAACTGAGTCAAGATTTAGATCTCCTGGACTGAGCATTTGCCAAACTTCCAAAGTTGTGGGTTTGTTTGTGGAGCTTTACAAACAAATCTAAGATTAAGCTGAGACTACAAAATATTTCTGACATTCCTCAAGAAAATGAACCCTGGTATTCTCAGGAAAAGCAGAATGCAAAAAGCTTGAAGCGTATGTTGTATTTTCATATGTTTACTATGCAGAGGCACGGTGATAACTATTTTTGAAGACTGCAACTCCACATTTTTTTTCTCTTCACCCAGGTACTGCAGGTGCTCCAAGAAGCCAGGTAGCCTTGAACTGTAACTGCTTCTATCCACTAAAACAAGTCTTAAGCCCAAGTAAATGGCTACTATATTGAGGCTATAGCTCCTGAGGGGGTGAGTTTAGTCACATTGTCTAACCTAATGTCATGTTATGTTAAACTGCACCTTACCACTGACACCTCATGACACCAGGCAACCCAACAGTGGTTATGTGCAGATGCAAAATAAAATTCTTCCTCCTCTACCACCTCACACCCTCAAACACATTCTCATGCCAGACATGCCTGCAGTTTGGACAGCAAGATGAGTCTGAATCTTTGGCAGATAAATAAGGCAGCAGCTTGAAGACTCATGAAAAAGAGCTAATTTTTATACCTGCAGGACAGCACACAATAGCAGCTTTTGGCACTCTGAGGAGCTGCGCATTTAGAGATGTTGGGCCGAGTTTTACTTCCATCAGACCCGATTTTCCAAAGGGTCCAAATGAGACCTGGGAATTTGGCAGTGGCATTTAAATCTTTAACAGACACGGTCAAATGGGATTTGGCACCATACTTCAGATTTAGTGGTAAAAATAAAGTAGAAAGATAAAAAGATTTCCAAACTAGCTGAATATACGCCTATACCAATCTTGCTTGAAATCCTAAGAAATCTTGTTTTTCTTTCAAAGAATCCCAGATAGAAATCTCAAGGTCTTGCCTAATAGATCTAGGAGCTGACATCCATCACCATAAGCCCTAATCAATCATTCCCTCTCTGTCCTCCACTGGCTGGACGCACTCCATGTGCCTTCTTCTACCCATGCCCTTGAGGACAGAGAAACTACAACAGTCATTAGATTCACTTTTCCCAGAAAAAGTCTAGGGACTCATGGTGTGGAACATAAAACTATTAGTAATCTGCATTTGTGCCAGTACCAATGTGTACCCAAATGTCTCTGGGGCTCTCTTTTCACAACTCTAAAGCTGGCTGATCAGTGGCATCCTGGACACAGACTGAGTAGCAGGGAATTGGACCAGCCACACTAGTTAAGTCAACCAAAAGGATGAGTTAAACACACTTGACAACAACATTACGGCTACATACACTCCAGCTGAAATCTTTCACTGATGGTGCAAAAATGTTGGCATTTCTCCAATCACGTGTCAATCTCCTCTTTTCATTTGTCTAAGAGGGCATAGTGGCCAGCTAAGTTGAGGCCCGGTGCTATAGCTGTAAGCAACCTACCTCCCACCCCACACCATATAGCCGCTATATGTTCTGAGACCTTTGTTTGGCATCTGGGGAGAGGAAAGGGAGTGTTTCTCTTTTTTCATTATGATGGTAGCCTGTAGGGAGAGAATGAAGTATCTCTCTCTCCTCCCCAGGCCTTTGGGCAGGGTTGGAGCCACTGTGTTTAGAGGTATAAGAACACACAGGAGACAGGAGAGTTCCTTAAGAGATTCTGTGGATTCTGGGCAAAGCAGGGATAGAGTCCAGGAAACAAAGTGTGGTGTAATTGGAGTAAGAGTCCTTCTGGACCCAGGAATACTCTGCTCCCCCAGAGGGCTGGATTCTGGTCAAAGTGGGGAGGACACTTCTGTCTCCAGCTGTATCTCTAAAGACCTGCATCTCTGGAGGCCAATCAGGCACGGCACCCTGGACAGAGGTGGTGATTTAGAGGGGATTCTATCAGCCCTGGCAATGACAAACCTCCTCCAGCAGCTTTTTGAACTGGCCAGAGTTGAGAAAAGAGAACAACCTGCCCAGTGGTAGATGAAGCTGTCGGACTGAGTGGTGAGGTGCCCCAGAAGGAACCTCAGAAAGACAGATTCCTGAGATGATGCACAAAACACGAGAGGTTATGCTTGGACAGAATGATGCAAGAATAGATGTTTTATGGTTATTAGCAATACTGTAGTTCCATTGGTATTCACAGGTTTGTGAATCCTGGTGACACTGAGTCTCACAACAAGCCATTAGCAGCATTAAGTAGAAGTGTACAGCATTTCAATGTGATCTTCCTCCACGTGGACCATGGATCCTTTCAATGTCTGAGACTCCAGGTCAGCCCTATAGGAGAGTGTTGAGCCAAGGCTCTATGGAAAAGTTAATTACAAGAAGCAAATAACAGAATACTCCCAAATTTTAAATGTGTAGTTCATAAAGGGAGGCAGGTTAATGTAAGAGTTGAGTTAAAAGCAATGGAGATACATTTAGATAAAAGCAAGAGGAAAGTAGAGGAAGACAGTTTGTCAGGCAGGTCCACATTTGGGACTTAGCTACACTACTTACCAGCTGCATAATTTTTCTGAGCCTCAAGTTCCTCATCTGTAAGATGGGATAAAATTCTCTGTCTCACAGATTTTTGTGGTATATGGTAGGCTCAATGAAGATCAGTTCCTTCCCATCCTTCCCTTCATTCTCCCAACCTTAGGTACTTCCACTGATTTTTTAAGTACTTATTACTTAGAAAATAGAAGAACAAAATGTTACATATTCTTATTAATAGAAGAGACCCTAAAACAGTCATCCTCAACTGGGTTTTGCCCCCAGGGGACATTTGGCAATGTCTTGAGACATTTATCATTCCCACCACTTAGGGGCACACTGTAATCTAGTGAGTAGTGGTAAAGAATACTGCTAAACATCTGCAATGCACAGGATATCTCCCCACAACAAAGAATTATCTAGCCCCAAATGTCAAGTACGAACACTAAGAAATCTGGCCTGAGAGGACCGCTAACCATCTTCCCATTACTTTGGGAATTCTCTCTATAATAACTCTGAGGAATTGTTTTCCTGGCTTTGGTTTGAACATTTTCAGGGACAGGCACTCACTACCCGATACACCCTCTCTCTATTGTCAATTGGTTCTAACTCAAAATGCCTCTCCTTAGCTTAAATCAAAATCAAGAACTTTAAGCTGTTGGTCCTACTTTTGCCCTCTTCGTCTCCACAAAATAAATATAAAACCACCTGAGTTCATCAAGCAGCAGACGCATCATAGATTCTTGCATGTTCAAGGCCCTAGAGGAGAATCAAACATAAAAAGAATTCCTGCCCTCAGGAAGCTTACACTCTAACAGAAACAAGAAAGAGAAAAAGAAACTGCAAAACAAAGCAGAATAAATGTACATCAAATAGAATTTTTAAAAATATGCTGCATCCTCCAAGAGAAAAAACCCATTTAATTCTAACTGAAGTCATCCAGGGTGGGTCAAGAAAAAATGCGATACATATGAAGAAAGTTAAAGGGATTGATATGGAAACAAAGACATCTTTGGATGACAAGACACTGAAAGCGAAGACTGCCATCATAAAAGTGCAGCATACACTAAGGGTCAGTAGGATAGGAAGAGCTTAGAATCAGGAGGGTGATGTAGTGGAAAATGAGAAAAGTGGTTTGGAGCCAGATTCTTGGAAGGTCTGAAATGTCATGCTGAGAAGTTTGGATTTATTAGGCTACAGGCCACATTCTGAGTCGGGCAACACCATGATGGGTCTCATGGGAGGACAATGCCTGCCACAGTTTAGAGTATCAACCGGAGAAGAGGGAGATTAGTGACAGTATAAGGGGATGTCAGGGTGAAGGGATGTTTTCAATTTTAGGAGGCAGAAACATGAGTATGTGCTAGAGACAGAATTCCATCACCCCAAAATTCGTATGTTGAAGCCCTCAATGTGATGGTATTTGGAGACGAGGCCTTTGGAAGGTAATTAGGTTAGACAAGGACCTTATCATGGAATAAGTGCTCTTACAAGAAGAGACCAGAGAGCTTGGCCCCTCTCTCTCTGCCATGTGAAGATAGAGCAAGGAGGAGGATATCCACAAACCAGGGGCAAGGTTCTCACCAGAACCTGACCATGCTGAAACCCTGATCTGGGACTTCTCAGCCTCCAAAACTGTTAAATTTCTGTGGTTTAAGCCATCAAGTTCTACGATTTGTTATGGCAGCCTGAGCTGACTAAGACGGCATGTTAAGAGGAAATAGAAGGAACATACCAAAATTGCAAAAGAAGGAGAACATGGCTCTCAAATCAGGTTTTGGAGGCAGGAGATTCCACCGGCTCAGGTAAAATCGGTTTAGAAAGAAAGACAATCACATGGCTCTCAGAGGCTGAGCCTAAAGGATGAGAAGAGAGGTGATGACAGGGCGGAATTCCAGAGGAAAAAAGAGTTAAGGAAACTCATTTCACGTAATCTAAGTTTTTAGTGAGATAAAGGCAAGGTTATGGGTAGTGTAAGAGTGAGCCAGATAACAAAAATGGAAAGGTTTGAAACAGCTGCTCTGGTATGTATATAGGGTCAGAAAGCATTTGGGATATATAAGCACCAAAGGAAGGTAATAAGAGTCCAGCTAATAGAAATTTGAAAGGCTGTAAGCAGCCGAGTCTCACCACTCCTACTGAGCATGGATGGTGGAATTTACCCAAGGTGGGGGATTATAGAAAGGCAGCCAGGAGAAGTCTCTCTATACCCAGTGATGGGGTGGGAAGATAAAACTGAGTGAATTCCCTTAGGGGTAATAAAAAATTTTGGAAATAGTGGTGATGATGGCACAACATTGTGACTGTAATTAATGTCACTGAATTGTACATATATATATATAGTATCACAATTTTAAAATTATATTTAAACAAAACTAAGTGTAAAGGAAAATGAAGCCAGAGAGAAGAGAAAGGGGAAGAAAGAAACAAAGGAAAGAGTTATAGAGAAAAAATGTTGGGAGAGAAAGAAGAAAGAGAAGGAAGGATGGATGTAAAGCTTGGATATCCTTCCCCAACATCTAGCTTTATCACCACCACCAGAGTCTGTTCTCTTCCAGTCTGAACAGTCTTAGTTCCTCCAATATACTAGTGATACGGTGTTCACACATCTCACCCTGGTCCATGCAATTTCTCTGGGCTTTACCAGTTTGTGAATTTTCCTCGTAAAATGCATTGCCCAGAACTGAATACGAGCTCCACTATGGAGTCTAGTGCAATGGTTCTTAACTAGAGGCATTTCCCCCCGACTCAGGGATATTTGGCAGTATCTGGAGATATTTTGGTTTCCACATCTGGAGGAACCTACCGGCAGTGAGTGGGTGGAAGCCCGGGATGCTGCTAATGCCCAAAGCATAAGAAGACCTCATCAATGCTGGGCACGGTGGCTCACGCCTGTAATCCCAGCACCTTGGGAGGCCAAGGCAGGCGGATCACGAGGTCAGGAGATGGAGACCATTCTGGCTAACATGGTGAAATCCTGTCTCTACTAAAAATACAAAAAAATAAATAAATAAAAATAAAAAAAATAAGCCGGGCGTCATGGTGGGCGCCTGTAGTCCCAGCTACTCGGGAGGCTGAGGCAGGAGAATGGCATGAACCCGGGAGGCGGAGCTTGCAGTGAGCCGAGATCGCGCCACTGCACTCCAGCCTGGGCGACAGAGCGAGACTCCGTCTCAAAAAAAAAAAAAAAAAAAAAAAGACCGCATCAAAAAAGAATTATCTGACCTAAAATGTCAATAACTCTGCTCTAGTGCAACTATCATCTCCTATGATCTGGACATTATGTCCCTATTAAGGTGGCCTAAGATAGATGACATAGGCTCTTCTGGATCATATTGAACTTGACTCAATTAAAAAATGCAGGTCTGTCTGGGCACGGTGGCTCACGCTTGTAATCCCAGCACTTTGGGAGGCCGAGGCAGGCCGATCACGATGTCAGGAGATCGAGACCACGGTGAAATCTCGTCTCTACTAAAAATACAAAAAATTAGCCAGGCATGGTGGTGGGCGCCTGTAGTCCCAGCTACTTGGGAGGCTGAGGCAGGAGAATGGTGTGAACCCGGGAGGCGGAGCTTGCACTGAGCTGAGATCACGCCACCGCACTCCAGCCTGGGCGACACAGAGAGACTCCATTTCAAAAAAAAAACAAAAAACAAAAAACAAAAAACGCAGGTCTGGCTGGGCATGGTGGCTCATGCCTAATGCCTATAATTCTAGCACTTTGGGATGCCAAGGTGGGTGGATCACCTGAGGTCAGGAGTTCAAGACCAGCCTGGCCAACATGGTGAAACCCCGTCTCTACTAAAAATAGAAAAATTAGCCAGGCATGGTGGCTCATGCCTGTAATCTCGGCTACTCAGGAGGCTGAGGCAGGAGAATTGCTTGAACCCAGGAGGCAGAGGTTGCAGTGAGCTGAGATCTCACCACTGCACTCCAGCCTGGGTAACAGAGCCAGACTCTGTCCCAAAAAAAAACAAAAGCAAAAACAAAACACGCAGGTCTTTTTTACATGAAATGCTCTCAAGTCAGACTTCTTGTACAGCTGAGGTGCTAGAACCCTTGGAAGAACTTTATATTAACCCCTATGAAATTCTATCCTTTCAGTTTTGGTTTCTGGTTACAGTCCATGGAGATAATGAAATGAGAGGCTTGGTTCTAACATTCAGTGAAGGAGCAGTTTCTCTCAGCACTTCATCACTTCCAGCAGCAGCTCCCAAATAGGGGACTACAAACTGGTTCCAGGATGCTGGTGATTGGCAGCATTCTCTCAGCTAGTTTTCTGCCTGCTTCAGTCAAAATGAGCTGGCTTTTTACCTGAGCACTCAGGTGAGAGCAGCCCTCTAAGTAACAGCGCCCCCTATCATACTTCCTGCACATCTCACTGCCAGGTACCACAGCTCTTCCCTCCCCTGTAGGGAGCAGAAATGGCTGAGATGAGTCAGGCCAGAGATGTACGTGTATGTGGCTTGGGGTTGAGGGAGTTGTTTCTCAACCACTCTCTGTATAATGCAAAATATTTGAATTGAATAAAACAGCATTAAGAGTATGGTTCTCCTATTTTTGTCAGCAGAGCTATATGGACCTGAACTTTTCACTAAGTCTAAAAGACAATCAAATCCACAGGCTAACATTAAGGCTCCAGTCTACGATCTCCAAATGACAAATCTTCAGAGAGAAAATTACAGAAATTAGATTCATTGTAATTTTGAAAATTGAATTATGTTACGATTGTTTGTGTTATATCCATTACATTATTTTATTTTAATGTCAGTATAAGGCAGCCAATTTTCCTTTCTTGGAACTCACTGTCTTTTCTTATGACATCATATCCTTTTTTAAATATTAAAATGTCATATCTTAGTAAAATGTTAGTGAAATGAAGAGATGACAGTTAATATATGTACATCCTTCCTTTGCAAAAATAAAATTTGGAGACTCTGCATCATTTCCTAAATAATTTTTTCTACAACATTCCGAGACTGCGAAACCCAAAATTCTAGGAGCAGGTGACCTAAACATTTAACAAATACACCTGTGATGTGTTCGTGCAAGTTGCTGATGAGAAATGTCAGCCCAGAAGTTATTATATACAAAACCACACAGCATGGCCCTAGGGTTCATCCTTCAGGTCAACATCAATTCATGAATCAACACTCTTAGGATATGTTTGTTCAGTAAACTATAGATCTGCCTAACTATATTATCAACACGCTCACATTTAACCATCTTATTTCTGAGAGACTGTTAAAGGCCCTACTGAAATCAAAGTCAACTTGTCTGTGAGATAGCAACAGATAACCTGGTCCAGAACCTGGAGGTACTTGAATTTATTTTTCCTGCTTGTCATGTACCCCCTCTTTTTCAGTAGCTACACAGTGATTTTCCTCTGGAGATCTACCACTCACCCACTTCCAGCCCATATGATGCAGGTGTTCACTCCACCCTGCAACTCTATGGGTAGGCATGAGGTCCAGGTCTGGTCCATCAACACCGTCCATCCTCTTGATCGTATATTTGGCTTAAGGATGTGTATATGCCCCATGACAAACCAATGAGACACAGTTCCAGAAGTTTTGTTCTGCTTATTGATGAAAACAAAACAAAACAATTTGAGTGGCATCTTCCAACTGGGATTCCTGAGAAAATATGATATTAGCCTGGGATCCAAGAGACCACTTTGCTCCTATGGGGACAGCCTACTTCACCCAGACATAGTTAATGATAAGATCTTAAAATTATGGTAATTTCTGGTACATGGGCCATATACAAAATTTTCTGCTTCAGTGAGGACAATAACCAGCCCAAAACAGAGTGGAGCAAAAAGATGGAGAGAAAGTGAGATTAAGCCATGATGACATCATTGGAGCACCTTATTCCAGGAGGACACAGGTTACATCCAATACTAACTTTGGCTACAAAAGCTAATTAATTTCTCCTTTTTACTTAAGCCATTTTGAATTGGCTATTGATCTTTTAGACTTGGCCCTGGTTTTTAAAGAGATGGTGGCCTAATGAAGGAGACTGGCATCTAAAAATACAAATTACAAGAAAATAAGTAGTTAGAGCTAGAGTAAAATATGATTAATGTAGAGGCACAAAGACCAAACTGAACTGATTCTACCTTCCAGGGTTGAAGAAGCGATGAGAAAAAAAGTGACATATGAGTGTATGCTTGAACTTGCTCCAGCAGAGTCAGTCATTTCTAATGTTCCCAACTGTTTAATTTCTTTAATTCAGAATTTTACCAAGAAGATATATTAATATCACTAGGCTCTGCTATCCTATGCTTTTTGGAATACAAAATTTCTCCATTAAAAATAATAAGGACAGATAGCGTAGGAGCCATTAGCACATCCCTCACTCTCCTTGATTTTTCTAAGATTATAGCATAGAAGTTGGATGACCAAAACTAAATTTGTTCTATTTCTTTGGATGAGATTCATCTGGGCTCAGGATTAGAAGCTGTTTAAAGCACATTGAGGCCCTCTTCCTGTTATAACCAAATTAGGGCTGAATTTTTTCTTTCTCCTGCTTGCTTTATACCGTACTGTATTAAGATCATTCTTCTGGAAGGAAAAATGGAATCAAATGAGAAAAAGTGTGTGTGTGTGTGTGTGTGTGTGTGTGTGTGTGTGTGTGTGTCATCTGTTAATGTTATAGCTTCTATTTCAAGCATGGTGCCCATTTTTTCCTTTTTCTTCTACTTCACCCAGACATAGTTAATGATAAGATCTTAAAATTATGGTAATTTCTGGTACATGGGCCATATACAAAATTTTCTGCTTCAAGGACAATAATTTGAGTGAAAAGTAATGTTGTCGTCTCCCCAGTTATAACTTTATTTAACCGAGAAAATTCTCAAAGAAAAGTCAGTTTTTCTTTGCCATCTTTACAAAAGATGTTTATAAATTTTTGCCCTCTTACAGCTCCTACTGTTGAAATGACTACTTCCAAAGCTGACTTAAACTAGAGTTGGTGCCAGGTTTTCTCAACAGATGCAAAAAAGGTACTTGACAAAATGCATCATTCTTAAGGATTTTATTTATTTATTTATTTAGAGATGGAGTTTCACTTTTGTTGCCAAGGCTGGAGTGCAATGGTGTGATCTTGGCTCACTGCAACCTCCGCCTCCTGGGTTCAAGTGATTCTCCTGCCTCAGCCTCCCAAGTAGCTTGGATTACAGGCATGCACCACCACGCCCAGCTAATTTTGTATTTTTAGTAGAGATGGGGTTTCTCCATGTTGGTCAGGCTGGTCTTGAACTCCCAACCTCAGGTGATGCGCCTGCCTCGGCCTCCCAAACTGCTGGGATTATAGGTGTGAGCCACCACACACAGCCAAGGATTTTATTTTTTAAATCTCTCAGCAAACTAGGAATACATGACAACTCATTCTGATACAGGGCATCTACAAAAAAAATCTACAGGTAACATCAGACTTAATGATGAAATATTGAATGCTTTCAACTAAAATTGGAACAGAAATATTCAGCATCATTTCTATTCACCATTGTACTATAAGTACTAATCAATGCAATAAGGCAAGAAAAGAAATAAAAGATAAAAGATGAGAAAAGTAAGACTGCCATTGTATACAGATGACAACATTGTAAATGGAGAAAAGCTTACGGAATCTGCCACATTTTAAAAAAAAAATACCAAAATCAGTGGATTTAGCAAAATCTCAAGATGAATGGCCACTATATAAAAGTTAATTACAATTCTATGAAATAGTAATAAACAATAAAAATGAAAGTATAATACCATTTAAATTACCATTAAAAATCTAATATTAAAAAATAAATCCAACAAAAAGCTGGCCATGGTGATTAACGTCTGTAATCCCAATGACTCAGGAGGCTGAGGCAGGAGGAATGCTTGAGGCCAGGAGCTCAAAACCAGCCTGAGCAACACAGCAAGACTTCATCTCTAAAAAAAGTTTTTTTTTAACTTAGCCAGGTATGGTGGCATGTGTCTGTAGTCCCGGCTACTAAGAAGGCTGGAGTGGTAGAATCACTTGAGCCTAGGAGTTCAAGGCTGCAGTAAGCCATGGTCATGTCATCACACTCCAGCCTGGGAAACAGAGTGAGACCCCAACTCCAAAAGAAAAAGAATAAATCCAACAGAAAATATGCAACATCTGTATACTAAAAACTACAAGACAATGCTGAGAGATATTAAAGAAACCTAAACTGATGGAGTGATAGGCAATGTTGATGGATTGAGTCATGGAAAACTCAATATTTTATTAATATTAAAAATATTTTTAAGATGTGCATTATCCAAAATTGATGCATAGATTTAATGCAATCCAAATCAAAATACCAGCAGGATTTTTTTTAATAAATTGACAACTTATTCTAAAATGTAAATTAAAATGAAAAGAACCTAGAACAGAAAAGCAATCATAAAAAAAAAAAATTTGGAATTCTTATACTGCCTGATTTCAATATTTGCCATAAAACTGCAGTAATCAGCAAAGTGTGGTATTAGCATAAGGATAAGCTATAGATCAGTGGAACAGAAATAGACTCATATATATATATATATATATATACACACACACACACATATATATACACACACACATATATATAGACAAACAATTTTTGACAAAGTCAATGAAATAGGAAAAGTCTTTTCAACACATAGTGCCAGAACATCTGGGGAGCTGTGTTTTAAAAACTGAACCCCAACCATTATTTTATATCACACGCAAAAATTAATTCCAGGCTGGGCATGGTGTCTCACGCCTGTAATCCCAACACTTTGGGAGGCTGAAGTAGGTGGATTCCTTGAGATCAGGAGTTAAAGACCAGCCTGAGCAACATTGTGAAACCCCATCTCTACAAAAAATACAAAAAATTAGCCAGGTGTGGTGGCGTGCACCTGTATTCCTAGCTACTGGGGAGGTTGAGACAGGAGGATCACCTGATCCCAAGAATTCAAGGGTACAGTGAGCAATGATCATGCCACTGCAACCAGTCTGAGTGACAGAATGAGAACCCTGTCTCAAAATGATAAAATAATAATACTAATTCCAAGGTACATTATATACTAAACATAAAAGCCATACATTTCTACATGATAAAATTTCTTCATGGCTTTAAAGCAGGAAACGATTTCTTAGAAAAGACACAAAAATCCACGAAAGTATGATAGCATACTGAATGGGCAAAAACTGGAAGCATTCCCTTTGAAAACTGGCACAAGACAGGTATGCCCTCTCTCACCATTCCTATTCGACATAGTGTTGGAAGTTCTGGCCAGGGCAATCAGGCAGGAGAAGGAAATAAAGGGTATTCAATTAGGAAAAGAGGAAGTCAAATGGTCCCTGTTGGCAGATGACATGATTGTATATCTAGAAAACCCCACTGTCTCAGCCCAAAATCTCCTTAAGCTGATTAGCAACTTCAGCAAAGTCTCAGGATACAAAATCAATGTACAAAAATCACAAGCATTCTTATACACCAATAACAGACAAACAGAGAGCCAAATCATGAGTGAACTCCCATTCACAATTGCTTCCAAGACAATAAAATACCTAGGAATCCAACTTACAAGGGATGTGAAGGACCTCTTCAAGGAGAACTACAAACCACTGCTCAATGAAATAAAAGAGGATACAAACAAATGGAAGAACATTCCATGCTCATGGGTAGGAAGAATCAATATCGTGAAAATGACCATACTGCCCAAGACAATTTATAGATTCAATGCCATCCCCATCAAGCTACCAATGACTTTCTTCACAGAATTGGAAAAAACTACTTTCAAGTTCATATGGAACCAAAAAAGAGCCCGCATCACCAAGTCAATCCTAAGCCACAAGAACAAAGCTGGAGGCATCACGCTACCTGACTTCAAACTATACTACAAGGCTACAGTAACCAAAACAGCATGGTACTGGTACCACAACAGAGACATAGATTAATGGAACAGAACAGAGCCCTCAGAAATCATGCCGCATATCTACAACTATCTGATCTTTGACAAACCTGACAAAAACAAGAAATGGGGAAAGGATTCCCTATTTAATAAATGGTGCAGGGAAAACTGGCTAGCCCTATGTAGAAAGCTGAAACTGGATCCCTTCCTTACACCTTATACAAAAATTAATTCAAGATGGATTAAAGACTTAAATGTTAGACCTAAAACCATTAAAATCCTACAAGAAAACCTAGGCAATACCATTCAGGACATAGGCGTGGGCAAGGACTTCATGTCTAAAACACCAAAAGCAATGGCAACAAAAGCCAAAATTGACAAATGAGATCTAATTAAACTAAAGAGCTTCTGCACAGCAAAAGAAACTACCATCAGAGTGAACAGACAACCTACAGAATGGGAGAAAATTTTTGCAACCTACTCATCTGACAAAGGGCTAATATCCAGAATCTACAATGAACTCAAACAAATTTACAAGAAAAAAACAAACAACCCCATCAAAAAGTGGGCGAAGGACATGAACAGACACTTCTCAAAAGAAGACATTTATGCAGCCAAAAAACACATGAAAAAATGCTCATCATCACTGGCCATCAGAGAAATGCAAATCAAAACCACAATGAGATACCATCTCACACCAGCTAGAATGGCCATCATTAAAAAGTCAGGAAACAACAGGTGCTGGAGAGGATGTGGAGAAATAGGAACACTTTTACACTGTTGGTGGGACTGTAAACTAGTTCAACCATTGTGGAAGTCAGTGTGGCGATTCCTCAGGGATCTAGAACTAGAAATACCATTTGACCCAGCCATCCCATTACTGGGTATATACCCAAAGGACTATAAATCATGCTGCTATAAAGACACATGCACACATATGTTTATTGCAGCACTACTCACAATAGTAAAGACTTGGAACCAACCCAAATGTCCAACAGCGATAGACTGGATTAAGAAAATGTGGCACATATACACCATGGAATACTATGCAGCCATAAAAAAGGATGAGTTCATGTCCTTTGTAGGGACATGGATGAAACTGGAAATCATCATTCTCAGTAAACTATCGCAAGGACAAAAAACCAAACACCGCATGTTCTCACTCATAGGTGGGAACTGGACAATGAGAACTCATGGACACAGGAAGGGGAACATCACACTCTGGGGACTGTTGTGGGGTGGGGGGAGGGGGGGGGAGGGACAGCATTGGGAGATATACCTAATGCTAAATGATGAGTTAATGGGTGCAGCAAAACAACATGGCACATGGATACATATGTAACAAACCTGCACATTGTGCACATGTACCCTAAAACCTAAAGTATAATAATAAAAAATAATAATAATAAAAATAAAAAAAGAAAAAAAGAGAATGTCAAAAAAAAAATCCACAAAAGAAAAAGTATATATACTGGGCTTCATCAAAATTTAACATTTCTGTTCATGAGAAACACCAGCAAGACTATGAATAGATAAGCCAGAGACTGTAAGAAAAGTACCTGCATGCATCTATCTGAAAAAGAACTTGTAGCCAGAATAAAGAACCCTTACAAGTCAATTACTCCTACAAGTCAATTTTTTAAATAATAATAATGAAGAAAAGACTTTAATGGACCCTGCACAGAGACATAGGGATAAAAACAAAACACACGTGAAAAGATGCTAAACATCATTAGTCATCAGGGAAATACAAATTTAAACCACAATGAGATAATACTAAATATACATTTGAATGGCTAAAATCAAAGGGACTGACAATACTGAATGTTGGAGAATGTATAGCAACTGCAACTCTCATACATTAATGATAGGATTGTAAAATAAATAACCACTTTGGAGAACTCGTTGGCAGTTTCTTGTAAAGTTACATCTACTCTCTGTCCCAGCAATTCCACTCCTAGATATTTACCCAAAATAAATAATATTTTCATACAATGGAAAACTAGCTGACAATAAAAATAAGCCACTGATACATGCAACATGGCTAAATCTAAAAATTTTATGTTGAGAAAAATGAAGCCAAATACAAAAAGTATAGTGAATAGTAGTATTCTATTCATCTGAAGTTCAAGGACAGGCAAAGCTAAATAGCTGGGGGTAGATGAGGTGTCAGGAAGGGATAATAAAAATACTTTTATTTAGAGGGTGATGGTTTTATGGGAGTATAAAGTTATAAAAACTCATCAATAACAGTTAATATCTACTTGTTTTATTGTATGTTAATTACAACTTAATTTTATGTATTTTATTTATTCAGTTAGTTATTTTTGAGAAAGGGTCTTGCTCTGTCACCCAAGCTGAAGCGTGGTGGCATGAACACAGCTTACTGCAGCCTCAACCTCCTAGGCTCAAGCATTCCTCCTACCTCAGCCTCCCGAGTAGCTTGGTCCACAAGCATGTGCCACTATGCCTGGATAAATTTTTTAATGTTTTGTAGAGATGAGGTCTCATTGTGTTACCCAGGCTTGTCTTGAATTCCTGGGCTCAAGCATCCACCCACCTTGACCCCCCAAAGTGCTGGGATTATAGGCGTGAGACACAGTACACAACCTATACCTTAATTTTTAAAAGAGAAAAAATATGAAAACATTGAACGTTTTTGCTCTTTTACAAAACATGCTAGTAATCTCTCACCTGCCATAGTCCCAGCTGTTCACTATAGTGTGTGACATCCCCTGCTTTCTTCCATCCCTGCCCTAAAAGCTAACTGTACAAAGAATCACCACTCAACCAAGACCAAACAGCCCTAGAATAGCTGCATTACTTATAATTATTCAACGTCTATCTCTATCACTGGATTATAAATCCCATGAGAGTAGAGGTTTTGTCTGCTTTGTTCTCTATTCTAACCCTATTGCCTAGAACAATTCCTGGGGTATAACAGCCCCTCAGTAAATATATGTCAAAATATGGATGGATGGATAGATGGATGGGTGGGTGGATGGGTAGGTGGATGGGTGGGTGGCTGGGTGGATGGGTGGATAGATGGATGGATGGATGATAGAATATGCTCCAATACGCAATTGCAAAGACATGGAACCAACCTAAGTGCCCATCAACTGATGAGTGGATAAAGAAAATTATATATATACACATATACTATGGAATACTATTTAGCCATAAAAAGAACAAAATAATGTCTTCTACAGCAACTTGAATGGAGCTGGAGGCCGGTGTTCTAAGTGAAGTAACTCAAGAATGGAAAATCAAATACCATGAATTCTTACTTATAAGTGAGAGATGAGCTATGGGTATGCAAAGGCATACAAAATTTATAATAAATTTTGGAGACTGAGAAGGCAGGAGGGTAGGAAGGGGAATAAGGAATAAAAAAAACTACATACTGGGTACAATGTACACTACTAAGACAATGGGTACACTAAAATCTCAGACTTTACCACTGTACAATTAAGTCACGTAACCAAAAACTACTTTGTATCCCAAAAGCTACTGAAATAAATAAATTTTATATATATTTAAGCTAATTGAGTGTTGGCAGTTACTTGCAGACAAAATATCTAAAATGTACCCAAGAGGCCTGAGGAAATACGAGGTATTCAAGGAATCAAAAGGACCTCAATGTGGCTGGAGTACAGGGAGCAGGGAGGTAAGTGGTAAGACACTGTTGGACATGTAGACAGAAACCATACCACGAAGACCACCTAATGATTTTTAGGCGGTCTATCCTAGGTGCAACAGTAAGTCATCAGTGATTCTATCCTAGGGGCAACACTAAGTCACTGAGGGAATACTGGGTTTCCTAAATCCACTGCAGATGGAGCAAGAGGACAAAAATGTTGGCTATAGAATGAAAGTTTTGCATCTGAACTGACATGTTGGAGGGCTAACTCTGAGTAGAAGCTCAACTCTCTTTAGCTATGGCAAGGGTAAGGAAAGTAATTGGAGCTTTGCAATCCAACCCATCAGAAAGCCACTAAGAATACAAATTTCCCCACCTCCCCAGCCAGCTTTTCATTCATGCAGTGATGCCAACAGACAGAACAAATGAAGACACATCACTTGAGGACATGCAGTTCCCAACTATAGCTCAAGCAAGGGAAACCATACACAGCTGCCATGCTCAAGAAGGCCTAAAACTCACAAACTCAGGTTTTCCTTCCGATACTCAGATCACTTATATCCCCATATAATCCCATGACCTCAAGTGCTACCCTCTGCAATAAATGCCTTCTGCTATGATGTGAACATTTGTCACCTCCAAAACACATGTTGAAATTTAGTTTCCAAGATTGACATATTGAGAGGTGGGGCCTTTAGGAAGTGACTGGGTGATGAGGGTTCTGCTTTCATGAATAGATTAATCCATTTATGGGTGTATAGACGCAGCCTTCAACCTTGGACTTCTCAGCCTCCATGATTGAAGAAATAAATTATTTGTCTTTATAATTTACTCAGTTTCAGAAATTCTGTTATAATCAACAGAAAATGGACTAAGACATCTGAATTCCATCTCAGTTCCTTCTCTCTTTTGAATGAAAGGGTGCCAAACTGAATAGCTCTTCCTTTTCATCACGCCTAGATGACCTAGTATCTTGCTGACCAAGACATGTTCCTCTTGCTGAAGAAATCATGTTTAGATGCATATTTCAAAAGATTCAGCACATTCTGTTTCCACTAATAAAATGTATCATACAAAATATTCCCAAACATGCAAAACCATACATTGATATATCTTTATACACAGATACATTGCCCACACAGACTACTTAACATTTTCTCACTATTTAAATACATTCAATTGCCTTCCTGGTCAGCACAATCCATCACTCTGAGGCAATACTCAAAAATTATTATATGTGCCAGGTGTTCTATAAAAAGGAAGTCAGGCATGTAATTGTGAACAAGACATATCCGTAAGCCAGGGTAGCAGATCAATAATCAGCTAACTGGAGTCACCACCGGAGACTTCTCATTTTGAGGGCAAAGAAAATGAAAGGGTTTTATCAGCCTGGAATAGTGTGCACAAGGTGTTAACTTCAGCCATGGGGATGGCACAAAAGTCTTTTCAAGGTTGTTTCCAGCCTTCAGGATATAATGGTGTAGAACCAGGAACAAACTACCTGGCAAGCTGTGTATTGTACACATCCTGGATTTCCACTTACCAAAACCACTACAGAGAAATAAACAATGTCAAAACTGGTGAGTGTACTGAGAAAACAGTCTAAAAATGATCTAGAATATGTCTTGTAAATAAGATTTCACCTTCAATGTCCTTTATCTGAAAATCACACTTGGCAAAAACGATAGGATGAGAAAAGGGCAATGTTCAATTCCGTGTGTGTGTGTGTGTGTGTGTGTGTGTCTGTGTGTGTGTGTGAAATCTGTCACTATTCCGCTTTTAAATAATCATAACCACTATCTATTAAGTGCCTCTGTATGCCACATACTTCAGTGCTTTTCTACATATGTGAAGGGAGGACAATACTAATATCTCAGTCTTACAGATTAGAAGTCTGACGTTAGAGCAGTTAAGTTACTTGCCTAAGATTACTGACCTAGTAAGTGGGGAGAAGGATTTGAACCCAAATCTGTCTGACTCCAAATCACATATTTCCACTCGTCCATGTCACCTTAGAGTTCTTGAAAAACTTGGAGATTTTTGTGTAATGATTCCATAGAACTTCATTCTATGAACTATAGTAAGAAGTAAGGTCAAAGGTCCAGCAGACCCTGTGCTTCTCCCTCTGCCAACAGACACCGTCAAAAGATACTCCCTACCTGTAACCACAGTCCAGGTGACTACAGAAGTGTTCCCTCACCCAAAAGACATGGATTCTAGTGGGGCTCTGTCACTGACTGGCTCCTCAGTGTCTCAGTTTCCTCCCTTTTAAATAGGATAATTTCTCTCCTTGCTCACCTCACAATCTCTTTATTAGTTAAATAATTAGAGGTAACAGACTTTAGACAGGTAAGAAATTCTTTTTCCTTGCAAAGATATTTTCACTTTACATGGAGGTCCAGCACAGAGAAGCAGAAGGAACACTAAGCTCAGAGTCAGAGGACAAGAATAAAATATTTCATAGTTCAGCCATTACTTCCCATGTGTTCTTGGACAAGCCATTTCCCTGCTTTGAGCCTCAATGTCCTCATCTAGAAGATTATGGCATTGCACCAGATCAATCACCCTTCAAATGTGGCCCACACCCAGTGGTAGACCATAAGGGTTGCCTTGATGGGTCTAAACTGGATGGAAAAACAAAGCTTCTTTTATTAATTGCATGAGTAAATGGCATCCCATTTCAAGGTGTTATTTTGTATACAGCCAAAGATTACTTACTAGTAACCTACTAAGTAGGTTACTGTAATTTGTTAACAGTCAACTAAAATTAATGTGCTTTCAGTTTATTCAGGACTCAACTACTTAGCAACATTCAAAGTTCATACTGTGTACGAACATGTGCAAATGGTTGTAAAGCCCGCAATTTTGAGGAAGAACACACTAATGTCACTGCTATCTTCAGTTGATCATGGCTTTCAATTGCTGTTATGACTGCTTATAAATTGATGTTAATAAGCTCCATAATTATCCATTTAGATTATAATGGGTCATTTGGTTAATTCTACCATGTGTGGTGATACATACTTGGATCAATGTGTGGGACCTATAATTTTCAATAGTTGGGCTTTAAGGCATATAAAAATTAGATGGCTGGCCAAAAGACAAATATTTACTGATCACCTATTATGTGACAAGTTCTGTTCTAGGCACTGGAACACTTCTGTGAACAAGATAATGTCCTGTCGTTCAAAATTGTACATTCTAGCAGAAGGTTACAGACAATAAACACATGAACAAAACAAGTAAATGAAGTGATACCTGGTTTCAAAAAAGTGTGATGGAAAAGATAAAACAGGGTAATGTGGTAGTGAGAAGGCTTCTTTAGCCAAGGCAAAGGTCCTCAAAGATGTCTCTGAGGAGGTAACACATAAGTCATAAACTAAATAATGAGTGGCAGACTTGTGAAGATCTGGGCAACTGTATTCCAGGGAGAGGGAACAGTAAGGAAAAGAGCTTCTGAGGCAGGAACAAGCTTGGAGTATCATGGTCTGGACTGTCATTCAGCAAATATATTCCCTCCCTACTCCCACTGTGGACAGAACATATTACCATGGCCCCTGATGTTGAGTTTGACCATATGAATTTGCTGTGGCCAATGGAGCATAAATAGATGTGATATATGCAAAGGCTTAAAACATGCTTTGCAATAGGCTTGCCCTCCTGGGCTACTGCCTTGCAAAGAAAAGAGTCTGCCCTGAGTATGTGCTGCCCCATCATTCTGGGCTCCAGAAGGACCACCTATGGAGCAGATTTGAGCTTAAACTACTGTAAAGAGCCAAGCCCAACTGTATTTTCAACTTGAAGCTGAAATCCCAATCAAACTCAGCCTAGATTAGCTGATTCCATCAACTTGCAGTCCTATAAAAGAGAGAATAAATGCTTACCAATGTATGCTCCTGAGTTTTAGAGTAGTTTGTTATACAGCAAGAGCCAACTGATACAGCATGTTTAGACAATGAGAAGATTGGTCTGATTATGACAAGCAAGGAGGATAAATAGTATAATAATATGGATAAGATAGAAAGGAGTCAGATAAGGTAAAACTTTACAAGAGAAGTCTTTAGTTTGGGCTTCATTTTAATCATAGCAGTAAGTCACTGGAGAGTTTTCAGCATAAGAGTGCCTGTAGGATGGACTACAGCAGAGCGTAAGTAGAGGACAGGATACCAGTTAGGAGGCTATTGTGATTTTTCTAAGCAAGAAACAATAGTAGCTTGGAATAAGATTGTGGCTATGGACATGGTGAGATGTGATCTAATTGAAGATATATTTTTGGAGGTAGAGGAGATGGTACTAATCAATAGACTAGATGAGGAACATAAAGATAACCGTGTTCAAGAATGCCCCCTAAATCTTGGGCCTGAGTAACTGAGTAGATGATGGAGCTGTTTAGTGAGATAGAAAAGGCTTGGGATTGGGGAAAGAAGATGTCCAGAGTGGTGAGGAGAGTGGATAGTTTTGGCATACCATGTTTGAGATGCTAGTTTGGCAGTTAGATATTTAACTCTGCCTTTCAGGGAAGTGGTATGAGTTAGAAATATAAATCTGAGTGTCATCAGTGTACAGATGATATTTGGAGCCATGTGACCAGAGAGCACCTGAAGAGGTGGAGAAGATGAGACAGAGCTCAGCACAATATTTGAAGATATAGAAGCTGAGGATAAGCCAGCAAAGGTTACAGGGAAATAAGGGTCTGTGGGGTAAGAGGAAAGCAGGCAAGGACTGAAGCAGGATACCTAGAGAAGATTCAAGGCTCAAATTTGATTCATTCCTAGCTTTAGGTGATGGCTAAAGAAGATATACAACTAATTACAAAAGAAAATAAAGAAAAGACCAGGAAAAGTAAACAGTAATCTCATTGTTACAACAACTCATGTCTAGAAAGTAGGGTTGGGTTTGGCAGATAAGCCATGAGTCTTGTTCCCTGCACAAATAGGTTTTAGTCAGAAAAGTTTCAGAGTCACTGGATTTTTTTTTTTAAGACAGAGTCTCACTCTATCACACAGGCTAGAGTACAGTGGCACGATCTTGGCTCACTGCAGCCACTGCCCCTGGGGTTCAAGGATTCTCCCACGTCAGTCTCCTGAGTAGCTAGGATTACAGGTGTGTGCCATCACACCTGGCTAATCTTTGTATTTTTAGTGGAGATGATGAGATCACCATGTTGGCCAGGATGATCTCGAACCCCTGACCTTAAGTGATACACCTGCCTAGGCCTCCCAAAGTGCTGGGATTACAGGTATGAGCTCCCATGCCCAGCCAGAGTCACTGGATTTAATAGTTTCTACAAGCCCTTTGAGCTTTCTAGAATTTTTGAATATAGATTGGTTAGAAGCTACATTAGCTCAGTGTAGATTACCTGATGTATATATCTATTGAAAATGTGCACACAGAGACATTCTAGGTGAAAAGAATACAATACAAAGGAAGAGCTCTTCCCTCCCCCACCTGCCACAGCTCTTCCACCTCCAAAAAGCACTGCTATGGGTTAGGGATATCAAGGGGCAGAAGGTGGTGATATGGTTTGGCTGTGTCCTCACTCAAATCTCATCTTGAATTGTAGCTCCCATAATTCCCACACGTCATGGGAGGGACCCAGTAGGAGGTCATTGAATCATGGGGCTGGGTCTTTCCCATGCTGTTCTTGTGATAGTGAATAAGTCTCATGAGATCTGATGGTTTTACAAAGAGGAGTTCCCCTGCACACACTCTCTTGCCTGCTGTCACGTAAGACATGACTTTGCTTCTCATTCACCTTCCGCCATGATTGTGAGGCCTCCCAGCAACGTGGAACTGTGAGTCCATTAAACCCCTTTTCATTATAAATTACCCAGTCTCATATGTGTGTTTATTAGCAGTCTGAGAACAGACTACTACAGATGGAGTTTTCAGTGTGCCATAAGGGGAGGTAATGAGTAGACCCATGGGAGCCAAGATCCCTGAGTCTGGAGGAAAGGTATTATAGTTTTTGCTCTTGCTTGGAAAGATTTCAGTCATTTTCTTCTTGGTTTCCCCCTACTACCTCTTTGAACTCTCCTCCTTACCTATAACCGTTAAAGTAAGACATAGCCCAGCACTTTCTCCAGCTTGGGAGGATGTGTCCACCACAGCACTTCATTCCCAACAGAGCCAAGCAAGAGCCTGGCTGATGCCTAGGTGTAAACAACAGTCTCCTCTTGGAAAAAGAAGTCCTTCTTACTGCAAAGTCCCCCTCAATAGAGGAATGCACCAAAGCATGGAGAAAAGCCCCAGCTAGTAATAACAATGCTCCTTTCCTGGTTTCTCGTCCTCTAGCGCTTTGTTGCTCAAAGTATGGTCCACAGACCTGCAGCATCAGTGTCTTCTGGGAACTTGTTAGAAATGCAGAATGCCTAATCTCCTGAATTAGAATCCATGTGTTATCAAGATCCCCAGAAGGTTCATATACACATTAAAGTTTAAGAAGCATGACTCTGTCATGTATTTCCCTTAGGACTTTGCAGGAAGGGGTGGCTGACTGAGCAAAGAATTACATATTCATCAGTTCCCCTGACAAATACACCATCTAATCTCTGTGGAAACACGGTACCAGAATTCTGAAAATTGAGAGAAATTTATAAAGACTTGGAGTGTTCCACTGTAGAATTAACCTTGGTGGGTTTGGGCAACTCATCTACATTTTCTTTGAAGTACCCACTACCACTAGCAATCCCTCTTTAAGGAAGGAAGCTCTAATCTCTGAAAAGTTCTTAGGATTATTCACAGAGATGAAAAGAAACACCGTTATGTTCTTGGTGGCTTGACAGGGAAGATTCTAAAATGTCTCTGCCCTTTTTATCCTAATCAGGAATATTAAATAAGTCCTGATTATGCTTGTAGGCTTCAGAGACCTGGAGGTCAGTTTAATCACAATGGAAAAATGTTATCATCTGTGAGCAGTTAGGGATGAATAGAAGCCCTTCTGCCAGGTGACACAATATGACACTTTCTTAAGTTGAGATAGGAGAAAAGACAAATGGCAATAGCATAAGCCCAGGGTCTAGGAGGGAAAGCTAAAAGGTCTGTATTTGGAACATGGATTAAGAATCAGACATGCATCAAGGCAGAGAGAAAAACACCATGAGGGGCAAGAAGGCTCCAGGAATTCACATGTGCACAGAAAGCTACTATTTGAACTTTAGAATGAGAACATCAGAAACCCAGGGAGGATTAGAATCAGCTTAAAAATTGGTTTTGTTCTTAAAGTTAAAACGGCAGTGGGGGGGTGGGGGCAAGAAAGAAGTAAAGGAGAGAACTCAGAACCAGAAAACGTGTCAATTCAGAGAAGGAACTGAAGCAGCAGGTTTCAAGCCCTTTTAAAAAAGTTAAATCTGCAGAAAGCAGGAAGGGAACATCAGAAGGAACAGAAAATAAAACATTAGAGCTGGACACGGTGGTGCACAGCTGTAGTACCAGCTACTCAGGAGGCTGAGGCAGGAGGATCACTTGGACCCAGGAGTTTGAATCCAGCCTAGCCAACATAGCAAGATCCTGTCTCTACAAAAAATAAAATTAAGATAAAATAAAATGAAAATAAAATATTAGAAAAAGTAGATTTGAATTTCTTTTTTGCAACCAAGCAGGTACTAGAAAAAGAATATTTCTGACATCACTGATATTCCTGTCATCATGACGACATTAAGAAAAGTTATTTAAGGCTAAAGAAATCAAATGCTGCAACTTGGGACATCAGCATCAGCAGGAATCTGTTAAGGGGATTCTCCACTGAGGATCAAGGAGGGAAGGATTCCTAGATCTAAGGGACTCCAGGGCCAGGGGCAACCATGGAAGTTGCAGTGCCCTCAATGGTATTACAAGGCTGAGAAAGCTTCAGGATTCTTCGGGTCTGGAAAATGCCCCAAAGGAGAGGAGCAAGAGCCTGGGACCAGGGAAATGCAAGGCCAATTACAAAGTCCCCTGTCCTAAACATGGGGTTCCTGCTCCCAGAGATGGCAGGGACTGCTCAGTCTGTCTTCATCCAGGAAGACCTTCTCCTTTTCCAGTTTGAGGAGTGACAGCAAAGGGCAGGGTACGATCAAGAGTGTGGACTAGGAAGCCAGGTAGCCACGACCAGTTCTGCCAATTCCAAGCAAGTGACCCTTTGAAAAATGAGGACAGTAATAGTGTACATCTCAGGGGGTTGTTATGAAGATTGAGTGGGCTAGAAAAGGGCCCAGCATGTGGTCTGCACTCAGTAAGTGTTGGCTATTCTTCCCTCACTGAAATGTAAATTCCACCAGAACAGAGACTGATTATTTGTTACTGCTGTAACTTAGGCACAAGAATAGTACATGGCAAATGGCGGTGACTCAATAAATATTTGTTGAGTGAATAAATAGTTCCCTCTCTGAATCTTCCTCCTGGTATAATGATGGCACTTGAGGGTAAAGTTTCTCGGTTATTGTCTCTTTGTTTTGTTGCATGTCTCTGAGTGACTCCTTTAAAAACCGGGCTTCCAGAGCACTTGAGTTTTCTAGGCCATGTCACTCCTTCCTTTCTCATGCTACCCCCTACAGTATATTAAGCACACCCTCTTGTGAACCCTGCAGAAAGTGAGAAGAGGTCTCTTTCTCTCTGTGCCCAGGGAATGGCAGTGCGGGAACATGTTCATTAACATGACTGGCAATTTATCCAGCTGAATCCCACCCAAATCCCATTGCAGTCACTTGAGCAAGGACCTCCATCCCTTTCACTTTCCGGGGTTTCTCAGAAGACACTGTCAAGGAAATGACAGAAATGGTGAAGTGCTTTTACCATGCCACAGCTCCCACTCTCTCTATCGTGACAGAAAATGTAAATACAGGCAGACAGAGGCTGGATTATTGTCTGCTGGGAACATTTAAAGAGCAACAAAGCACAGCAGGAAAGCAAGAGACAGTATTCATTTCTGTTGAGCATTTGGCTCCCAAGATGCAACTTGACAACGTGGTGTGCATCCTGCCCATCTGCAAATACAGCACAAAGAACATAGTAACATTGTCGGTTCATCATTTCACTTTCACTCAAGGGCTCTGTTCTCTGTAGGCCTCACTGGACAACGTCAACGGGCCCTGGAAGGTGCTGCCAAAGCATCATGATTTTGGCAGAGCTCTGCTGATCAACGTTGCCGTGTTCCCTGCTCTTTGTCAGGCAGTGGGTCCAACAGAGCTTTCTACAAGGACAGCTGTGCTGTCCAACACAGTAGCCAATACAGCATGATTACTGAGCACTTGAAATGTAGCTACTGCAAATGAGGACCTGAATTTTTAACTTTTATTTTAATCAATTTCAATCACGAGGTCAGGAGATTGAGACCACGGTGAAACCCCGTCTCTACTAAAAATACAAAAAATTAGCCAGGCATGGTGGCGGGCACCTGTAGTCCCAGCTACTCGGAGAGGCTGAGGCAGGAGAATGGCGTGAACCTGGGAGGCGGAGCTTGCAGTGAGCCGAGATTGCGCCACTGCACTCCAGCCTAGGTGACAGAGCGAGACTCCGTCTCAAAAAAATAAAAAATAAAAATAAAAATAAATAAATTTAAATAGCCACATGTAGCTTGTGGCGATCACATAGGACAACTCAGCTCTAAGGTGCTAAAAGAGCCCTACTTGTATCTCTGCTCCCAGTTCTAATACCTCAGTGACATGCTTGCTCCTCCAATAGGAAACACACCTTTAAGAAATACATTAAGCAAAGTCTGCCTCTACTTCCTGGGGTTAAAGACCAAGTACACTGCCACTTCTGAGGAATAAAGAAATAGGTCCCATCTTTCAAATCCGGCTTCTCATCCTCTAGCAGTAAAAGTTCTTCCCCAGGCATTACCTCATTGGTGATTCACAATACCCTGGGAAATAGGTATTTCCCCTCACACTTTACATGTGGGGACATGATCCAAGGTCATGAAGCTAGTCCTGCCTAAGCTGGGACTTGAATCCAGGTCCAAGTCCACAGCCTGGGCTATTATTCAATTTCATCGGAAAAGAATGAAGAAAAGAAAGAAAAAGTCTTTTTGAAAACATCAAATTTTCTAGCATGAACACAAACAGCAAAGTGACCCAGATTTTGATCCACAGTAGCTCAAACCAGTCTCTCCCAGGACCCTGCATCTAAGCTGAAGCACTCCTGCTTAAAACCATCAGTGATTCCCCATCATCTGCACTCCCTGTGCCCCAGCAAGCCAGCAAACCCAGTGACCTGACAGCACCTCAATGCCTGTTCCATTCATCCACTCAGTCCCTCAGCACTGAGCACTCCTGTGTGCCAGGCTCTCTGTAAAGCACTGCATCTCTGCTCAGAATGCCTCCTGCCTGCCTCTCAACCTGATGAAAATGCCCCCACCCACCAGGGCTTGGGGCATCCTCTTCTGGGACACTTGCCTGGAAAACACACATGCACAGATATGCACACGCACACACCCTCTAACTCTCAGCAGAAATATTTGCTGTGATCTTACAATTTTCTATACTACATTTTCTCACACTGCGTCATAGATGATTGTGGGTGCTTTTCACTACTTCATTTACTTAACGAACACTATACCAATAACTGGGATATAGCAGTGAACACCACAACTTAAAGGAAGC
Organism: Nomascus leucogenys; assembly: GCF_006542625.1. NCBI lineage: Eukaryota > Metazoa > Chordata > Mammalia > Primates > Hylobatidae > Nomascus > Nomascus leucogenys. Next base: position 81,562,786 of record NC_044395.1, on the reverse strand, counting down.
TAAACTCAGGGCACTTATATCTAGTATGGAAGAACAACATTAAACAAATCCACATATAAACATGAACTATAATTCCTGATCGTTCCAACTCTGAGCATTGCACAGTGCCTAGGTAATAGTAGCTCTCAGTAAATTTGATTTTTTCTCCACTTTAAATTTTTGTACTTGGAATATTTATCATAGAATCTTGTAAAATATTCCTTGGAAATAATAATAATGTTAATAGTAGAGACTGTAACCAATAATATTACCATTATGGAATAATATTACTAATAATAACGCTAGTAGTAGAAGATGTATAATAATAATAATGCTAACTATGGCTGACACTTAAGCATGATGTTTCAATCGCTTGCTAATCTCTCTGCAGGCACTGTATTCCTTAATCCTTACCACAGTACTATGAGGCACACACTACTATTATCTACCTGTTTTACACATGTAAACTGAGGCACAACACATTAAAAAACTGACTCAGGGTCACATTCTTTTTGAGCATTATCATGTATTCCTGGATTTTTTTGTAGCTAGTTATTTTTATCAATTACAATAATTGTTGCTTTCTTATAATTAAATTGCTCCACATTGACCAATGGGAGCCCCTTCGGTTTACCTCTTGGCCCTTTTTTGCTCTAACTCAGATATATCTGAAAACAGACACCCCAGAGCCATCTTGATGTACCCTGTCCCAAATTTTGTAATCAGTTCTATCCAGGGAGCTCTACTTCTTTTTAAAGGAGAATAACAATAACAAACTGGGGGCCAGGATTCACACCAGGCTATCAGACTCCAGAGCCTATGTGAGTTCTAGAATGAGGAGAAATGATAAAAATAAGAGCAGAAAAGTAAAAAAAAAAACAAAACAAAAAAACTGTAGGGAAGAAGGCTGTACAGGACTGGATAGTAGAGGTGTAGAAAAGGGGAAAGCGGGGCAGGCATGGTGGCTCACATCTGTAATCCCAGCACTTTGGGAGGCCAAGGCAGGCAGATCATGAGGTCAGGAGTTTGAGACCAGCCTGGACAACATGGTAAAACCCCGTCTCTATTAAAAACACAAAAATTAGCCGGGCATGGTGGCACATGCCTGTAATCCCCAGCTACTTGGGAGGCTGAGGCAGGAGAATTGCATGAACCAGAGAGGCAGAGGTTGCAGTGAGCCGAGATCACACCACTGCACTCCAGCCTGAGTGACAGAGCAAGACTCTGTCTCAAAAAAATGAAAGGAAAGGAGAGAGGAAGGGAGGGGAGGGGAGGAGAGAAGGGGTCCAGAAATTATCAACTTTTCCTTTAAACATTTTAGAAATATATCCCTTGTTATGGTGAAAATAACTTCATGATTTAAAAAATAAGCACAGAATGTTTGATGAAGTAAATAAAGTGATGCCGTATTTTAGACAATGGACAATCAAGAGCAGGCCTGAGAAATTCCAGAGACGAAGCAAACCACAATCTTCTCTGAACGAGAAACTCCAAGATGATTCTTGAACTTACAGATTATCCTAAACCTTGATGAAGGGGCCAGTTTTGACGGTGGGCTAAGTGCCTAAATTTTTACCCCAGTGAGGGTAGTGTGGGCATCTCTGCTTGCCCCACTTGTGCACTGACAGGTTGCTCCGCTCAGCCAGGGGCTTCCTGGGGCTGCTGGGGCAAGAGGAGTAGCCCATATAGGAGAAGCTCTAACTGCCTCCTGCCCTGCCCTCTCACCTGCCCACCGTGAGTGTTTGGAGAGCATGTGAGGAGGCATGCTCTAGCAAATCACACGGCCTCATTTATTTTCCTCTTTTCACACATTCTTCTCACTCAAACCTTCACCCCTCACTTGCCTTCAGTGGATGACCTCACTTCTTATTTCACTGAGAATAGAGGCAGAACTAGCTCATCTTTGCATCTTCAAGTATACTAACCTCATAAATCCACATTCATTATCCTCTCCCTTTCCTCCTGATGCCAAAGATCAGCTTACCCTGCTCCTAAGATGAGTCCCCTCACTCACATATGGCATCCCAGCCCCTCTCTCCTATTCAAGGATTTCCTTCCTGCAATTAGCAACCCCTCTACTGCATCATACTTTACAGACTCTACTACAGGATCCCTGCCCACTTTCAAATATGTTATAATATCTCTGACCTTAAGAAAAAAACTCCCCTTCCAAAACAAAAACTCCTTAGACCCAAAGTCAACATTCAGCTACTGCTCTTTGTCACCATACCTTTTTATCTAACCCCATAAACAGCTGGCTATACTTGTCTCTGTTTCTTTACCATCCTTTCTCTTTTAACCCTACTTCAAACAAGCTTTCATGCTGGCCACTCCATTGAAACTGTTCCAGTCAAGGCTACAAAAAGATCCTTGATATGGTTTGGCTGTGTCCCCACCCAAATCTCATGTTGAATTGTAGTTCCCATAATCCTCACATATTGTAGGAGGGACCTAGTTGGAGGTAATTTAATCATGGGGGCAGTTATCCCCATGCTGCTGTTCTCATGATAGTAACTTCTCACAAGACCTGATGGTTTTATAAGGGGCTTTACCCCCTCTGCTTGGCACTTCTCCTTCCTGCCATCATGTGAAGAAGGACATGTTTGCTTCTCCTTCTGTCATGACTGTAAGTTTCCTGAGGCCTCCCAGCCATGCAAAACCATGAGTCAATTAAACCTCTTTCCTTTATAAATTACCCAGTCTTGGGTAGTTCTTTATAGTAGCATGAGAATGGACTAATAAAATCCTCATCTTTCCAAAGCCATTGGACAATTTTTAGTCCTTATCTCCCTCAACCCTCAGCAGCATTTGACCCGACTGCTCACCACCTTAAACTCTTAGCATCCATTGCAAAACACTTTCTGAGTTTTACTTTGAAATTCCAAGTTGGTTCTTCTTAGTAACCTTTGCTGGCTCCTTCTTCTCTTCCTGATACTAATTGCTAGAGATCCTGGGATCAGTCTAGGCCTCCTCTCTATCTCACTCCCCAATACTTAATTTGAGTTAGTACCAGAATTGGTTGGAGGAATTATTAAAACTTATCTAGACCCCACCCCCAAAGTTTCTAATTCAGCAATTCTAGGGAGAAGCCTGAGAAATTGGATTTCTAACAAATCCCCAGGGGCCACTGCTGCTGTTGTTGCTTGAAGAACCACACTTTGAGAGATGCTGCCGTAAATAATCTCATCAACACCTTGGCCTCAAATATCACACTTGTGCTGATGAACTCCAGAAATACACCTCCAGCCCAATCTCTCCTCTGAACCCTGGATTTGTTTGACCTAATGCCTTCCTGACATCTCCCTGTGGACATCTAATGGATTTCTCAAATCTAACATGACCTTAGATGACTTAATGATATCAGCACCTCCCCTAGTCTTTCCAATGGTAATACCACAAATGCAGCCTTGATTCCTCAGGATCCCTCATACACCATATCCAATCCATCATAAATCCTGTTGTCTCTACCTCCAAAATATATATATATCCCAAATCTGAATGCTTCTCACCATAACCTTCATGATGATCCTCATCAGAGCTATCATCTCACCTGGATTCCTGCACCTCTCCTCCTATCCAGTCTCTCTAGTTACATTCTTCATCCTCTACACAAAAGCAGCCAGTCATATTTCAAAAACACTAATCATAGATCATTGCCCTGCTCAAAATCCTCCAACTGCTTCCCACCCATGGAAAACAAAATCTAAACTTCTCTCCATATCCTCCAAGGCCCAATATGATCTGTCTCCTGCTTACCTCTCTGACATTAACTCCTGCTACTCCCCCTTCTCACCTTCCCTACTTTAGTCACCGTGATCTTCTACATTTTCCTCAAACTCATCAAGCTTGGAGCCTTCATACTTGCTGTTCCATCTACCCAGGATGTCCTTCCCCTGGGGTAGGAAATGGCTTCTTCCATCACCTCAGGTAGGTCTCTCCCCTAATATTAACTCCTTCTCGAGGACTTTTCTAAGCATTTCATCTAAAAACATCCCTATCACCTGTACTCTGTTGCTTTCCTTTATTTTACTTCATAGCACTTGTCACTAACAGAGTCTTATTATATATTTATTTGTCTACTGGTTAATTGACTGTGTCTATGCTAGAATGCAAAGTCCATGAGGGTAAAGACTGTCCCTTTTCTTGTTATAGTACCATTACCTAAAACAATAACTAGTAAAGAGTAGACACTCAAAATTTTGTTGATTGAATAAATGAATGAATAGCCTTTGTCTCTATTCAACATTATCTTGTAATTTATTTGTTCATGTGTTTGTTTTCTCTCTCTTCTGATTTTATATAACCTTCATAAGAGAATTTGTTCTCTTGGTCATTGCTGTAGCCTCAAAAAATGCACAGTGGTAGGTACTCAACAAATACATAAGGAAAAAATAAACCTCTACATAGGGACCACTCTTACCCATTAGAATTTCCCACTAGACCTGGGGCCTTTTTTATTTCTTCTTGTCCCCATCCTCTCCTCTTCTGATTCTGCCTCCTATCCTCATCTGTTCCTGCTTCTCCCAGCCTAGGCTCCTAATCTAGGTTCTCTTTAGGCATGGTCCAGCTTGAGCTCAGACTATCCTCTGAATTTGCAGTTGTCCTGGAGAACTTTCCAAGCACTTACAGGTTAATTTCTACTACTGATGAACTACCTTGATCTACATCAATTTGATGTCACTTCTAGGAAGCAAATACATTAGGCCAAGTACCTTAGGAGACTGCTAAATTGTAACTGAATGTTAGAAGGTGCAGTGCTCTTCTGTCAGAGCAACAGATGTAGAAGAGAGCCAAGACTCTCAAAATCTATGGAAGGGAGGTAGAGGAAGAGAGATGGCAGGGAGGAAGAGGAACGGGGGAGCTAACACACTTGGATAGCAGCCATATATCAGTCCCTTTGATTTACATTATTTCATTTAGGTCCAACTATCCCTATTTTACAATTGAAGAAACTGAGACTTAGAAAGTTTAAATATCCTGTTTAAGTTTACCCAGCTGGAAAATAACAAAGCAAGGGTTTGAATACACTAGAATGTAAGTTCTGTAAATGTAGAGACTGGCCTTTGTGTTCCCCACTGTATCACCAGAACCTGGAATGGTACCTGGCATTTCAATAAATGACTTACAAAAGAATTAATGAATGAACTCAAGTCTAAATGATACAAAAGCCCATGCCTTCCCAGGACAATAAGCTCCAAAGCTGGGTACTTAAAACTTTGTACAGCTAAGCTCTAACCTAACTTTCCAGGATTTTCTCTGTCTTGCCACATGAACTCATTACTCATGTCAAACTGGCATCTACACTGTCCCTTGACAGTATATCCCCTGCTGCCTCATATGCCTTCCCCCACTTCACAGCCTTTCCCAGCCATACTCACTTTTCCCCTCTTGCTGCAAATCCTCCAGGATCCTGCCAGCCCCAAATGATCTCCGAATCCTCAGACCTCCAACAGCACTCACCACCTGGGAGTCATTCAGGTACACCATTAATGCTCATTATCTTTACACATATATCTGTATTTCCTTCCCAGCTAGACTCTGCTGGTAGTTACCTTATCTAAAAACAACAGTAAGACCCCAAACTATTAGTGCAGAACAAAAAGACAAAAATCCATGCAGTAAAAGAGGCAACTGAGGCCATGAAAAGCTGAAGTGAGGATTAAAGATGGAGCTTAACACAGGAGGAATTCAAATATTCTCTCCCATTTATTCAGATTCATGAAGCATAAGAACAAAGAGGGAATGGGCAGGAAGAAAGGGCAAAGTTCTATCTAGGTCTCAGGTGGTAGCAAGTGGGCCCAGTGTAAATCAGATCACCCATTCCTCCAGGATACCTCCTCCTTCCACCGAGGGGAAGGACTCAGAAAATGATGACTAGTGAGAAAAAAAGACTCCAAAACTGTGAACAAGCCCAGCAGAAAGCTAGGCAAGTCCTAGAAGGGATGGGTCCCAGAGGACTCCATTAAAGGAGCCTCACTGTGAAATGCTTCTCTAGAAAAGTTGGTTTAGAGAGCACACCAGCGATTTTGCATGAAGGGAAGCCCTTTACCCAGAGAGTCTTCTAAGACAGCTGAGGACAAAGCCAACGTGTGTACACACACATATGCACATCCTTACCACATGTATCTGTGCACACCTGCTCCCACTACAAATGACAACAGCTGCCATTTACTCAACACTTGCTAATCCTGGACATATGCTTAGCATTTTTTTATACATGGTTTTTATTTTCATCCTTATAGTAACCCTGTGAGATGGTTATTATTATTCTTACTTGACAGATAAGAAAACTGATATGCAGAGAGGTAAGTTACCTAACCTACCCGGCTTGTAAATGCTGTCTGGAATTCAAACCCAGGTCTTAATTACTATCCACACATATCCCAACAGCCTCATACTTGGGCACATCCCCACACTCATGCCCATGCAGACACATGGGTATTGGGTATCTGCACATTCACACTCACAGAGCCACAGGCATGCACTCACACACACAATTCCACCTTTTATGCACACACTCACAGTGACGCCCCCTCTAACCTAACCTACCTAACCTAGCTCCAAGTTCTGTATTGCTAGAAACAAAGCTTCCTACTCTCTCCCCTTCTTTCATTCAGCCACAGGCATCAGCCAAGTAAACCCAACATAATAATTTCCCATGTGGTCTTAATTTGTGCAACAGAACCTCAGCAGGTAATTTCCAAAGTGCTTTAAGCCCATTAAAGCCTTGCAGCTTGTCAAGGTGTCAAGGCATTCACAGAGTATCTGAAGCCCTGGGTGCCTCATGTAACTGCAGATCTCCTCAGGTTTCTGCAGAACTGTTTCTCAAGGTGAACAGCAATGTTAAGTAGTGTAGATGTCAAATGCCCCTTCTGAGGCTGCAGCTGGAGTTATCATAGATTCCCAACTCACATATACTGATTAACTCTCCACTGGCTTCTGGACACCAGGAAAATAAAGTGCATTTAGAATCACAGAAAAGAACAATGACCAAAGGAAATCTTCAGAGATCTATGTATCCATCCCCTAATCTTAGACAAAACTATTCAAGACATATCCAAATCTGGCTGCTTTGAAAATGTAATTCCTCCCTCAGTAGCCACTTTGAAGTCAGGAAGTTCTTCCTTGGGTATAAACTATACTCCTCATCCAGCCTCTGTGAGGTCAGGGAAAACTGCCTGCCATCATCTTCATCTTACACATTCAAGTATCCACTAGGAAGCATGCCATCCTCAGTCTGCTGCTCTCAAGGTTAAATGATCCCAAACCTTGCTGGCTTTCACCCTGAAGCACAGACTTCTGTTCAAAGCAGCAGTCACAGCCATACACCATTCACAGGTACAAATCAAAGCTGGGGGAATGGACCAATCACTGCTTGCCTCTGTTTCCTCTACTATGGTAGGAGTGCACCATAGCAAGATGAGCCAAGCCCAAACTGTGGTGTCAAAGAAGTCTAGGTTCAAGTACCGATTCTGCCATTTAACCTCTCTAGCTATTGGCTTTCTCATGTGAAAAAGAAGACTGCTATGAGAATGAAATACAATGGACTTAAATTTGTGACAGACTGCACACATCTTTGGGAATATGATGCAAAAATAGACCCTTTCCCCAGTAAAATGCATACACACACAAAATTTACATGCAATTTCAGGCAGTTCGCAGGCTCACTGGTGCTTCTCCATGGACTGTTAAGATCTCTAAGATACAACAGGTCTCTCTTAGACAAACACAATACTGTTAGCTGCTAATTTAATGGTATAATATTAATAATCTTTTACATATTTGCTTATCTTCCAACTATACTTTCATTTCTTAAAGGACAGGAATCAAACTTGGATCTGCCTGTAATTCACAGTTCCTACACGGTACCTTGCAGTTAGTGAGCCACCAGTCCTCTCTGATGATTTGTTTCAATGGGGAAGCTGTGTCTAAGGTCCTATATGATTAAGCAAAGCCAAGTGTCCTCCTTGGAAATTCATCTTCTCTCTACATTTTGAAGCTACAGCCAATCCACTGGAGCTCAAGCCAGAGATGGAACAGCTGCTTTCCCTTTCCCTTGGCCCAGACAAACTCAGTCATTCCATCTATCAGACATCCTGAGTGCATCCAATTTCCTCCCCATTGGCTCAGCTCCACAGACAGCTTGCCTTCCCAACCGCCACAGCAGAAGAGAGCATAAAGTCAGGCAAAGTGACTCACAGTTATTCTCTTCTAGTGCTCCATTACTGTGTGGGAAATACCTGCCCAGCACTAGATATAAGAGAGGTCTTTAAGCATGGAAATAGGTGAGTGGATGAATGAATGGATAGATGAAAGGATGGATGGATGAAGATGAGATACAATTAAACTAGCAATCTATCAACATATTCAAATCAATAAATGTAATTCACCACATAAACAGAATTTTTAAAACCATAATATCATCTCAATATATACAGAAAAAGCTTTCCATAAAATCCAACATCGCTTTATGATAAAAACCCTCAAGAAACTAGGCATCAAAGGGACATACCTCAAAATAATAAGAGCCATCTATGACAAACCCATAGCCAACATCATACTGAATGGACAAAAACTAGAAGCATTCCCCTTGAGAACTGTCACAAGATAATGATGCTCACTCTCACCACTCCTATTCAACATAGTACTGGAAGTGCTAGCCAGAGCAATCAGACAAGAGAAAAAAATAAGAGGCATCTAAATAGGTCAAAAAAGAAGTTAAACTATCTCGTCACTGACAATACAATTCTATATCTTGGAAACTCTAAGAACACTGCCAAAAGGATATGAGAGCTAATAAACTATTTCAGCAAGGTTTCATGACACAAAATCAATGTTTAAAAAAATCAGTAGCATTTTTATATACCAACAACGTTCAAGCTGAGAGCCAATTCAAGAATATAATCCCACTTATAATAGCCATAAAAAAATAAAATACCTAGGAATACAGCTAGCCAAAGAGGTGAAAGATTTCTACAAGGACAACTGCAAAACAGTTAAAGGAAATCATAGATGACACAAAGATTTGAAAAAGCATTCCCTACTTTTGGATTGGAAGAATCAACATCATTAACATGGCCATACTGCCCAGAGCAATCTACAGATTCAACACTATTCATATCAAATAACCAATGTCATTTCTCAAAGAATTAGTAAAAACTATGATAAAATTCACATGGAACCAAAAATAGAGCCCAATAGTCAAAGCAATCCTAAGCAAAAAGAACAAAGCCAGAAATATCACATTACCTCACTTCAAACCATAAGACTACAGTAACCAAAACAGCATGATACTGGTACAAAAACAGACACATAGACCAAGAGAACAGAATAGAGAAATCTACAGCCATCTAATCATTAACAAAGTTGAAAAAAAAATAAGCAATGAAGAAAGGATTTCCTATTCAATAAATGATGCTGAGATAGCTGACTAGCCATATGCAGAATGAAATTAGACACCTACCTTTCACCATTTACAAAAATTAACTCAATATTGATTAAAGATTTAAATGTAAGACCTCAAACTACACGAATCATAGAAGAAAACCTAGGAAACACCATTCTTGACATTGACCTTGAAAAAGAATTTATGACTAAGTCCTAAAATGCAATTATGATAAAAACAAAAATTGACAAGTAGAACCTAATTAAACTAAAGAGCTTCTGCACAGCAAAAGAAACTATCAACAGAGTAAATAGACAATGTATAGAATAGGAGACAATATTCACAACATATGCATCCAACAAAGGTCTAAGATCCAGAATCTATAAAGAACTTAAACAACTGAACAGGCAAAAAACAAATAACCCCATTAAAAAATGCATAAAAGACGTGAACAAACACTCCTCGAAAAGATACATACAAGCGGCCAACAAACATATGAAAAAATGCTCAGCATGACTAATCATTAAAGAAACGCAAATCAAAACCACAATAAAATACCACCTCATACCAGTTAGAATAACTATTACTAAACAGCCAAAAAACAACAAAGGATGCTAGTTAGGCTGTGGAGAAAAACGGAACACTTACACACTGTTGGTGGGAATGTAAATTAGTACAACCACTGTGGAAAGCAGTTAGGAGATTTCTCAAAGAACTTAAAACAAAACTACCATTTCAGGTGCTGGGAAAACTGGCTAGCCATATGTAGAAAGCTGAAACTGGATCCCTTCCTTACACCTTATACAGAAATTAATTCAAGATGGATTAAATACTTACATGTTAGACCTAAAACCATAAAAACCCTAGAAGAAAACCTAGGTAACACCATTCAGGACATAGGCATGGGCAAGGACTTCATGACTAAAACACCAAAAGCAATGGCAACAAAAGCCAAAATTGACAAATGGGATCTAATTAAACTTTTTTTTTTTTTTTTTTTTTTTTTTTTGTGAGACAGAGTCTCGCTCTGTCGCCCAGGCTGGAGTGCAGTGGCGCAATCTCGGCTCACTGCAAGCTCCGCCTCCCGGGTTCACGCCATTCTCCTGCCTCAGCCTCTCCGAGTAGCTGGGACTACAGGCGCCCGCCACCACGCCCAGCTAATTTTTTGTATTTTTTAGTAGAGACGGGGTTCACTGTGGTCTCAATCTCCTGACCTCGTGATCCGCCCGCCTGGGCCTCCCAAAATGCTGGGATTACAAGCGTGAGCCACCACGCCCGGTGATCTAATTAAGCTAAAGAGCTTCTGCACAGCAAAAGAAACTACCATCAGAGTGAGCAGGCAACCTACAGAATGGGAGAAAATTTTTACAATCTACCCATCTGACAAAGGGATAATACCCAGAATCTACAAATAACTTAAACAAATTTACAAGAAAAAATCAAACAACCCCATCAAAAAGTGGGCAAAGGATATGAACAGACACTTCTCAAAAGAAGACATTTATGCAGCCAACAGACACATGAAAAAAATGCTCATCATCACTGGCCATCAGAGAAATGCAGATCAAAACCACAGTGAGATACCATCTCGCACCAGTTAGAATAGCGATCATTAAAAAGTCAGGAAACAAGAGGTGCTGGAGAGGATGTGGAGAAATAAGAACACTTTTACACTGTTGGGAGTGTAAACTAGTTCAACCATTGTGGAAGACAGTGTGGGGATTCCTCAAGGATCTAGAACTAGAAGTACCATTTGACCCAGCGATCCCATTACTGGGTATATACCCAAAGGATTATAAATCATTCTACTATAAAGACACATGCACACGTATGTTTATTGCAGCACTATTCACAATAGCAAAAACTTGGAACTGACCCAAATGTCCATCAATGATAGACTGGATTAAGAAAATGTGGCACATATACACCATGGAATACTACGCAGCCATAAAAAAAAGATGAGTTCATGTCCTTTGCAGGGACATGGATGAAGCTGGAAACCATCATTCTGAGCAAACTATCACAAGGACAGAAAACCAAACACTGCATGTTCTCACTCATAGGTGGGAACTGAAGAATGAGAACACTTGGACACGGGACAGGGAACATCATACGTGGGGGCCTGTCATGGGGTGGGGGGAGGGGGGAGGGATAGCATTAGGAGAAATACCTAATGTAAATGACGAGTTAATAGGTGCAGCTAACCAACATGGCACATGTATACCTATGTAACAAACCTGCACATTGTGCACATGTACCCTAGAACTTAAACTATAATTTTTAAAAAAAGAAAAAAATATTGGTTTATGTATTAACATAATATTGAGTGGTTTTTTTTTAAAGCAGGAACAAATATTTTTCTACTGTGGGGTTCAACTTATGTAAAGTTCAATACTATGCAAAACTAATCTAATCAATGATGATAGAAGTCAGATTGTGGTTATCTTTTTTCAGGTGCAAGTGACTAGGGTGCTGGTATATTCTATTTCTTAGTCCTGAGACTGACTATACAGGTGTATTCACTTTGCAAAAACCCAGCAAGTTGTAAAGTTATAATTTGTACACATTTCTTTATGATTATGCCTCAGTAAAATATTTTTAATAAAAAAACTACCATTTGATGCAACAATCCCATTGCTAGGTATATTTCCCAAAAAAAATCATTCTACCAAAAGGCACATGTGCTCGCATATTCATCACAGTGCTATTCCCAATGGCAAAAACATGGACTAAACCTAGGTGCCCATCAATGGTGAATTAGATAAGGAAAGTGTGGTATGTTTGTGCCATGGAATATCATGTAGTCATAAAAAAGACTGAAATCATGTCCTTTGCAGCAACATGGATGCAGCTAGAGGCCACTATCCTATGTGTATTAACAAAGGAACAGAAAACAAAATACTGCATGTTCTCACAACTGGGAGCTAAACATTGGGAAATATGGACATAAAGATGGCAACAATAGACACTGAGGACTACTAGAGTGGGGAAGGAGGAAGAAAGAGTTGAAAAACTAACTTTTGGGTACTATGCTCACTACTTGGATGATGGGATCATTCATACTCCAAACCTCAACATCACACAATATACCCAGGTAACAAACCTGCACATGTACCCCCTGAATCTAAAATAAAAGTTGAAAACTAAATAAAAACTAGCAACCTAGAGATCAGAAAACATCAAAACTAACTCTTAGTACGACCTGGATTCTAATTTTTATTCTGCAATTAACAAGCTGTATAAATCTAAATGAATCTTTTTCCAAATTAGCACCTATTTCCTCACATATAAAATGAGAAAATGGGGCTTAAAAGGTGAGTATGTTTCTATAAAACCCCAGATTCATGCATTTTCTTTGCTTTCAAGCCAGAGAGGACCCTCTCATTAGCTCACACAATTCCCACGGTGATCCAGCAGATTGCTGCTGCCACCACATCACCACAGACTTACAGCCTGCCTTGGAGACTGTACTCAGATACTCCTGTTGCTCACATACCTGCTGCAATGGTTCCTTACCTACCTTCATGCCATCTCTGGGGCTTCCATGATGCCACTGACACAGGAAATATCTCAGAACTCATACGGCATCCAGGCACATGCAACCTGGAAGTCTGGGGAAGTGGATGTTTCATGTAGGGAATTTGGAACAACAGTAGTTGGGAGTCAACAGATGAATTTTTTTCCCTTCCTCCCTTACTGCATGAACTGGTTGGAGATGCTGTGACTATATATGGTGTCTTTAAAAACATCCTGGAGACAGATATAATTTGGCTCTGTGTCCCCACCCAAATCTCATCTCAAATTATAATCCCCACATGCTGAGGGAAGTGATTGGATCATGTGGGCAGTTTCCCCATGCTGTTCTCATGAGAGTGAGTGAGTTCTTATGAGAGATGATGGTTTTAAAGTATGGCACTTCCTCATTCTCTCTCTCTCCTTCCACCATGTAAGACGTGCCTTGCTTCCCCTTTGCCTTCTGCCATGATTGTAAGTTTCCTGAGTCTTCCCCAGCCATTCAGAACTGTGAGCCAATTAAACCTTTCTTTATAAATTACCCAGTGTCAGGTAGTATCTTTGTAACAGTGTGAGAATGGACTAATACAAATAATTGGTACCGGCAGAGTGGGGTACTGCTATAAAGATAAACTGAAAATGTGGAAGTGACTTTGGAACTGGGGAATGGGAAGAGGTTAAAACAGTTTAGAAGGTTCAGAAGAAAAAAAGACGATGTGGGAAAGTTTGGAATACCCTAGAGACTCATTGAATGGTTTTGACCAAAATGCTGATAATGATATGGACAATGAAGTCCAGGCCAAGGTGGTCTCAGATGGAGATGAAGAACTTGCTGTGAACTGGAATAAAGGTCACTCATGCTATGCTTTAGCAAAGAGACTGGTGGCATTTTCCCCTGCCCTAGGAATCTGCGGGACTTTCAGCTTGAGAGAGATGATTTAGGGTACCTGGTGGAAGAAATTTCTAACCAGCAAAGCACTTAAGAGGTGACCTGGCTTATTCTGAAAGCATTCAGTTATATATGTTCACAAAGAGATGGTCTGAAATTGGAACTTAGGTTTAAAAGGGAAGCAGACTATATAAGTTTGGAAAATTTGCAGCCTGACCATGTGGTAGAAAAGAAAAACCCATTTTCTGGGGAGAAGTTCAAGCTGGCTGCAGAAATTTGCATAAGTTACAAGGAGCTGAATGTTAACTGTCAAGACAATGGGGAAAACATCTCCATGGCATTTCAGAGATCTTCAAGGCAACCCCTCCCATCACAGGCCCAAGGCCTAGGAGGGAAAAATGGCTTCATTGGCCAGGCCCAGGGCCCAGCTGCTCTGTGCAGCCTCAGGACACGGCACCCTGTCTTCCAGCTGCTCCAGCTCCAGCAATGGCTAAAAGGGACCAAGGTACAGCTTGGGCTGTGACTTCAGAGGGTGCAAGCCCCAAGCCTTGGCAGTTTCCATGTGGTGTTGGGCATGTGGGTGTGCAGAAGTCAAGAGCTGAGGCTTGGGAACCTCCACCTAGATTTCAGGGGATGTATGGAAATGCCTAGCTATCCAGGTAGAATTCTACTGCAGGGGCAGAGCCCTCATGGAAAACCTCTGCTAGGCCAGTGTGAAAGGAAAATGTGGGGTTGGAGCCCCCCGCAGAGTCCCCACTGGGGCACTGCCTAACAGAGCTATGAGAAAAGGGCCACCATTCTGTAGACCCCAGAATGATAGATCCAGCAACAGCTTACTACTGTGTGCTTGGAAAAGCCACAGGTGCTCAACACCAACCTATGAAAGCAGCTCTGGGGGCTGTACCCTCCAGAGCTTCAGGGGTGCAGCTGCCTAAGGCCTTGGGAACCCACCTCTTGCATCAGCATGCCCTGAATGTGAGACATGAAGTCAAAGGAGATTACTTTGGAGCTTTAAGATTTACTGAGTGCCCTTTAGGATTCTGGACTTGGAGGAGGCCTGTGGCCCCTGTGTTTTGGCCAATTTCTCCCATTTGGAATGGGAACATTTACCCAATGCCTGCACCCCCACTGTATCTTGGAAGTAACTAATTTTTTATTTTATAGGCTCATAGGGAGAAGGGACTTGCCTTATCTCAGATAATACTTTGGACTTAGAATTTTGAGTTAATGCTGGACTGAGTTAAGACTTTACAGAACAGTTGGGAAGGGATGATTTTGAAATGTGAAAAGGACATGAGATTTGGGAGGGAGCAGGGGCAGAATGATATGGTTTGGTTCTGTTTTCCACCCAAATCTCATCTTGAATTGTAATCCCCACATGTCAGGGGAGGTGATTGGATCATGGGGGCAGTTTCCCTCATGCTGTTCTCATGATAATGAGTGAGTTCTTATGAGAGCTGATAGTTTTAAAGTGTGGCATTTCCTCATTCTCTCTCTCTCCTGCTGTCATGTAAGATGTGCCTTGCTTCCCCTTCACCTTCCACCATAATTGTAAGTTTCCTGAGGCCACCCCAGCCATGCAAAACTGTGAGTCAATTAAACCTCCTTTCTTTATAAATTACCCAGTCTCAGGTAGTATCTTTACAGCAGTGTGAGAACAGACCGATACAGAGAGTGAGTAATCAACTTGCCAGGCAACTATGGCTTGCTTGGTAATGAACTCTCTTGTATTTGTTCTCCCTCCTTCCCTGCTTCATTTCTCTGACTCTGGCTACTTAGGCTTGCACTTCTTAATAAGGGTTAGTACAGAAAATGATTGTCTCATATTTATTGTGTTCTCACTGTGAGCCTAGCACTGTACTAAAAGCTTTATATATATATCACCTTAGCTAACTACAATGAGAATAATTACCATTTATTGAGGATTTACCACAAGCACTGGCTTAAATGTTTTAAATCACTAAATCCTGTAATAACCCTACGAAATGTGTACTAGTATTATCTCAATGTGACAGATGAGGAAACTGAAGTATACATTAACCAACTTGCCCAAGGTCATACAACTACTGTGTAAAGAGGTATTACTCAAAATATTACTGTAAGGTGGATGATACTGCTGTTCCCTTTGAGAGGTGAGGAATGGAGACTCAGGGCTGGGCACAGTGGCTCATGCCTGTAATCCCAGCACTTTGGAAGGCTGAGGCAAGCAGATCACTTGAGGTCAGGACTTCAAGACCAGCCTGGCCAACACGGCAAAATCACATCTCTACTAAAAATACAAAAATTAGTTGGGTGTCCTGGCACACACCTGTAATCTCAGCTACTTGGGAGGCTGAGGCAGAAGGATAGCTTCAACCTGGGAGATGCAGGTGCAGTGAGTTGAGATCCACACCACTGCACTCCAGCCTGGGTGATGGAGCAAGACTTTGTCTCAAAAAAAAAAAAAAAAAAAGAGACTCAGAAAGGTCAAGTAACATGACAAAATTTACACAGCTACTAAGTGGCAGAGCTGCAACTTGAAGTCCTGGAATACAAAGCCTGCACCAACTATCTGCCCTCCCCCACTGCCAAGAACTCTTCAAGCCCTGACATATTAACCCATTAAGCATCTGATAAAGGATATATTCTTCTGGTGTTAACTACAGTTAGATCTCTGTACCAAAGCCAAAGTCCTTCTCTTTACCCTTTGCCCTGGTCTTCCCACTCACCTAGAGTCAAGTCGTTAAACTCTGTCTACTATCTCCCTGAGCTTTTCTAAAAACATTAAAATATTATATTATGCTAGACTGTGACCAACAGTGCTCACAAATATTTGCTGCCCCTCCCTAGAGGAGAATTGTACTTTCCATCTCCTTTAACTTAAGCCTTGGCGATAAGACTTACTTTAGCCAATGAAATTTGAGCAGAATTGACACATCATTTCTGAGCAGTAGCTTTAAATGCCAGTGGATGCTTCACCTTTCTTATTTTCCCACAATTGGCCACAGCAACAGCAAGCCTCCTAATAGCAGTTGCATGAATCCCAGGGGGTGAAAAATGTGAAGGAGAAAGGTAGGCAATTCATGATGAACATGTATTACAAGCAAGAAATAAACTCTTGATATTGTATGTCACCAGGATTTGAGGGTTGTTGCAACAACATCCAGTCTTCCTGTTGATACAAAATTGGTACAGGAAGTGCGAGGTGCTACCCTAACAACACAACAACAACAAATAAACAAATACATATATATATATATATCTTTGGTTTCTGGAGCCATGCAGTGGGCAGAAAGGAGACTGTATTGTTGGAAGATAGACTGATTTTGATTCATACTTTACAAGGATGAAACGTTTGCTAAAGCTGTCATCCAAAATAAATTGGAAGAGAAAAATGTACCTGATGAGCTTGGAAAACAGAAAGTCAGTAGTGTGTCTTGGTTACTATTGGCTGCATCAGACAAAGACCAGAAGAAAAAGATGTGTTACGCATTGAACTGTGTCCCCCCCAAAATTCATATGTTGAAGTCCTAATCTCCAATTCCTCAGAATGTTACTTTGTTTAGAGGTAGGGCCTTACAGAGGTAATGAAGCTAAAATGAGGTTGGTAGGATGAGCTCTAATCCAGTATGACTGGTATCCTTATAAAAAGAAGAAATTTGAACATAGAGATCCACTTAGAGGGAAAATGATTTGAAGAGACATAGAGAGAAGATAGCCATCTACAAGTCAGGGAGACAGCCCCATAACAGATCCTTCCCTCACAGCTCTCAGAAGGAACCAACTCTACCAATACCTTGATTTTGGACTTCTAGCATCCAAAAATGAAGAGAAAAAATTCTGTTTTCTAAGCCACCTAGTCAATAGTACTTTGCTACAGCAGCCCTTGCAAACTAATACAAGATAAGAACAGAAAAGAGGCTGGGCGCGGTGGGTCATGCCTGTAATCCCAGCACTTTGGGAGGCTGAGGCAGGCAGATCACAAGGTCAGGAGTTCGAGACCAGCCTGGCCAGCATGGTGAAACCCCGTCTTTACTAAAAATACAAAAAAATTGACGTGTATGGTGGTGCACGCCTGTAGTCCCAGCTACTCGGGAGGCTGAGGCAGGAGAATCGCTTGAACCCTGCAGGCGGAGATTGCAGTGAGCTGAGATCACACCACTGCACTCACTCCAGCCTGGATGACAGAGCAAGACTCCATCTCAAAAGGAAAAAGAAAAAAAAAACAGGAACGAACTGGCCACCTTATAAATGAGAATGAAAGGAAATAGAGTCCAGAAATTCCAGAGCTTGTAGTATTGAAAGCAACAACTTTTTCTTATCTCCAACAATAAAAGATAAACCTGAAAAAGGCTTTGGGCAGGCCAATTAAATCTCAGCCTTGAAAAGAAAACAAAAAAACTCAGCCTTGAGGCAAGGATTAAGTCAAGAAAATAGATGTCCCACCCATTGTTAAAGCATCTGAACAAATTAAGGTAGTACCAGTGAATCTTTTCAGTTGGATGAGATAAAGAAAAGTGACTAACAGTCTGGTTTTTCCATGAAATCCTGATAGGTTTGTGGTACTCAAAATTAATTGTGAGTATGGTTCCTGGTACATACCGTGGCTGATTGGAATTAAATAGATGATAAAAATGACCAAGTTTCACTCTTATTTCATAGCCAAAGAGTCACACTATCTTAGACTAAAAGAGTCTATGATTGTTTAGGAAATAAAATAATCCTCATGCTTCCAACCTCTATGGGTAAAGAGTGGACTGACAGAGTTTTTCAAGACTATAATGGAAAAAGAAGGACCCCAAGAAAGTGAAACCATAAGCCGTGGAAAACAAGGAACTAGAGATCTGTTTCCAGGGAGCTAAAGAACATGCTCAACTTCTAAGGTAAGGATCCTTGTAATGTCTGTTCCATTAAATCCCAAATTTTTTCTAGAAGTAACTATTGTGTATCCTCCATTCTTCCTTTTTCCAAAACTGTGTGTGGGTGTGTGTGTGTGTGTGTGTGTGTGTGTGTAACAGTATATTTAAATATTCTGGCCTTGTTCTAACAATGAGTATTTAATATGAGAAGCAGATAATTTGCTTTTCTCCTTCACATGGATACCTGAAGCAAGAGAATCAAATAAATACCTAGAGAAAGACACATCAACAAGATCCTGGGCTATGATCCTATTGCCATGATTAGATGGGACATTTGTTTGGCCTCCCTAGAGAAAGGCTGGAAGAGTGTATTTTTTCAATCAAAAAGAGATTGAACCAAATACTTGTGATGAGAAGAAAAGACTACAATAAACTTTATTATCATTCACAAACATTTGTTGCCTTTTCCTAGGGGAGGCCACTTCCTTGCTTAGCCATGGAATTTGCTTTGAGCAAAAGGGATACACTTCTAAAAGATGCTTTCGAGGCCGGCTCCTGCTTCATCATGCTCTCTTTTCCTTCTGTCAGAACACCAGCAAGGTTCTACATAAAGGCTACCCTGTCAGCTTGCTCCAGGAGTCCCAGATGTCCCATAATGAACATGTCAAGAAATCAGCCCTTGGTACTAGCTACAGTGCAATCCAGCCTATATTGAATGATACAACCATAAATTCCCTCCTCTTTGAAAGATCCAAGCCGATATTCCTTC
The DNA here is from genome assembly GCF_006542625.1 of Nomascus leucogenys. Lineage (NCBI taxonomy): Eukaryota > Metazoa > Chordata > Mammalia > Primates > Hylobatidae > Nomascus > Nomascus leucogenys. The sequence goes on along the minus strand of NC_044395.1, from coordinate 81,543,413 downwards.
TGCCTCATAAACATTTGGCTCCTCATTCCCCTCATAGTACTGGGGCTGAGTTCTAGAGCTTTAAGTTCTAGAATCCAGACTAACCAAGATTACAGATATGAAAACACTATGCACAGAAATCCAGTCTGAAGAACAGCCAGGAGCTCATAGCTTACCTTGAAGAAATGCTTTAGGTTTGACACCCAAAACAGAAAGACCCTTGAGAGCAAGGGTCATGACTGCCTTCTTCAAAGCTATATCCCAGTACCCAGTACTGTGCCTAGCACATAGCAGATGCTCAGTGAAAGAAAAAATATTTTAATCTATTAAATAAATAAAAGAACAATGAATAAACAAACCCTGACCCTAAACAGGCCATCCTATCTGCTTGCTGGTTTCTCCACATATGCTATACATGCCACTTCATCTTTTAAAATTCTGATACTGTTTTTCTAGAATGGCACTGCCCAATAGAGCAGCCACTGGCCACATGTGGCTACTTAAATTTAAATTTAAAATCCAGCTTCTCAGTTGCACTAGTCACATTTTAACTATTCAATAGCCACGTGTGGCTTGTGACTATAGGATTGAGTAGTGTAGCTATAGATCTTTTCCATCATCACAGAAAGTTCTATTGGATAATACTGCTTTGGAACAACCAATTTCATTTTTAGAAGCAGAAAGTGACCTTGGTTATTTAATTCAACCCTCTCCTTTTATAGATAGTAATGAAATTTAATGGTAATGAACATAAGGATATAAATGTGAGTCCAAAAAACTAACTGCATGAGCTCAAGAAGGGAGAAGTCAGAGATTAGCAGGAGCAAGTGAAAAACAAACAAACCTCTTTGGGGTTTGGGCCCACAATATGTTTACTACAAATTAATATTGTGACAGGGGCTACACTAACACCAACATATGCAATTGCACTGAGTGTCACACATTGTGCTGGGTACTGATTTATGATGGAAAACAAAACAAGTAGAGTTTATGGAGTTATTTATTATTTACTGGGGGACGAAAATTAAAGGAGACCAAAAAAATATGTAATTTCAATTTATGAAAACAAGTCTGAAGGACTAAACAGGAAGTAGTGATTGATAACAAAATGGGGAACCCTCAAAGGTAAGACAGTCCTTAAGAAAGTAACATTTAAGTTAAAAAGAGACGATGAGTAAGAGCCAGATACAGAAAAACAACCAAGCTGCCTAAGTTCAAACCCCAGTTAAGACTCTGACTAGCTGTGTAATCTTGGGCAAGGTGTTTAACTTCCTCACTTCATTTTTCCCATTTGTAAATAGAACCTCTGTTGACAAGGAACAGAAACTATTGTTGTAAAGTTCCTTGTGTAAAGCAACTGTGTAAAGACAAAGAGGTCTTCCAGGCAAAAGGCAAGTAGAAATGGTGGCATGAGTCAGGGAAAATCTTGGAGTATTCAAGGAACCAAAATGTGACCAGCATGACTGAAGTGATTTAGGGGGGACAAACGTAAGACCACTGCATTAAACCAAATTTAGTCTTCCTTCAAATTACTTCTAACAGAGTAGTCCAAAAACATTATTTGCTGCCTCACAATGTAGTATTAACTCCATCATTGGAATGACCACGCATAGGATTGGACTAGTAAGTTGTTGGATAATTAAGGATTTCCTAAAGAATTCTCTCTATGGTGACGTATGTGCCATGAGAATTTAAAAGCCATGAACAAGCAGGTATGCATGAAGATGTATGTTGCAGCACTGTTTGTCAAAAATCTGAACGAAGCCAAGTTTTCATCAATAGCAAATGGATGAATACATTGTGGTATTATGCAGTAGTTCAAACTAATGAACTAGATCTAAATGTGTTCAAAAGAATAATGGAGAGCGAAATGATAAGTTTCAGAGGAATCCATATTGTATTATGCCATTTAGATAATTTTGTAAACCGCATAAGGCAACAGTTAACACTCACTGAATGTTTGCTACATACCCAGATGTTCTAATACATTATATTAACTAATTTACTTAATCCACAGAACAATATTATGAAATAGACACTCTATTTACAAACGGTAAAAATGAAGTGAAGAAGTTAAGGAAATTGCCCAAGATTACCCAGCTAGTAAGAGTCATAGCTAGGATTTGAATTTAGGCAGTCTGTCCCCAAAGGAATCACATTTTGCCACTAGACATAAGCCCGCTCTACTGTCTATCTTGTATATGGACACATGTAAACGTAGTAATATGTAAGCATGCACACATACAGGCACATGTACATGGACATGGATTGAATGCTTTCAATCACATTAGTAGTGACCTCTGGCAAGGTTGATAAAGGAAAGGAACCAGGAGGGGAACTTCCATTTATTTTGCAATTATTTTTTGTTAAAGATCGAGGCAAATATGACAAAATGTGAAGATGTGTTGATTCTGAGAGACAGCTACAGGGTTGTTGCTAACAGCATCCTTTGTGCTTGTGTGTATTTTTATTTTGTTTTGTAAACTAGTTCCTTGTCAAGCTATATAGCCATTTGACTGAGAGCTAAGGCCAGGAAAAGTTAAGTGATATACCCAGGGGTCAATAGTGAAGGCTGGAGCTTGGGTCCCCAGGCACGTGGACCCATACTTGCTCTGCTAGCCCATGCTGCTAAGCAGTTTGTGTGCCTTATTTTTTAACAGACTGTAAGCATGAGACTGGAGCCAGCCTAGCTTATCACTACATGTGCTTTATTTCATACATTGGCTGCATTCACAGAAAGTTGTATTTAAGTAAAATATTTGCATATCGAATCTTTTTTTCACTTACATTTTAATTTTAGAGATGTGTTCCCACAGAAAATAATTTAGCCCCAATATGTAAAAATAAATCTTAATTAGAATCAGAACATTCATGAAAAGACAGTGTAGTCAATAGAGATCTAATTCTCCCACAATGCTTTCTCAAGAAAGCCCATGTCAAATATCCACAAAGGCTACATTGAAATAGCTGCCTATTAAATTGTGGCCCCATGGTTAATTCAGATGTTCTTGAACATTCTCTTTAAGCAGCCAAAAAGACTACCAGATACTCAACTCTAGGTATTCAGCAGGCTCCTCTGAGTGAAAGGATCATCAAAATTCCATTAAATGGAATTCACCAGCTGACAAGACAACCATCTGTCCTGGTTAATTTAAAATACCTGTCAAAAGACACATTGGCTAGATGTCCTTTGGTGTCTCTTAAGAGAAGCTGTATTTCTATCAGGTTGCACTTATTTATTCCTTTCCACTTTCATGAAGTAGGGGAAACATGCATAAGGTGGAGTGAGTCTAAGCCACAGGCTCCGCAGGCATAGTCCCCTGAGTTCAAATCCTATGTCTGCCATAACAGCTAATCTGTGATCACAAATGAGTTACTAGAACCTCCTGGGTCTCAATTTCCTCATCTGGATAAAAAATATAAAAATAGTACCTGTATAGGAAGGCTGACAGAAGGATTAAATTATAAATTTTAGGTATTTGAAATCATTCTTTGAAAAAAAAAAAAAAACTCAGCTCAAATGACACTTATCCATCCTCACTAGGAATTAAGCATGATTTTTTTTTTTTTTTTTTTTTTAAGACAGAGTCTCACTCTGTCCCCAGGCTGGCGTGTACTGGCATGATCTCGACTCACTGCAAGCTCCGCTTCCTGGGTTCACGCCATTCTGCTGCCTCAGCCTCCCGAGTAGCTGGGACTACAGGCACCCGCCACCACGCCCAGCTAATTTTTTTTGTATTTTTCGTAGAGACGGGGTTTCACCATGTTAGCCAGGATGGTCTCGATCTCCTGACCTTGTGATCCGCCCGCCTCGGCCTCCCAAAGTACTGGGATTACAGGCGTGAGCCACCGCGCCTGGCCTATAATTTCAAATATATACTTCTGAGAGAAAACAAAGTGGAAATATTTTCCTGATTTAAATGCACGAATTTTCTTAAGTTATATAAGGTGAACATACTCTACACTTACTTATTTGCCTTTTGTCTTTGATTTGTTCACTGTTATATCCCTAATGCTTTAAAAAGTGCCTAGCACATGGTAGGAAATTGCTAGGTATTTATTTAATTTAAAAAGTATATTTTCTAACAAATAATCTTAATAACAACATTAATTAACATTTAATTTTCTTTTTCTCATTAGCCAGGTGTGGTGGCACACGCCTGTGGGTCCTAACTACTCAGGAGACTGACGTGGAAGGATCACCTGAGCCTGGGAGGTCAAGGCTGCAGTGAGCTGGGAACATGCCACGGCACTCCAGCCTGGGTGAGAGAGTGAGACTCTGCCTCAAAAAAATAATAATAATAAATAAAAAAAACACATCAGGGCCAGGCATGATGGTTCACGCCTGTAATCCCAGCACTTAGGGAGGCTGAGGCGGGCAGGTCACCTGAGGTCAGGAGTTTGAGACCAGCCTGTCCAACATGGTGAAACTCTGTCTCTACTAAAACTACAAAAAAAAAAAAAAAGCTGGGCATAGTGGTGTGATCCTGTAGTTCCAGCTACTCAGGAGGCTGAGGCAGGAGAACTGCTCGAGCCTGGGAGGTAGAGGTTGCAGTGAGCTGAGAAGGCACCACTGAACTCCAGCCTGGGTGACAAGAGCAAAACTCCATCTCAAAAAAAAAAAAAAAAAATCGGGGAGATAGCAGATAGGAGATAGGGGAGGTAGCTCCCACTTCGACTGACAGAACAGTGTGTGGAGACTCACACCATGAACTTTTGCTTGAAGAACTGCCACAGAAACATACCAGAAAAAAACAAAAGAATTCATTTATCTTTTTAAAGAAGTGGCACACTGAAGCAAACTCTGGGAGACAGACAAAAAACTGAGTTCCCAAAGGGTGAGAGGGGAAAAACTGGCCTCCAAATACACATGCAAACTGAGGAATCTGAATATCCAGATCTCAGCAGAAAGATTTAACCTTACCTAGAGCTGAAACAAATTTAGGGAGCTGCACAAAATAAAAAATAGAAGCAGCAGTGGGGAGAGCCTTCTAGGCACTCCCAATCTCCAGCTCCAGTACAGGGAAGCCATCCCTTACTATACTCATAGGCATCCTCAAAGAAGGCAATGAGTAGAACTGAGGAGGGGTCACAAGGTGAACCAAGCCTCCAAATGAAATCTGTAATAATTTCAACTGGACACAAATTTTCTTGAGTAAAATCTGGGGGGTGGCCAGGAACTGCTGCAGATAGGAGCACAGGAGCTGCTGACCACAATGTGGACAGATAGGGAGAGGGCGAGGCCTGAAAGCCATGTTTTCTTTCTCAGTGGGAAGTTTATGACCTGGGCAAGATCTGAACAGGGAGCACTGCAGGAGCAAGGCCAGCCTCACCAACTGCATGGGAGCTGGGTGAGACCTTTCACTACCAGCTATCCCCCACTTCCCTGGCGAACTCCCATATGACACAGAAGAGGCAGCCATAATCCCCTCTGAAACATAACCCCATTGGCCTGAGAACCACCGCCCCTCTACCAGCCCTCACAGTGGCTGCAGCAAGCCCCACCCAAGGAGAGTCTGAGCCCAGACCTGCCTAAATCTTCCCCCACCTGATGGTATTTCTCTAACAACCCTGGTAGCTGAACACAAAAGACAGAAACTCTGGAGCTTTGTAGACCCACCCATCACCTGAGAAACCAGAATACTTTCCCTGGCCAACTTAGGGCAAGCTCAGATCCCCCTACTACCACAGCTGATGCTCTCTTGAAAGCGCCACCTCCTGGCCAGAGGCCAACCAACTCAGGCCATTAAAGCAACTCATGATGGAATAATCCTGCTCCCAGGAAAGAGAAAACAACAGGTAATTCCACTGCCTGCAACATCCTAGCTAACCAGAGGTCCTGTCTGTCCATGTGACGGCTTCACTGTTAACATAACTAGCATTCAAGAAAGTAAGCACACTAAACATATCTACAACCAAGGACTCTCATAGAGTCTATTTTACTCCCCTGCCACCTCCACCAGAGCAGGTGCTGGTATCCACAGCTGGGAGACCTGAAGACGGATCACATCACAGGACTCGTTGCAAACATTCTCCAGCACCAGCTTAGAGCCTGGTAGCCCCATTGGGTGGCTAAATCCCGAAGAGCAATAACAATCCCTGTAGTCTAGCTCTCAGTAAGCCCCATCCGTAGTGAAAGTGGGAGAGCACCACATCAAGGGATCACCCCATGGGACAAGAGAATCTGAACAGCAGGTCTTTAGTTGCAGACTTCTCCACTGGATTACTCTATCCAAAAGAGAAGGAACCAACAAAGTAATTCTGATAACATGACAAAACAGGTTCTATAACAGCCCCAAAAGATCACACTAGCTCCCCAGCAATGGATCCAAACCAAGAAGAAATCTGAATTGTCAGATAAATTCAGAAGGTTGATTATTAAGCTACTGAAAGTTCAAAACGTTGATTATTAAGCTACTCAAGGAGATGCCAGAGAAAGGTGAAAACCAAGTTAAAGAAAGTTTAAAAAACAATGCAGGCTATGGATGAAAAATTATCCAGAGAAATAGATGCCACAAAAAAAATAATAATTTCTGGAAATGAAAGACACACTTAAAGAAATACAAAACACACGAGAAAGTTTCAACAATAGACTAGAACAAGTAAAAGAAAGAACTTCAGAGCTCAAAGACAAGGCTTTTGAATTAACTCAATCAGACAAAAACAAAGAAAAAAGAATTTTTTAAAAATTAACAAAGCCTCCAAAATATGTGAGAATATGTTATATGACCAAATCTAAGAATAATTGGTGCTCCAGAGGAAGAAGAAAAATCTAAAAGTTTGGAAAACATATTTGAGGGAATAATTGAGGAAAACCTCACTGGCCTTACTAAAGATCTAGACAGCTAGACAAGAAGCTCAAAGAACTAAAGATCTAGACATCTAGATCTAGGCATCGTACTAAAGATCTAGACATCTAGACAAGAAGCTCAAAGAACACTTGGGAAATTTATTGCAAAAAGATCTTCACCTAGGCACACAGTCATCAGGTTATCTAAAGTCAAGATGAAGGAAAGAATCTTAAGAGCTGTGAGACAAAAGCATCAAGTAACCTATCCAAGTATCCACCTATCAAGTATCCACTGTTTGAGAGACTCATCTAACACCTAAGGACTCACATTAATTTAAGGTAAAGGGGTGGGAAAAGCTCATAATAGGGACACAACTTATCAAAACCTCTGGGATACTGCAAAAGTGGTGCTAGGAGGAAAGTTCATAGCATTAAATGCCTACAACAAAAAGTCTGAAAGAGCACAAATAGATTATCTAAGGTCACACCCCAAGGAACTAGAGAAACAAGAACAAACCAAACCTAAACTCAGAAAAACAAAATAAATAACAAAGATCAGAGTAGAACTGAAAGAAATTGAAACAAAAAAATACAAAAAAAATAAATAAAACAAAAATCTGATTATTTGAGAAGATAAACACAATAAATAAACCATTAGTAAGGTTAACCAAGAAAAGAAGGGAGAAGATCCAAATAAGCTCAATTAGAAATGAAACAGGAGATATTACAACTGATACCAAAGAAATTCAAAAGATCATTCAAGGCTACTGTGAACACCTTTGCTCACACAAACTAGAAAATCTAGAGGAGATGGATGAAATCCAACCCTGCTAGATTAAATCAGGAAGAAATAGAAACTCTGAAGAGACCAATAACAAGTAGCAAGATTGAAACAGTAATTTAAAAAAAACTGCCAACAAAAAACACTCCAGGACCAGATGTATTCACAGCTAAATTCTATCAAACATTCAAAGAAGAATTAATATTAATCTTACTAAAACTATTCCAAAGGAGGGCATTCTCCCTAAATCATTCTGTGAAACCAGTGTCACCCTAACACCAAAACCAGGAAAGGACATAACAAAAAAGAAAACTACAGACCAATATCCCTGATGAACACAGATGCAAAAATCCTCAACAAAATACTAGCTAACTGAATCCAACAGCATATCAAAAAGATATCGCACCATGTTCAAGTGGGTTTCATACCAGGGATGGAGGGATGGTTTAACATACGCAAGTCAACAAATGTGCTACATCACATAGACAATTAAAAACAAATATATGATCATCTGAATACATGCAGAAAAAGCATTTGACAAAATCTAGCATCTCTTTATGATTAAAAACCCTCAGTGAAATTGGCATAGAAGGGATATACCTCAAGGTAATAAAAGCCTTCTATGACAAACCCACCACCTACATTATGCTGAATGGGGGAAAAGTTGAAAGCATTTCCCCTAAGATCTGGAACAAGACAAAGATACTCACTTTCACCATGTCTATGCAACATAGTACTGGAAGACCTAGCCAGAGCAATCAGACAAGAGAAAGAAATAAAGGGCACCCAAATCTGTAAAGAGGAAGACAAACTGTTGCTGTTCACTGACGATATGATCATATATCTAGGGAACCCTAAATACTCATCCAAAAAGCTCCTAAATCTGACAAATGAATTCAGTAAAGATTCAGGATACAAAATCAATGTACACAAATCAGTAGCACTGACATACACCAACAATGACAAAGCCAAGAATCAAATCAAGAACTCAATCCCTTTTACATCAGCTGAAAAAATAATAATAATAAAATACTTAATATACCTAACCAAGGGCATGAAAGATCTATATGTGGAAAACTAGAAAACACTATTGAAAGAAATTATTGATGACACAAACAAGTGGAAATACATCCCAGACTTATGGATGGGTAGAATCAATATTGTGAAAATGACCATGGTGCCAAAAGCAATCTACAGATTCAATGCAATTCCCATCAAAATACCATCATAATTCTTCACAGAACTAGAAAAAAGAATCCTAAAATTCCTATGGAACCAAGAAATACTCCATGCAGCCAGAGCAAGGCTAAACAAAAAGAACAAATTTGGACGCATCACATTACCCAACTTAAAATTGTACTACAAGGCTATAGTTAACAAAACAGCATGGTACTGGTATAAAAATAGTCACATAGACCAATGGAACAGAATAGAGAACCCAGAAATTAAAGCCAAATACTTACAGCCAACTAATCTTCAACAAAGCAAACAAAAATACAAAGTAGGGAAAAGACACCCTATTAAATAAATGGTGCTGGGATAATTGGCAAGCCCCATGTTGAATAATGAAACTGGATCCTCATCTCTCTCCTTATACAAATATCAACTCAAGATGGGTCAGACTTAAATCTAAGACCAGAAACCATAAAAATTCTAGAAGATAACATCAGAAAAACTCTTCTAGATAAGGGGTCTCCAACCCCTTGTCAGGAACGGGGCCACACAGCAGCAGGTGAGCAGTGAAGAAGCAAGCATTACCACCTGAGTTCTGCCACCTATCAGATCACCAGCAGCATTAGATTCTCATAGGAGCATGACCCCTATTGTGAACTGTGCATGCAAGGAATCTAGGTTACATGCTCCTTATGAGACTCTAATGCCTGATGATCTGAGGTGAAACAGCTTCATCCTGAAACCATCGCCTGCCCCCACCACAGTCCGTGGAAATATCGTCTTACATGCAACTGGTCCCTGGGGCCAAAAAGTCTGGGGACCACTGTTCTAGACATTCACTTAGACATAGACTTCATGACCAAGAACCTGAAAGCAAATGCAACAAAAAATAAATGGATGGGACCTAATTAAACTAAAAAACTTCTGCACAGCAAAAGAAATAACCAGCAGAGTAAACAGACAACCAAAAGAGTGGGAGAAAATATTCACAAATTATGCATCTGACAAAGGACTAATATCCAGACTCTACAAGGAACTCAAGCAAATCAGCAAGAAAGAAAGCAAATAATACCATCAAAAAGTAAGCAAAGGACATGAATAGACAATTCTCAAAAGAAGATATACAAATGGCCAACAAACATAAAAAAAAATGTTCCGGGAGGTTCCAAGACGGCTGAATAGGAAGAGCTCCAATCCACAGCTCCCAGCATGAGCGACACAGAAGACAGGTGAATTCTGCATTTCCAACTGTGGTACCAGGTTCATCTCACTGGGGCTTGTCAGACAGTGGGTGTAACCCATGGAGCATGAGCCAAAGCAGGGCGGGGTATTGCCTCACCCAGGAAGCACAAGGGATCAGGGAATTCCCTTTCCTAGCCAAGGGAAGACGTGACAGATGGTACCTGGAAAATCAGGACACTCCCACCCTAATACTGTGCTTTCCAACGATCTTAGCAAATGGCGCACTAGGAGATTACATCCTGTGCCTGGCTTGCAGGGTCCCATGCCCACACAGCCTTACTCACTGCTAGGGCAGCAGTCTGAGATCGAACTGCAAGGTGGCAGCAAGGCTGAGAAAGGGCGCCCACCATTGCTGAGGCTTGAGTAGGTAAACAAAGCAGCTGGGAAGCTCAAACTGAGTGGAGCCCACTGCGGCTCAGGGAGGCCTGCCTGCCTCCGTATACTCCACCTCTGGGGGCAGGGCATAGCTGAACAAAAGGCAGCAGAAAGTTCTGCAGACTTAAATGTCCCTGACAGCTTTGAAGAAAGCATTGGTTCTCCCAGCATGGAGTTTGAGATCTGAGAACGGACAGACTGCCTCCTCAAGTGGGTCCCTGACCCCTGAGTAGCCTAACCAACTGACACCTCATACAGCCAGGTGCCCCTGAGACAAAGCTTCCAGAGGAAGGATCAGGCAGCAACATCTGCCGTTCTGCAATATTTGCTATTCTGCAGCCTCTACTGGTGATACCCAGGGAAAAAGGGTATGGAGTGGACCTCCAGCAAACTCCAACAGACCTGCAGCTGAGGGTCCTGATTGTTAGAAGGAAAACTAACAAAGAGAAAGGACATCCACACCAAAACCCAATCTGTACATCACCATCATCAAAGACCAAAGGTAGATAAAACCACAAAGATGGGGAGAAACCAGAGCAGAAAAGCTGAAAATTCTCAAAATCAGAGCGCCTCTTCTCCTCCAAAGGAATGCAGCTCCTCAATGGCAATGGAACAAAACTGGACAGAGAATGACTTTGACGAGTTGAGGGAAGAAGACTTCAGACGATTGGTAATAACAAACTTATCCAAGCTAAAGGAGGAAGTTTGAACCCATCACAAAGAAGCTAAAAACCTTGAAAAAAGATTAGACAAATGGCTAACTAGAATAAACAGCACAGAGAAGACCTTAAATGACCTGATGGAGCTGAAAACCATGGCACGAGAACTACATGACAAACGCACAAGTTTCAGTAGCCGATTCGACCAAGTGGAAGAAAGAGTATCAGTGATTGAAGATCATATGAATGAAATGAAGCAAGAAGAAAAGTTTAGAGAAAAAAAGAGTAAAAAGAAATGAACAAAGCCTCCAAGAAATATGGGATTATGAGAAAAGACCAAGTCTACATCTGATTGGTGTACCTGAAAATGACAGGGAGAATGGAACCAAGTTGGAAAATACTCTTCAGGATATTATCCAGGAGAACTTCCCCAACCTAGCAAGGCAGGCCAACATTCAAATTCAGGAAATACAGAGAACGCCACAAAGATACTCCTCGAGAAGAGCAACTCCAAGACACATAATTGTCAGATTCACCGAAGTAGAAATGAAGGAAAAAATACTAAGGGCAGCCAGAGAGAAAGGTTGGGTTACCCACAAAGGGAAGCCCATCAGACTAAGAGCGGATCTCTCTCGGCAGAAACTCTACAAGCCAGAAGAGAGTGGGGGCCAATATTCGACATTCTTTTTTTTTTATTTTATTATTACTATACTTTAAGTTTTAGGGTACATGTGCACAACGTGCAGGTTTGTTACATATGTATACATGTGCCATATTGGTGTGCTGTACCCATTAACTCGTCATTTAGCATTAGGAGTTATACCTAATGCTAGGTATATCTCCTAATGCTATGCCTCTCCCCTCCCCACACCCCACAACAGTCCCTGGTGTGTGATGTTCCCCTTCCTGTGTTCATGTGTTCTCATTGTTCAATTCCCACCTATGAGTGAGAACATGCGGTGTTTGGTTTTTTTGTCCTTGTGATAGTTTGCTAAGAATGATGGTTTTCAGCTTCATCCATGTCCCTACAAAGGACATGAACTCATCATTTTTATGGCTGCATAGTATTCCATGGTGTATATGTGCCACATTTTCTTAATCCAGTCTATCGTTGTTGGACATTTGGATTGGTTCCAAGTCTTTGCTGTTGTGAATAGTGCCGCTATAAACATGTGTCTGCATGTGTCTTTATAGCAGCATGATTTATAATCCTTTGGGTATATACCCAGTAATGGGATGGCTGGGTCAAATGGTATTTCTAGTTCTAGATCCCTAAGGAATCGCCACACTGACTTCTACAATGGTTGAACTAGTTGACAGTCCCACCAACAGTGTAAAAGTGTTCCTATTTCTCCACATCCTCTCCAGCACCTGTTGTTTCCTGACTTTTTAATGATGGCCATTCTAACTGGTGTGAGATGGTATCTCATTGTGGTTTTGATTTGCATTTCTCTGATGGCCAGTGATGATAAGCATTTTTTCATGTGTCTTTTGGCTGCATACATGTCTTCTTTTGAGAAGTGTCTGTTCGTATCCTTGGCCCACTTTTTGATGGGGTTGTTTGATTTTTTCTTGTAAATTTGTTTAAGTTATTTGTAGATTCTGCATATTATCCCTTTGTCAGATGGGTAGATTGTAAACATTTACTGCCATTCTGTAGGTTGCCTGCTCACTCTGATGGTAGTTTCTTTTGCTGTGCAGAAGCTCTTTAGTTTAATTAGATCCCATTTGTCAATTTTGGCTTTTGTTGCCATTGCTTTTGGTGTTTTAAACATGAAGTCCTTGCCCATACATATGTCCTGAATGGTATTGCCTAGGTTTTCTTCTAGCGTTTTAATGGTTTTAGGTCTAACATTTAAGTCTTTAATCCATCTTGAATTAATTTTTGTATAAGGTATAAGGAAGGGATCCAGTTTCAGCTTTCTACATATGGCTAGCCAGTTTTCCCAGCACCATTTATTAAATAGGAAATCTTTTCCCCATTGCTTGTTTCTGTGAGGTTTGTCAAAGATCAGATAGTTGTAGATATGCGGCATTATTTCTGAGGGCTTTGTTCTGTTCCATTGATCTATATCTCTGTTTTGGTACCAGTACCATGCTGTTTTGGTTACTGTAGCCTTGTAGTATAGTTTGAAGTCAGGTAGTGTGATGCCTCCAGCTTTGTTCTTTTTGCTTAGGATTGACTTGGTGATGCAGGCTCTTTTTTGGTTCCATATGAACTTGAAAGTAGTTTTTTCCAATTCTGTGAAGAAAGTCATTGGTAGCTTGATGGGGATGGCATTGAATCTATAAATTACCTTGGGCAGTATGGCCATTTTCATGATATTGATTCTTCCTACCCATGAGCATGGAATGTTCTTCCATTTGTTTGTATCCTCTTTTATTACATTGAGCAGTGGTTTGTAGTTCTCCTTGAAGAGGTCCTTCACATCCCTTGTAAGTTGGATTCCTAGGTATTTTATTCTCTTTGAATCAGTTGTGAATGGGAGTTCACTCATGATTTGGCTGTTTGTCTGTTATTGGCGTATAAGAATGCTTGTGATTTTTGCACATTGGTTTTGTATCTCGACATTCTTAAAGAAAAGAATTTTCAACCCAGAATTTCATATCCAGCCAAACTAAGCTTCATAAGTGAAGGAGAAATAAAATCCTTTACAGACAAGTAAATGCTGAGAAATTTTGTCACCACCAGGCCTGCCTTACAAGAGCTCCTGAAGGAAGCACTAAACATGGAAAGGAATAACTGGTACCAGCCACTGCAAAAACATGCCAAATTGTAAAGACCATCGATGCTAGGAAGAAACTGCATCAACTAACAAGCAAAACAGCCAGCTAACATCATAATGACAGGATGAAATTCACACATAACAATATTAACCTTAAATCTAAATGGGCTAAATGCTCCAGTTAAAAGGCACAGACCAGCAATTAGACAAAGAGTCAAGACCCATCAGTGTGCTGTATTCAGGAGACCCATCTCACCAGCAGAGAAACACATAGGCTCAAAATAAAGGGATGGAGGAAGATCTACCAAGCAAATGGAAAACAAAAAAAAAAGAAGGGGTTACAATCCTAGTCTCTGATAAAACAGACTTTAAACCAGCAAAGATCAAAAAAGACAAAGAAGGCCATTACATAATAGTAAAGGGATCAATTCAACAAGAAGAGCTAATGATCCTAAATACATATGCACCCAATACAAAAGCATCCAGATTCATAAAGCAAGTCCTTAGAGACCTACAAAGAGACTTAGACTCTCGCTTAATAATAATGGGAGACTTTAACACCCCACTGTCAATATTAGACAGATCAATGAGACAGAAGGTTAAAAAGGATATCCAGGACTTGAACTCAGCTCTGCACCAAGCAGACCTAATAGGCATCTACAGAACTCACCACACCAAATCAACAGAATATACATGCTTCTCAGCACCACACCGCACTTATTCCAAAATTGACCACATAGTTGGAAGTAAAGCACTCCTTGGCAAATGTAAAAGAACAGAAATTATAACAAACTGTCTCTCAGACCACAGTGCAATCAAACTAGAACTCAGGATTTAGAAACTCACTCAAAACCGCTCAACTACATGGAAACTGAACAACTTGCTCCTGAATGACTTTTGGGTACATAATGAAATGAAGGCAGAAATAAAGATGTTCTTTGAAACCAATGAGAACAAAGACGCAACATACCAGAATCTCTGGGAAACATTTAAAGCAGCGTGTAGAGAGAAATTTATAGCACTAAATACCTATAAGAGAAAGCAGGAAAGATCCAAAATTGACACCCTAACATCACAATTAAAAGAACTAGAGAAGCAAGAGCAAACACATTCAAAAGCTAGCAGAAAACAAGAAATAACTAAGCTCAGAGCACAACTGAAGGAGATAGAGACACAAAAAACCCTTCAAAAAATCAATGAATCCAGGAGCTGGTTTTTTGAAAAGATCAACAAAATCGACAGACCACTAGCAAGACTAAGAAGAAAAGAGAGAAGAATCAAATAGACACAATAAAAAATGATAAAGGGGATATCACCACCAATCCCACAGAAATACAAACTACCATCAGAGAATACTATAAACACCTCTAAGCAAATAAACTAGAAAATCTAGAAGAAATGGATAAATTCCTTGACACATACACCCTCCCAAGACTAAACCAGGAAGAAGCTGAACCCCTGAAGAGACCAATATCAGGCTCTGAACTTGAGGCAATAAGTAATAGCCTACCAGCCAAAAAAAGTCCAGGACCAGACAGATTCACAGCCGAATTCTACCAGAGGTACAAGGAAGAGCTAGTACCATTCCTTCTGAAACTATTCCAATCAATAGAAAAAGAGGGAATCCTCCCTAACTCATTTTATGAGGCCAGCATCATCCTGATACCAAAGCCTGGCAGAGACACAACCAAAAAAGAGAATTTTAGACCAATATCCCTGATGAACATCGATGCAAAAATCCTCAATAAAATGCTGGCAAACCAAATCCAGCAGCACATCAAAAAGCTTATCCACCACAATCAAGTGGGCTTCATCCCTGGGATGCAAGGCTGGTTCAACATACACAAATCAATAAACGTCATCCATCATATAAACAGAACGAAAGACAAAAACCACATGATTTCTCAATAGATGCAGAAGAGGCCTTTGACAAAATTCAACAGCCCTTCATACTAAAAACTCTTAATAAACTAGGTATTGATGGGATGTATCTCAAAATAATAAGAGGTATTTATGACAAACCCACAACCAATATCATACTGAATGGGCAAAAACTGGAAGCATTCCCTCTGAAAACTGGCACAAGACAGGGATGCCCTCTCTCACCATTCCTATTCAACATAGTGTTGGAAGTTCTGGCCAGGGCAATCAGGCAGGAGAAAGAAATAAAGGGTATTCAATTAGGAAAAGAGGAAGTCAAATTGTCCCTGTTTGCAGATGACATGATTGTATATCTAGAAAACCCCATCATCTCAGCCCAAAATCTCCTTAAGCTGATAAGCAACTTCAGCAAAGTCTCAGGATACAAAATCAATGTACAAAAATCACAAGCATTCTTATACACCAATAACAGACAAACAGACAGCCAAATCATGAGTGAACTCCCATTCACAATTGCTTCAAAGAGAATAAAATACCTAAGAATCCAACCTACAAGAGATGTGAAGGACCTCTTCAAGGAGAACTACAAACCACTGCTCAATGAAACAAAAGAGGACACAAACAAATGGAAGAACATTCCATGCTCATGGATAGGAAACTCAATAATATGAAAATGGCCATATTGCCCAAGGTAATTTATAGATTCAGTGCCATCCCCATCAAGCTACCAATGACTTTCTTCACAGAATTGGAAAAAACTACTTTCGAGTTCATATGGAACCAAAATAGAGCCCGCATTGCCAAGACAATTCTAAGCCAAAAGAACAAAACTGGAGGCATCACACTACTTCACTTCAAACTATACTACAAGGCTACAGTAACCAAAACAGCATGGTACTGGTACCAAAACAGAGATATAGACAAATGGAACAGAACAGAGCCCTCAGAAATAATACCACACATCTACAACCATCTGATCTTTGACAAACCTGACAGAAACAAGAAATGGGGAAAAGATTCCCTATTTAATAAATGGTGCTGGGAAAACTGGCTAGCCATATGTAGAAAGCTCAAACTGGATCCCTTCCTTACACCTTATACAAAAATTAATTCAAGATGGATTAAAGACTTAAATGTTAGACCTAAAACCATAAAAACCCTAGAAGAAAACCTAGGCAATACCATTAAGGACATACGCATGGGCAAGGACTTCATGACTAAAACACCAAAAGCAATGGCAACAAAAGCCAAAATTGACAAATGGGATCTAATTAAACTAAAGAGCTTCTGCACAGCAAAAGAAACTACCATCAGAGTGAGCAGGCAACCTACAGAATGGCAGAAAATTTTTGCAACCTACTCATCTGACAAAGGGCTAATATCCAGAATCTACAATGAACGCAAACAAATTTACAAGAAAAAAACAAACAACCCCATCAAAAAGTGGGCAAAGGATATGAACAGACACTTCTCAAAAGAAGACATGTATGCAGCCAAAAGACACATGAAAAAATGCTTATCATCACTGGCCAGAGAAATGCAAATCAAAATCACAATGAGATACCATCTCACACCAGTTAGAATGGCCATCATTAAAAAGTCAGGAAACAACAGATGCTGGAGAGGATGTGGAGAAATAGGAACACTTTTACACTGTTGGTGGGACTGTCAACTAGTTCAACCATTGTGGAAGTCAGTGTGGTGATTCCTCAGGGATCTAGAACTAGAAATACCATTTGACCCAGCCATCCCATTACTGGGTATATACCCAAAGGATTATAAATCATGCTGCTATAAAGACACATGCACACACATGTTTATAGCGGCACTATTCACAATAGCAAAGACTTGGAAGTGACCTAAATGTCCAACAACGATAGACTGGATTAAGAAAATGTGGCACATATATACCATGGAATACTATGCAGCCATAAAAAATGGTGAGTTCATGTCCTTTGTAGGGACATGGATGAAACTGAAAACCATCATTCTTAGCAAACTATCACAAGGACAAAAAACCAAACAGCACATGTTCTCAGAGGTGGGAACTGAACAATGAGAACACATGGACACAGGAAGGGGAATATCACACACTGGGGACTGTTGTGGGGTGGGGGGAGTGGGGAGGGATAGCATTAGGAGATATACCTAATGCTAAATGACAAGTTAATGGGTGCAGCACACCAACGTGGCAAGTGTATACATATGTAACAAACCTGCATGTTGTGCACATGTACCCTAAAACTTAAAGTATAATAATAATAAAATTTAAAAAAAAAGAAAAAGAAAATGTGGTATATATATATATATATATACATATATACATACCACGGAATATTTCTCAACCATAAAGAAGAAAGAAATAATGGCATTCACAGCAACATGGATGGAGTTGGAGACCATTATTCTTTTTTGTTTTTTGTTTTGTTTTGTTTTTGAGACAGAGTCTTGCTCTGTTTCCCAGGCTGGAGTACAGTGGTACGATCTCCACTAACTACAACCTCCACCTCCTGGTTTCAAGCAATTCTCCTGCCTCAACCTCCCGAGTAGCTAGGGCTACAGATGTGCACCACCATGCCCAGCTAATTTTTGTATTTTTAGTAGAGACAGGGTTTCACCATGTTGGCCAGGCTGGTCTCAAACTCCTGACCTCAGGTGATCTGCCCACCTTGGCCTCCCAAAGTACTGGGATTACAGGCATTAGCCACCACGCCCAGCTTGGAAACCATTATTCTAAATGAAGTAACTCAGGAATGGAAAACCAAATATTGTATAACTTATAAGTGGGAGCTACGCTATGAGAATGCAAAGGAAAAGAATAATATAATGGACTTTGGAGACTTGTGGGGAAGGGTAGGAATGGGGTGAGGGATAAAAAAACTACACATTAGGTACAGTGTGCACTGCCCAGGTCATGAGTGCACCAAAATCTCAGAAAGCACCACTAAATAACTTATTGATGTAACCAAAAACCACCTGTTCCCCAAAAACTATTGAAAGAAATTTTAATATAAATGTCTTTTTCTCACACCATGAATTTAAGTTATCTAAATTAATCCTTAAAAATATCTTCTACCTTGGACATTATCATTATTATTCAATGTCTGAAGAGGCAACACATTTAAGAGATAAAGCAATTTGCCCAAGGTTAATTTGTTCAGATGAAATTGGCCCATATAGCTAAATAGTTTCTAAACTAATTCTTATGATTTTGCATTCTCTGCTGTCTCTCTCCATCTTTGCTTTCCTTAATGTACTATTTGATGGCAGAAGGAGCATGACTGAGAGAATAGATTTTAGTGCAGACGGTAGAAGTGGACAGATTTGGAGAATAAACACAGTTTATTTGCTCTACGATAATCACAAAGCCATTTAATGATCTTCCAGAATAAGCCAGTGCAGGTGTTAATTTGCCCCAGAGAGGGATTTGAAAAACCACTCCACTCTCACAGCTAGCTTGAGCTTTTATTTGGCAAGAGCAAAAACACCTATATTTGGGAGACACTGGTATGTGAATTGAATCACTCGGCTAATTGATTAAATGCAAACTTATACTAAATCACTCCACTCAAAGTGAGGTTGACTAGTAAATGCTCCCTGAGGTAATTAGTGACTAGGCTCATCCAATCAACAGAAAAAACAATTCAGATTTGGGCAACAGTGGGTGGGAGGAAATCTGGAGATGGGTATTAAACAAACCCTTTGGGTAATTCCATCTTACTCAGATTTTCTGAGCATTAACAGCTATAGCTCAAGCATCAAGCACCGTTTTGTGAAAATGATTACACATGGGCAATGTTCCTATGAAAAAGAAACCACATATTTAACTCCTGTTCATCTTCCAAGGTCTGTTCAGGTGCCACCTCCCCCAAAGACCATTTCCCAGGTTATCCAGTAAGAAGTTTCTTTCTTGAACATTCTTAAGACTTTATCCACACTTGATGGCAAGCCAGTTCTCTTTTATTCTGAATTAGGGTGCCAGAGGTCATATTTGCCCTTCTCAACTGTAACCTAGTTGAGGCTGAGATCTTTACCTTATTCATCTAGGTCTTCCACAACATGTAGCTCAAAGCCCAGAATGCAAATAGGTGCTAAATTCCTGAATCTTCCCCTGGAAGCAGCTACATTAGCCTTTGTTCCATCTTGTCACATAAAACAAGCTACTTGAAAGATACAATCTATTCTTCCTTTAGAAACTCTTTTGAAGCAGAACTCCTGAAAGGTAGCACTTTCCTGGCAGAAAAAAAAAAAAAGCAACATATTAAAGAATTTGCACTCATGCATATTCTAATTCACTTTTATAAATGAACCACCAATGACACATCCTCCCAACTACTTAACACTAAGACACTGTCAGTCAAGGAGAAGAATAGTTTCAAACTCTCAGATCTCCTCCGAGTACCACTCAAAGCAAAGCAGAGGTATTACAAAATGATTTTTGAAAATCTAATGCTGGTATTTAGGATGGTTTTCAGCTTAAATATCTGTGCCAGCCTTACCCATAGACACTCATTCTTTTCCCGGCACCATCGCCAATTTGTTGCTAAATTTGGTCTAAAGTTGCCTCCTTGTAAGTTTGGCCTAGAGGATTTTCTATACATAGTGAACTGAAACCTAACTGGATGTGTAAACAGACTGTAACATACTCTTACACCAATCATTGAGTTTTAGCCAACCAAAGGCAGTCAACTGTTTAAACAGTGTTTAAATAAAGCAAATGCCAAGCTATAAACAATTCAGATATTTCCATACCACACTTTTGTTTTATGTTGGTCACTTTCTTTTTTCTGTCTGTAAATCCTCTCCAACCACGTGACAGTACTACACTTATTCTGGTTGTTTGGAGTTGGGGAGGGTGGCTGTTCAATTCACAAATTATTCTTTGCTTAAACTTTGTTAAATGTAGTTTTTCTGAAGTTATTGTGACAGTGTCAGACAATAAAAAATAAATGGTGAGATGTGGACCAAAAAAACTGAATAGTGTTTTTATTACTTCATAATCAGGCACAAACAAAACATTAGTCCACTCTTTACAACCTATAATAGGTTAAAAAATGAAAAACGTTACCAAAGGCTTTCCCTCTTCTAGATAGACATCATTTATTAGGTCCCTTTTGGCATAGCTTAAAATAAATATGGCAATAATGTTAAATATATCCCTCTGCAGCAAAAGCAGTGTTAAGAGGAAGGTTTATAGCACTAAAGGCCTACCTCAAAAAGTTAGAAAGATCTCACATCAATGATCTAACATCACACCCAGAGAAACAAGAAAAAAAATGACCCCAAAGCTAGTGTTTTTCACACCTAGAAAAACAAGAAAAAACTAACCCCAAAGCTAGCAGAAGAAAATAAATAACTAAAATAAGAGCAGAACTGAAAGAAATTAAGACCCAAAAGTCCACCCAAAGAATCAATGAAACCAGAAGTTGGGTATTTGAAAGTATAAACAAGATCAATAGAGTACTAGCTAGATTAACAAAGAAAAAAGAATATCCAAAAAAGCACAATCAGAAAAAACAAAGGTGACATTTCAACAAATCCCCCAGAAATACAAAAGATCCTCAGAGACTACTATACGCATCTCTATACACACCAACCAGAAAATCTATCCAGAAATGGATCAATTCCTGGAAACACGTAACTTCTCATGATTGAACCAAGAAGGAATTGAACCCCTGAACAAACCAATATCAAGTTCTGAGATTGAATAAGTGATTTTAAAAAATCCTGTCTACCACAAAAAAGCCCAGGCCAGATGGATTCACAGCCAAATTCTACCGCATGTACAAAGAAAAGCTGGTACCAATTCCACTGAAACTATTCCAAAAAATCGAGGGAGGACTCCTTCCTAACTCATTCTATGAAGTCAGCATCACTCTGTTATCAAAAACAGACACAATGAAAAACTGAAACTATAGGCTAATATCCCTACCCTAATGAACATAGACACAAAATTCTTCCACAAAATACTGGCAAACAGAATCCAGTAGCACATCAAAAAGTTAATTCCTCATGATCAAGTAGGGATGCAATCAACATACACAAATCAATAAATGTGATTCACCACATAAACTAAAACAGAAACCATATGATCATCCAAATAGGCACAGAAAAAGCTTGATAAAATCCAACATCTCTTTATGATAAAAACCCTCAAGAAACTAGACATCAAAGGACCATACCTCAAAATAATAAACGCCATCTATGCAAACCCACAGCCACCATCATACTGGACAGGCAAAAGCTGGGAGCATTCCCCTTGAGCACTGGAACAGGCAAAGATGTCTACTTTCACCACTCCTATTCAACACGGTACTGGAAGTGCTAGTCAGACCAATTAGGCAAGAGAAAGACATTAAAGGCATCCAAACAGGAAAAGAAAAAGTCAAAATATCCCTCTTCACTGATGATATGATTCTATACCTAGAAAACCCTGAAGACTATGCCAAAAGGTTCCTGGAACTGATAAACGACTTCAGTAAACTTTCAGGATAGAAAATCAATGTATAAAAATCAGTAACATTTTTATATAACAATAACGTTCAAGCTGAGAGCCAAGTCAAGAACACATTCTCATTTATAATATACACACACAAAAATAAAATACCTAGAAATACACCTAACAATGGAGGTGAAAGCTCTCCACAAGAACTATAAAACACTGCTAAAGAAATTATAGGTGACACAAACAAATGAAAAAACATTCCATGTTCATGGATTAGAAGAATCACTATCATTAAAATGACCACACAATCCAAAGCAATCTGTGGATTCAATAAAATTCCTATAAAACCACCAAGATCATTTTTCACAGAATTTAAAAAAACCTACACTAAAATGTGTATGGATCCAAAAAAGAGCTGACATAACCAAAACAATCTTAAGCAGAAAGAGCATTACCCCACAGAAACATCACATTACCCCACTTCTATATTTTCTGTTACCAAACTATACTATAAGACTACAGTAACCTACAGTAAACAGCATGGTATTAGTACAAAAACAAGCACATAGATCAATAGAACAGAATAGAGAATCCAGAAATAAAACCACACACCTACAACCATCTGATCTTTACTAAGTGGACAAAGATAAGTGATGGGGAAAGGACTCCCTATTCAATAAATGGTGCTGGGATAACTGATTAGCCATATATAGAAAAATGAAAATAGACTCCTATCTTTCACCATATACAAAAATTAACTCAAGATGGATTAAAGATTTAAATTTAAGACCTCGAACTATAAAAATCCTAGAAGAAAACCTAGAAAATACCATTCTGGACATCAGCCTTGACAAAGAATTTATGGCTAATACTTCAAAAGCAATCACAACAAAAACAAAAATTAATAAGTGGGACTTAATTAAAGAGCTTCTGCATAGCAAAAAAAAAACTATCAACAGAGTAAACAGACAGCATATACAATGAGAGAAAATATTTGCAAACTATGCATCCAACAAAGGTCTAAGATCCAGAATCTATAAGGAACTTAAACAACTGAACAAGCAAAAACCAAATAACAATATTAAAAAGTGAGCAAAGGACATGAACAAACACTTTTCAAAAAAAGAAAGAAGACACATAAGCAGCCAATAAGCATATGAAAAAACACTCCACATCACTCATCATTAGAGAGATGCAAATCCAAACCACAAAGAGATACCATCCCACACCTGTCAGAAAGGCTACTACTAAAGAGTCAAAATACAACAGATGTTCAAAACAGTCAAAATACAACAGATGTTCGTGAGGCTGCAGAGAAAAGGAAACACTTATACACTGTTGGTGGGAATGTAAATGAGTGCAGCTCTGGAAAGCAGTTTGGAGATTTCTCAAAGAACTGAAACAGAACTACCATTGACTCACCAATCCCATCACTGGGTATATAACATATATATCCAAAAGCAAATAAATCATTCTACCAAAAAGCACATGCACTCATATGTTTGTTGCAGCACTATTCACAATAGCAAAGACATGGAATCAATCTAGGTGCCCATTAATGTTGGATTGGATAAAGAAAATGTGGTATACGTGTATATACCATGGAATATCACACAGCCATAAAAAAGAATGAAATCATGTTCTTTGCAGCAACGTAGATGCAGCTGGAGGCCATTATCCTAAACAAATTAATGCAGAAACAAAATCAAATACTGCTTGTTCTCACTTATAAGTGGGAGCTAAACATTGGATAAACATGAACATAAGGATGGCAGCTACAGACACTGGGGACTACTAGAGGGGGAAGCGACTGATGGGTAAGGGTTGAAAAACCACTGGGTACTATGCTTACTACCCAGGTAACCAGATCAATTATACACCAAACCTCGGCATCACACAATATACCCAAGTAACAAATTTGCACATGTACCCTCTGAATCTAAACTAAAAGTTGAAATTATTTTTAAAAGCAAAGACAAAACTTTTTTAATTTAAAAAATTAAAAAATGTTGTCTCTCATAATAGCCTCTATAACAAATTCTACTATGAAAACTATGGTTATGCAACAGACTTCTTTAAATTCTCTTACTAAAAGTATACTAAATAAAACAAATAATTTACTTTAAATTGCATACTAATTAAACAGGAAAAAATCTATATGGTTAGTGACACTTCTTGTTACACATCAAAAAATACATTGAGCATTATAGAGATTCAATTATACGAGATTAATAGACTACTTAGTTAAAACAAATAGTCTGTCTAACTCATTCTTTGACCTATTTAACTTTTAGTTACAGTAGGTCAGGCATGGTGGCTCATGCCTGTAATCCCAGCACTTTGGGAGGCCAAAGTGGACAGATCAGTTGAGGTGAGGAGTTCGAGACCAGCCTGGCCAACATGGTGAAACCCCGTCCCTACTAAAAACACAAAAAATTAGCTGGGCGTGGTGAGAGGCTGAGGTGGGAGAATCGCTTGAACCCAGGAGGCGGAGGTTGCAGTTAGCAGAGACTGTGCCACTGCACTACAACCTGGATGACAGAGCGAGACTGTCTCAAAAAAATAAAATAAAATAAAATTTAGTTCATAAAGACCCTAACTAAAAAACATACTCCATATTCTTAACATTATCTTCCTAATATTCATAATACTAGTCTCCCTGGCATACTACATTCTCCCAAAAATTGTAAATATTTATACATAGCCATTCATAAAATGTCAAATAGTCTGTCTTCTACTGAAACTACAAAAAATCAAAAAACAAAAATACAGTCATAAAGACACCATAACCTACAAATGACATACTGAGACCAAAAATTCAAAATAATAACTAAAAATAGCACTAAAGTCTTAAGTTTCGGTCACACTCATCTACATTAATATCTGACGATTATTACACATTGTATGCCTGTATCAAAATATTCAATACCATATGTAATAATGTACTCATAAGAATTAAATAGTAAGAAAAAATCTTACTAAAAGAATTAAACAAAATTATGAGAGCCCTTCTTTTAGACAAAACTCATATACTAGTCCCCAACAGACCAGATCAGATCAAACCAAAATGAAGTCACTCATACTAAATATAACATAATCAAGCTAAAAATTTAAAAAAAAAAAAAAAAGAGAGAGGGAGAGAGAGAGATCCCAAAACAGACCAGGTGTTTTTTTCTCTCCTGAAAACAAGAGATTCCAACATAAAAGGGACCCCTGTACTCTAACCTCTATTAAAAAAAAAAAAAAAAAAAAAACTGAAGCCCCTACGCCCACATGTTCTACTATTTCCCAGTGATATTTGAGACCAACTAAATATATTTACAATAATGACAGTCACTTCAATGCCTAGAGTTTTGGTCAGCTTCTCAATTTGGAGAGGGCACTGAAAGGGGAGAATTGTTAAATTAAGTTTAGCCTAAAGCTTCCTCCTTGTAAATTCCACCTGAAAGTTTCTCCATACATAGTGAACTGTAACCTAACTGGGTGTGTAAACAGACTGTAACCTACTCATATTGATCACTGAGTTTCAGCCACAGTGGCCAAATGTTCGAACAAGGCAAATGCCAAGCTATAACAAATTCAGTTGTTTCTGTACCACACTTCCTTCCATTTTTTTGTACATCACTTTCCCTTTTCTGTCCATAAATCCTCTCCAACCACGCGGCAGTGACAGTCTCTCTGAACCTATTCTGGTTCCGGGGGCTGCCTGATTCACGAATCATTCTTTGCTCAATTAAATTCTGTTAAATTTAATTCGTCTTAAGTTTTTCTTTTAACACCCTAAAAAAATTTTATTTCAAGCAAGAAGAAAATAAAAAACTTACTCAATTCTTTGCGCTCTACAAAGACAGCAGTAACAAAGATAACACAAAAGCTGGCTAGCCCCAAAATAAATCCTACCAGGCTTTGGAATTGGTACTGTAGAAATGTTCCCAGTTAAGTGAGGTTTCTATTTAAATGTATCGATATTATTAATAGGCTAGCATTGAAATGAAGGTTTTCATTCTCTGAACACACAATTCACAGCTGGACATTAGATGGCGAAATATTAGGAGAAATAAAAATAAATGAAGGAAAGGATAATGAACTGTTTTTTTTTACACTTTTGCACTTTTGAAAGTGCTTTCCCATATGCAGTCATTAAATTCTTATCAGTCTCTTTATTCATCCCATTTCCAGACAAGGAAACTGAGGCTTGAAGACAAGACATATCCACTGGCACCTTTAAATACTGCCCCAAAATACTTCCATTTACTCACTGATAAAAGGGGGTAATAATAGTAACTATTTTATATCATCGTAGTGAGGATGAAATAAATTAAAACAAAAAATGCTAATTTTAATCTTCTGCCCTTCCCCAATCTTCTGCTTTTTCCACTATCCTAATCTACCTCTGGGTTAAAATCTGACATCAATAACACATAAGGCAGATGATACACATGAAGGAAAAAAAGCCAAAGCTATACCCTATTACTTTAAAATGTATAGACTCAAGTTTAATGAGAGCTCACCACCAAGTACTGTTCGAGCCCCTTATATGTATTATTTCACCCTCACTACAGCCATATATAGTAGGTGCTATTATTACCTCCACGTTATCAGTGAGTAAATGGAAGTATTTTGAGATAGAGAACTTAAGTAGCTTGATAGTTGCTATTATACATTAACCTTAAAATACAGGATTTTTGAAGCCTACCTATATTAACAGAGCTGTGGTGAAACAGTAAAATTTCTGAGCATCTCCAGATCTGTAGTGTCTAATATGGTAACCCCTAGCCACAAAAAGCAATTGAGCACACGAAATATGGCTAGTGTGGCTGAGGAAATGAATTTTCAATTTTGCATAATTTTAATTAATTTTAATTTAGATTTATAGTGAATATTTGATGAAACTACACTTTTCAAGACACTAGCCATCAGTCAATGAAGGGCAGTGATCCTTCAGAGACGGGATACAAAAGAGATGAGCCCTATAATTACCATAGCTGACTGCTCTGAGGGAGTTTCCAGGCGGAGCATAGGAAGGCAGAACTCAGGCAATCTTTGAGTTGAGGAGAGAAAGCTGAGAGTCTGGGGAGACCGAGACACCTAGATTTCACAGGACAGTATACACAAGAGAAGATAGCAGCACAAAGACAGAAACACAGATCTACCCAAAATCAGCACTCAGCTGAGTACTAACCTGTTCATGCATGTTAGAAAATTACCCAAGGACAGTAAAGACCCAACCAAAAGGCAACAGTATCCAGCATACACAAGGGACAGAAATAGTACCTATTTCCAGCCGTCAAACTGGAAAATCCCATGACTTATGAGTCATTGGGTAGAGTACGCTGAAGGATCTTGCCTCAGTGATGGTAAATAATTAGTTCTACCCCAGCTATTAGCACTAGCACTTCTCTGGGCCCATCTAACAAACTTTTAAAGTAGGATCTAAAAGAATTGAATTGTTTCCCAGTAACTAGAACAAAACTCAAAGGTATTTATAAGAATACACAAAAGCTCAGTACCAAAGAAGGTAAAATTCACAATGACTGGCCGTTAATCAAAAATTAAGAGGCATGCAAGGAAGAAGTAATGAGGAGAAAAATCAGTCAATCAAAATTGGCCCAGCACTGATACAATTATTAGAATTTTCAATTAACAACATTAAAACAGTTATTACAACTGTATTTCATATATTCAAAGAGTTAGGTAGAGACATGGAAGATTTTTTACACAGTCAAACTGAACTTAGAGTTAAAACTACAATATATGAGGTAAAAAATACACTGAGTGATACTAATGACAGATAATACAGAAGTTTAGTAACCTTGAAGGCATAACAATGGAAATGATCAAAAATTATACACAGAGAGAAAAAATAATGTTTTAAATTTTTTAATTTATAGTCTTTTTAAAATAATTTTTGTTTTAT
The DNA here is from genome assembly GCF_006542625.1 of Nomascus leucogenys. Taxonomy (NCBI): domain Eukaryota; kingdom Metazoa; phylum Chordata; class Mammalia; order Primates; family Hylobatidae; genus Nomascus; species Nomascus leucogenys. The sequence continues at coordinate 81,515,445 of NC_044395.1, read as the reverse complement.
TTTTTGTAGAGATGGGGGTCTCACTATGTTGCCCAGGCTGGTCTTGAATTCCTGGGCTTAAGCAATCCTCCTGCCTCAACCTCCCGAAGTGTTGGGACTACAGGTGTGAGCCCTCATACCTGGCTTAAGTAAATATTTTAAATAAATATAATATCAATTAGTTATGGAACAACTTTAAGCGGTCAGATATATACATGTAATTGTAGTCCCTACAGAAAAAAAAAAAGGAACAGAAAAAATATTTGAAGACATAATGGCCAAATTTTTCCCAAGTTCAATAGATCTCATATGCGGCAGGGCACGGTGGCTCACGCCTGTAATCCCAGCACATTGGGAGGCCAAGGCGGGCGGATCATGAGGTCAGGAAATCGAGACCATCCCAGCTAACATGGTGAAACCCCGTCTCTACTAAAAATACAAAAAAATTAGCCAGGCATGGTGGCAGGCGCCTGTAGTCTCAGCTACTCGGGAGGCTGAGACAGGAGAATGGCGTGAACCCGGGAGGCGGAGCTTGCAGTGAGCTGAGATTGCACCACTGCACTCCAGCCTGGGTGACAAAGTGAGACTCCGTCTCAAAAAAAAAAAAAAAAAAAAAAATAGATCTCATATGCAAGAAACATGACAAAAACCACATCAGGGACATCATAATAAAATTGCTCAAAATCAGTGACAAAGAGAAAGTCTTAAAAGCAGGGAATACTTGTCTCCAGAGGAACAAAAATATGATAACAACAGACTTCTCATTGGAAACAATATAAGTGAAAAGACATCTTTAAAGAATGGGGACAAAAACCTATCGACCCAGAATTTTATACTTAGCAAAGACATATTTCAAATATAAAAGCAAAATAAAGACTTTTGCAGACATACAAAATCTAAAAGAATTCATCACCAGCAGACCTGCACTATAAGAAATATTAGTGAAGAAGGAAATGTTAAATGTTAAAGAAAGTCCTTCAGGCAGGATAAAAATAATATCAGGTGGAAATATAAAGTTATACAAAAGAATGAAGAACACAGAAAACAGAAACTGCAAGAGTACAGACACAGATGGGAAAAATAGAAACTGGGGACTACTTTGAGTGAGACAGTGGGAGGGAGTTTGTGGGCTGAAACACTACGTATAGGGAATTACGCTCACTACCTGGGTGATGGGATCATTTGTATACCAAACCCCTCAGCAACACGTAATTTACCCATATAACAAATCTGGGCAGGTACCCCCTGAACCTAAAACAAAAGTTGGGGAAAAAAAGAAACTACGTGAGTTAAATGTATAATTGATTCTATTATCTAAATCTGTTTAAAAGATAATTGACTCATTAAATAAAAATAACAACGTACTCAGGAGTTTATAAACTACATAGCAAAACAACGAGTTATAGCTAATAAGCCAACAAAGAAGATAAAACAAAGTTGTAAAAAATATTCAATTAATCTGAAAGAAGACATAAAGAGGGGAAAGGGAACAAAGAATACATGGAACAGGTAGGAAACAAATAACGAGAAGATAAATTTAAATATAATCATGTCAATAATCACATTAAATGTAAATAGTCTAAATGCCCTGATGAAAAAACACAAATTATTTTATTGGTTTAAAAAAAAAGTTAAGCCCCCAACTAGATATTGCCTGTAAGAAAAGCACTTTACACATTGCAATATGTATAAATCTCAAAATACCCATAATGAGTAAAAGAATCCAGACCAAAAAAGCACATATTGTATGATTCGATTTATATAAAATTCTAGAAAATGCAAATTAGTGTATAGTGACAGAAATCAGATCAATAATTGTCTAGAAGTGGAGGTTGGGAGAGGTAGGTGGGAGGAATTATAAAAGAAAAAAGGTAAACTTTTTGGGTGATAACTATGTTCATTTTTCTTGATTGTGCTGATGGTTGCACAGTTATATTTGTATATTAAAATTACCGAGTTGTATGTTTTGAATATACAGTTTATTATAATATAATTATACCTCAATAAACCTGCTTAATTTTTTAATCTAATAATTGTCTGTACAGAATAATTTGATGAATCTACTTTTTTAACTTTAAATTTTATGAAATCAAAATACATATCAATTACTACAGATTAAAAATTTAGCATGCAAATCAGAATGTGTTTTAAGTGTAAAATACCAATTAATTTTGAAGGCTTTGTTTTTTAAAAAAAAAGTAAAATATCTTATTAATATATTTTTGGGTGGACCATATGTTGAAATAATATTTTTTATATGTTGGGCTAAATAAAATATATAATTAATTTTACCTGTTTCTTTTTACTTTTTTAATGTGGCTTTTACAGATTTTAAAATTAAAGATGCAGCTCACAATACATTTTGATTGGACAGTACTGCACTAGAAAAAGGAAGATTTAATTGTAGTACTCAGGAAACATCATTATGTTCACATTTATGCCCAACAATGCTTAGCCATTCTATGACAGAATAATGGGCCCCAAAAGATATTCATATTTTAATACCCAGAACCTGTAAATATGTCATCTTTCATGGCAAAAAAAGATTTTGCAGATGTGATTAAATTACGAATCTTGAGATGAGAATACTTAGATTACCTGGGTGGTTCCAACATAATCACAAGATTTCTTAGAAGGGAAAATGGAAGGCAGAAGGTCAGTATCAGAGAAGAAAATATGATGACAGAATCAGAGAGAAGGAAATGTGACAACAGAAGTCAACCTTGGACTGATGCAGCCGTGAGCCAAGGAATGTGGCAATTTCTGGAAACTGCAACAGGCAATGAACTGAATGAATATTCAGTAGAGCTTCCAGAAAGAACACAGCTCTACTAACACCTTGGTTTTAGCCCCATAAATCTCTTTGTGAACTTATGACCTCTAGAAGTATAAGATAATAAATTTATTTTAAGTCACTAAATTTGTAGTAATTTGTTATAGCACCAGTAAGAAACCACTGCAAACGTTAGGTAACTGGAAGTGGGGTGCTGCTGTAACAAATACCTAAAAATGTGGAAGAGGCTTTGGCATTAGGTAATAGGTAGAGCTTGGAAAATTTTTAAGGAGCGTGGTAGAAAAGGCCAATTGCCTTCAACAGGGAGTTAAAAATAACTATAGATGTTAAAAGTGATCCCAGCGAAGGCTTAAAAGGAAATGCGGGACATATTACTGAATGAATACCCAAAGATGGGGGATCCTTGTTACATGATGCCAGAAAGCTTATCTGCATTTTGTCCTGTAGTTATGTGGAAAGTAAAATAAACTTGGATATTTAGGTAAGGAGATTTCCAAGCAAAGTGTTGAAGATACAGTCTGATTTCTTCTTGCTGTTTATGGCAAAATGTGAGAGAAAAGTAAGGGATTGAGAGAAGAGCCATTAAACAAAAAGGAGTCAGGACTTGATAATTCAGGGAGTTCTCAGCCTATCCAGATTGCAAAACACGATAAAAGGAGACACACTATCAGGAAATTCTGCTCTAGAGCCAATTTGTGGCTAAACAACTTTTTGATAGTGCCTTGGAAGGATCAAAAGATCAAAGTATTCAATCACCTACAGGCCTCTTTGTAGAGATCAGTATGTGAGTCAAGGATTCCCTTCAGCCATCTCAGAAGTAGTCAGGAATAGAGACAGCATTATCTAGGACAGATCTGTGGATAAGCTGCTTGTCTAGTGGACAGGAGACCTTCAAGGTTCTTGAGAATATTATACCAACAGAAACCCTGCCAATTTGGACTGAAGAAGACTGAGAGAGGACACAATGAAAGATGTCTGACAAACCCCCAAAACTTTACAGGCAGGAAACAAGCTGATAAAACTACTCAACTGCAAACAAATGCTATCCTTCATGAAAAATGAACGATGTCTCAGAGGAATGAGCCACAAGCCAGAAGACAGAGCGAAAACCAAAGAGGATTATTTCTAAGACTTGAACCCAATGAAGTTTGCAATGCTGAATTTCACAATTGTCTGGGACCAGTGACTCCTTTCTTCTTTCCATTTCCTTCCTTTGGAACAGAAATATCTATAACTGGTATCTTATGCCTGTCCCGCCATTGTATTTTGGAAGCAGATTACCTGTTTTCCAGTTTCATAAGACCACAATAGAGAGAAATTTTTCCCCCAAAATGGATTATACCAACTTTCTCACCCATATCTGATTTAGATTACTTAATGAGATGTAGAATTTTTCAGCTGAGATTAGGGGAGATTTCAATCTTTGAGTTGTTGCTAAGATGGATTAAGACTTTTTGAGATACTGGGATGGGGTGAATGTATTTTGCATGTGGGACAGACATGAATCTTTGGGATCTAGAGGGCAGACTTTGTGGTAAACAAAATAATGGCTCCCCAAAAATGTCCAGGTGCTAATTGACAGAATCTATGATTATGTTACCTGACATGACAGAAGGGATTTGCAAATGTGATTAAGTTACTGATCTTGAGATGGGGGAGACTATCCTGAATTTTCTAGGTAAGCCGAATATAATCACAGGGGCTATAAGAGAAAGGCCTTCTCAGTCAAAGTTCCATAAAGAAGTTACTCTTCCCACCAAAGAAGCTGAAAATCCCTCCCAGTTGTTGTGGCTGGGCAGACATCACAGAGACGGTTGCCAAAACAGAGAATACACAGATTAGAGAGTAGAGCCCCAGCCCAGGGGACCTACGCTTGTGGAATGAATAGTAGTGACTAAAGCAAGCAGTAAGCTTTCTATAAGGTACATAGTACAAAAGAAATTTTAATTCCTTCAAAATGTTTATTAATCACCTACTATGTTTAATGCACAATAGTTGGCCCTGAGGATCTAGGAGTATCTAGATCAGCAGGACTCCTGCCCTCTTGAAGCTTACAGACCAGCCAGGTTTTCATAGCAACTTTGTTTATAAAGTGTCAACAGCCTTGCTCAGATCAAGAAAGGTATGGACTCTCAACAGTAACTGGGCAGATCTCACAAAATGCAACAACAAAGTAATTCAGTCTAGTCTTTTAACCATACCCGGCTTACATGCTTCACCAATTCATTAGTAAGGAGTAAGTGAAAATTAGTATGTCCATAGTCTTGTTATATATCATTACATAATAACTGTAGATTTGCTATATATCATTAACAAGTCTTAAGTTATCTGCACTGTAAATATGTAAATCTCATTCTATTATGTTGGTTCAGCCATGCTATAACAATCCTTTTGTTATCATCATAAAAGGCCGAGTTAAAAGAACCCTGCCAGACATATTCGTAGAGCAATATCCAGGCTGCCTTACTATGGTACCTGGTCAGTTCATTTCCCTGTTTAAACCTCTACAAAGGCCCCACTTCTCTGAAAGTAAAGCACAAAGCTGTTAACTGGCCTACGGGCAAGGGTAATACTTAAAACAGGTAACAAAAAGTACATGGCGTCCCACCTATCAAAATGGACACCAGCCATAAATCATCAGTACACCCAAACCCACACATATCAGCAGAATATCAGCTCTGCCAACAGGGTCCCATGTAACCTAGTCTCTGTCTAACCCTCCAGACATTCACCACCCTTCCACCATGCAAAAGTCTTTTTGTTGGCTTTTGCCTTACCTTTATACATACTATTTCCTCTATTCAGAATGCTCTGAGACCCCACCCCTTCTTCTACCAGGCTTTCTATCCATTTTTTAAGTATCTGTTGACATATCACTTTGCTGATTTGAATATTTGTGTCCCACCAAAATTCATATTAAAATTTAATCCCTAGTGCATTAGTATTAAGAGGTGGGGCCTTCAGGCAGTGATTAAATTATGAGGTCTTTGCCCTCATGAACGGATTAGTGTCTTTGGGAAGGAAACTAGCTAGTTATTTTTCTGCCTTGCCATCCCTTCCACCATTTGAGGACACAGCACTCCACAGGACACAGTAACAAGGCATCATCTTGGAAGCAGACAGAGCCAGCCCCCACTAAGTACCAAATCTGCTGATGCCTTATTCTTGGACTTCACAGCCTCCAAAATTGTGAAAAACACCATGCTTCTAAGAACCACACCATGTTTTCTCTATAAATACTTGCTGAATGTTTTAATGAATTGTAGTCCAGCTTATAGTGGGCAGAAGTGAGTAAGCTCTACCCCAAGGAGAATGCAGCCATAAGTTTTCCTCTGTTCTTATGGCCTATCCACTAGATGAAAGATGTAAATATAGGTGTAGGTATAAGTACAGGCAAAGATATTGATAACAGCTAGAGAAATATCCTGTAACAATAATATGGCTGGTCAATGTCTTTCAAGTATTTTATGAATTCATCCCACTTTAGATCCTCACCAATATCAAGGAAATATTTTACTGCCAAACCAAATATTTCACCATCATGATCTCTAATGCCTCCCTCCTGCCCTCATAATAATATCCCCTGCATATCTAAACACTCAGGACAGCAACACAAGAGAAATAGCAAAGGCGATCTCCAGACAAACACACAACAAATGAGCACTCCCCAGACAGACCCTCCTCCCCCACCTCTGCCACCGTGCAAGAAAGGAGGTACCTTTACCTTGAAATAAAAATGCTTTGCTGGCATTGTGCATTCCAGACACCTGAGCAACTCCAAGGGTAGTGTTCACAAGGTCAAGCTCGGTGATGATATCCATCTGAAGGTCAGGGTCCATCCCAAAGCCCACCACTGGAAAGGAACAAAGAGTTGTTTGGGCTTAAAATGCAGAGTGTGAGTAGCATTATAGAGCAGAGGTTAGAGTCAGGGAGTGGCAGGGAATACAAGGAAGCCAATGATGAGTGCTTGGAGAGTCTTTGTCTATGGAGGGAAAAGAAAAGCAAATCTTTGCTCCCTTACCCCGCTAATACTGTAGTTTCTTTATTCCTTCCCCCAACCCCACCCCCAGTTATAGAGTGAGAATTTCTTATCCAAAACTCCTGGGGTTAAATATAGTTCAGAATTCAGAAGGTGCCATATGTTAGAAAGGTAATATGGCCTATATACTACATTTTATGTAACGTTTTTAGCAAAGTCTAACTCAGAACCCCATAATCAAATACAACATTTCTGAAGCAAAAAGTATGACATACTTCTCTAATTGGAATAAATAAAGATTATAAATAGGTTGATATCAGTTTAGATAAAGTCTTGCCATGAAATGAGTTCAACTCAGGATAGGTTTTGCTGTCAGGTGAGTTATGAAGAAACGGGGTTTCCAAGCTTTATAGAGGTGGTGACTGCGGATACAAGATTGTGGCCCTGATCCACCTGCCTCAGAGACAGATGCAGTAGCAAAATCTGACCCACCACCACGAGTAAACACCTCCATAAAGTGTTCCCTAATTAATCAGGCACAATCACCTGTGCTAAGGAGGAAAAAAGTGGAAAAGGACCCTGTCTCTGTTGAAGAAGGGTGGCAGAGGGACTGGCCAGGAAGGAGAATCCCCGGAATAATGGATATATATTTCCATCCAAGGGGATTCCTGGATGGAAAGCCAGATACCCTGATAACTCTTTTTAGAGAACCTTAATGCAGAGAAATACAGCCCTGAGCCTCCTCTTCCCTTGTCTGAGAAAGACAAATCCCTAAAGATGCCTCTCACCCAGGGGGTGCTCTGAGCAATGATTCATTCATGATTGCAAAGTGATTTCCAAATATATGTATTAATAAGGATAGTGATCACTTTAAGGGGCTGTGTTTAAGCCATTCATAAAGGCTGTGTCTATCTACACTTATCATCTCAACAGTGCAATTTTGACTGTGCTGTTGGAAATGTTTTAATCAGCAACAGCTGTCAACTCTCATCTGATGGTAATGCAGTCACTGAGACAAGATTTGGAGGGCTTGCACCCACTGCGTGAGTGTTCACTGGGACATCATAAGCTATCACCACCTCACCTGTCCTCCCACCTTAACCCCTGGTCCTACAGCCTTGGAGAAGGAAATCTACTCTTTCCTTACTCTTTTCCTGTTAGGAAACAGGACCTGCTAGGCTTCTGTCAACAGACGGTTGGTCAGGAAGGCCTCTTTAGAGCTGAAACCTGTTATTGCCAAGGCAGACAAAGTGTCTATAACTGCCTTCTCAGTTTCTATCAGGCTTCCCCTTGTCCCCTGGACTGAAGATTTAAGTTTTCCCCTTCCAGTTGACCCAAAGATGTCTTCCTTCCATTCACTCTGCATTCATTCATTTCATAATTTTTTCAACAGGTATTACTGAGTGCTTACTATATAGCACACACATTGCTAGGCACTGGTGATGTGCTCATGGAGCTGGCATTCCTGTGGGTTAGGTGGGGGAGGGCAAAAAATAAACAAATGAATAAGATAATCTGAGATGGCAATAAATGCCATGAAGAAAATAGAGTAATGGGATAGAAAGCAACTTGGATGGGGGTCCTAAGTTAGAAAGGGGGGTTGAAAAGGTTCTTTTGAGCTGAAACTTGAATGACTAGAAAAGGCAAGATGGGACGAAGCTTTCCACATGCAGAGAAGGGTGCATGCAAACGAGGAACAAACTGGGAGTGTCCTAAGAACAGAAGAAAGGCCAGCATGGCTGAAACTGAATGGGCCAGGGGTAGAGAAGTAGAAAATGAGGCCAACCAGGCATGGTGGCTCACACCTGTAATTCTAACACTTTGGGAGGCTGAGGCAGGAGGATTGTTTGAGCTCAGGAGTCTGAGGCCAGCCTGGGCAACATAGGGAGACCATGTCTCTACAAAAAGATCAAAAAATTAGCCGGGCATGGTGGCATACACCTATGGTCCCAGCTACTTAGGAGGATCGCCTGCACCCAGGAAGCAGATTCTGCAGCACCACTGCACTCCAGCCTGGGTGCCAGAGTGAAACTCTGTATCAAAAAAAAAGAAAAGAAAAGAAAAGAAAAAAGAAGAGAGGCCAAAGGGGGAGAGAGAGAAGGGCCAGATCATATAAGCCCTGTGACCCAAAAGGAGCTTGGATGTTATTCTATTTCTGAGATGTAATTGGAGGGTTCTAAGGTTTATGTTTAAGGGCAGAAATTAAATTTCAGGGGACCTCCAAGTTGGTGTTTCTCTGGCCAGGAATTTGGAAAGTGGTCTGGGGAATGTGCCCTTCACCAGACGCAAGAAGAAGGAAGCACCCCTGTTGCCCAAGTGCCTTTCACAAGCCTGGACAGATGGCAGACAGGGTCTCAACTTAAGACCTGATTAATTATCTAATGAGTTGATACATGATCAATACTTTGGGTGCAATGACCTCTGAGCAATACGCATATCTGGGGATAGTATGAGATGATGGATGACATGCAAGCCAAGGAAACTTTCTAAAAGGACAGTGGTTGACTGAACATTGGCCTCAAATATTTACCCCTCTCATATCCACAGCCTTTACTGTGTGGCTTTGCAGTTCCTTCCACTACAATGGGAGTAAACCTCCCCATTTCTTGACTTTGAGGCCAGCCATGTAACTTGTTTTGGCCACTGGGATGTTAGTAACATTAGGCAGGCAGAGACTTGTGCAGTGGGGTTTGTTCTCATCTACTTCCACATCATGATAAGAACATGTCCCTGCTGGTCCACTGGTCCAAGGAGACCTAGATGTGTGGAGTGGGCAGCCTACCTGAGTTTGAAACCAAGCCCAGCCAAATGCAGCCTAGATAAGCCAACCCCAAACACAATTCACAGATATGTGAACCAAAATCAATGGTTTGCTTCAAGCCACTGAGTTTGGGGTTATTTGTTATACTAAAGTATTATGACAATATTGACCGATGCAGGGACTAAAGATCTTCTATAATGGCATCCTTAAGATGCTCAAATCTCCCAGACTAAGAGCCCTGCAATTAATTGGGCAAGCCTTCAAATACCCAAACAAACTCTGTAGTACTAGCAGAATACCCCAGTGGTGTCCTTGAATCCCCACCCCCAAATGAGAACACAGTGCCCTCAATCCAGAAAGTACTGTGGAAGCAACACTAAACTGAGAGCCAGTTTCAGTCCAGTCTCTTCCCTCTACTAACTCTGTACCCTTAAAAAAAGCATTCATTTATTAAGCTTCAGTTTCCTCATCCATAAAATAGGAATGTTAATACCTGCCTCCCTGAAGGGATTGCTGAAGCAGAGACTTCAGAACTCTAGTACTCCATATCAGCGATAACACAGGTGGCTTCATATCTTCTGCTACAGGAAATTTCATGTTTTGGGTTACCATGTGTAAAAAGATACTGGTACCTGTTACACCAGACTCATGAGGCCTCAGGGGAAACTATATTCACACTTCAACAGCTCAATCTGGCACATAGGTGGTACCCAGCTGGGGGTTGTTTCATCTGTCTTTAATAAGACCAGTTCTCCAAACCACTCCAGCTCCCTGGTCCTCAACTCCACTGGAATCATACAAAAGGTACAGATGGCCCCTTTCCTCCCAGCCCCTCTCCATGCCCAGTTGCCCAGTTGACCTAGAAGGGCCTCTCACCCTGGGTTTGCTTGTAAAATCCATATATGAAATCTATATTCACTCCCCAACTCCCTGCCCACAACTCAGAAGGAGCTTCTCTGGCTTTAAGATAAATGTATTGCTTTTTATTATGAAAACACCTCATAAAAACAGAGCCAAAAAACAGAAATCAGTTAGGCTTCTGGATAGTTTTCTTCTCTCCCTTTAATTGGTCCCCACCAGGATGAAAATGCCTCCTGCCCATAGCAGGATGTGTAAACGATAGCACTTTGCATACTGCCTAGGGAATCAGAAAACCTATTAATAAGGCAGCATTTACATGGGCTCTCTTGAACCTTATGTAGTGTGAGTGTGGTCTCATAAAAAAAAAATTAACATTTCTGCTTCTTGTCCAAGCATGGAGCTCTTGCCCTTTCCTAGGAAACTCTATTAAAGTTCTCTACTTTGGACATAACGGCTCTACAAATGACTGAAATTGGGAATTACAATTAAGCAAGATAAAAAGCTCCTGGGGAAGAAATATTTTAAAAACCTGGAAGGCAGCATGTCAATGTCACAGAGGCACTTGAGGCCTGACTAGGATTCAGAACCTCCACCCTAACAAAGATACCTGCTGCTGCTATTGGCTGTGCCTCACCCCCACCCAGGGAATGCTCGGGCCCACAGCCCACTCAATTCACCTTTGGGGTCCCAGACATAGGCTTTCCAGCAAATCCTCCTGGGTCTTGCTGACTTCAAATTCACTCCTGCGCATTGTCCATGGTGGAAGCTGTTTTCCTCTGGACCATGCAGACTAAAATAATGCTAGAATGATGCTCCAAGAGCTCATTTAACCACAGAATTTCACAACCACTTAATCAGGTTTGGGCCCCTGGGCCCCTACAAAGGTCCTTAATACCCCAAAAGCAATTTTCTTGAAGAAGATGCTCTACGCCTGTTCCAAGCTGGCCAGTATTTTCCATGATCCTTGGAGGCTGGGGGCTCATGTTCACAGTTCCATTATTCAATTCATAATTAATGATCCACCTGAGAGTTCTTTCCAAAAGAAAATCTATCGGCCAGACGCAGTGGCTCACACCTGTAATCTCAGCACTTTGGGAAGCCGAGGCGGACAGATCACCTGAGGTCAGGAGTTCGAGACCAGCCTGACCGACAGGAAGAAACTCCATCTCTACTAAAAATACAAAATTAGCCAGGCGTAGTGGTGCATGCCTGTAATCCCAGCTACTCGGGGTGGGGGGAGAGGCTGAGGCAGGAGAATCACTTAAACCCAGGAGGCGGAGGTTGTGGTGAGCCGAGACCATGTCGTTGCACTCCAGCCTGGGCAACAAGAGCAAAACTCCATCTCAAAAAAAAAAAAAAAATCTCTCCTTTCCAGCAGGTGGCAGCAAAAGACATTCACTCACTTAGCAAGTAGGGCTTGAAGGTATAGGTACTCCCTTCACCTTCTACCTTGGTGACCAAAACAAACTGGAAAGCAATGTGGGAATAATTATTGAGTTTTCAATTATTCACACTGCCTAAGCATTGGTGAAAACTCATAGAGACAGTGTGTTATTACTGCTATTATTGTAGCCTTCTAAATTTTCATTATTAGTGATGTACCTGAAAATCTCCGAATTATTTCTCAACCAGAAATAATAAGAACTGGAGAATGGCACCTCCCGTCTTGACTCCACTTTGCACTCTAAAACAAGTTCTCTGAACAAGGCAGATTTAAGCAGCTCCTCATGACACCTATCATTAGATCTTTTCATATGCTACTGTGTCTGCACTACAGTCTTGCTTTAATTAAAATGTGCCTGATATCATCTACTCAGTTCCATTGAAAGCCGGTGATATCTGAGCAGCTCACTAAGTGAACCACATGTTTATTTCATTTAGGACTGTTAACAGCCCAGACAACAATTCTCCCCCTTGACAAAGAAACTTTCAACGCAGCTGTTTGGATGCTGATAAACTAATCACAAGCCAGCCTTTGTTACTAAGAAGAGGGTGGATGGATGATGTGGAAATGGTGATTCCTGCACAGAATCAGAGGGCTGCCTCCAGAAAGCTACTCGTATACCCTCTCAAGCTACAAGATATTTTAAGTGTACAAATTGAGAGGTAATTCCCCCCCGTCTCTCTGATTCTTCTGATAATGTGTGTAGAAGAAATATGTGGCCTCTAGTGTTCAAATAGTGCCAAGTGACATTGAGAACCCAAGCTCCCTAGGCAACAGCCACAACCAATGGGTCAGATCCTCCCATGCTTCCCTGTCTTTGCTCAATCTGCTCCCTCTGCCAAGAATGACTTCCCACTTTGTCCACCTGGAAAACTCCCCAGAAAGCCTTGAAGGCACAACTCTCAAATCCCTGACCACCACTCCTCCCTAGAACTAATTCAAACTGTCCCTCCTCCACATTTCCTTAATACAAACTTATACTCCTACCTCTCCACCACCCCCCATCAATCTGTAAAATTAAAATGCCTGCCAGTTTCTATCTAGATTCCCAGCTAAGCTGTAAGTTCCTAGAAGTCAAGGACTAAGTCATTTCCTCTTTTCATAAGAAATCCTGGCACCCAGCAAGACATCGTTTGTTGAATGAATAAATACATGAATGAATCTTCCCCTACAACGAAATTTTTACAAGATTTAAAGGGGATTGGAAGTGGAAAGAGGGAAAATACCTGTTCTTAAAGATCCCCTCCACAAGCAATGAACACCGAAACACCTTCCATTCCGTGATAAGGGTACTTTGGCGACTTTTCAAAGGAGTAATGAGAACAAAGGATTTAGGCATATTCCGTAGTGATGTGCACTTAGGGATGTGAACTCACTAACGGGTTGCCCCCTCCCTATCTAGCTTCTTCCTGTCTGCGGTTCCTCTGAAAGATGTCCACGAGCACCAGACTCTCGCGCTCAGAGCCCGTAGCCCACGCTCTGCACTAGTCTTGCCTGTCCTGATCTTCCTAGGATGCGCGCACTCCTTCAGCGTGTTCTGGTTTTAAAAGACTAACCCATCCGGATGCTGAATTCAAGAAGCAACTATTCTAAGCTAGACTGAGCCTTGGCGTCTCCGCAGCCTGGGAAGCTCGGATAGAGGCAAGGAACGGAATGGGAGGTTTCTATTGTCCCTGGAGAAATCCATACTCAACGTTCTTAACCAGACGAAAGCCGCTGCCTGCTCAGTCCTGAGGAAGTAGGAAGGGCGCTCTGAAAGCTCCTAGACGCTAGCTCTTCTAGCGGGCTAACTGCCAAAGAGGGGCGCCTGGGCGTAAGCGGAAGGAACTTTTGAGCCAACCAAGGGCAGACGCCCCTTCTTAGCCCTCTCCAGATGAACTTGCTCTTTGGCCTAGAGAGAAGGCCACGCCTCTAGAGAAGGAAATAAGGATGGTAAAGGGGGGAGAATAAAGGGAAAGGGAATGACCACACAGATTCTGGGGTGCAGCGCGTACGGAGGATGGCTGGGTAGGATTGCAAACCTCCGACACTCCCCCCAGCTGGCAGGCCCTATTTTTGCCAGTTTCCTACATCTCATCCCACCTCACCTCACCCCAGTCTCCCCGCATCCACTGCTAGCTCTTTGAAGAAGGAGGCTGCAAGCCAGTCTCCGAACCCCAGGGGACTTTTGGGCAAGGGAGCCGGTGGAAGCAGAAGGAAGAAGATGCGCTGAGAGTCCTCACAACTGCGTCTCCGGAGGCAGAACGAAGTGGGGACTTCAGACAATCACGCGTCATCCTTGCTCCCCCTCTCCACCCCGAACCCTGCGATTATGGCAAGAGAAAACTGGTTTGAGCCTGAGAAAATTTCCCCAGATTGTCTCCACTGCTATATTTCCCTCAGATAATTGTTCGCCCAGCCCTTGGGAGCAAAGACGGGCGGCGAATACTCCTGGAGTTCTCCTGGGTAGTCAGGAAGGGACAGGAGGAGATCGCGGGATCCCAGGCTTCTCCCGCAGCTCTCTCACCTCGCCGCACCTGGCCCTCCCGGGCCCCGGCGGCGCCCGCCAGCCGGAAGCGCTCCCTCTGCGGGTGCGACTCCCGCAGCTACCCCTTCCCAGCCTGGCGGGGGTCGGCGAGAGTGGTTTCCACAACACCTTTCAAGTTCGGGAACACGGGGCACGCGGGCCCGCCCTGCTGCGGGTTTCGACTCCCTGGGACCGAAAGCTGGTTACTAGCAGCAAGAGGGTGCGCCCGCTCGGCCGCGCCCCTCACTCCTGCGCCCCTGAGGCCGGGTCCCCTGAGAAGGGGGCACTCAACGGGGACATCTTCAAGCCCGTGAGTCTCTCTTTTCACCCTGTCACTCCGAGCAGGGCAAAGAGATCCCAGGAACCGATCCACGCTACCGCCGTCCCCCAGACCAGCGCAAAGCTCGGCTCCAGGTCTCCCCACGCCGCCGTGGGCTGTGGGCACCCCCATTTCCAGATCCCTCTAACCGCCAGTCATGCTTACCTGTCCTGGCAGTGCACACACAGAACCACACAACTAAAATCACATCCATCGGCATCGCTCCCGAGGGTCCCCGCCTAGCAGGGCGCACCGAAGCTAGGTGGAAGCAAATGAGCCTGGATCCTGAGGCGCGCCTGGCTTGGAGCCGCCAAACTTGCTAGCGGGTGGCGGGGGAGGTGGCTCGGCAGCGCCGGGTGCTGCGCTGGGATATGCGCCAGGGAAGGCAGCCCCGGCCGCCCCGCCCCCAGCCCACCCCCACCGCGGGCGGCGGCGTGGGGCTCGGGGCCTGGCCCCCGCTGCGGCTGCGTTCGCCTGGGAGCCCGGGCAGGAGCGCGGGGCTTGGCTGCTGTGGCTTGTTGCGCTCCCCACTGGGGGCCGATTCCGTTCGCCTCCTTCGCCCGCAGAACTGCGAGGATCTGGACTGCAGGCGCCGCTACCACCCGGAGCACCGAAGTCGGAGTCCCAGGACCCGCGGCCGAAACCAGAGAGCGGGAGGTGCACGGCGCCCCCACGGCTTCACGCGCTCTAGCCCCTCCGAGCCGCAGTCGCCAATGCTGCCCTCTCTGCTTCCGCACCGCGGTGGGGGCTGCCGAAGTTGCCACAGTTCATCACCGCCGAGTCGAAAAGCCTCCGAGCCCTCGCTGGTGGGTATTTTTCCTCGGGGGAACCCAGACCAAGGCGGCGCCACCGAGCGCGCACGGACCCCCTCGGAAAACAATTACTCGGGATTCGCTCTGTCAACTAGGTGGGGAGGGACTTGAGGGGGCTGATGGCTGAGTCCCTGCTCACCGCCTGTACCTTCTGTCTCCTCTCTCCTGGTGAACCCCTATGACTGAGTACGCTCTTTGTGGGTGCAGAAAGAGAGCGCTGAGGTGGGGGGGGTGCAGAAAAGGGGTCCTCGACGCGGAGCGAGCTGTGGTTGGGCTTTGGGAAGTCTATTTGCAAACCTTCTCATTCTGCAGGGCAGATGCTGCCACATAGGGGTAATTCCTAACCATCTTTTTTTTTCTTGCGTGATTTTCTTAATGGTATTATCAAAAGCCCACTTTTCTTTCATAGTCACATTTTGGCCCCATTTGCAATTCCTCCGGGACCTCCACCTTCTTTTCCCTCCCCCACCACCACAACATTCTCTGGAGAGAAAAGCTGGGCTGGGCTTTGTTTTCTACTTGCCGGCAAGAAGAGAATGGGTTCTCTCCCCTCTATGCGACCCTTTCAGGACCTGACCTTCCCTGTGAAGATCCCCCAAATTTGAGACTTCTGTCCCACTTCCTATTTGTCCTACTAACACCTACGAATATTATTTATAACTGGATATGTACAGTCATGAAATCTGAAATGACAGCCTCTGATTTATACCAAATGAACTCCACCTAGCTTGCTCAGTCTTCCCACTCTCTCTGAACCCCCCGCTGCCCCTCACCGCCAGTACCCCTTTGATACTCACAACAGGGATCCCAGAGGAGTCCAAGGAAACCTCACAACAGCCGTCCCTCATTTCCTGGAAACCAATTCCAACGTTTCAGAATCCTCTTCACTAATAAGAACGTGCCCTTCTCACTTCTTGCACCCACTTTCACTTCCTATATCCTTAACCCCTACACAACTTTGACCCCAGGAACCCCAGTGAAGTTCACCAACTTAGCGCAGCTTATTAAGAGAGAAGGCTTTACTAGCATGCTCTTCTGGTCTCTGCCCTATTTTTCTGGATATTTCTGTGTGCAAGCCATTGTCCCATTTGGCCCTTTATGTTGTGGTCCTTTGGCAGATGGAAAAGAAAGTGAACAAGCAGGTAAATTCCAGCTCAAGAAGTTTACTGTGCAATCCAGAAGTTGAGCTGAATGATTAAGAGGTAAACTGATGTCAGCTGACTCCAACTCAGATTCGGCTAAGGCCCAAAGGAAATCTGTCTGCCTTGACTCTGTATTTTCACTAACAGAGTCCACGTGTTTTTCCTTCCACCTGGAGCGTGTTGCATTTAAAGCTAACGTTAAAATCACATCTTGCAAGAGAACAGGATTTCCCGAGTCTTGATGGGCCTTGTGGACAAGGACACCATACACCGTGTTGTATTATAAGAGCCGTTTCCTGTCTCTCCTCTGCAGTCTTTAAGTACACCTCAGCAGGAACAGCCTTGAGTTGCTTTGGACTGTTGTTTCCAAGGCCCTTTTATTGATTTCAGAAAGCCCAGAATCCTTAAAAGTACAGTGACCCCAGCAAGGGGAAAAGGTGGTCTGGGTAAGATCTGCAGAGCTCTCTATCTTTAAAGTCTCTGTGTAATTACCTGGTCCTGTGGGATAGGACTTTTAGCTTGTTCCATTAAAAAAATAAAGCAAGACATATGTTCTGTCATAGCTTTGCAGCATAACTTCCATTAACAGTAACAAGAGTTAATCTCAACAAGGTCATAAATCTTTTCTAGATAACTAAGTACTGCAATCTCCTCCTATAAGTGCAACCCTTGAGTGGGGATTTTGAGTGTGTAGGCCTGTTAAGCTAAGGTGACCTTCATAGAATGGGCTCAGCAAGTTTCTGTGGTGACAATGAGGGGACACATGGCTATGTATGTACTTGATGGTGGAATGTTACAGTGAGACCTGTGTTCAGTGGAAGCCACACTGAAACATCTTACCTGATGCCAGATCCCGAGCCCACCCTCCCCTTCAGGATGGCCTACCTCCATGGGTTCTTCAGGAGCCAGTAGTTGTCTTTCATTATCCCTCTGCCTCTTCTTCCTGACCCCTAAATGTTGGAGAGCCCCAGGACTCACTCCTCAACCCTTCCCTTCCAGCCACACTCCCTCCCTATTAAGCTCATCCCACCTCATGGATTTAAATAATATCTATACAGGGATGACTCTCAAATACGCATCTCTATCCCCAGCCTCTATTTTGAACCCCAGGCCTACATATCTAACTACCTATTAGACATCTTGAATATAATATGGCCACATCATCAAAATTAAAAACATTTGCACTTCAAAGTACACTATCAATGAAGTAAAAAAACAACGGATGAAAAAGTATCTTTGCAAGACATATCTGATTGGAACTTGTATCTACTAAAAAACTATTACAACTAGATGATACAAGACAATAAAAGGTCCAATTTGCAAATGGGCAAAGTATCTGAATAGATATTACTCCAAAGTATATATACAAGCGGCCAATAAAGACATGAGAAGATGTTCAACATCATTAGCCATCTGGGAAATGCAAGTCAAAACTACAGTGAGATATCACTTCACATCCACTAGGATGGCCAGAATAAAATAGATAATAAATGTTGGTGAGGATGTGGAGAAATTGGAACTCGTATACTGCTAGTTAGAATGTAAAGTGTTATTTAAACAGTTAAACATAGAGTTGCTGTACAGCAGCTCTATCCCTAATATCCACACAAGGTAAATGAAAACATATGTCCATATACTACCTTGTACATAAATATTTAGAGCATTATTCAAAATAGCCAAAAAGTAGAAACAACCTAAATGTCCACTGACAAATAAGTGGATAAATAAAATGTAGTATGCCTATATAATGGAATATTATTCAGCAATAAAAAGACATGAAGCATTGGCACAATACTACAACACTGACCTTGAAAACCTCATATGAAGTGAAAAAAGCCTGTCACAAAGGACCATATATTATACAATTTCATTTCTATGAAAAGTCAGGAATAGGCAAATCTATAGAGACAAAACATCTGATTAGTTGTTGTCTAGGGCTTGGGGTTAAGGAGGTAGGATTAGGGGGTAATGGCTAAAAAGTGTAGGGGCTATTTTTGAGGTAATCAAAAGGCTCTAAATTTGATTGTGATGATGGATGTAAAACTCTCACAGACATTCACCATATATTAAAAACCATTGAATTGTATACTTTAAATGGGTGGATTGTATGATATGTGAATTATATCTCAAGCTGTTTTTTAAAATATTTTAATCATGACAAAAAATTGTAATATGGCCAAATGGGGACTTTTGACTTTTCCCTTCTCTTAAATTTCTCACTGCTGACTTCTAAGGACATGGCATGAGCCTTCACCAAGTGCTCCAACTGTATAACCCAGGGTCATCCTTGACTTGCTTTCCCTTAGCCCCCACACACAAGGCATCAAGCCCTGTCAGTATACCTTAAAGAAAAATCCCCAGTCAAATTTCTCTTCTCACCAGGTCTCCTCCCACCTTCCTCCAACCCATCATTATCTCTCCCATAGGCTACAGCTATAGACTCTCAATGCTTCTCTCTGCCTCCATTCTTGCCCCGTATAATTCAGTCACCTCCACCTTCAGCAGTCATAGTCTGTGTTTTGTAACATGTATCGTATCACACTGCCTTGCTCAAAACTCCTCCTGGAGTTTTCCATCATATTTTAGTAAAATCCAAACATCTTATATCACCCCTGCTTCTCTTCCCAGGTCCCTCTCTCCCCATTCTCCCCCTAACTCACTCCAGGTGGACTTTCTTATTCCTTAAACATTCCCAGTTCATACCATCCTCGTGATCTTTGCACTTGCTGTCCCCTCTACCTGGAAGGTTCACTTTTAACTGACTCAAATCTCGTCTCAATGTCAGCTCTTTGAGGAGACCTTGCCTAAAGAAGCTTCTCACTTTACTCCCAACATTCTCTGCCTCCTTACCCTGCTTTATTTTTTAGAGTGCTTGTTATTGTATAAAATAATACGATTTATATGTTTACTTATTTGTTCTGTTCCCCCCCCCCAATATAATGCAAGCTCCACAAGAATAGGAATTTTGTCTTTCTTGTTCACCAACGTATATTTCCACCTAGAACAATGCCTAGCACATTTTAGGAGCTCATTAAATTTTGTGGGGTTTTTTTGTTTTTTTTGTTTGTTTTTTTTTTGATATGGAGTCTCGCACTGTCGCCCAGGCTGGAGTGCAGTGGCGCAATCTCGGCTCACTGCAAGCTGCGCCTCCCGGGTTCACGCCATTCTCCTGCCTCAGCCTCTCCGAGTAGCTGGGACTACAGGCGCCCGCCACCACGCCCGGCTAATTTTTTTTATTTTTTAGTAGAGACGGGGTTTCACCGTGGTCTCGATCTCCTGACCTCGTGACCTGCCCGCCTCGGCTTCCCAAAGTGCTGGGATTACAAGCGTGAGCCACCGCGCCGGGCCAAATGTTGCTGAATGAATGAATCAATGCATGTTCTGCCAGGAAGCAGCATGGAGAATGAACTCTTCTCATTGGCTGTCAGCATGGCAACAGTCAGAAGGCCTTGTCTCTCTGTCCCCCAGAGTTGCTCCACTGCTGACTCTATGTGGGGCAGCAGATCCCATAGAGGAAGAGTAAGAAGGACTCCTTTTTAGTATCCAAACTAAACGTGCAAGCTAAAAGCAGTTCCAAGCATGAGAAACCCTCTATTATATTTACTGCCTTATGAATTCCCCTCCCGAAGCCACTCTTCTTTGTCCAAGCAGCCTTTCAACTATCTTCACAACTACCTTCACATTGTGGACACATAAGAAGTTTATAAAACTTATTATACACATAAGAAGTTTATAAAACGAGAAAATGAGAAAGTAGCACTGTGACAGATTGGATTCTATACCCTCCCTCTACTCTAAAGAATAAGTTGAAGTCCTAACCCCTGGTACCTGTGAATGTGAGCTTATTTGGAAGTTGGGTTTTTGCAGATGTAATAACTGAAGATGAGGTCATTAGTGTAGGCCCTAATGCAGTATGACTGATATCCTTATAAGAGAAAAATACCATGGGAAGACAGAGACACAGGGAGAATGCCATGTGACCATGGATGCAGAGATTAAAGTGTTGTAGTAGCTGTGCTATGGTTTGACTATTTGTCCCCTGCAAAAATTATGTTGAAGTTTAACTCCCATGTGGCAGTATTGAAAGAGCCTCTAAGAGGTGATAAGATCATGAGGGCAGAAATTAATGGGTTAATGGGTTAATGGATTATCATGGGAGGGGAACTGGTGGCTTTACAACGAGAGGAAGAAGGACCTGAGTGAACATGTTAGCATGCTCAGCCCCCTCACCATGACATCCTGTGCCACTCTATTCTAGAGTCCCCACTAGCAAGAAGGTTCTCACCAGATGCAGACTCTGGACCTGGGACCTTTCAACCTCCATAACTGTAAGAAATAGTTTTTTTTTTCTTTAAAAATTATGCAGTTTCAGGTATTCTGTTAAAAGCAACAGAAGGCCAGGCGCCATGGCTCACGCCTGTAATCCCAGCACTTTGGGAGGCCGAGGCGGGCAGATTGCCTGAGCTCAGGAGTTCGCAACCAGCCTGGGCAACATGGTGAAACCCCATCACTACTAAAATACAAAAAATTAGCCGGGCATAGCAGCATGCGCCTGTAGTCCCAGCTACTTGGGAGGCTGAGGTAGGGGGATTGCTTGAACCCGGGAGGTGGAGGTTACAGTGAGCCGAGATTGCTCCACTGCACTCCAGCCTGGGCAACAGAGTGAGACTCCATCTCAAAAAAAAAAAAAAAAAGCAACAGAAAATGAAGACAAGCTACAAGCCAAGGGGTGTCTTCCAGAGGCTGGAAGAGGCAAGGAAGGATTATCCCCTAAAGACTTGTCCTGCCAACCCTTGATTTCAGATTTCGAATCTCCAGAACTGTGAGAGATTAAATTTCTGTTGTCTTACATCTTTCAGTTTGTAGTGCTTTGTTATGGCAGCAGTAGGAAACTAACACAAGTGCCAATTTGCTGCCAGAGTCAAGGAAAGTACAAAAGCACGCAAGTTTCCTTCACAAACCTAACAGCCTCAATACTCTCTGCAACTGTGCAAGCCTAACTTGAGTGGATATTTTCATTTCCTGAAATGCACATGCACTTATAAAAAGAGGCTGAATGAATGTATTTATGTGTGAACCTCTTTCTATATGGATATATAAACTCTATATGAAAACTTCGTTCTCTAATTACCACAGTCCACTTCAATGGTATCCAAATTAGAGGGATCCATATTTTGCTAAATTAACTAGTGTCCTCGTCTCATGTCTTCAAACATGTTTTAAAACAAAGCTGGGTATAGATCTGTAGGAAAATAGGTAGAAAAATGTATAGACATATAGAAAAAGGCATCTCATGATTCTTTGGATGAAACCATTCTAATCCATAACATCAATAATCTTGGAAAAGTTTCAAGTTTCTGATGACAAGAACCAAGGTGTGCTCATATCTAGGCTTTATTAAATGTTAAGTAATCACATGTCCATTCCAATAGACCATTAAAAATTTGGCACACTATCTTCAAAGAGGCCCTAGAAACAGGCTCCACCCCAGCCCTGGCCAGAATGGTATTGGCTACATTTCTTAAGTGTAACTATGAGTGGTTACTGCTGTAAGTACTGTCCAAGGATTAACCCATTTATTCTTCAAAACAACCCAATTAGGTAGGTAGCATTATTATACCTATCTTACAAATGTGGAAAGTGAGCCATTGACCAAATTAAGTGGCTGAGTGAGACTCAAACCCAGGCCATATGAACTTTACTGTTTCTCCTGGGATGAAGCCTGCGAAGTCAGTTTCATAACAGCCCAATTTCCTGCCTGAGTTCTGAACCAATTGAGAAATAAGATAACAGCAGGAGGCTAAAACATCACTTTTATTAATGTAAAGACAATGCTGGAAGGGCGTAGCCTATGTGAAAGCCAAAATAGACTGGCCATCTGCCTTCCCTGCAGGCTGGACCTTGCCACAGCCATCTGCTCCCACTGATCTGGATGAAAAGAGAAAGCTAAGGAGGCCCCATTGAGAAATGAGGACCAGTGGCTGGCACCTTCCGCCACAAGGGATGGGAGAACAGGGGGTGGGATAAAAGGCCAAGAGTGTTTATTTTATTTCCTGTATCAGTAAAGATTCTATCTGGCTTCATATAACAGGAAAACTCCCAAACCATAGTAACTTAAATAACTTAGGTCTTTAATACTCTCTTCAGTAAAAGAATTCTAGAGTTGGAGAGTCCACCATCCCTAGAATGTAGTTCTTGTCCTCTTGGTTAAATATAGCTGCTGGTACTCCAGCCATTACAGCCACATTCCAGACAGCAAAATATGGAAGAGAAGGAAGAGAAGAAGAGCATGCCTAGGAGTCCCATGTATTATTTCCATATATATTTGGGCAGAACCTAGTCACAGCGCCACTCCATATGTATCTGTTAGCTATTGCTACATAACAACCACAAAATTTCCATGTCATACAACACTAAACACATATCTGCAGGTCGGCTAGGGTTCAGTTCATCCATGCTGGTCTCAGACAGGCAGTTCTGCTTCAGGTTACAGTGGCTGGGCTGACTCTATTTCTCACTGCAGGTCTGTGTTTCAGTTGAGTGACATGTGCCGTTCATCTTCCTTGGGTTGATGGGCTAGCCACATCTGTTCCTCATGGCCCAAAGAGACACCAAAGAGCAGATAGAAACAGGTGAGGCCTCTTAAGGTCTAGACTCAAAATGGCACACTGCCATGTCTGTTCACACGCTATTAGCCAAAGCACAGATGCATTACCAAGCCCCAAGTCAAGGGCAAGAAGTACAATCCACCCACAATGAGGACACAGCAAGGGTGTGGTTCACGGAGGTGGGGGGTGGGGGGGGGAAGGTGGGGCGGGGCATAAAGAAGTGAAGCCAGGTCAATCTACTGTACTTTGCAGCAAGGGAACCAGGAAACATCATGCTTTGGCTGAGTGGCAACAAGCCTGGCGAAAGTCAGAGATGTTACTAAAAAAGGGAAGAATAGAAATTCAAAGGCAGTTACCAGTTTCTCCCCTACACTCCCTCACATTGTACCAACTTTATAAAATATCAGTATTGGCCTAGTGCAAGTTCTCTGTCATTCTTGACCTCACCTCAAGGCTGTGTATAGAAATAAGCACTCAAAAGAAGGCCAAAAAAAAAAAAAAAAAGGTTCACAGTGAGATTGTCATGGGCCTGTGCTTACCAGTGCTCTCCACTTTTGAGTAGGTGAGACAGAGTGATTTTTTTTTTAATATGTTTTATGTCAAAGCCCTAAGCCCGGAAAGATCAAATTCATGCCACCTTAGCAGGTAAGACACAAACTTCTCTCTGTGCATCTTTCCTGAACACTGGCAGTGAGTGCCACATGATGGAGACGGCCGGAAGCCTGGAGGCAAATCATACAAGTGAATATACCACATAATTGCAGAATGCCTCTGCCTCTGTTTCCTGATTGAAAGGAGGAGGCAAGAGGAATCAAGTTATGGAATAAAAATACCTGGGCTATCCTGAGGCCCCTGAGCCCACGTCCAAGACCCCATATACCCCAGCTTCCCCCCTGGACTCCGAGACTTCGCCATGATCCAGCAAATCACATGACAAATCCTGGGAGAAGAGTCACCAGTGAGACTGGAGTACCAGACTGGTGACTCTTCTTCTAAAAATAAAAAATTAACCTTAAGTTTCCCCTATTTCTCCTTATCCCCAATTAAGGAAAAACATATTTAGAAGGTTTATAAAAACATAATAGAGCATTTCTAACTGAAATTCCATGGTACCTGGGATCTGCTTTGAAATACTCTAAGGAAACAGTTTCAGGGTGGGGAGACGGATCATGAAATAAACTTGGACATAAGTTGGTAATTGTTAAAACTGCGTGATGTGGACATAGGAGTTCATTATTCTGTTCTCTCCAACTTTATGTATACCTGAAATTTTTCAAGATAAAAAGTTAAACACACACACACACACACACACACACACACACAATGATCAAAGGAATCTCAGGAAGGAGATAGAAGATGTTGAGTCAGCACCAAGCCCTGATCCCACAAGAGTGCACTTCTTGCCCTTTCAGGAGCTCTGTTGCTGGGAAGATAAGACATTATACTGAGTTTAGTGTTCACAGTGCTGTGCACCTGCCAAAGCACAGTTTTAAGGCCAGTCCTGAATGTATTATATGGAGCTCTTATTATCATAGACTTTTCCCAGCCTAGAGCTTGACTGAAGGCTGGACACCTGTGCACTTGGCATGTGGATTTCAGCATCAGCTTGTGAGGGCATTTCTTTCCCAGTGAGGATAGCCTGGATCATCTCTGTAGCCTTCCACCACTGAAGCTGAAGATGGAGGCAGAGCATGAGTATGTTGTGCTCATTTGAGGAGTACAGAGTCAAGCCCCTGGGTTGACCTGATCAGACAGCAGAGAACATGACACTGAACCCTGGGGCCCCAACTCTGAGTAAGGAACATGAGGGCTCCACCCACTCAAAAGGAGAGAAATGGCATTTCTTTGTTTTTTAGAAATAGGTTTTCCTTCTACTATAATTTGAGTTCCTTAAGATTTGAGACCGTTTTATTCCATTTTGCCTGAGGCCTAGCACAATGCAGGAACTACATAAAATGTTTGCTAAATTGAAATATAGTTGAAGACTGACAAAATGATCATGAAAACATACACAATGTTTTAACTTGTCCTGTCTTTCTGTTCAGATCTCAGATCTACTCAGATTCTCTTTTTCCTCCTCCTTTCTCCTACTCCAACCTCTCTCTCTCCCCCCATGGGGTGATTAATAAATAACTCAGCAAACAATAATGTATTCTGATGGTTAAAAATATAATAACTTAATTGATAATTGTTTCTGCAGCAGCACAGTATCTCGTTTTCCCAGGAGGGCAGTTTTCCATGGCTGTTCCAGGTTTTGCACAACAAAATTGATCAATCTTGGGGATACCTATAAGGCTGTTTACTAAGAAATAAAGATGATGGGTAATGGCTTTGTAAGAGACACAATACTATAATCATGTTTTAAACACTGACATTTATTTAGGGTTTTGTGAACTCATACATTATTAGGATAAATTCTAATTTATATCGGTTCATAATAGGCAAATATATAATACAATAAATTGCATTTTTATACATAAATACAAAATTTGAGGTAGGGCCTCAAGAATAATGACTTCTTAAATGAATAATGTGCAGTATATAATATGTAATCTATAAGATATATATATATGATGCATCATTTGTAACATAATATATTTTCTTCATGTATAGTTAATGCAAAAATATAAGGACCTGATTAGGGAACATATATTTATTCATGGGCAACAGTACCCACAAAAGATGCCTGCATTTAGGATGTTAGCCAAGTACACAGTGTAAGAATTAACCTATTCCTTTACAGGTCCATAATAAAGTGCAAAAAACACGAACAAATGAGAGACAAAACAGTTTTTAGTCAATTACTAAGAATCATCCTAACAGTAAAATACACCTATAAGGCAAATGGTTACCTGAAGATGTATTTAATCCATAGCAGGCAAGTCAAACCACTGCTTGCTTTTCAGAAGTGATGAATACTCAATCTGAAAACACTTTCTCTTTGGCTGCAGGCTACTCAGAGGTGACCTGAGCAAAGACCACATTTCAAAACTACTTGGCCTTTCTGGGCAATTAAAGCAAAATCTGGGAAAGATAGGAAGCTTCACTTTCACAAATCCTAGGGCCACTTTGTGGGGAAAGGAGTATCAAGGCAGAATCACCCACACCTTTGCTCCCAGCCTGGACGTTTTCTGCTTGATACCCGGTGTGAAAGAGAAGGAAATGCTCCTCTGTTGGCCTTGGCCTTTTGGTTCTGCAAAACACCCTGCCACACAGCACGTCCTCTCTCGAGTCATGTGCCTCAAAGAAGCATGTCCCAACTCAAATCCAGGTGCAACAACAGTAGTATGATCTTGCCATCTCACCTTATGCTGAGCAACAGTTATTGTGCTAGACTCTGGGAAGAGGACAATAACCTACGGCCAAGGGAGCAAAGAGAAAAGAAAATCTTACTTTTAGGCATGGGAAAGCCATGCTGATAGCAAAGGTGGACAGGAAGCACTGAGAGACACACAGATGAGGAAACAAGAACTTAATTAAAGGAAAACTCAACTCCAATGCAACATTACCATAAAAACAACCCAAGTCCTATCCATTTAAAGGTCATCGTGTTAAACTCTTTTTAAAGTGCTGCTTACTGAAATACAAGTTGATTACATTTCTTACATATTAAAAACACATTGGAAATTTCAAAGACATTGAGGTCATAATGATTTTGCATTGACCACAGACCTCATGCAATACATAAATAAAAAGGAAAAAGAAACAATAAAACAGAACTAGACACATTTGTACCTGATAAGCACAGTCCTAAAGATAATAAAAGTTACTAATACGCAAGACATTTGCATAAGAAGTCACAACACCGATGGTTGAGAAATATACATTTTTTCTCCTCTAAGGATATGACAGGATTACTGTTTTTCACATATGGCTTTTTTTCTCTGAATGAGTTTCTGGCATTTGTTGGTGTTATGAAATAATCTCACAAGTGGAAAGTGCTCCACCATTCTACACAGTGAACCAATGAAAGTCTTTCCTCAGCTATTTGGTTTTTTTCCCCATTTTGAAGGGAAGTTTTCAGGTGCCAGTTTCTAACAATGTTATTCATTTTATTTTTATCCATTCATTTTTTTATTCCAATTGACTGTACATTTTAATATCATGGAAACAATCCATTAGACAAGCTAAATTTACAAGGTAACCATTTCCAGGCAAATTTGGAACCTTTCACCTAAGCGTGTCCCTTTAAACAAAGGGAAATAACTCTTGGAAACTATAGTGAAGTCGAGTGGGGGGGAAATAGCTGCTCAGGGAGCAGCTACTGCGTCTTACCTGGACAAATCATAATTAACACAAATGTAAACGCCCCCAAATCCAAAACACGCAGCTAGTGACAAGGTCTCCGTTTTCACAATTAACTTTCAGTTTGTACAAAACAAACCTGGCAGCATCTATGGGAGCCCCCACCCCTACCTTCTTTTAATCACAAAAGCAATAATTAGCAGAAATTGGATTGGCGTCCAGCATCAGACTCAAGTTTTAGCCAAGAGGCAACAAGAGAGCCAAAAACCATTCATCCTGACACAAACATACCAGTCCCATGAGAGAATGCTAATTGATTTAAGCTCTTTTTCTCAACCTTCAAATTGGAAAGCCTGCAGATAATTTCCAGGCCTAAGTTATTCCTCCGGGCTCCTCTCACTCTACCAGGTATCAGTTGGAGAGGCTGATTTTTGGTATCATTGTGTGACATCTGCTGCAGTAATTGGGGGCTTCTCATCAATATGGCTTTCTTAGAGAAACCTGTGTTCATGGCAGACAGGTGAGGCCACAGTTCAGCTTCCTAAAGCTAAGTTTAGGGGCAGCTCAGGGTTTAGTCTCTGTGATAGACTCAAGCAAGTTCGAGCTTTGGGAGACAAGAGGGGACAGGAGGAGAAGGAGAGGGGAGAACAAATATACACTGCAGACAAAAGACATGAAAATCTAAAGTTCAAAACCCATCTTTGTTTCCTTTTCTAAAACCTTTCACAAGCTACTCTTAAAAACTGGAAGTTCATACTGATGTTGGCAAATGGCAATGATACTTGCCCTAGAAAAGGAAGAGCTCAGTGAAATGAGTTGAGACTTTTTTTAACAAATGAAATCTTTTTAAAAAAAATGTACATTAAAGTCTGTTGTTGGGTTTCATTGCTATTAAACAGGATGAAAATATCACAACAATATACAAGATTTGAACTGAAAACTTTGTCTGAGACCCTGTACTATGAAGATAAATGAAGAAAATGATCGAAATGATTCTCCCCTAAAGGAAACAATTTTAGGTTTAGATATTATTACTGTAAGGGAAAATAAAATCCCCAGACTACACTATACTAAATTCACCATCTCTACAGAATTCATAAGATATTTATAAGGACAGAAATCACCACTATAAGTACACACTACATGAACACATGTCACATTTTAAAAATTTCATATATGCATGTTTAGGATACAAGAAGATAATAAAGTTTACACTTCGCCAATTTCTGCAGACATATGATCCGCTCTCATTAGAGTGCAGTTAAAATGAGTACTGTGAATAGGGAACTCTTCAAATTGAATCGGCTGAATGTAGTCTTAAAAGCTATAGTCTTAATTGGCTCACTCGCTACTTACCTAAGCTGTATTTATCAGAAAGTTCTATAAATACCATGTCCTAAAATGTACTACCAGTGCAGTAAATATTGTGGTTGCTTTCTATTAAACTCTCCACTTCTTTGATTTCTCTATGACCACAATTGGCATTTACTGTGAATGAAAAAGAGTAAAAATTAAGAAGTTATCTGTCTTTTAAGAGCTTGTGTCCTATATATATAATATATAGACAGAACCAGGGTAAGTCTTGTTTTCCCAGAGGTCAAAAGACAAGGTGTCTACAGCTTACAGAAAGACATTGAGAGAAGAAACACAGGATCGTGACATTGAACCATGGTGCTAAATATCATGTAGAAACTAGCATGGAGCCCTACTATGAACGTACAAAATGAGGCACAACTTATATGATGGCTTCTTGGGCAGAGGTGGAGGAAATGACCAAAAGAACTCACAAATGTGGTTATTTAAAACAAAAAAAGACAGTTGAGGGAAGAAAACTGACAGTTCAATCAAAGTCACAATGTGCAGACTGTAGCGTCTGAGTTAGTGGTAACTGGAGATTGCTGATCCAAATGAAGGAAATAGATCCCCAGTGGTGACTGGAAATATAAACTTAACCACCTCAGTGGTGTCCAAATTGAATGGTCTTGTCTTACATCCAAAACATTTTCTGACCACTGCTGACTCTCCAGAAAAAAAAAAACCTGTCGTGAACTTTGTGTGTCTGAACAAGATCACTACATTGCTCAGTTCTGTTCAAGTCCAAATTAAGTCTTGTAATTCGGCCATTCTATATATGCCTTACTGGCACCACCCCATGCCATCACACCGTGGATACCTCTCTATTGACCAAACCACGCATACCTACCAGCGCTCACCTAACTGATCCTCCTCTGCGGGGTAAAACGTGTGGTCAAGGGACCAACCTGACCAGAAACAGTCACCATGGGCACAGGCAAACAGTGCTTCAGGTGGTCTGTGTAGCTCTTTACTACAGCATGCAACACTATGCCTACTTTTCTGCATAATCACTCTCATGCATGGATGTGAACCAAGATGTAGGAAGAAAGATGAAGAAAGATGGAAGGAGAGCTATGGAAAACATTAGGAGGAGGCAGAGAGGAAAAACAGGATCAAGTCTGGACCATCCCACACCACTGGACTAGCACTGAGTGCCCAGTTCCAAATCCTTCACTGGCAGTTTGAGTCCCAAGGAAGAGGTTCCCAAGGGATCGATCATGTTCTTGTAACGCTCCCCACGGTGTTGAGCTAAGAATGGGCCCCAGTCCGGCTGTGGCGAGCACACCAACTTCAGCCTCTGCAAAGAAGCCAAAGACAGACATGGTCACAGAAGTAATGCACCTTCCTCACCTGGGGACGACCCACCCATCCCCAAACTGCTGATGACCACTTTGACCAGAATCCTTGCTTGAGCCAAGAGGCCTTCTACCAAGAGAGGTAGTTAGGAAGATAAGCGTTCATTAATTAACTAGGCCAGAGACATTAAAGAGGACACTTAGTCTGGTTCACTTGAAATTATTTACATCACCCTGCAAGCAATATTGCAATTGCTCTGTGTTTGCCTTGGACAAGATTAATAGAGGATAAAGGGCCCAGATTTTAATTATACATTTTTCCCTCCAAATGAAGAGAATCCACAAGCTTCTCTCTTCACTGCCAAACACAGTCTGCAAAAGACATGTGCTTGATTACTTTTGTTCTGTAGTCTCAACAGTGGATTGCTACATCTAAATAATTGGATTTTGTTTAGCATATTTCCCAGAAAGATATAAATGACCGGAGGAAAAAAAAAAATCCAACCCCAAAGATACATCGCCAAGAGTGAACAAAGATTTTAATTATCTGTTGACAAAATACACGCTTCTGACTTGGTTCAGCAGTGTGGGTTCTTGCAGGCAAGCTAAAAATAATAGGAATGTCTCTAATCCTTCAGCTGAAATTTTTATGGAAAACATAACTTGACTGGAACATTTTCTAGAAAAAGGAAAGAAAACATATTTCTGACTAAGAGGGAACAATTATATGTTTATTAGCTTTTAAAGTGAAGCTGGTACTTAGAGCTGTTAGTTTAATCTCTCCTTAATCATCAGTTTGCAACCTTTGTGTCCCAAATCCACCCTAATAAATTTATACAGCCAACTCAATCAGTTTAGAGAATTTTAGCCTAAGACAAAAGTAGCAGAGGCTAAACCAGGTTCTATTCAGAGGGAAAGAGATTTCTGGGTCAGTTGGTGGGGAGGCTTATGTGGGGCAGGAGTGAACCATCTCTGGAAGCCCATGGGGCCAGTCACTTACCTCATTTACCTCAAAGGAATAACAGAATTTCCTGAGGTTGGAAACTAGAATACAGCTGCAGCAAAAAGACTCCTATACCTCCTTTTGCTAATTCTGTCTCCACCGTTAGTCCAATGAAGACAAAAGCTACCTCCCCACCCAGTGGACTTTTGTGTTGTGCACGTACCACATGCCTGATTCCCATCCTCTGTCTCCCCTCCAGAGCCTCAATGGGATAACCCAGAGGCCTGTTCCTTCTTCATTCCTTTTTCAACCCATCAGACCAACAGCAAAGCCCAAACTGTTCTCTGCCTTCTATCACCTGAGTCTAGTCCAATGCTTCACTAACAAGGGGGCTTGTTAAACTGTAGATGCCAGGGTCCCATTTCTCCAAGACTCTGGTTCAGTAGGAGTCTTCTGCCTGGATTCTGATCATGTGCATTTCCAACAAGTTCTCAGGTGAGAAGGATGCTGCTGGTCGCTGGAGCAAACCTAAGTTGCCCTGATTTAGTCCAAAATGCCAGATTCCTGGATCCTCAAGACTGAGGCAAGGCTGAGTGATTCCTAGCACACCTGAGCGAGTGACTCCTCATAAATAACAAAAGCCTGACCACACTTCACTGGTGGCACAAGAGGCAGTCCCCTTCCCATTCACTCAGGAGTGACAGTGGGACATTAGTTTATCCACATTAGAGATGGGAATTGGGTCCAGCAAGGGATCAATTGACAAAGACAAGTCTCACCTCATACCAGCCACGTCCTGAAATTTTCACTACATTCTATGGGAACAGTGACATTTTAATCAGCTGAAACCCTCAACCATCCCTAACAGAGGCACAACCGGAGGGGGTAGTGATTTTAAGTTTAATGGTAATAGATGTTTGGGAAGAAGAAGCCTTAGACAGAGAGGAGCATCAGGGAAGGGGGAATCTGATGTGTGGTTAAAAACACAACACTGAGATTTAAACTGTGGATGAGAGGAGAGGAGGAGGAAACTCCAGTAAAGAGGAGACCCTCCGATCATTTATTTCCCAGAGCTGTCACCACACTGAGTACTAGCATAATAACAGTTCTGCTTGCAGATTGGCTGAGCCCCTCCATTAGAGGACTCATACATAATAAAAATGGGTTTAACAGAAACGGTGGCAACTGTAATCGCTTCATCACCAAGTCTCCCTCTTGAATAAGTTTACCGAATCTTTTGTTTTTTAACATGCAGAGCTTTTATGGGCTTTCCCTTGGGAGGAATTGGGAGGGAAAGAAGTAGAATTACCTCAATAAATCTTCCAGGGGCCAGATGCATTTTTATCACAAACATAATTGGGATCCAGATGACGGAACAGGCGAGCATTAGCCATCCAAGCACCATGGACCAGTTAGGATAGCGGTAAGAGCCATAGGTCATGGGCTCCCACTGGTAAAAGCTGAAGCAAAGGATAAACTGGAAAGAGAAAAGTGACACACGTGTTAGGGTGGTGGCATGAATTATTCAAGCACTCAACACTATTAAACCTCTGTTATGAGTCTGATGCTTTCATCTCTATTATTTTATATCCACGAAAGAGTAGTAGTATTAATCCATTTTTCAAATGAAGAAACTAAATTTCAAAGAGATGGAAATGATATATTCTGAGCTGCTGACTCTGCAGTTGCCAAACCATGGGAGCGGAGCAATATGTGTGCATGTGTATATATACAGACAGGCAGAGAAGACAAGTTTAAAGGATATATACCAAGGTGACAAGTAGGCAGAGGTGGGCAGGGGTGATAGTGGGTGTTTTTAAGGAGTTGTCTGTATTTTCTTTTTCTCTTTTTTTTCTTTTTGAGACAGAGTCTCACTGGGTCACCCAGGCTGGAGTGCAATGGTGTGATCTCGGCTACTGCAACCTCCCCCTCCCAGGTTCAAGCGATTCTCCTGCCCCAGCCTCCCGAATAGCTGGGATTACAGGCATATGCCACCACACCCAGCTAATTTTTGTATTTTTAGTAGAGACAGTATTTCACCATGTTGGCCAGGCTGATCTCAAACTCCTGACCTCAGGTGATCTGCCCACCTCAGCCTCCTAAAGTACTGGGATTACATGTGTGAGCCACCGTGCCCGGCCTATATTTTCTATAATAGGTAATAATCGAGATTTTGTTATAAGAAAGAAACCCAGGCCAGGTGCAGTGGCTCACGTCTGTAATCCCAGCACTTAGGGAGGCTGAGGCGGTGGATCACCTGAGGTCAGGAGTTTGAGACCAGCCTAGCCAACATGGTCAAACCCCATCTCGACTAAAAATATAAAAATTAGCCAGGCATGGTGGCACACGCCTGTAATCCCAGCTACTTGGGAGGCTGAGGCAGGAGAATTGCTTGAACCTGGGAGGCAGAGGCTGCAGTGAGCCGAGATCATGCCACTGCACCCCAGCCTGGGCAATAGGGCGAGTTTTGGTCTCAAGGAAAAGGAAAGGGCATAGAAGGGGAGGGGGAGAGGAGGGGAGGGGAGAGGGCAAGAGGGGTGGGGGTGGAGGGGAGGGAAGGGAAGGGGAGGGGAGGGGAAACCCATTACGTTTATGTATTTTTACTTTTAAAAAATTGAATCTACTTTGCTTTCTTCTGGAATGAGGAATGGCCCACATCCAGGAGCTGCCTCTAATGCTGGCTGAGTGAGACCCAGAGTGGTCCCTAGGCAGTGACTAAGCTGGAAGCTTGGTCCTATAATAAGCTGTGGGACAAACAGAAGGGATGCACAGCTCCTCTTAAATGACTCAAGGAGAACAGGCGTCATCACCAAGTGGTGAGCTGTGAGCCCAGAGACCAGCAGGCTAATCTTGGCCCAACCACTAATTAGCTGAGGGACCTTTATGTCACAGACTTCCCTGCTATAAAATGGATATATCTCACTCTGTGTATACCACACAGGGGTTTTCTGGAAATGATAGTTTGGTATTTATTCATGAGTCCCCCCTTGATTTTAAGAGAGGTCATGATGTGTTTTCTGCCCATTAACTCCTATCACTGCACACTTGGGCTAGCAACAGCCATGAGAACCCTCTGAAGACTTGGCTAGTGCAGCTAAAGAGAAAGAAAGGAATTCAAGTGCTGAAAATAGAGGCATCTTTAAAAAGTGGAGCCAAGGTTCTAATTTCTCTACTCAATCCTTTGGGGGAAAATTTCCCTGAAAAGTGTATGGCTCCCTGTATTCGCCCTGCCTGTAGCAACAGCAGCCTAGAATAATGTACCCATGTAAGTTCTCTCCTCCTCTCCCCACCCCTCTCTTCCTAATTTAAACAACAAAATAACTGCCCAAAAGTGATTGGAAGGAATTTTGCAAGGAAAGATAATGTATGAAAGTGTTTTAGAAAAGTGTGAAGTGCTAGATGGATGTAAGGCATCTGTATTATTGCTGCAAAGCCCAAGAAGCTGGGGCAAGTGATTATTTCGGTACAACAATAATTCAATATATTGATTCAAAGCAACATGAGCCCAAAGACAACTGTTGGAAAAAAGTCTTCTATGGAAAGAGATATCTACTCTAGGCCCCTTTTTAAACATTTGTCCCTAGAGTTATAAGCTTTATTAACCAGAGCATTGGAAGTATGGCCTAATGTAATTATGGTAAGCTGCTCCATTTCATTTACTATATAAATAGCAATACATCTGCTTATGTGCATGCATAACTCAGTAACGTGATCTGACTATGTATACAATAATTGCATGGAGAATATTTATAGCTCTATAAATCCAATGAAGGCATATATAAAAATGATCAATTTCATTTTAGGGGCTCCAAAGTAATTTAAACCCATAATCTTAGCCTATTCCAGCACACCACAAGTATCCATTTTATAGAAGGGCAAATGGCAAAAAATAAGTATTGGGCTTGGTCCTCCAACACTCATTTCCAGTTGCACAAATATCATATCAAACTTACCTGTGCAAATTTGTCCTTTGCCATAAATTTCCATCTGCCAAGTTAACTTTGACAAAACCCTGTCCTTGGCTGGGACTGGCCATGAGAGATAATAATTTAGCCACTGAGTCGGGTACACCCTGACCTTTTTGTGATGGCAGCCAAAGAAGGTGCTGGAGGGAGACTCATCAGTTGACAATGATGATGGAATTGACCCCTTCTCATTGTCCCTAGTTCCCAGCCAACACAGAAGGGGAATCTGGTTCAGGATATTTTCTGAGACCTCTCCACAACTTTCTGGCATAAGATTTATATAAGAAACTAAGTGAAGCACAACACAGTTGAGGAACTTTCTCAAAAAACAGCAAGTCCCTAAAATTCCTCTTCTCTGACATTCTGCTCACAAAAATGATTAGAACTATTGTAATCCAAACTGGCCAAACTCTAATCGAAGATGAAAGTACTAGGTTTTTAGAAATAATATATAGGTATTGGCTTGAAGCTTAGACAGCCCTGGATTCAATTCTTGGCCTTGTCACCTCCAAATCTAGTGGCCTTGGGCAAGTTCCTTGATCTCTCCAAGCCTCAGTGCACACATGTGTAAAATGAGAGAGGAATCACCCAGCAGGCGAAGTGGTCCTAAGCTTTAGAAACATGCTTATAAAGTGCCTGCCTCATACAGACCACAACAAATGGCAGTGCTGATTATTACTATGTGAAATGTTGTTCCAGAGTATAATAAAATCCTCTGAAGTACAGTATCTTTTGGGGTGGGAAGAAAAGCAAGAGAGAATCTAGAACAGGTTCTAACTTTGATTTTAGCCAAGCATAAATCGTGAGATCCGGGGAAAAGGGCAAGCACAGTAGAGATGGGAACACTGGAGGCCTGCGAGTCTGTCTGTTCGCAGATGTTCTCTTCCCACCGATTAGGTAAATTCGAGTCCTTCATATACATTCCAGTCCTGAATTCAAGAGATAGAAAGCCTACCCTTTTCAACTCTCATGCCCCGAATCTGGTGGGCCTTTTCAGACAAATTGCAGACTCTAAAATATAGGTACAGATGTCAGCCTCAGTACGATGTTCGCGTCAACACAGAGGAAGATCAATGCTGAACGATTTTTCTGTCTACATTTCTAGCTTTTCAGAAAGAAATTGAGATGTTTTGATTAAAACTCATTTTATGAAGGAAGGGGAGAGAGGGAGGGAAGGAAAGAAGAAAGAAAGAAAAAAAATGCATTCCCTTTGCAATTATACTTTCATCCTGTCTTGCTTTCCTTTAGCAAAACTGGGACCACGTGTAATAGTAAAACAAAGGCCTTAATCTGGTTTCTAGTGCCATCTACTGGGCTCTGTGGGAATTACAGCCAACATCCTCCAGCGTTCCCAAAATTCCACCTGTACAAGCCACAGAGGAAGATGGGGAAGGATCTCTGTCAATTGCTGTGTTTGCAGTGCGAAGTGGGGCAAAGCTGGCAGCTTATAGCACAATAACAAAGGTGACAAAATGAGAATGTAAGTCCCTGAAGTGCAGATTTTCTGAAACGTGAAAGGCTCTGATCTTTAAGAAGGTAAATGTCAGATGATCCCAAAATGTCATCATCCCGCTTGAAGATGACAAGGTAGTTCTCAAAAGCAACAAAAATTAGCATAAAAGTTTAATGCTATATTAATTGTGGAGCAGATGTGTTGAACAGTGATTAAGAGCATGAATTCTAGAGCCAGACCGCCTAAGTTCAAATCCAAGCTGTTGATAATTATTAGACGTACACGGCAAGGCAAGCCACATCAACTCTGGGCTTCCGCTTCCTCATCTGTAAAGTGGAGATAATTATGCCAACCTTGAGGAGCTGCTGTGAGGGAGAGATGAGGCTACACATAGGAAGCACTGTGAACAAAGCCTACAGCATGGTTAGCACGTGGAAAACGTGGCTGTATTGTAATCCATTATTAGTACATAAAGCAGACTGCTATAATGGGAAATGTGCCATAGGGGTTCTCCAAAGGCCTGTGCATGAGTCCCAGCTCTGCACCTGACCTGCTAGGCACCTTTAGGCAAGTCTTTTCAACTCTGAACTTCACTTTTCTCATTTGAAAGACAAGACCACCGCCCAACCTACCAGCTCCCAGGCTCACACACAGGCACGCACTGTTCAAATGTAAAACACCACATACGTATGCAAGGTGCTATCTACACAAGAAAACATGCAAAATCCTTACAGTTAAAATGGTTGGGGTTACAAATGCCCAGCAGACTTTCCAGAAGATGTTAGGCTGGAATCCAATCATCATCTCTATATCTTCACAGAATCTTTGCAAGCCTGCAAATAGACAAGCAGAGAACAGGTATAAGGCACAGTAGGAGGAAGGTGAGGTGGGGGCAGGGCAGGCACTAGAGCCCCTCACTCAAGCACCATTGGCTAGGGCTGGCCCCAGCCCGGTTTCAACATGACCTCTATTATGCAGGGAAGCATCAGACAAATGACTCGCTGCCAGGAAGATTAAGGCAAATTGAACACTCAAATAGATATTAAATATGCTCTGTGGTAAGGTTCAAAAATGTCAGCCCACGGTGACATCTAAAAAGCTCAGTTCCAGCCTGGCCCAGGCTCTCAGTATTGCCACAACCTGACATCTCACATGTGCAGCTGTTTTCTGAGGTGCTTAGTGACAACTCTGGCAAAACCAGTGAAGATTGTGGTCAATAAGCAGAGCATATTCTGAAAGCCTTGGAATTTAGAGAGAAAATCACTACACACTGGTTTTTATCCTCCACCCTCCCAAGGACACTCTTCTGATGAGTCATTTATCTTTGTGCCGTGCAAGATGATAACAGCACACAAAAACCAACGTAAATTCCAAGTGTCCATCACCCACTTTGTTGGAACCCAAAGGACTGCTGTCTTCCTGGTCATTCATCAACCTCACTAAAGTAAAAACAGAGGAGATGGTTACTCTCATGGCCCTAGACAACCGCCATCCCTGCACCCTCTTGGTTTAGGAAGGTTTTTAAAACCACTCCTCGAAAGAAAAAGGCATTGAGAAATATTTTAGAATTGGGCAGTTTCTTGCATTCTTTCCCGATCTCTTCAAAAGTGTGGCCTTCCCGGAACTGTGGGACTAAGATGTTGAATGGACCTGCACGGTCTCCAAGTTCAAGCTCCTTCATAGTCAGCAGCTCTGATTTCAACATGGCCTCAGCTTAAAAACTCATCATTCCGGCCGGGCGCGGTGGCTCACGCCTGTAATCCCAGCACTTTGGGAGGCCGAGGTGGGCGGATCACGAGGTCAGGAGATCGAGACCATCCTGTCTAACACGGTGAAACCCCGTCTCTACCAAAAATACAAAAACGCTGGGCGTCGTGGCGGGCGCCTGTAGTCCCAGCTACTCGGGAGGCTGAGGCAGGAGAATGGCGTGAACCCGGGAGGCGGAGCTTGTAGTGAGCCGAGATAGCGCCACTGCACTCCAGCCTGGGCGACAGAGCGAGACTCCGTCTCAAAAAAAAAACCTCATCATTCCTTCATCCTCCATCATTTTCGTGAAAAGTGGGTACCTGCAGGACAAGAGGGACTTACCAACAACTCCTCCCATCAAGAATACTCCTTGCACATTTTCAGGCCTTTTTTCTAGACCTTGGTCCCTTGCTTCTCCTTTTCTCAGGATTTCCCAGCCTCCTCAGATTTCTGGGTCTTTTGCCCTGAGCTCCACGAGAGCAGGTGAATTCAGTCTCTGGGTGCTCCTCTTCCCGCCCTCACTGGCCACCTCTCCCCCTTCTGCCATCACCTCCCTGGCCACCACCTGTACTAGCTGCCCTCATCTGATCAGTGCCCCCACCACACCCACCTCAGTCCCCACTTATCCTTCCTGGTCCTGTATTTTCAGTGCCTGCCCTCTGCTACTTGGAAGTGGGGAAGGATGGATGTGATGCGAGAAGACAATCTCTTGCTGGGCTAGAAAGCAGAGACTGGAGTTTTCCCTCTGCAGAATGGAATAGTTCAATTCAGTCCCTTAAAAAATGGCCCCGCTGGGCCGGGCATGGTGGCTCTAGCCTGTAATCCCAGGATTTTGGGAGGCCAAGGCGGGTGGATCACTTGAGGGCATAAGTTCGAGATCAGCCTGGCCAACTTGGTGAAACCCCATCTCTACTCCCGAGTAGCTGGGACTACAGGTGCCCGCCGCGACGCCCAGGGTTTTGTATTTTTAATAGAGATGGGGTTTCACCGTGTTAGACAGGATGGTCTCCATCTCCTGACCTCGTGATCCGCCCACCTCGGCCTCCCAAA
Source organism: Nomascus leucogenys (assembly GCF_006542625.1). NCBI lineage: Eukaryota > Metazoa > Chordata > Mammalia > Primates > Hylobatidae > Nomascus > Nomascus leucogenys. The sequence goes on along the minus strand of NC_044395.1, from coordinate 81,476,187 downwards.
GTGCTGGGATTACAGGCGTGAGCCACTGCACCCGGCCGGAATGATGAGTTTTTTTTTTTTTTTTTATAGGACTAGAAGGAATTTTATTAATTTTTTTGCACACAAAAACAATAAACATTTTCTGAAAATACACACAAACAAAAAGATGCATATCGAACATTAGGAAGCTTGCACATGGGAAGACAGGGAACAGAAATGGCGGGTGGGAATTAAAGAAAATAAATGAGAGAGGGACTTTGTATGGATCAATGATAATAACTCAATCCTCTATTTGACAAAGAAGAAGGAGAAGGAAGAGGAAGAAAAAGCAAGTGGGATAAAGGATCAGAAAGGGAGGAAAATAGAAAAAATTAGAGTATGATTCCAGGGTAGAACTGTTTTGTTGTCGCTGGGTTGGTTGGTTGGTTGGTTTGTCTGTTGTATTTTTCATATGTTTCGCAATGTTGGCCAGGCTGGTCTCGAACTCCTAGCCTCAAGTGATCAACCCACCTCAGCCTCCCAGAGTGCTGGGACTACAGGCGTGAGCCACCACGTCCAGCCCGCACATTGCGTCTGGCGTCCGTGGCAGACCTCCCAGACGGGGCGGCCAGGCAGAGGCGCTCCTCACTTCCCAGACGGGGTGGTGGCCGGGCAGAGGCGCTCCTCACTTCCCAGACGGGGTGGCTGGGCAGAGGAGCTCCTCACTTCTTCCCAGACCGGGCGGCAGTTTTTAAGCTGAGGCCATATTGAAATCAGCTGGGCTGGGCATGGTGACGCATGCCTGTAATTCCAGCTACTTGGGAGCCCGAGGCAGGAGAATCGTTTGAACCCCGGAGGCGGAGGTTGCAGTGAGCCAAGATCGCACCACTGCACTCCAGCCTGGGCAACCAAAGTGAAACTCTGTCTCAAAAGAAAAAGAAAAAGAAAAAAAAAGGCCCTACTAATGTTCTATATCTTGATTTGGGTGCTGGTTACATTGGGGTGAAAATTCATTGAGCTGTACGCTCTTGTGCAGAAAAGGGAACCCTAGTACACTGTTGGTAGGAATGTAAATTAGTACAGCCACTATGGAAAACATTATGGATGTTCCTCTGAAAACTAAAAATAGCATTACTGTATGATCCAACAATCCAACTACTGGGCGTATATCCAAAGGATGTGACATCAGTATGTCTAAAAGATATCTGCGCTCATGTTTATTGCAGCATCAATGGAATCAACATAAGTTTGCATCAACTGATGAATGGATAAAGATGTGGTGTACATACACGATGGCGTACCATTCAGCCTTTTAAAAGAGAGGAAATGACGTCATAAGTGATAACATGGATGCACCTGGAGGACATTATGCAAAGTAAAATAAGCCAGGCACAGAAAGACAAACACTGCACATTCTCACTTATGTGTGGAATCTTAAAACAAAATTGAACACATAGAAGGAGACAGCAGAATGGTAGTTACCAGAGGTTGGGGAATGGGGAAAATGGGGAGATGTTGGTCAAGGACACAGTGTTTCTCTTAGACAGGAGGAATAAATAATAAGTATTTGAGGTGATAGAAATGTCAATTAGCTTGATTCAATCGTTCCACACTGTATAACACATATTATAGCATCACTTTTGTACCTCGTAAATATATACCATTATAACTTGTCAGTATCTAATAAAAAATACACAAATGAAAAATACGTCAGGTATGTACATTGTACTTCAATCTTAAAATTAACCCAAAAAACTCCACTGCAGACACCACTATCAAAATAATGGATCCTGAGACCCTTCACAGCACTCCGTTCCTGACATTTGCTTTTACTTCCTACCAAGCTCAGACTGAGAATGTCAGCCACCCCTCATGGACAGCGACTCTCCAGACCCCTGACAACAGCCATCATGGAGGGCCGCCAAGCCTCAGGGCTGCTGTAGGGGAGCCTGTGCTGGGAACAGTATGAGGACTCATCCAAGAAACTTTTCCCAGCTCACTCTAAAATGCCTTAGGTTGCAGCTGAGCTTCCTGCTCTACTTTAAGGCAAGTCTGACAGCAGTCAGTCACAAACATGGTACAGTGGAAAGAGCACTGGACTGGGAGTTAAGGTCCAAGAGTTGATCCCCAGTTCTGCTACTGACTCACTGTGTGACCTTAGGTGAAACAGTCTCTCTGCCCAAGCTGTTGTTTATTGGGGAGACTGAGCCGAATGAGCTCTTAAGGCTTTTCCAGAGAGGTCAATCCATAACACAAGGACACTCCAGGTTGCTTTCTTGGGTCTACAGGCAAGAAATGCATGCTTTGAGCAGCTGACCCAATCATCTTTGGATTTGTTAGTCTCCTTTAGTTTTTATTACACACCTTCAAATGAGTGGCCTCTGAACACTAGGCCTTCTGAGCATAAGTGAGGGGAGAGAATAAAATAAATAGAAGTCAAAGCTGAGGCCCTCAAATATATATATAAAGCACCAACAGCAGGCCTCAGTTCTTTTTCTAAAAAAAAAAAAAAAAGAGAGAGATTCTAGAAATTTCTATTATTAGCATCAATCCTGTTGCCATGTTGTTCCCCTTCATGAAACCATCCCCAAGAGATGGTGGCATGTGGCTTGACTGGGGACACCGATATGATAGGGCTCAAGGTTAGACCTAAGGAATACACATAAGCAGCATCCCGTAAGAGGAGGGGGTCATGGTAAAAGTGCTCAAGCTCCCCGAGAGGGGATAAAGAGCTGGACCCCAAGCTGTAGGAAGGGGTGGATCATGGGTGCTCAGTTCTCAGCAAGAGACAACTTAATGAAGAGGAGCAGTCCTGGGACCAAGAGTGAAAAGACTTGGGTTCCAGGGCCAGTTTGGACCCTGGAAAGACATTTCCCCCATTACGCAACCCTCCTGCACCGTGCCCATTCCTGAGTCAAGCTCTCCAGTTCCTCCAGCCTCTGCCTCACTCCCAGCACCCAGGCCTTGGCCCACATCCAAGTCCCCACCTGAGTCCTTCACTGAGTCAACAGCTATTTTCATCTTAGGCCTCTGTTTATATGGCTTCCTCTGCCTGCTTTCTCCTTTCCCCTAATCCACATCCATCTTGCCTTCAAGGCCTAACTCATGATAAAGGAACTGTTCATGGAGCCTTGAGCATGGGCAAGAGGGACTTGCCTGCTGCATGACCTCAAGCCTGGAGGGGTAAGAGAGCAAGTAGTCAGGCCCCAAAAAGGCTCTGAGCAGCTGATTCTCAAAAAAGAGTCTGAATTAGCAGAACAGCAGAGGGAAAAAAAGGTGGTGAACTCATGGCTATTATTTTAGACTCAAACAGATATGAGGCTCAGAAATCGGTCCATGACAAACTGCATATTACCAAAAGATCCTGAACTGAGATGTCAAGGGCTTGCTTCAACCAGTCAATCAATTTCCCCCATGTACCTTTGTGGCTTTTGCCTCTCCAAACCACACCTGTGCCCTTGGTCTGGATATTGTTCATGGGGGCTGCTCTCCCTTCTGGGTGGCCAGGTGTGGCTCCTCTCTGAGCACACAGATCTCTGTGTTCATATTTTTTTTTAACAAGGGACTCTATATTTTCATTTAGTACTATGTCCCACAAATTATGTCTCCAGTCTTGTGTATACTTTTGGACAAGTAAATCCCTAAGTTATTCTTCTGTAGTTAATGTGAAGGGCCCTCAGCTTAACACTCCCTAGGTCCCAGTGTTTATTTATTTTATATTATTTTTTCTCTGAGATGCCACCTCCAAGGATTTTCTGACAACTCTGACCCTCCATTATCTCTGGGCAGCAAAAGGGCTCACAGCCAGGGATGCACAGTTAGCACTGTCCTTCTCCTCAGTGTCTTAAGTGTGTGTGTTCTTCCTTGGGAGCTAGTTGGCAAGTTCCATGAATACAGGACATTATCCCACCCTCTCCACATTCTTAAGAGCCCACATGACATACTCACACACATTTACCTGTATGAGTTATTAATGAGCTAAAGCCTGTCATTCCTAAGGTTTACTGAGTACCAGCAAATGGAGTTAGGGAACACTACACCCTGAAATTGGTGGTATATACCATGACATTTCAGATAAAAACATGAGGGAAAATGGAGCTCAGGGAGGGGGCTTATAGAGAAATAAATTAAGCTTGAATTTGTAGATTTCAGAGGGACACTTTATTTTTGTTGTTTTGTTGTTTTTTGGGTTTTTTTTCTTTTTGTACTTTAAAAAGTCTTGCTGAGTTCAGCCATCAGGATGGGCAAGAACTGAAGACAGATAGTCCATCAAGCAAAAGCCATTGCCTACTCTGAATCTAACATTTCTCACAAGAATGTGGAGAGAGGCCATCTGGGAGGTGGGATGTGAAACAAGTAACTGACTGACATGGAAAACAGATCAAGACCACTCCACATTGAGGTTGGGGAAATACACAATGGAGAGCCAGGCAGTTAGCAAGCAGGAGACCTTGGTAGTGGCTGTTCAATCACATTGTTCCTCCAGCCAAAAGGCCCCTGTACTGGCTCCAGAAAAAATGCAAATCATTTTTTCAAAATGACTCTTAGATAACAGTCTGCTAAAGGGACCACTTCTACACAAAACTCAGGGAGTTATACTTTTAAACCTGGATACCTCGAAGCCAGCTATTGGCCATTGAGGCATGTTGACTTGAGAACGTCAAACAACTGTTTCAATCTAATAAATAAAACTTGAAAATTGTCCCTACTATATTTCAAATGTTTGGATGATATCCTCCAGAATCTAGAGATTATTAGAAACAAGAAGAAAACACAAATCTCTTCAATTCACTGGCTTATTTTTTTTTAATTCTGGCTAGGAAGGTAGTACATCAAGTGAGTCAGGTTCATTTTAACCCTTCACAGGTTTATGTTCTACTATTTTAAATGAACCCTGCACTGGTTTGGGGCCTCATCATCTCAATAAAGAATACACTGTCTTCTGGGATATAAGTTACAAATTTGTGCAGGCTTTTTCTTTTTTTTTTTTTTTTTTACCTCAGTCATGTTACCTTATTTTTCTTCCTGAGATTCACTTCTTAGAATTCCATCCAGATCCAAATCAGAGGCGCACACCCACATTCGACACTGTACAAGTCAGGTTCAACCTGAGCCCAGCATAGAGTCAACCTGATTCTGGAGGCAAACCCAACACCAGCACTCTTACTTAGAAACCAGGGGATTCCCTGGGTGGTCCCAAGGAAAATTAACATAGCCCAGGGACTAAAGCACTCAGGATTTATTTTTTCCTTCAGAACTAAGAAACCTATGACTAGATTTGTATGGGGATGGTGGGGAGGCAATTTATTTAATTCCTAAAAACAGAAATATTAAGAGGTTTCTATTTTAATGATGTTTTAAACCGTCCTGAACAGCCCTGTTTTATAGGGAAGAACTGTGCAAACTTGCCCTTTGTGGCAATCAGCAGTTAGGGTACAGGTAACAGAAGATGTAAATGAGATAGTTACGTGCACTTGGGCCAGTGCTGCAAATAAAGTGCTTTCCCGACTTTGCCAACTGATTGTCTAGTGACCTCAGCTTACATGTGGACCCATGAGGGGCTGAGTTGCCAAAGAAGGACTTTGGAGGCTTTTTCTTGCCTCTCCTGGCAAGGTCTTTGGTTTCTGGGCACAAAGTTAAGATTCGCTGTGGTGGATTTCACTGGGTTTCTACCACTCTCTGCTCAGGTAAAAAGCACTTTGAAGCCTCACCCTAACTCCGACAGCAGGTCTTCAATCACTGCAGGATCTAGGCTGTCTTTTCAGCCAAAAGTGCTGGCAGCTTGGTCTCTGATCTCATCAGGACAGCTGGCATGCCTGCCCACCTCTCTTGCCAGGAACTAAACTCTCCCTCCAGTGGGGATGTGATCTCTAGTCTGAAACAAATTCCCCTTCTACCAATGCCCAAAACTGACTGCAGGTATCATCCTGTTTCTGGAGTACCAGGAGGTTTACACAGGAGGTTTCTTTTTTCCATCTTGATTCCCACTCCACTCCCTTTATTTTAATGAGTTTTTCAGAAAAGCAAGAAGCTGTTAAGCACCTATTGGGTGGAGGCTAACAATTACATTAAAAATAAGATGCTAATAACGGAGATACCTGGAGGTTAGGGTGAGCTTTGCTGGGCCCCCAGTTTAAAGACCAGAGCTCTGCAGACCCCTCTGGTCTAGACCCCTCTTCCTCTGGGCTCCAGATGCTACATTTGTCCCTCGAGCATATCCTGCATTCCAAATAATATCTTGCACTTCCTTTTAGCTTAGATTAGACTATGTTGCTGTCTCTTTTGGGATCTGAAGTACGGTTAGATAGTCTGAACTGGAAATGTTCGCCTTCCTGATATTTGCTATGGCGGCCTTATATATGTATTAGTGAGGCCTCGGAACAGTTCTGAGCAGGCTTCCAAGCAGAAAGAAGTCAGTAGGGCCTTGAATCAAATAGGACTTTCTTGAACTGACCGACAGTGCATACAAGGGACCAAGAGATACCCTTGAAACCCCAAGGACAAACACCTCCACACAAAGGGCAAAGATGGCATCTGATAGGTCACCATTTCTGTTCTTGATAATGGCCCCACTGATATGGCATGCCGGTTGCTATTGTGATAGTAGGAAGGATAAACTGTAAGTCAACTGGAAGTTTATTCCTGGAAAAATCTGAGATTGAGATATTGTATCACAGGCTCCTATGATGCTAATAAAGCTTCCTAAGGATCTGTGAGCTGAGTGGTCTCTGTTCTCACTACAGTATCCAGGGACCAGCTACAAAGTTACCCCTCAATTCAAGCTGCGTGGGTATTGAATACCAGGAAATAATTTCACGCCTGCAAAGTAGCCTCCTCCTTCCTGATCTGGCCATTGTTCAAAAGCATTAACTGTTCACATGCCAGACCATACCCAAAGGGGTGTCCAAGTCCTAGGAATTTCTGATACAAAGATTTTTAAGTTTCACTTTCAGCCACCTCTTGTTTCCCTATTAAATTTGGATCACAGTGGTCGTGAGGCAAGTTTGGAAACAAAAGTGCAGCTCTCTTAGGTTTCCTAAATAGTTGCAATTTAAGCCCTGTATTGTCTTAAGTATGGAAAATCTGCTTGCGATGAATGCCTTACCGATACTCAAGCTCTACTTCAGCAACAGGCACAGTGATTTCCTTACCATACACATAAGAGATCCCCACGAGCTCAAAAATGGCAATGATGACAAGGGCATAGGAGGCAGCATAGGTGTCCACAAGCTGAAACATGTAAATTCCACCCTAACAGGAGAGAGAAACAACCAATATCAAATGCGTCCTGAAGCCAGGCTGTCTCTTCCCTCGTTTAACAGCCAGTTCTCTCAATCCTAAGAAGAGTCAGGTGCAAACGGGAGTCCATGCATCTCCCCTCCTCTCAGTAGCAGTAACCTACACCTGGCCCAGCATGTAAGCTGGAGGCCTTGCTGTGTCAGCAAAGCAGTTCCTCAACCGGCTCCGAGCTAATCAATATAACAAGCACCCAAAAAAAGCGATTTAACATCTTATTCTTGGAAGGCAAAGCTCAACGTCTGAAGAAGTATATGTGAAAGCAGCCAGATTGCTTTATTTTTGCTTTAAGCAATTGATCATTTGCACCTATGTATCTGCATTCAATTGACCCTTCAATGACCTTTAGGTGTCTCTGGGTATTTCTCATACACCCCCATGTATCTCTACCTCAATCTTCAAGTCTCCCTACAATAAATAAGGTGTAGAGACCTTCACATTCCAATCCATTATTTTACAGAAGAAGGAATTAAAGCCCTGAGTAGTTAACTTGCTCAAGGCCACAGAGACAACAAAAGCAAAATATGTACTGAGTGAGCTAACACAATTTACCAAGACACTCAGGACTAGAAGAAACTGAAGTGGCTGTTGACTCATACATGACAGTAATCATCAGAAATTGTACCTGATTGGTAAATAAAGATTTTTATGTATTCCGTTTTCTTTTTCCTAGTTTTTTATTTACTTTTTAGAGGCGGGGTCCCACGATGTTGCCCAGGCAGGAGTATAGGGGCTATTCACAGATGCAATCAGAGCACACTGCAACCTTGAACTCCTGGCCTCAAGCAATCCTTCTGCTTCAGCCTCCCGAGTAGCTGGGACTAGAGACAGGCGCCATCGCACCAAGCCATGTATTCTATTTTCTTAAAGTAGGACACACCTGCCTTGTTGGCTCAATAATGCTACATCTCAATTATGAAGATACTAGAAGCATCACTGGTAGCCAAGATGACATATTTCCCTCTGCAGTCAGAATCCCTAATGAACTGGTGCCATCTACATGGAAATGGCAGTGATTTGCCTTTGATTATAAGGTCTGAGAGCTAAGGGTTGAAGGACAGATAGCCATTGGCCCCCCACCCACCAGCCCCCACCCCAAGCCTGTGCCTAGGAGGCAGCTTACCTGAGTGATCATTGGAAAACCCATGATGAAGAAACAAATGCAGCAGCCCAGAGTAAACACCGGCTTGTGTGTGCGCAGGTACTTGGGAAACTCGTCCGAGATGGAGGTCACTATGGTCTCGATGGTGGCAAACTGGAACCGTGTCAGGAAATGAACATCTGAGTCAAATTGTACCACCCAGAGGGTACCCCCAAGCCCTTGGCATGTCCCATCCAGGAAAGCTGTATTTGTGTTAGGTTTGGTTTTTAGGATGGCATTCCCTCAATGGGTCTAAAAAGGCTCCTTGGGGTCCAACCCACAAGGGCAGCCAAGAGAACCCAAGCAGGATGTGAGCTTTAAAAATTGCACTTCCAACCCCCAGAGACTTGCATTCATATTCATCCATTAGGACATTTTAAGTTTCACTTTGTATTCATGAGATGTAAATTCCTCTCCTCCAGTTTACCTTGCATTTGCTCTTCTACTTGAGGAAAAACCCTCTTTGAACCCAAGGACTAAACTCTGAGCACCTGTCAGCATGATCTATGGTTGTCTCAGCCCCACAGCAATTTCCCTAAAATTGACTTCACGTTATTCTTTATCCAGCCTACAGAATTTGCTTTGGCAAAATGACACAAAGGCAGGAAGTACACAGGCTAAAAGTTGCCACATAGAACAGAGGGAGAATGAAGGAGAGAGGAAGACTCTCTTGTACCATTACATGAGCACCCAAAATACAAGGTGATCCTGAGCCCTACACAGGCACTTCAGCATCTCTAGATCTCTTGGGAGAAGACATTCAGACACCCCTAAGCCTACCCCTCTCCTGAAGGGTGAACACAGGACCTAGGAGAGGGGGAGTCTTCAAGAGGAGCCTGGGATAGAGACTGATGGGAAAGGGGCTCACCATAGTGTCAAGTCCAAGAGTGAGGAGCATCAGGAAAAAGATGATGGCCCAGAATGGAGAGAGAGGCAGCCTGGTTAAGGCTTCTGGGTAAACCACAAATGCAATGCCTGGCCCTGAAAGGAACAAGACAGATGATTGCAGGCAGGCCCTACTCAAGGCCCCTCTTCCCAGAGCCCAGAGGGCCTTCTCTCTGCAGAGATCTTCATTTATTACTTCTTATATGCTGCTTCCACTGTTGGTTTTTTTTACTCATCTCTATCCATTTCCTCAATTAGACCATAGGCTCCTTGAAGGGAAAGACCAAGGGAATCAGGTCAACAGCTAGGAGAACTCAGGAGAGGCCTAAAAATGGTGTCTAAGCAGAGACTCAGAGGCAACTCTACTGGACTCCACGGCTAGGCTGTGTACCATGTACATAGGATCTTTGTATTGGATGAATTAAAGGAAAATGTAATTAATTACCCTTTACAGCAGTAGTTCTCAACCAGCGGTGATTTTGCAATATTTGGGATATTTGGCAATGTCTGCAGACATTTTTTATTCTCATAGGTGAGCTGGGGGTAGGGGTAGGATAACTACTGGCATCTAGTGGGTGGAGATAAGGGATGCTGCTAAGCATCTTACAATGCACAAGAGAGCTTCTTGCCAACAAAGTATTATCCTGTCTCAAATGTCAATAGTGCTGAGGTTTGAGAATCCCTGCTCTAAAAGTTGGAACATGACCAGAATGACATTATTTCTTCCTTTAATTATTTTATTAAATTCTGGGGTGCATGTGCAGGATGTACAGGTTACATAGGTAAACGTGCGCCGTGGTGGTTTGCTGCAAAGATCGCCCCATCACCTAAGTATTAAGTCTGGCATGCATTAGTATTTGTTTTTTAAACTACCCCTCCTCCTACTGAGTCCTCCAGGAGAAAACATTCACATAAAATATGAATCTAACACTTTCAGGATCTTGCATTATTGGTATATATGGGGCTACATCAGTCCCAGTAGTTAGTTGGGTTGGCAGGGGCGGTGCATGAAACATCATGTAAGGGTTAAGAGGGTTCGGTCTCTAAGGGTCAGATCTGGTCCAAATTCAGATTCCATGACTTACCATCTGTGCAACCCTAGACAAGTTATTTAATTTCTGTAAGCCTCAATTTTGTAAATCTGTAAAATGGGGACAAAAATAGGACCTCACAAGGTGGTTACAATGAACAAATGAGAAAATGCAGGTAAAACACTGAGCCCACTACCCCCTACATCATCAACACTCACAGAATATTATCTTCTATTATGAGTGAACTATGAACTTGGAAGTTAGCGGTTCTGATTCAGGTTTTCTCTAGAACACTTCATGTGGTCTTGGTGGGGATGTCTGAGCAGCAGTTTTCTCTGCTATCATAAAGCCCTGCCAGCCATTCTCCCTTGCCTCACGGCCTCACTGGAAAGATTACTGTAATCAAAGGTGGCTAAAGACAGCAGTTGTGAATTTCCCTCTAAGTAGAAAACTAAATGACAATGGGCAGAGACAAGTGAATGTGGGTGCCGGGATAATCCACAGCCAGCACACATCCACAACCAGAAATCGCAGCACCTAGAATGTTTATAACCCAAGCATAACAGCACTTTTTTAAACTGGAATTTATCAGGTTGTTAGTTCCTAATGTTGCCTAGGGCCTTGGTATATTTAAAATACAAAGCCTCAAATGCCTGAGATACCCCCGCTTTATGCATTTATTGAACAGACTGTAGAGCCAGCCTCTGAAGGCTCCCTATGTGAACCATAAAAGAAAAGTCTGTATTAAACTAAAGTTCAAAATAGGTCTCAAATGCAGAACAACAAGGAAGTCAGTTTAATGTTCTGGTGACAGTCAGGCCCATAAAGCCGACAAGGTCTTGAATGGCCACTACCAGAGGTCCTCAGCTGCTTACTTTAACAGGATTCCACCCTTTGGGCTTTATATCTTTTTTAGAGGAGGGAAGTGATTTCAAAATATTCAGCCTGCTTCCATTTCAGCTGCCTTCCTAAAGCACCCAGGTGAAGGCATTATTTGCAAGCTAAATTACAGCAGACTCCACTTACCCAAGGCAGATGGGGAGTCATCTAGAGAATAACATCATCAGATGTTTAAAGAGTATATGGCCAGACTGATGGAGGCCAAGTTCTGCCTCTCTCCTCCCCCACCGGGAGGCAGTAGAGCCCAGTGGCTGGAGTACAGGCTTTCTTCCTCATAGATTAACACACTGGCGGCCAGGTGCGGTGGCTCACGCCTGTAATCCCCACACTTTGGGAGGCCAAGTTGGGCGGATCACAAGGTCAGGAGTTCAAGACCAGCCTGGCCAATATGATGAAACCCAGTCTCTACTAAAAATACAAAAATTAGCCAGGCGTGGTGGTGGGCGCCAGTAGTCCCAGCTACTCAGGAGGCTGAGGCAGGAGAATGGCGTGAACCCAGGAGGCAGAAGTTGCAGTGAGCCAAGATGGCACCACTGCACTCCAGCCTGGGTGACAAAGCAAGGCTCCATCTCAAAAAAAAAACAAAAAAACTGGCTGCACCTCTTACCAACCGAGGACTTAGGGGAGTCACTCGTTCTCTCTACACAAACTTTAGTTTCTTTATCCACACAATGGAAATAGTAATAGTACCTACCTTTACAGAGCTTCTGTGAGAATTAAATGCATCAACACAAGTAAAAAGCTTAGAACAATGCCTGGACATACTAGGAACTCAGAAAACATAGACCATTGTTAGTCTTCTTGTGAGAGGGGATCAAAGGGGCTCTGCATTTCAGTAACTTGAGCAGAGTCCCCAGAGATCCTACCATGAGAGCCTCCTTTATCCTAGAGTGCCACTAAAGACAAAGCAAGGAGCTCTGGTCAGTGCAACGCATCAAGGCCCATAGCACAGCTTGGGTAGCCACTCTGCTGTGATAACTATTACAAATTGAATGAGCTCTCTGAGGATATGCCACCTGGACTTCTGTGCCTTTGGGCAGAAGGATTGGGATACAGGTGATAGACAGATGGCTGCATGGAAGTGGGACGTCAGTGCTGTTTGAGAATGCTCATTTTGATTAGTAAGGTATCTGAACTATTAAGGGGCAAGGGAACCAAGGTAGTATTTCTAGTGCTCTGGTTAGCTGAGAGTTACCTACACCTGGGAATGCTAAACAAATATGCACATTTCTGCTTATCTACTCTGGTCTAACTCAGTCTTTCTGCTATTGGATAAGCATCTTTGTTTGGCTTCAGGATAGATTCTGAACATGAGTCACCGCTCCATAGATGGCAATGCATATGGTGGCGAGATGGCTCTGAAGGGCTAACTTTCCTGGAAGCTGCTTTTCTAGAGCAGTTCCCCAAGAACATGCCCCCTTCCCTATGCCTATCATAAAAGCAAAAGACAGCTTGGTCTGTTCACCAATCCCATCCTCAGCCCCTCAAAATTTTATAAGACCAAGATTTAAGATGATCATCTTGGTAGAAATGCCTCTTTTAGAAGGGAGTGGTAAACTAAATCGAATAGTGTTAGGTCATTAAGGAGAACCTCTATTTGACTAAAGATCAAAACTTAGTTACCAAAGTTGGGTCAGCAAAAATGTCATGAATGTCTATATGCCAGTGTTACCCAGCAAGGAGGAAGTAGGGCTCGGGTTTAATGCAGGCCTGACCCCAAATCTCTGTGCTGTATTCTGCAGAGCCTCCATTATATCAAGGCAAGTAAGACAAGCCTGTAAAGCACATATAAAAATACATCCAGGTTCAGATGAGCAGGAAAGCTTCCCCAGTGGGTCTGGGAGATCTCACGGGCCCTCTCCTGTGGGAGATGAGGCCCACCGTCCCTGTGCCAGAGACAAGTGTTAACACAACAGGTTAGAACCCGTTAGAAGTGCCCTCATCCTTGTTCAAATCAAAGGAAGTGAAAAAACATTGGAAAGGAGAAATTTCAGAGGAAAACATGGGCAATTTGTTGGCTGCATTTTACATACCAGATAAACAACATTCTGTTTGAGTTTTTGCAATATCTTCCCAGAAATCCATTTCCTGGAGCAGAAAAGAGTTCAGAATCGTTTACTAACCTGGCCCACATCTCAGGATTCACAGTCTCTAGCAGGTTGGCCACTGGTTCCAAAAGAACTCAGTAATGTCACAAAAAGTAAAATGCCTAAGATCTTCTAGAAAATGGGACACAACCATCTGCTCCAACCACTCTGCTAGGAGGAAATGAGGTTACAGGACAGCTGGAAGTGGCTCCAGTACCTCTAAAGACAAAACCCATTTACCCTCTCACTTTCCCTCCCTGCCTCCTAGGGTATCTGAGAATTCTCAACCAGGGAGAGCCATTGCTCATCTCCTGGGGCCCTTTAAATTAGTGCATGGCTGCGGAACCAAACACCCCTCGGGGTTTCACACTCTCTCCAGGGAGAGATAATTGCACCCCTGGAAAGTGCTGGCTCTTTAACTCTTTGAGGCCCCTGGTGCACCATCAGTGTGAATTGGCACAGTAATGAATTATCCTTGGGAAGCCATAAGAAATCTTAGTATCCAAAAAGGTGACATTTCCAGGGCTTAGTTCTCTCACCACATCTGAGCCATTATCTGAGAATTGCAGTCAGCTCCTTGAAGGAAGATAACTGCCCAGACAAGCCTCTCGCAAGTACAGCCCTTGGTTGTCCAGGGCCACAGTCATGCCCCACAGCATGAGGCACAGGACCAACATATTAGGCATCCCATAAATGTCTGAATTGAGAATGAGATCATAATAGTAAACAACAGACACAATGAAATCCTTTGATCACTGAAATCTGCTAAATATACAAATCCTTTGTGGAACCAGGCTGGGTGAAAATGAAGAGTTAAACTAAAATCTTGAATGCTCTCTCTGCAAAATGCTGTCCTAGTAACATAGATTAAATGAAATAAAAAGGAAAGCTCTTTGTCAACTTGAAAGCACAATACAAATGTTAGCCATTAATAAAAACATCATTTGGGTACAGAGTAAACATTTATTCCACATGCCTCTCCACCCACCCAGCACGATCCAACGTTTCTACCCACTGGGGAAAAAAACTGCAGGTCTGCATTGCTAACTAAGCAGAAGGCCCTGAAAACACATTTGACCTAACAATCAGAAAAGTGCTTTGCAAGGAAAATGCTCCTCTGAAGTCAGTTCTCTCACTAAGCCTTGGTTTCGACACGGCCCTCTGCAATGAATGTCATCCTACAGCAGCCTGTGCCCACATCAGCTCCTGAGGCAATGGTTTGCCTAATAAATTCTCTACTCATACCTAACAGTTATAACCCTTACTTCTATAGGCTGGAGCTAAATAAGAGGGGCAAGGTAAGAGGAAGGAGAGGAGAGGAGAGGAGAAGGAAAGAGGGCTTTTAAAGCAATCCCTCTAGTTAGAGACCAGCCAGTTCTGACTCTGCAGTGAGCTTCCTACTTGAGCCTGCCTTGGTCCCTCTGTAAAGAAGGACCTGGGCTCCTCCACCCTCTATCCTGTTCCAGAAGGCCAACTTTCCAGCATAGTATAAATTAGGAGCTTGTGACATGAGCCTGGGACCTGCCCTGCAACAGCAGGATAACAACTGTCCTGTACCTTGGTCTGCCACATTCTCAATGTTGACTTTGCGTTCATTGGCCATGAAGCCGATAACAGAGAAGATGACGAAGCCGGCAAAGATGCTTGTGGCACTGTTGGTGCAGGTTACAATTAGAGTGTCCCTGGAAGGAAGAGACCAGAGTTTTCCATTAGGTGTGCTTGCTGAGTGGAAAGGGACAAGGGGAAGAACACACAAATGTGTGCCCATATGTTTGTCTGGACATGTGTAGGCATATACATGTATGTTCATGTCCTAACCACAGGATCCCTTGGGCTCATTTAAAAAGCACCAAAAGGCTCAAAAGATATCCCCAATAGCCCTGATTCAGGGCCTGTGGGCCAAAGCTCTGACTCCACAATCTATATAAATGGGTCTCAACTCATCTGGTATCATCTGAACACCCCGCATCTCAAATTCACTGGCTGAAATTTAATCCACAATTTGATAGTATTAAGAGGTGGGGGCTTCAGAAAAGTGATTAAGTCATGAAGACAGAGCCAACTCATGGGATTAGTGCCCTTATAAAACAGACTGAAGAGAGTGTGTCTGCTGCTTCCACCATATGAGGACACAGCAACAAGGTGCCATCTTTGAAACAGACAGCAGCCCTCCAGACACTGAATATTCTGGCACCTTGAACTTGGATTTCCCAGCCTCCAGAACTGTGAGCAATAAATTTCTGTTGTTTATAGCCAAAAGTCAGTTAAAGATACAAAAGTATAGCTAGATAGGAGAAATAAATTCTAGTGCTCTATAGCACTATAGGATGATTATATTAACAACCATCCCAGCTGGGCACGGTGGCTCACGCCTGTAATCCCAGCACTTTGGGAGGCCAAGGCAGGTGGATCACCTGAGGTCAGGAGTTCGAGACCAGCCTCACCAACGTGGTGAAACCCCATCTCTACTAAATACACACACACACACACACACACACACAAAATTAGCAGGGCATGGTGGCACATGCCTGCAATCCCAGCTACTTGGGAGGCTGAGGCAGGAGAATCACTTGAACCTGGGAGGTGGAGGTTGCAGTGAGCTAAGATTGGCCATTGCACTCCAGCCTGGGCAACAAGAGTGAAGCTCCACCTCAAAAAAAAAAAAGGCCGGGCGCGGTGGCTCACGCCTGTAATCCCAGAACTTTGGGAGGCCGAGGCAGGTGGATCACGAGGTCAGCAGATCAAGACCATCCTGGTTAACATGGTGAAACCCCGTCTCTACTAAAAATACAAAAAATTAGCTGGGCGCAGTGGCGGGCACCTGTAGTCCCAGCTACTCGGGAGGCTGAGACAGGAGAATGGCGTGAACCCCAGAGGCGGAGTTGTAGTGAGCCGAGATCGCGCCACTGCACTCCAGCCTGGGTGACAGAGTAAGACTCCATCTCAAAAAAAAAAAAAAAAAAATCATCCTATAGCACTATGAGATGACTATATTAACAACAATTTATTATATGTTTTCAAACAGCTAGAAAAATGAATTTTCAGTGTTCCCAACACAAAGAAATGATAAATGTTTGAGGTGATAGATAATGCTAATTATCCTGATTTGATCATTACACATTGTATACATGTACTGAAATATCACACTGTACTCCATAAATATGCATAATTACTATGTGTCATTTAAAAATAATAAAAGCAAAAAATGTATAAAGAAAAAAAGCATATTACTTAGTCTATAGCATTTCGTTAGCTCAATCTGAACAAACTAAGACATTATTCCAGGGGCAGAGGTAAATCTGTCCATCAGAACAGAAATTGAGGAGACAGGGCCTTGGTCGGCTCCAGGGCAGGAACTATGTGTGAGGGAAGAGAAGGCAGTGGGAAAGTCAAATGACCCTAAAATGTGAGGGTAGCCTGGAGTCGGGACACACAGGGTTGAGAAGGACAAAGGGGCAGGGGAGGAAAGAGAGCCCAGTGTCTCCACCTTCATCGCAGAGCCTGCTGCTGCTAAGATAGCCAGGGTTTCCCAGCCTACCTTCAGTCATCGTAGATTCAAATGTGAGGTCACAGCTAGACGGGCTACACTGTAACCCAGGGCTACACTGAGGTCCTGGTTCTCCTGCCTTTTAGTGGCATGACCTTGAGCAATCCACTTCCTTTCCACTCTGATTTGAAATGGCAGCAATGAGTCTATCTGTCACAGGCTGTTGCCTGGACAGAATGAGATGATACCTGTACTATGCACAGCCTAGCACAGAGCAAGTGTGCAGCAAATGATCCACCTTGTCTGGCCCCTCAGTTTACTGATGAGGAAACTGAGGCCCAGGGGAAGGTAATGGACTAATTAATAGTGTGGGCCAGGATATGAATCTAGATTTTCAAGCTCTCAGCCTGGGTTATTTCTGCCACACCACACAGCCTTATTTCTAATAAAGAAGATAGCAATGCTTCACCCTTTAATGGTGTTCAGAATAATTTGGGTCAATGGTTAATGAGCAGTTGTGACTAAAGAAGTTTAAATACCATAGTCTGTTACTCAAGGTCATTTTGAACTGAATTGTGTCTTCCTACCACTCCCCTACCTCTACCAAATTCATATTTTGTCATCCTAATCCCTAGTATCTCAGAATGTGACTGTATTTGGAGATAGGGTCTTTAAAGAGGTAATTAAGTTAAATGAAGTCATTAGAGTGGTCCCTGATCCAATGTGACTGATATGACTGGGGTCTTTATAAGAAGAGGAGATTAGGTCACAGCCCCACACAGAGGGAAGACCATCTGAAGGCACAGTCCATTGTATCCACAGACTAGGTAGCTCACAAATGACTATCACAGAGCACAGCTGACTGCACAGTGACCTGCAGAGAAACTTGCTTCCATCCTATACATAGCCACTGAGCCTCCACCATGTGTCAGAGCCAGGTGTGTAAGTGAGGGTCCAGGCCTTCAGAAGGTAGTACCTAGGCCTTAGCAGGTGGTTTCTCCTAGGCCAGAGGCAAATCTTTAGCTCTCCCTAAGATGAAATGTGAGGATGTGGCCTCAGGTGTCTGATAACCCAGTCCATTCTTCTGTCCCACTCACCAGCTATGCCCAGATCTTGTAGTACCTCTACATACCTGTAGCAGTTGTTGTGGAATTTGTTGTAAGAAGAGAGAGTGATCAGGCCTCCCCATGCAGCAGATAAAGAGAAGAAAATCTGCGTGGCAGCATCTTTCCACACCTGAGAGGCAAAAGGGAAAGAGATTCGAGATCCATGAAGGAGACTGGCCCCAGGGGAGAGGAGTCACACACCCAGTGCCATATCATGTTTCCAGGGGAAACCTCAGGGACAAGATGACTCCTGACATCAACATCAATGAGAACATAAATCACTCGTGCTGGAAACCGAAGGCATAGTAAATTACCTGGGAGATTTTAACTTCCTCTATCAAAGGTGAGGAATTCAATAAACTACACTACATACCATGCTCATATGTTCTCTTCTGTAAAGCTAAACGGAAAGGGGGTCCTTCCTTTAGGTCAATACACTCTCAGAAAATAATAATTTACAACAGAAAAATATAATAACGGATGCAAAATCAAAACCCTTTTTAACTGACATTTCTGCAGGTTACAACTGCTATTAAATTTCTGAAACTCTAGCCCCAATCTCAGTAAAGCAACCTCTATGCCGCTGCAGAGTTTATAGTGTCACGTCCTACCTGCTATTAAGTGGAGACTTTCTGTTATGTGCAATCAAACTCAATCCTAGCTATGCATTCTTAACACACCCTGGAAAAGCAGAGTTTCCTTTAAGGTGAGAAAATTCAGTTCCCTTTCAACAATCAACCCCCTCATTTGTAGTTTTTGAATTGGAAATTTTAGAGTTAGATGTGCCTGTACAGAATATGCAAAGAGAAAGTTCAGCTTGTGCTGGCCCTGTGTGGGTGTACAAAAGTATTCAGACGTGTCTGAGCCCTTAAAGGGTTCAGGTAAAAATATTTAAAAAATAGAATCGCTTGTGGTTTACACTAAGTGCTGTTATTTTCCCACTAGCAAAACTACACTTCCGACACTCTATAATTAGTAACAGGTAAGAGGTGTGAGTTGACCTAAAGCTATTAAGGGGATTTCATTCTTCATTTTCGGCCTCTACTATAACTCCAGATGTAGGACAACTATTCCGGGAATCTAAAAACCCTCAGTTGTCCACTTCTCATTAAATATTTCCTGAGTGCATAATGTACTAAGATCATCAGGCTCTTATAAAAGCACACACTGGGATTCCCTGGAGGAGGAAGTCTAACCCTTTTTGCCCAAACCTCCCAGAGAGCCATTCCCCCCAGGGCTGGTTATAAATAAAATTAGAAGCCCACCGTGGCATCTGTGAGTTTCTCCCACTTGGGTGTGATGAAGTACCAGATCCCAGCTCCAGCTCCAGGCAGGGTGACTCCTCGGATGAGGAGGATCACGAGTACGACATACGGGAACGTGGCCGTGAAGTATACAACCTAGAAAAGCCACGGGCAGAGGGGCTAGAAGGAGCAGCCCTGCAGAGTGCACCTGTGCAGAAGGAGCGTTGCTCGGGGAAGGAGTGGGGCTGCGCGTGACAGACAGCACATCAGGGTAGTTCTCCCCAAACGCAGCCAGGGCTGGGGAAGCAGGGAAGGCACTGGGACCAAAGGTGAGTCAGAGAGAGCTAGAAATAAAGCCTCTTAGGAGAGACCCAAGGTTGTGGGGTGAGTCGGCCTACAGCCAGAAGGCTAGGGGAGATGTCACTCAGCCCAGCTGATGAGTACACAACTCTTTAGGGAACCACAGAGGGAAGGAGGGAGGGGGGCTCTGTGCCTCCCTCCTCCCCAACTCCCACCCCACCCCTGGTAGAGCACCAAAATTCCACCATTAAAGATAGATCCTATTAGCTTAAGCTTTCCATCCCTGTTTATACACATACCTAAGTGAGGCAGTCCCATAAGGTCAAAAGAACATGATCTTAGAATTAGACACATTTAGGTTCAAATGAAATTGTATCTCTGGCACTGAGTAGCTGTGTGACCTTAGACAATTTATTAAGCTCTCTGAATCTTAGTTTCAGTATCTGTAAATCAAGGATAATAGCACCTTTCTTCCAGATGATCGTGAGGATTCAATGAGCTAATGCATGGATAGGACCTAGCATGGTGCCTGATTTATAACAGCGGGTCGTTAAATGCCATTAAGTTCAACAAATATTTATTGAGGGCCTCCTATGAGCTGGGTACTATGCCAGGCATCAGCTGCACAAAGGTGAAGGGACTCCTAACCTAGAAGATACAAAGACAATGTCTGAATAATGAGCTAGGGAATTACACACAGGGAACTATGGAAGTTCAGAGAAGAGCATTGTGTCCAACCCGGGAGTCTACTAAGAGGTTCATGGAGATGACACTGAGCTGGACAAGTGCAGCTTAGAGGAGGAGAGGCAAGGTGGGACGGTGAAGGAAGCACATGGGCAAGGCAGGTGTGTGAGGCAAAGCCCTACTCACCCATTATCAGCACAGCATAAACTTGAGGCTAAGAGTGGGGGGTGGGGGGCTAGAGACACTGGAGGAGACCACGTCATGGGAAGCCTTGAATGCCAACCAAAAGGTACTCCTGGATGCTGGAAGAGAGGGAGGAACCAGCATCAAGAAACATTTGGGAGGCCAGGCATGGCGGCTCATGCCTATAATCCCAACACTTTGGGAGGCTGAGGCAGGCAAATCACCTGAGGTCAGGAGTTCGAGATCAGCCTGGCCAACATGGCAAAATCCCATCTCTACTAAAAATACAAAAATTAGCCGGGCATGGTGGTGGGTGCCTGTTAATCCCAGCTACTCAAGAGGCTGAGGTAGGAGAATCACTTGAACCCAGGAGGTGGAGGTTGCAGTGAGCAGAGATCACGCCATTGCACTCCAGACTGGGTGACAAGAGCGAAACTCCACCTCAAAAAAAAGAAAGAAAGAAACATTTGGGAGGTAACGTTAGCAGAATTTGGGGGTTAGTTGAATGTGATAGGTGGGAGGACCTTTCCTTCCATACCTGTCCATCAAACCTCAAGGCGAAGGTAGGGCTTGGGACCAGGATTTGGTAGAAGTGGGAGGAGCAGTGTGAGAGCTCACGCTCTGCAGTCACACGAGCCTGGGTCCAAATCCTGACTCTAGCACTTACGAACTGGGTCACCTTGGGGAGCAACTTAACCTCTCTGAGTCTCTGACCCTCAGTGTCCACACCTGCAAAGTGGCAACAACAGTAGATTCTTCATGGGGCTGTTGGAAGAGTACAGTGTTATTTACAATCCACACAAAGTGGAACAGGCCCAGAGCACTGGAAGCAGAAGTACCATTTCACAGTCTGGACTAGGACTCATCAGTCCTTAACTTAATAGCACTGACAACACTCGGCTCACAGGTAGGCTACCTTCCAAAAAGAGCATTAAAAGACACTTGAAAGGCTGAGGTTAACCTCCCATCCAGGCCCACGCTGAGCTCTCTGATCCATGGGGTGATGGCTGTTGGTTCAGGGCCACCTCCATTTCCACCTGCAGTCCTCCCTCTGAGGGCAACTGGAATACCTGCCCTCATGAGAGGGACACAGAGCACCTGCCAAATGCTGCCTGCACAGACTTGAGTACCTGGTAGGGGCTCCAGCCTGGTAGTGAGTGGGATTTCAGGAGATGAGGACGGTTTCAAGGACTCACAAGGGGAGATGAGTTGGGAAAGTTTAGAGCTGAGATGAAGAAATAACCCTTGGGGGCCAGGCATTGTGGCTCACACCTGTAATCTAGCACTTTGGGAGGCCGAGGCAGGCAGATCACTTGAGGTCAGGAGATCAAGACCAGCCTGGGCAACATCATGAAACCCCATGTCTACAAAAATACAAAAATTAGCCGGGCATGGTGGTGCATGCCTGTAGTCCCAGCTATTCAGGAGGCTGAAGCAGGTGAATTGCTTGAACTCAGGAGGCAGAGGCTACAGTGAGCTGATATCACGCCACTGCACTCCAGCCTCAGTGACAGAGTGAGACTCTGTCTCAAAAAATATATATATATATATATATATATATATATATATATGTATATATTATATATATATATTTATTATTAAAATAATAAAATTATATATATATATATATACATATATATAACTCTTGGGGTCATTCCACTTGTTCAGATGAATATACATACTTATATATATATTTAGAGCAACTAGTATATGGCAGCCAGTTAAGCGTTCAGGACCTATCAGTAAACAAAGCAAAGATTTCTGCCCTGAATAGCTTCCATTCCAGCTGGGGAGACAGTCAACCAACAATAATCATGGTAAGTATTATTTGTGGTATATTAGAAGGTGATATGTGGATTGAAAAAATGAAAAATTAGATCTGGGTAAGTGGGGTAGGCTGTGGGGAGGATGGTTGGGAAGGTTTCAGGGAGAAGTTGGTCAAGGAAGAAAGTCAGCGTGAGCCAACTGGATGTCTGGGAGAACATTTTAGATGGAGGGAAGAGTTGGAATCATGGCCCTAAGAAGGGAGTGTGCCTGGCTCCTAGGAATAGCAAAGAGGCCAGTGTGGCAAGAGAAGGGGCACAGGTGGGAGTAGGGAGGGGCAGACTAGGTGGGGCCAGGCAGAGCTCTTACTCTGTGGGCAACAGGGCTATGGCAGGGACTCAGGCAGAGGGGTAACAGGATCTAACCTTTGCACAGAATCACCCAGTTGCTATGTAGCAAGAATACTGCAGGGTTAACAGTAGGGAGGCCGCAGCAGCCAGCAGGCAAGGGAAAAAGAATGGGGATGGCTCAACCAGGGTGTTGTCAATGAGGCTGGTGAGAAACAGATGCCAGATACATTTTCAAGAGGAGCCACCAGGCTTCATGGGGAGTGTGAGAGAAAGAGAAGAGTCAAGGTGACTCCCAAGTGTCTTGGCCTCAGCAACTGAAACGGTGGAGTTGCCATGAACTGAAATGGGGAAGTTACTTCTGTCTCTCAACCCAATTACTCAAGGCCAAACTCTTTCTTCCTGGCTGCAGGTTCAGAGCTGCCAGAGATGGGCTGCACTCCTTTTCTCTCCACTGCGACACCGCTGACCGGGACACCTTTTCCCTGCCCCACAGAACAGCAGTCTCTCCTCCCTCCTTGTCTCAAAGAACTTGCAGTGCTAGGGATGGAAGGGAGGAGCAGCAGCCAGCTCCTCTCTTTCTACCAAACCTGCTTCTCTCCTTCCCTCCCCTTGAAGTCTAAGGAGAAGTGAAGCCCTTCCACACGTGGATGTTAGGAAATCCAAGGGCATCTGACGTCTCAGGGCTGGCCTCACAGCTGTCAGGTGGGGCTGGGAAGAGGAGATGCTACAAAGGCAGGCCCTGAGCAGCCTGACTTTCCTGTCCCCAAAACAGCATGGGGATGGGATGGGAGACAACTAAGGAGTATCCTTTCCATCCCCTGACCACCTGGGGCTGGTGGGAAATGAGGATGGAAGGAAGAGGTGAGGGAGAGGACATGACCTAGACAGCGGTGGCTTATAGAAGGAAATCTCCAAGGCTGGCATGAGTTTAAGAGACAGCTGTTCCCATTTCACTGTTGGAGGCTGTTTAGACACCATCATTCCTGAGTTCCCTCTGTGGACAGGTATATTTGTCTCATTTTGCGAAGAAGTTAACCGAAGTTCAGGTTAAGCATCTCACAAGGGATTAAATATCTCATTCAAGGTCTTGAGACAAGACTTAAGCCCAAAGCTTCCCCACTCCAAAGCCACTCTTTCCATGAACGCCATTCTATGGGCCACATGATGAGAAATGTGTATGGCAAAGCCAGGACTAGGGGGAGGCAAGTGAGACAGGAGGCATCTAGGGTGCAAAATTTGCAGAGGCATTCACTGTCAGGTGCCGGCCCTGCACTTCAGGAGCCGGAGAGTGAGTGCCTCTGTTTTGCACTCTAGGCACTTGCTCACCTCACCCACGTGATGCATTCATTTTTTAGATGGTGATCATGGTGAACTGAGAGGGCCAACAGTTTGGTTTATAAATCCTGGGAATGCCTCAAATATGAGTCAGGTGTGCTTTGGAGGCTTTCTGCACAGCTAGTTCCCCTGTGTCAGGGGAGATTTAGAATGCACCTGTTTCCACATTGTATTGTCAGAGGAATTAAACCTGAACAGTAATGAATTACACTTGGCAGGAGTGACACTGACTCGCCCATCTAAGCCTGTTGGCCTGACACCTCCAGGCGTCCTTCTCACCATGGGACCCCTGAACAGGTGGTAAAGGCCCACCAGCCTGTACGAGCTAATTAGGTTAGCTTTGCTTCGTTGCCACAACTCTCAGGCAGAGGCGCCCCTGAGGGCAGGTGGGCTGAATTTGACCTTCAGGCTGCCTGCTGGTCGCCCGTGCCTCTGGAATTCTAGCTGCTGGAAAACAGTCTCCAACAGTGAAATAGGAAGACCTGTCTCAGAGGAAGCAACCTGCCAGTCCTGTCTCCTAAGGCCCTAAACAAGAGGAACTGAGTTTATCTGGCTGCAGGAGGATGACATCTCTTTTGCATAAAAATGAAAGTGTTCCTGGGATTTCAATCACAAAGAAGTTCATCATAAAGCACCTTCAGCTGTGCATCCACCTTGGCTCCCACATAATGCTCCATGATTAATGTCTGCACAGCCCAGGGCAGGATAGTAAATTGTGATTCATTATTTCTGGTGGTGGTCTTCATTTAAAATAAAAATTGATCATTGATCTCTGGTTGGAAACTTTTCTCATTGAAGCAGAGAGATAAGTCGGCAGATCTAAAAGAAAAACATATCTGCTCAAAACTTCCTATTCCAGAAAGCCTATAAAATCTATCACCAAGAATTAGATTCTAAATCAGTGGAAAGAACTGGCTGCAATGCCATTCCAAAAGAGCACAGACTAATAAGATAAAAAGAATCCTAGAGAATATTCTAACTCTTGATTTTGCAAGTGAAGACAATGAGGCTGTAATATATCCTGTGACTTGCCCAAAGTCACACAGCAAGACAGCAGAGACTGGATAGAAATGCAGATTCTGATTCACTGTGGGGGGATTTTTTTTCCCCACTATATGAAAATGATGACTCCACAATTCCTCATTTACTGTCTATTCTTAATAACTCCTTCTTGGGAGAGAATGTCTTGTATTAGATAAAGTCTAGGCCAGCTGGGCGCGATAACTCACACCTGTAATCCCAGCACCTTGGGAGACTAAGGCAGGGGGATCACCTGAGATCAGGAGGTCAAGAGTAGCCTGGCCAACATGGTGAAATCCCGTCTCTACTAAAAATACAAAAAAATTAGCCAGGCGTGGTGGTGGGCACCTGTAATCCCAGCTACTTGGGACTCTGAGGCAGGACAATCACTTGAACCCAGGAGGCAGAGGTTGCAGTGAGCCAAGATGGCACCACTGCACTCCAGCCTAGGTGACAAAGCGAGACTCCATCTCAATAAAAAAATGAAAAATTAAAAAAATTTAAAAATTAAGAAGGTCTAGGCTTCAAAGCCAGATAAGACCTGGGTTCAAATCCCACTACTGCCACTTAAAAGCTCTGTGACTGCAGGCAATTTACTCTACCTTGACAAGCCTCAGTCTCTCTACAAACTGGGAATCAATGTGCCTCTAATGCCTGTGAAGCAGCCAGCACAGTGCCTGGCACACAGTGTTCAACAAAGCTCTCTTTCTCTTCCCATCTCCCCAACAAAGCCACTGCTTTGGAGATGTCAAAGTGGCACAATACCCAGTCAATACAGCAGCCATTCAGAATAATAAACACGAAAGGAGATAATGTTAATTAATAACAGACCATACACCAGGTAGTAGCATGCATATCTCACTTAATCCTTACAGCAATCCTAAGTATTATGCACTATTATCCCCAATTTACAAATTAGGAAGTGGGTTTCAAAGGTTAAATAGCTTGTCCAGAGTCACACAACTAGAAAGTGATAGAGCCAGGATTTGAACTAACATTGGCCTGACTCTGGAGCCACAGGCCATCCTTCCTCACATCATTAAAAGGTGCTGTTCTCACCCTCCTCACCTATCACCTCTCGTCCTGCAGTCTCACCTTCCAGCGTGTACTACTAGACACCTATCTGACCACTCACATCATGGTTGAGGTCAGCTTGTCTCCATTTCTAGCCATAAGTGACAGTCCTGCCCATGGGATTTTGATTGAGTATATACTTGGCTAGTCTTGCTGAGCAATTGCTTGGCTGGGCCCTTTGGAGATGATGAAACTCCCACCCAAGCTCAGCTCCAAGCCACAGAAGGTGAGGGGTCCAGGAAACCTCAGGCCATGCTGGGTATTGTCATAAGGGTCAAGTTAACATTTCCCATCTCCCTGTAACCTTAGAAAAACAATCAATCCAGTCTCATGGTACTCACTCAGAGCCAGCAGTTTCCTCAGGGGTCACTGAATCCCAGTTCTTATTTTACAGAAGGGGAAACTGAGGTCACAGAGTAAAAGTGCCCCCAAACCTTCAGCTCACCCAGCAAGTGTTCCAACAGAATAATCTCAGAATTAGAGGACCTTAGACATCACCCAGTCCAATTGTCCTCACCTTAGAAATGAGGAAACTGAGGACTTCTAAAATAGCTAGGAAAATGTGCTTTTCATTTATTGGCCAAAAAAAAAAAAAAAACTTAAACCTAAGAGCAAAATCAGAAGCTCTGCCATGTTTCACCGCCCAAGTAGAGATATCCCTACACAGCAAACACCATGAGAATTCCCCAAGGACAAGGGCCCAGGTCTCTCACTCCTGGGCTGGTTCTCTCTAGCTGGCCTGATTCTCCCCATACCCTGTGATTTAAGGCATACCACCTGCCTCAGGTAACCCTGACAAACCTGCCAGAATCCACCACTCAAGTCCCTGTGGAACTAGATGACATGAAAAGCAAGCACTAATAAGAGCCGTAATCAAAAAATGTCCATGTCCCCCAAGGAGAAGACAGTTTGGTCTATGTGGCTAATAGGTGCCGGGATTGCATGCCTAATGGGGAATGCAAAGCACGCCTGGGGGTGAAAGATGGCACTGACTACCCTCCCGAAGAGACCCAATCCTTCAGAAGTTGGTTGATCGTAACATAATCGCAGAAATCTTTGGCCTGGATAATCAAACCAAATCTCAACTCCACAACCTATGGTTTCAGAATCCCCCATTACATCCTCATTCCTTGAGCCTTAAAGACATTTTTGTTTCATCCTAAAACATGCAAATACCTCCTGGGGTAATTAAATATTATTGCATGTTATCAGAATAACTGGTTAACTCTTCAGTAGGTTTTTCTTTGGTGTGTGTGTGTGCGTGTGTGTGTGTGTATGTGTGTGTGTGTCAGGCGGGACAGGGTCTCACTCTGTCACCCAGACTGAAGGGCAGTGATGCCATCTTGGCTCACCACAATCTCCGCCTCCTGGGTTCAAGTGATTCTCCTGCCTCAGCCTCCCAAGTAGCTGGGACTACAGGTGCCCCCCACCATACCCAGCTAATTTTTGTATTTTTCGCAGAGATGGGGTTTCACCATGTTGGCCAGGGTGGTCTCGAACTCTAGGCTTCAAATGATCTACCCGCCTCAGCCTCCCAAAGTGCTGGGATTACAGGCCTGAGCCACCACACCCAGCCTTCAGTAGGTTTTTCTAAGCCTGCAAGGAGATGAAGAAATGTTACTGTGACCCCTACAGCAATGCCCACTGTGGCCTGAGGTTTGATGGGCTCCTCTCTTTCTGTGGCTTGGAACTGAGCTTGGGTGAGAGTTTCACCATCTCCAAAGGGCCCAGCCAAGCGATCACTAAGTGACCCTTACCAAGTAACTGCTCAGCCAAAATTCCATGGGCAGGACCATCTTCCTTTAGTGCTAGGGGCACATGGGGTAGAAGAGTGTCAAGCTTCGAGTTGAAAGAAAGGCAAGGAAGGCCACGAACATGGTGGCCAGGAGTGAGGAGAGGGAATCTACTACACAGTTTTGATCTTCAGCCAGCTTCTTGGCAGAAGCAATAACTAACTTGGCAGCCAAACCAAGCGGCAAAAAGCCAGCAGCACAAATTCCAGAGTTTAGGGAAAGTGACTGAATGATATCAGGGAGGTTCCTTCTGCTGAATGAGTGGCAGCCCCTGAGAGGAAAGGAAGGAAAGCCTAATCAGAGTACCCCCACCATCGCTTGAGAGCTCTGTATATATGTGTCTCATTTAACCCTTAAAACAGCCCTGCAAGAAAGGTGTTATTATCCCCATTTTGCAGATGAAAGTGAAGTCACTTGCCCACAGCCCTTCAGCTGCTCCAGGGCAGAGTCAGAATTAGCAGCCGCAGCTCCTGACTCTCTTTCCAGTGCTCTGCCTGCTCCCCAAAGCAACCACCCCTGGGTGTCGCACAGCTTTCTCTTACTTAGATAAATCCAAGTGCTTACTTTTCCTGAAGTCTTGATTCCTTTAGCCAACGATGCATACACAATGACCCAAGCCAGGAAGAGGCAGAAAGCCAGTGGCCACCTGATCTCGCCAGGATATTCAATCCCTGCAGAAATCTTCAGCACAAAGTACCTGAGAATTGGAGGGAGGGATGGGGGTAGTGATAGAAAGAAGGAGAGAGGGAGGTGACAGGCAGCAGGCTTGAAGCCTCCAGTAGAGCCAGGAGACTTGCACAAAACCCCAGCATCCTCCACCCGCCCCACCATCGGGAACCTAATCACATCAGGCTGTGGGGAATTTGCTGGTCTGGGCTCTTGCCCACAGCCGTCTGCAGAGACTCCAGCTGGATTTACTGTGCTCTTGATTATGTGCTGGGAGACTGCTCATGGCCCTGGGCAGGCTTCAGGACAAGGCTGTCAGTTCCATTGTCACTAGCACATCCCCAGGAGAAGTGCAACCCTGAACCATCAAGGGTGATTTTTGTGTGTTTTCTGTATTGCTCTACTCTTTTATGAGAATTTATTCTGGTAGTATTTGTGTGATTTTTAATTTTAAAAATTATTACATAGTGGAAACTGCATATGCTAAATGGGCGAAAAATGTGGCCCCGGACTGTAGTTCAAGTTGTGTGGGCATGTCCTGAGGCTGAGGTTGGCTTAATTATAAAAGCGGGGCTGCCTAGACCTTGCTCAGGCAAAACATTCTAAGACAGATGAGCAGCTGCCAACAGAGGCCACTGGTCAGATGTAGCTGCTGCTGGCAACTCGTATAGATAATGAAGACATCGTGGCCTGCCTGGCCAAATGGCTAGCAGGGCAGCCTCACCCCTGAGGACAGGAGGCAGCTTCAGGGACAGTGCCTGATAACAGATTTAGACAATTCTTTCTACTCCGCAACCATCTAGCCATACATGCTCTGTGAAACTGCTGTGTTTGTAGGTTGATGTTTTTCTGTGACCTAAAGGAAAGGCAAGCCAGCATCCAGGCTCTGCAGGACTGTAGGAATGATGGCCCAGAGCGTTCTGACCTGCTGAAGGAAATGTAGGCAGCAGCCCCGCTCCTGGTCCAGCCGGCTGGCTTGAGAGGCTGTTTGGCAACACATAGCCATGCTTTTCATAACAGTGATGGCCAACTCTGTGCAGACAGAGTCTCTTTCGGGCCCAAACCCTGGCACAACCTGGGCTCAGAGTTGACTAGGGAAGACCAAGGCTGGAACTAAACTTGGTTCCAAGGCAAAACCCTGAGGACCATATTTGCCAAGCAAGGAAAAAGACCTTCTCCATGTCCCATCCCCAAAATAGGTAAACCATATAGTCGACGATTCCACGACTTAGCCATCTCAACTGCTCCATGCTTCAATTGTAGGACCTCAAACAAGTCCTAAGAAACTCCTGATGACATTTCTTCTTAGAAATCAAGACTGGCCCCAGAGGATTAGTAAAGGCCACCAAAAGCAGGTTTGCAAATCACTTTCTAGTACAACTGACTGCATGGATTAAGTGTACTGGAAAATGATTTGCAAACCTGCTTTTGGCGGTCTTTCAGATTTCATCGTACTACCAGGTCAGACTCAGTTGCTCAGCACTCAGGGAGAATTAAAGGCCCACCCTAATACCCCCATGGTAGTTATGGTCAAAGGGGACTATTTAATTAATTAGGTAACTCTCCCTTCTGTTCTGCAGGGAACAACTATGTACACTCTGAGTCTACAGGAAAGAAAACCAGGAATAGGAAATAATGACAGTTGGGAGAAGAGTCGGGGTATTAGCAACCATTTGTTATCATCTAAGTGAAAGCCACAAACTGGAGGCTCATTGATTTATGCATTTTGTTTGATCCCCATGTTCTATTTGAATTATTTTGCTGCCATTTAAAATAGGAGAGATCACATAAAAATCCAGATTTTATTTCCATCTTTTATTGTAAAATAGAAGCTCTGGCAGCACTGCCCCACATTTTCACAAGGCAGTGATCAGAGGAGCTGGGAACCAGTGGCCTCCTTACATGTGACAGGCAGCCTCTTTGGTTTGCCACAGTCCTCACCCCTCTCTATCATCTCACTTATTTTCACTTTACTCATTTATATTCCTGCCATGCCCGAGTGCATTTGAATTTACAACCCCTGAATTAAAGTTTAGCTAGAGAACACTCTTTATGTATCCTATGATGAACTCTGTCTACATTTATCTCCCTTAAGATATAATTTCATGGCTGGGTACAGTGGCTCACGCCTGTAATCCCAGCACTTTGGGAGGCCGAGGCAGGCAGATCACAAGGTCAGGAGATCAAGGCCAGCCTGGCTAACACGGTGAAACCCCGATTCTTCTAAAAATACAAAAAATTAGCCGGGCATGGTGGCGCGAGCCTGTAGTCCCAGCTACTTGGGAGGCTGAGGCAGGAGAATAACTTGAACCTGGAGGCAGAGTTTGCAGTGAGCTGAGATTGCGCCACTGCACTGCAGCCTGGGCAACAGAGCAAGACTCCATTTCAAAAAAGAAGAGAGAAAAGAAAATAATAATTTTATGAACTTCACTAAATCTTCCAATGGTAGCTGAGGATCTTCAAGTATCCCTGAACCTCAATCTCCAATGTCTAGCAATACTGATATTAAAAAGTACAAAACTAAGGCAAAGCTGTAAAAAAAGGAAAAAAATGAATTTGTTCTTATTTACACTAAATCTTTGAACATGACTTCTTTTCTTTTTGTCTCTCTTCCCTGAAGCCAAGTGCATATGGAAGAAAAAATAATCTGGTTAACTGACAGTCCACTTAGATCACACTTGATCAAGGTTTTGAAATGGGCTTTTCATCAGCGTCATGAATTATAGCCTCACTGATTCTGCTCCTACTGCCGTCATTCATCCAGCTCTGCTTTCCAGGCTCACAAGACACGACAATCTGCTCTTGGAAGCCAAACCAGGAAAAAAACCTTCCTCTCTGATCTCATCCCTTGGGCTACCCACAACTCTGGTCTGCAAATTGAATATTTATTAATTCACTGTGTTTCTCTTAGAAGGTAAAAAGGGAAAAAGAAAGTCATCTTACTTGAAATACTCTTCACTTCCACTGACAAATGTCTTATTGGCCTGGCTGGTGAAATTAACCATTGTCAAGTTGGGATAGGCGGTCATGCAGAAAGTCGAGTTCTTGATCTGTATTTTCGGATGGTCACTGATAACACAGGAATCTGTTTAGGAGAGGACAGAATAGAAACACAGTGAAATCTGTACAGAAAACAGAGATGTGTCTCTCTGCAGCAGTTTAAAAACAAATGCCAAAAACATTTGCAAATATTGGAGAGTAACTTCAGGAAAGTATTAACTGGGCAAAGCCAGATATATTAATAAAAGAACCAAAGAATTATGTTTTCTCCATCAGAGCCCCCAGTCCCCACAGCCGCACCTTGTACTGATGACAAAGGCATTTACAGAGCACTCTCTATGTGGTGGGCAAGCATTTTGCGTGCGTTATCTCATTTAATCCTCACAACAGCCTATGCAGGAGGTACTATAGTCTTCCATTTTCAAAATAAGGAAACAGGCTTAAAAAGGTAGGTAACTCTACTGAAGCCACACAGCTTATGAGGAAGAGAATCAGGATTTGAACCCAGATCCTTATGGCTCTGCAGAAAATAAATAAATTGCTGAAACAAATTTAATTAGAAAATAAACAGACCTCCTGAAGGATACTGCTACAGAAGGCTTTCTAAGAAGTTCACCTTGGAGCCACAGCCTGGCACCACATTTAATAAGTACTCTAGGATACACGTGCTGTGTACTTTCTACTCTCACGTGGGTAAGCAGAGGCAGCAACCACGCCATCTACCGCAGACCCTGCGACAGGACCTAACAGCGCGGTGCTCAACTGGGGATGAGTTTTCTCCCCAGGAAATATTTGGCAAGTCTGGAGACATTTTTAGTTGTCACACCTCGGGGACCTGGTGCTTACTGGTATCTAATAAGTAGAGGCCAGGGATGCAAATACTAAATATCCTACAATGCACAGGACAGCCCCAACAACAAAGAATCGTTCAGTCCTTAATCCAGGCATGATGGTACACACCTGTAGTCCTAAATACTTGGGAGGCTGAGGCAGGAGGATTGCTTGAGCCCAGAAATGCAAGGCTGCAGTGAGACATGATCATGCCACTACATTCCCAGCCTGGGTGATGAAGCAAGACCATGTCTCTTTAAAAAAAAAAAAAAGAAGAAGAAGAAGAAGAAGAATTATTTAGTCCAAAACATCAGTAGTACCAAGGTTGAGAAGGCCTGATGTAGGCAGGGATGGAGAAAGGAAATTAACCATGCGAGTTTTAGTATGTCAGGCTCTGTGTTGAACACTTTAATGATGATCTCATGAAATCCTCATAAAACCCAGGAGGTATATATTATTATTGTCATTTTAAATAGGAAGAATCTGAAGTCTTTCTGACCATTTTACAATGCCTCTCTAAGAGATTTAAAAATACAGAGAAGCCGACAAATACCTTAAAGAATCCACCAGGACTGATCCCAAAGGACATTATTTTGCAAAGGAGCACATAGTAATAATAACAACAACAACTTACACTTATGTGGCAGTTACCACGTTTACGGCACTGTTTTAAGTACTTTACATGCATTGACTAATTTAAGCCTCACATCACCCCCTATGAGAAGGTACTGTTATTATCTCTATGTTACAGATAAGGAAAACTGGGGCACAGAGGGATGCAGTGGCTAGCCAAGGTCATACATCAAGCCAGGATGTAACAAGCTCTCTCTTTGGAGTCAATGACTTTAGGCACTCCAATGTGAATAGGGAGCAGGGATTATAAATTCAAACACCTACAGAAGCCAGGATGATGACACAAATAAGGAAGGCATAAAATTGGAAAATAATAGAGAGAGGTGGGGACTGTGGCCAACCAGAGAGCACTCCAGCCAATCAGTGCCAAGCTTTTCCAGATGTTGTGGCAAAAGATGCAGAAAATCTATAAACTTACATGAAATATCTCCATTTAAAAATATGGAATGTGTTAAAATTGTCTTTAAATACCATGAGCAACAATAACAAAAAGTGGCTGGGCAGGGTGGCTCACACCTGTAATCCCAACAGTTTGGGAAGCCAAGGCAGGAGGATGGCTTGAGCCCAAGACTTCAAGACCAGCCTAGGCAACATAACGAGACCCCTATCTGTACAAAAGATTTTAAAAATTAGCCAGGTGCAGTACTGCACATCTATAGGCCTAACTACTCAGGAGGCTGAGGGAGGAGGATTGCTTAAGCCCAGGAGTTCAAGGTTGCAGTGAGCTGTGATGGCACCACTGCACTCCAGCCTGGGCAACAGAATGAGACCCTTTCTCTAAAATAAATAAATAATTTTAAGAAGCAGGCTTGATCTGGTGCATGGACTCCCAATTTATGTTCTCTATGGAAGAGCACAGTGGGCAAGAATGTGAGTTCAGACGTTCCACTACTCCCGAGAGCTTGAATGAGTTCATTTGCCCAAGCCTCCATTTTCTGGTCATAGTTGTTCAGGGTTGCAGTAAGGACTAAATGACAAGAGATCACAAATGAAAAACCTTCCCACGATGCCTGGCACACAGCTGGCACTCAGTAAATGTTAGCCATAACTCAATCATCATTGTCATGGCTTTTTCTGGAGAGAGTATCTCTAGTCTTCAACATCATCTCCCACAAGGCCACTTGCCTGCCATAAATTGCCTACTGCTTCCCATACACATCGCAGAGTTTCTTAGAATGTTGGGTAAAAATGGAAACAATAATAAGAATCCCTTCCCTTTCAGTAGTTCTTTAGACCAAGGTTTCTCAATAGCTGTACTAATGGCATTTGGGGTCAGATAAAGTAACCACAGTAGGTCCATTGCCCAACAGGCACAGTGAGTCAATACATCACCAAGACACTGCCTTGCAGCAGAGAAAGAGGTTTAATTAAGAGAAGAGGGCCTTTTGTAAGTCATCCCAGAATTCCAAAGAACCAATACCCCTGCAAGGGACAGCCTGGCCCCAGGAACAGAACACGCTCATGTGCTGATAACACAGAGAATGACAGATGGAGGGGCTGCACAAAGAAAGAGTGGGGATTGACACCTTGGTTTCACCAAAATAAATAAACAAATAAATCACTGGGTAAGAATGAGATAGGATCTGCTCAGCCTGGTCATATACTCACAAGAAGCAAATAGAGTTTCCTTCGCTGCAGCAGAGAAAGAGGTTTAATCATAAGACCCACTGAACAAGGAGATAGGAGGAAACCTCAAATCCATCTCCCCAAAGAGTTTGGAGCTGCGGTTTTGGAGTAGGTTGAAGGGCGCAGGGTGAAGTCCTGGGACAGAGAGATGAAGAAATGTATTCTCACACTGATTCAGTTCCTCTGTGGGAGTGCTTTTGCATTTGTTTGTTTTTTGGTTTTTGAGACAGTCTCACTGTGTCACCCAGGCTGGGGTCCAGTGGCACAATCTCTGCTCACTGCAACCTCTACCTCCAGGGTTCAAGTGATTCTCATGTCTCAGCCTCCAAAGTAGCTGGGATTACAGGTGTGTGCCAACACTTCCAGCTAATTCTTGTATTTTTAGTAGAGACAGCGTTTTGCCAGGTTGCCCAGGATGGTCTCAAACTCCTGGCCTCAAGTGATCCATCCACCTTGACTTCCCAAAGTGCTGGGATTACAGGCATGAGCCCCTGCTTAAAGCTGGTAGGAGTCTTTAAACTGGTTGGCATCAGCTGTTTTGCTGGAATTCAGGATCTGCTTAAGCAGTTCTTAAACAAAAGCCTTATGATTGTAACATCGGAAATCTCACCTATAGGAGCAATGGGGATGCAAATGTATGTAGTGTTACTCAACTTTTGGTTTCAAGGAAATGAGTCAAGCACAGCCTGATTAATGCTGATTATAACAATACTTCTGTCTAGAATTCTTGTTAACGCTGCAAGGACAGCTTTAATAATTCTTGGCTGTGGGACCGTCCTGTGCATTGCAGGATATTTAGCAGAATCGCTGGCCTCCACCTACTAAATGCCAGGAGCCCACCCAGCTGCAACAATGAAAAACGTCTCTGAACGTTGCCAAATGTCCTGCAAAATCTCCCCTGGTTGAGAATCTCCACTTCAGAGCCTAAAAATATCTTCCTATTCAAAGTATCTTCTTTAATCAAATAACAGAGTTTCAGGAGGATTCCCACCTAATCATTATCAAATATTTACCAGGAAAGCTTTTGTTTCCCCCAGCAGTGACATGAATGAAGACAATTAAAGAACACTCCATATCTCTGTCCTGTAAATAAGCACATAAGTTATTTCTCGCCCTCCTGCCAAGCATTACGTCCACCCAAGACTGGAGAGATCACTAACACGAGGTCAAACACCAAATCTCTCGCTTCCCAAGTTGCAGTTGTGAAGCACTCAGGCAGCCTCACTAGAGAGCGTCTCTGGATATCTGTAGATCACTGCCGCCGCAGCAGCACAAGGTCACCGTTCCTGCAGCAATGCAGCAGGGCTCCCAGGCTCCCCACTCGCTCGCTCCGCAGCCTCAAGCCTCCTGCAATATCCCCTCGCACCACCGGGCGGCAGGAGCATGCTTCCCAGCGCCCGGCGCCTTCGAGTCCCCCGACAAGGGAATGAGGGGCCATCTCATCAGAGAGCTCTGCGGCCCCGCAACCCCTAACAAAGAACAGCGATAATGATCGTGCTACATTGGAAGCTGTGGAATGGGATTCTCTTTACTCGGGCAATTATTAACAAATGAAAGCACATGAAAGACCAGGGAGAAAAGGAATCGTTTAATTAAAGTTGTAATGAAAATGAAGCCATTCCAGAAATAGAAATGGTATTTATGTTGTTCCTATTTTACGTGACCCAGCTAGCTCCTATTTTCACGTAAAGCCGCTGGTCTCACTTGACAGGGCACAGACTAGTCATTCTCCATTACAGATACTTGGAGAGTTGAGTCACCCTAAAGACGGCAGCCTCTCTTACAATCTGCATCAGAGAAAGATGTGGCAGACGCTGCCTCTCCCCACCCACAGATCCAGGGCTTTCCTCTGGGGCTGGAGTGGGTATGGTTGCCTGGTATCCCCATGGAATGTGTCCCTTGCAGCACTGAGAGTGTCATGGGGCAGCTCCAAGCTGCACATGAAGGTCACAGTAGCTAGCCATTCAGCCCCTCTCCTGGGATGAGTCCTTTTACCCAGCAGTCGCAGGGTGTGGGTAGTTATGGGGTTGTGAGAGAGAAGGTGAGACTGGAAGGCAATTGGTGGGAAATGCTGGGGAAAGAGTTTACCCATCTCTTAAGGAAGTGTTGCTCAGTATGACCATTTGGGAAACAGCCTGGGAATATCCGTTGTCTAGATTCCTGATTTGTCCAGCAGAGCAGTGGGGCTCTGCAAGTCAGGCCACCATCAACTTTTCTAAGTCACCCCAGAATTCCAAAGGACCAATACCCCTGCAAGGGATAGCCTGGCCCCAGGAACAGAACACACTCATGTGCTAATAACACAGAGAATGACAGATGGAGGGGCTGCACAAAGAAAGAGTGTGGATTGACACCTTGGTTTTCTTTTCACCAAAAAAAAAAAAAATTAAAACACTGGGTAAGAATGAGATAGCATCTGCTCAGCCTGGTCATATACTCGCAGGAAACAATCAGCGTGAAAAATGTACATTGTTTCCTTGTGCTCAGAGCTTGCATCATTTTAATGGTTTATACCAGACGAGTAGGAGCTGAGCTGTGTCATATCTTTGCTCTGCCTTTCATGTCTCCCAGGCAATGGTGAGCCAGACTGGAAGCCAGGGACAGGGGCTTCTGTGCCTCTTGCGCCTCCACTCGTGTGCCTGATCCAGTCAACATGCTCAGCCTGCTTTAAATACACACACACACACACACAGAGAGAGAGAGAGAGAGAGAGGGAGAGACAGAGAGAGAGACTATAAAATAAACACATGTTCATGGCAGAAAATGCAGAAAAGAATGGCATCTTTCTGAGTCTGCGACAGGGAAGAATTCATCTTTTTGCCCTTAATATACTTGAAGGGTTAAATAATGTCCTAGTTCCATCATGAAAAAAGCTGGTTTCAGAGAGCAACACTAAGAGCCAATCATACAGAGATCACAGGAAGCTGGTCTCGGCACAGACCTAGCTGAGGAGAATTAACAGATCTACTGGGGAAAGAAGAAATTACTTGTTTCTAGGTTCCCTTTAAAATGACCAGAGCTTCCAAAGTGACTGCTACTAGCACCTTTTATTTGTAGAGTTATATACTTCTGTAACTGTATCACACCCTTCATTTCTTTTCTCCTTACAGCAATCCCCATAAGGTAGGTAGAGGAAGAATATTTTTATTTCTATTATTTAGAGAAGGAAAACAGATCCAGAGAGAAGTTACTTGACCCAGACATACATACAGTCAGTGACAGAGATATAGACCAGAAAGACTTTCTGACATAGCTGCCCTACTTCTCACATTCACTCTCTTGCCCTTGACCCAGGAAGCTGACACTTTCCGCCAAGGCCTCAAGTCTCAATCTATTTCACATCTGAAACATCTTCCAGGAACACTCCCTGACTCCCCAGTAGCTTGCCCTCTTCTAGACACTCCATTTTTATCAGAGTGGTCTAAGGGTCCACTCCCATATTCACCTCAGGCACTCAGCAGTATCTTGTGAAGTCTGGCCCCAGGATCGCTCTCCTGGACTCTAGGAATTAGACCATCACTTTTCAAATTGTACCGTGCAGATAAGCCACCTGGGAACCTAGTTAAAATGCAAATCTCATTCACAAAGGCTAGGGCGGGGCTTCTAACCACCATCCAGGTAATGCTGCTACTCTAAGAAACACTATAAAACAAAATAAGATTCTACAACGACTTGTTAAAATGCAAATTTTCTGAACCCAACCAAATCTATAAATCAGACTATCTTGTGCCCCTGTGAACCTGCATTTTTAACAAAGATTTCAGCAATTCGTAAGCAAACAAAAATTAGATTACGCCCTCCTCTGGGCCAGAAGCTCCTTAAATGTTAGAATTAAGTATATTTGATAGTTTGATGTAATCTCTGTGTTCCCGGAACCTAGTATAGGTCCTAGCATGCAT
This sequence comes from Nomascus leucogenys, assembly GCF_006542625.1. Classification (NCBI taxonomy): domain Eukaryota; kingdom Metazoa; phylum Chordata; class Mammalia; order Primates; family Hylobatidae; genus Nomascus; species Nomascus leucogenys. The sequence continues at coordinate 81,437,894 of NC_044395.1, read as the reverse complement.
AATATATGTTCAATTATTTTGCTGAATAAATGGATAGTTTAGAATACACACACCTAAAGCAGATATTTCCAAACTTACCTAATAAAAGTTTGGTTTTATCTTTGCATTCTGGCGTATTCCAAGGGTTGTTGCAGGAGCCCCAGGGTAGTACAGACACAAAGGAGGCAAACAGGTAGAAAAGTGTATAGCAAATAATCACATTGTAGTATATGGCTATTAGGACAGAGATGATCAGCATCGCGATGCCACAGCCTGCAGAAGCAAAAATTCCAGGGGTTCATTCCATCTTAAATGCTATGGAATTCTTAGAGTTGGGCATAGGGTGGGGACTTAGGTCTAGGCTCTCTTGTACAGAATGGATGCACTAATAGAAGAGTGGACTGTATGTCTACCAGGGATATGAAGGCATTCTGCTGGGAACTCAACAATGCCAGAGGCGATCTTGGGCCATTATTCAGAAGGACCATATAAAGGAAGGAAAGAGTCAGTCTTATTAACCACAAAGGCAGGTCTCCCTCCCTGGGGCTGCATGGTGCCAGAGGGGACAGAGTAAGAAAGGGCCTGAGGAGGCTGAGCGGCAGGCTGGACTCACCTTGTAGAGCTGGGATGGCCTTCCACACAGACACTGGCCCCTGGCTGGCAAACTGGCCCAGCGACACCTCCAAGAAGAAGATGGGTAATCCAGCCAGAGCCAGCATCATCAGGTAAGGGATGAGGAAGGCACCTTGGAAAGAGAGTGGGGAGTGAGAGCCCTGGGAGGCAAAAGCAGGCTGCTGCCCTCCTCAACCCTCTGGGTTGGGGGCTGGGCTCCCTCTCAAAGAACTAAAGGACAATTTAGCTCCATTCCTGAAGAAGCCTTTGATGTCCTTTCTCAGCAACAGTCACCCACAGATATTTAAGAGCCCTCCTCCAAAAAGTATAAGGGTACCCATGCAAATACACTCCTTATATCAATTCTCCACTGGCAGATGGCTAGGGATATGTGCTGATGGGGTTTTATTATTTTCTTTTTCTATTATAGCACTTCAATTTCCCAAAATTAAGCCCTCCCAGAGCTCAACCAGTCCATGCCTTTGACTCACTACTGGATTCAGGTTGGTGAAATCTTATCAGAGCCTCAGCCCTCCCAGGACTCAAAATCTTCTAAGCTAAACTCCAGGAGCCCTCCTCTACAGTAAGTTACCTGAACACCTTCTGCCAACCAGGGTTGGGCAGGCTCTGCCAGACAGCCGTTGGGGGATACCCATCCTTCTTCCTAAACCCATCTCCATCCCCATCACACACTTCTCAACGCCCTTCTCCATATAAGAAGTTCCTTCCATCCTTCAAGGTCAACTCAAATGCTTCCTCCTCCAAGAAGTCTCCCTGCTGTGTCCCCACAGTTCCTTGCTCCAGGCACCGATCACTTGATAATTTTTATGTAAGTGTCTTGTTCAGTCTGTGAGCCCCTAATGTTGTTTGTGCTGCATCTCTTTATTCCTCAAAATGCCCCGTCTAGGGCAATAGTACTTGGCAGGCCTCCATAGAGTCGCTGAGACTTCTCTAGGGTTCTTTCCCTTCAACATTCTTTGAGGTTGTTTGGGAGGGACTTGGGGAATGGTCATGATTTTTGAGAAGGTTTTGACCAGAACGTGCTGCTGCATGGGCCAGAGTCAAGGTGGGTACTGGAGATGCGCGAGCGCAGAACGCTGGCCTCAGCGGAGGGAAAACTGATCTTTCTCCAGTCTACTCTTCATGCTCCCGCCCCTCCGCACTTCCTGTTTGATGGCAGGACCTTTCCTGCCCGGGACTCTCCAAGCCAGGAAGGCCCAGGGGCAGCCACGGGCTGCTGGGCAGTAAAACCGGGGTCCTGCTTTATCCTCTCAAGACAGGGATTGTGCCGTCCTCCTCTGCTCCTGAAAAGGAGCGGCGAGCCCTCCACCCCGCACCGAGGGCTGTGGGGCGTCGAGCCGCAGTGCGGAACAGGCTGCCTCCCATCGCAGAGCCTGGCTCCTCCGGAGGCCTGAGATCTGCTCCCTCACTCTTCGCAGATCCCGGGCGGGCAAAGCGCGGGCACTTGCGCGGGCCAACCTCCTTTTGCTGGAACTCCTTCCCCATCCACTACCCTGAGTACCCACTCCCCTTCTAGTCACTGGAAGCCTTGTTGTAGCATCCCGGCCAAAGGGCGCCCTGCGGAAAACCAAACGGGAACCTATCTGGGTGCCTCTATTCGTGTGGCCGGTACCTGGACTGTTTTCAGGGCACCCCCGATGGCAAACGCTCTGCGGTCCTCATAAGTACTTGTCAAAGTGTCCTAATTTGGAACTGGAGAGGAGGGGAGTAGTGGCCTATGTTTTGCGCTTTAACCGTCGGGTGGTGCAGCACCTGTCCGTTCTGCTGCAACAAATTCCGCCTGAAGCGGACCCAAGAGACAAAAACAAAAGAACAAAAACCCTTAAAATGCCTGATCTATGGGGTGAAGAAGTGCATTGCTTGTCCCTTCGGTCCAGTTGAGAAGATGTGGGACGGGGCTCTAGGTTCAAATTCCTATTGCTAGACAGCAGACGGCCCCGCGGCACCTAAACGTTGGGAGGGCCAGAGGGATCTTGAATGTGCCAGGTCCCTCCTCGGCGGGTACAGAAGAGGTACAAGGGAGCATAGTGGTCCAGCAGCCGATGCACGCCTAACTAGAGTCCTCCCCATCTCTGAAACGGCTTTCCTTCAAAAGCAGCATCTTCCCCCAATTTAGTGCAAATGAAAGAAACCTGTTTTCGCTGTACGATTTTACTAAAATCAAAATATGTTCTGCTTCAAGAAGCAGAAGAAGGCGGGGGGGTGGGGGCAGGCACTTCTGAGAGGTTTTTGACAGCACAGCCTCAACCCATTCCCCCTCACCTCCTAGCTCGCCTAAGGAGTCCCCTAGGAGGACAGGATATAATCCTGAATCAGGGCTCCAGGACTGTACAGCTGCTGGCTCTAACCTCGTTGGATGCCCGGAGGGCCGCCGCTCTCTGAACACTTGACCGCTAGTACCCGTGCTTACGTGGCTCAGGGCCTAGGCCCCAAAACTGGGTCAGTGGGGGTTTGTGGGGCCTCACTCCTCCCTTGCGCCCCTCTCTAGATAAGATACTCCGGGATCTAATGCCGATGGATTATGGTCGCCCCCGCCCTCTGGTTATGCACTCACGCCTACGAGGTGTAGGGCTGGAGCCTGAGGAGGCTGTCCTGAGCCTCCCCGCCCGGCGGCCCTGCCTGAGGGCTCCTGTCCCATCCAACCCTCAGGTGCCCGCCCCGCCCCGCCGCAGGCGGAAAGAGCGGAAAAGCCATACCTCCCCCGTTCTGGAAGGCCAGGTAGGGAAACCTCCAGACATTGCCCAGCCCCACTGCGTACCCCACCATGGACAGGATGAAGTCCAGTTTGCTGGACCAGTTCCCTCGGGCCTTATTCTCATCCCCTTGCTCGTCCTCCTGGGGGCGGAAAAGCACATTGTCGATAACAGCCCCGAGTAGGTCCACAAGCAGGCCCCTTCCACCCTTCCCCCCGCTAGGGGTCCTTCCCAGCAAGCAGGCTCCCACTTTTCAACCGAGGATGCATCGGCAAGCAGGACCCCAAATCTAAAGAAAGGATGCATCTACAAGCATGGACCTCACCCCTCAACCCTGCACTGAGAGTCAGTCAGCAAGCAGGTCCTCAATTCTGATCTGAAGATCCATCTTAAACAGACCCAAAACCCCTCTTTCCCAGATCATACAGTCAGGGCGCACCAGCAAGCAGCTCTCCCCAAACCTTGGACCTGTAAGGTGATTGCAAGCAGGTCCCTCCATCCCCAACCCCTCACCAAGAATTTATTTGGCAAGCAGGCTCCCCCAACATCATGCCTGGAGTTCCCAGCAAGCAGGTTCCTAATTAACCCTCTCCCACAAAAAAAGCCTTCACCACACCCCCTCCTCAGCCGTTTCTTCCTTTAGAGTGTGTGCCAAGACCTGAAAGAGCTGCAATGCCGAAGCCAGCCAGAGCCCCTGCCTTACTTTCTTGACCAAACCAGAACCTGCCTGGTCAACTAATTTAAGAAGGCATCTTTCAAGACTAATGCAAGGGAGATGGGCAGGAGGGAGATCTGAAGGTGAAACAAGAGGGAAAACAAACAAACAAAAAAGGTTGATATGGGAAGAGACAAGCCATCTACAACCTTGAGTTCTGGTCTAAATTTTACTAACAACCAGCTGGATAACCCCAGGCAAGCCACTTGCTCTCTCTGAACCTCCGTGTCTCATCTGTAAAAGAGGCTTAGAATAACTGTTCCCTGAAGCCCTTGCCAGCTCCAGCAGTCTATGAATCTTTGAGGCCCATTTCTTCAAGCTCACACTAAGATGCTTTCTTGGGGCAGTGCCTGGTCCTGGAATGCCTCACTACTAAGCAGGAAAAATGCGGGGAGACAACCCCAAATAAACTCCGAAAATGTTCAGGACACCTAGACACTGCACAAAGCTTTCCAGGGACTCAGGCCGCCGCACAGTTTTCACCTCCTCAGTCACCCTTCACCTCCTGATAGATCTCATACTTTTCTACAGGCTGTGGAAGACACAGCAGCGGCTGTCAGGAGAAGTCTTAGGGAGGGAGAAAGGGCCAGGGTGAGTGTCAGAAAGGTACAATCAGAAAGATGGGCAGGGCTGAAAATAAGTACTTCCAGAAATCAAACATCTTTAACATCCTCCCTCTAATCCTCCCACACACAGACCACCTCCATTCCTAATCCCACCCTTCAATCCTTCCAGGGCTGCAAAGGGTGGGAGTTCCAGCTCCTTCTGCCGCAGTGCGGAGGTTAAACAAGACAAGTGAAACAAATATTCTGCTCCACCTGGGGTCACACTGTGGGATACATGCTGTCAGAGGCAGATAATATACATAGAAAAACACTCCAGATGTGGACCCCAAAAGGAAAGGCAAGTGGGAAATTCTGTTTATTTCTAGTTCTGACACCATAAGCTCCTGCTATGTGGGCCTGTGGATAAGTGTGAGTGTGTACGCGTGTGTGTGTATGTGCAAACACTAGAGTGACTAAGGATAGAAGGGCTGTATAAATCCTAAACCTCACACAGGCACGAATTTTGGTCCGGGCCCCACTGCTGGATATATGCATAGCCCCTGAGGCCAGGAGAGGAGAGGAAATAGCAGAAAGGCAGGCAATGAGAACGGAAGAGCTGAAGTCGATGAAAAAGGACAGAAGAAAGAAGAGATCAAAGAAGGAAGGAGAGAGATGAGACGGAAATGGAAGAGAACAAAAGCCTATATGAGATAGCAGACCACCAGCAAAAGCTGCCTTTATTCATAACCCAAGGATTGGGATTTGCTCTGTGGGTTTTTCACGCCTCTAATTAAGTGGTAAAGGATCAAATGCAAAAGGGGATTAAGATTGGTGGGGCCTGAAGCTTATACAATTGAGGGAGGTTACTTTAGGGGAAAAAATCGAAAACTACGGCAAAAGTAGACACCAAGTTTTGGAAGGGCCCAGGCAAAGGACAGGCCCCAAAGCTTAAGCTTCAGTAGCCTCAGGTAAACCTACCTCGCATCAAATGAGTTCTCCCGTAATAAGCGTAACTGGCAGTGTAAAGGCTACAAAACTTATACTATTATCCTCCTACCCCTCCACCCCCAGCCACCACCACCTGGCTTTGTTCTGAATTTTAACCCTCTTTTTGTTTAATTAAGAAATTATTTTTGAAAAGAAAAGACAGTCATTGGCAGGAGAGGGAGTCTGTCTGCATAAAAGGGTGGAACTATCTGCCTCAACTGCTTCGTGGATCTGGACCTGTATTCCCGCTACCGCCAAGGCTGGGAAGGGGCAGGTCGTGGCCCCTCTGGCAGGGTCACTGCAGCCCTCGCGCCCTGAACTGCCGACCCCAGCGCAGTGCGAGCTTCCGAAGCCCCAAAGCCGCCTCCCGCATCCATCACCTGGCACTGCCAACCGGTTTCCCCATCAGCATACGTGCACCCGCCACGGCCCGGCTGGCCTCTCTCGCGCAGCTGGAGAGTAGGACACTGTGCGGGCCGAATGCAACCTGCTTACCTGGGTGGCAACGGTGGCCACGCTGCCCGGGAGCACGGACGTGATTCCATCCGTGCCCAGCACCACGGTGCTCTGGCTCATGTTCACCCAGCCCACAGCAGGGGTATTGTTCCGCTCCAGGGTACCCTTGCCCACACTCACGTTCGCATCCCCCTCCGGGCCTCGCAGAGAAGGGATCTTACAGTGCAGCGCGTTGCCGGGCAGGGAGCTCCCAGGAGGTGGGGGGGCCTGCGCGCCTTGCGCCTCTCTCAAGTCCCGCAGAGCTGCAGAGGCCGCCTGCGCCCGCGGGCTACTGAGTTTGCAAGACCCCACTCCTGGCCGCTCAGCCTCGCAGGCTCGCGCGTCCGCTGACTGGAAACTTTGGGCGCCGGTGGAAGCGGACCTGGGCACACGTGGCGGCGGCGGGGCGGCAGCCGCGGGAAGCTCCTGCTCCGGGCTCGTCCTGGGAGCGCATGGGCCATCCGGGTGGACCTGCGCCGCCGCCGCCTCCGGGCTGTTGGCTGGCTGTTTATTCATTTCCTTGGAAGCACTGCAATCCTGCAAACACAATGTCGAGTTCGTGCAAAACAAAGTCACAATAGCTTTTAAAATACCTGTATCTACATATGGAGACACAATATCTGGGGAAGCACAATCTCGGTCCAGACACAATATCTAGGGAAGCAAATTGGAATCTGAATTTTTTTTTAAAGAAAGGCTGCAATCAGTATTTCTCAATTTGCCCGCTTCATCAATAACCAGATGACAAAAAGAAGCTAATATTCCCTCCCTAGTGGAGGATGAACTAAGAAAAGAGGCAGAAATGTAATTTTGTAAGGGTAAAGGGGGAGTGGAAATAGCCCTAGAGTCATGAGCTCCCCTCCCTCTTTGGATTTCACATCACAGCTGTGGGTGCCCGCATCTCCATCACCACTGTAGAAAGATTCTTTAATTTTCCGCCCCATTTCCTTTGTCATTCAACAATGCACATTGCTTTTTTCCCCCATAGACAAGCTGTGGCCACAAAGCTGATGCCCTGGCACCTGCGAGCCCTTGAGGCCAAATTGGTTGAGTCCCAGCGCTCCACAACCCAGCTCCTCCCGCCAGGTAGCAAAGACAAGGTTAAGAATCGCGATCAAAATAACCACAGAAAAACCTACAACGATAATAAACTAAATTTAAGACACAGAGTAGTAACTAGGTTTGTTATCTTACACAACTTGTGTTCACTTCCAGATTCCCAGACATGTAAAAGAATATGCAAAGTTTTTTTGTTCTTTTGTTTGGGTTTTTCTTTTTGCATAACTATTCACAGGAGTCTAACATCCTTCACAACTCTAGCTTGCTTGAGTACCAAAACTCATGACTAATTTTTATTCGCTTTTTCCCAATTCACTTTCAAATGAAAAGAACTGCCAGCCGTGGTTTTTCTATCCACTTTCTCCCCTCGTGTTATCTTTCAGGGCTTCCTAAACATTAGCACCGATAATTATTATTACACTGTAAGAATAATCCTATTATCTTCACCTCCACCACACTCCTCTCGTCTAACCCCCTTTCACAAACACGCAAAATAGAACTCCTCAGTTTGCACAAATCTAAGTAACTCGGCTTCAGCCAGCATCTGTCTCAGTAGCCTCTAGGACCCAGAGCAACTCGCCTCTGTACCGGCATCTGGCTTTTCAGCACCGAGGACAGTGCCCAGGATCGGGTCTTTAGGAGCCACAGCCAACCTCTCAGCTCTACAGCCTAGGAAACCTCTTTGCGACCTCAGGTGACGCTCACAAGTACAAATACCTAGGGCTGCGAGAATTGTTCTCGTCGTCGCCCCGTTTCCCCCCACCCAATGCACAGACATCTCCAAAAGAAACAGCCAAAACGAATCTGCTTTCCCTATCCCCTCAGCCCCCTTTCCTCTTGAAAGAACAAAAGCAAACACTCACCATGTCTGACACAGGCAACAGATTGAACCGGTGGAGGGTGAAACCCGCTATTGACAAGACTGGGTTTGGCTTCGGCAGGAGAGGCGCTTTCTATATCTCCTTGGGAAAGGCCGGGTTTGCGTCAGTGCAAAGCAAGGTGCCCTTGGTTTGACATTTTCTTGATAATACAAGTTTGATAAATCATTACCCCCTTGGATTCAAGTTTTAAAGGGACAACAGCCTAGAGTATGCTGGCCAGTTGTCACTCCAGCGGGAGGGGGCTGCGTGTTTGGCGTGACTCATGTGGTCTGATTACTAAACCGAAACGGGCAGGAGGGGAAGACAGAAATTTGCCTCCTCCTAATTAAGGGAAACATGGGAGGGACACGTCCCACTGCACCCAAGGCAAGGCGCAGCCGCCAACAGAGTGGATCGGGCTGTAGAGGTGGGGGGAGGCAGCTAAATCACTGTCTTCTCTTTCCCTTTCACTAGATTCCATTGCTCTCTCCCCTTATCTTCAGGGATTCCGAAAATATTAATCCGAAAGAGATTGAGGGTCTGCGCATAGCCCCACAGCTCTGCGATGACTGAAGCAGGCATGGATCCTGCATTTATCAAGGTGTACCTACCTAGCATGTATGTGGACTTCAGATTCTCACATCACTACCCTTCCAGTCAGTGAGTCTTGGAGGAATCCTGGGTTTTTTGCTTAAAAATTGAGATCTAGTATTTCTGTTCCTATTTCTGTTAACACAATCGAGAAAATTCTGAGTATAACCGTTTTCATTGCATTTTTTAAGCTTTTCTGAAGACGTTTTAGAGAAATAAAAACGAAGTTTTTCCAACACAGACCTAGTTCTTATGTCACTTTCAAAGTCAAGGGAAACCCGTTCTTTCTTTATAGTCCTTTCAATACAATCCTACCAGAGCCAGGCCTCATTTGGCAGCGCGGGACCTTAGAGACCGTCCAAATCGGGATGCCCAGCAATGGGGGGGAAGGGGGGTAAGAGAGCTGGCAATCTGGAAAGCCATGCCAGGATGTTCAACCGTACCGTGGAGGGGATGGGATTGGGGGTGGCCGTGGCGATAAAAAGATGGACTTTCTTGTTGGTACAATGCAATAGCTATAATCAGAAGAGGAGAAAACGCCTTTACAAAGAAGGTATAGTTTGGAGACTAGAAGGGGATTATCAGCAAAATGCTTCCCTTCTCTCCTTCCTTGCCGGTCTAGCTCGGGGAACCCCTGGCCTTGAGGATGAGGAGCCACAGACAGCACGTTGTCCCTTCCCTACTGCCAACAGCCCAGCCCACTGCCTCGGGGTTCGCGCCATCGCAAGCGGCTGGGCAGTCCCCACGCGGCGGGAGGACAATGTCGCGGCGGCGGCGGCCGCAGGCGTAGGCTGCAGTGGCAGATTGCGGCGGGCGCCGGGGGCACTGAGGGGCACCCTCCTGCCCCTCTGGAGAGCCCGAGAGTGTTTGGATGCCTCCGCTGGTTGGCTCTACCCGCTAGCCCCTCTAAAGGGCAGCTGGCTGGGGACACACGGTCTGCATTGCCTTTGGTGGGGACAGGAGGAGGAGATCTTTCTTTTGAGACGCCTTGAGGATTTCAGGTCGCTTTTTATTGCAGTTTTGAGCTAACGTCTATTGAGATCTCAATACTCAATCATTGTGCAAGGGCTATCCATGAATTATCCCGGTTAGATTTAGCAATAGCCTTTCAGAAACTATACCAATTGCAAAGCTGAGGAAGTTGGGGCTCAGAAAGTCGCTTTTGAACCCTGGAGAAGATCCCAACCACCTCCCGCCGGGCTGTCTCTGGGGTCAGTCGCGCTCTCCCCGGGGCCGGCTCGTAGGGCGAGGTCGGGAATGAAGGTTAAGAGGGTAGGGTGGGCCGTGGTGGGCTCTGGCTGGAGGAGGGTGGTCTGAGTGGGTGGGACTGAGAATTCCGCAGGGGTGCCTGCTCAAGTTCCAGCTGGCGCTGAGAAGCAGCCCGCAGGCTCTTGGCGTCTTGGGGGAGGCCAAGGGGACCTACGAGTGTTTCTGCCTAAACAGTCCCCAGTTTCCGAGAGGGCTCAAGACGAATGCGAGAACTGTAGAAGGCAGGCCTGGCAGGCAGGCTCGGGCTCAGAGAGCGATCGGCCGGAGCAGTACCACGAGGCGCGCCCAAAGATCGGTGTAGGCCTCCCTCTGCGGTTCCCCGGCCGACATCCCCGAGGGACAGTCACGACTTTGGAAGGTTCTGGCCAGTTTCCCAATTTGCATTTGAGCAGCCCCCGCAAAGGGCCAGGTGCGAATGGAGCGTCTACGCTGCGCCCGGACGTTCCAGGGCGCACAGACTTGGCTGCCCCGGGAGGAAGGGGGAGAACTGCGCAGAGGCGGCGGAATCCTGCCGGCCTGCTCACTTCCCCCAGCTGCGGCCCTGGGCCTGAGTGACGCCCAGCGCCCCCGCTCGGCCCCCAGGCCTGACGTTTCACCCGCTGGCCCTCCTTGGCCCAGTGAGCACTTGGGTTCCTGCGCGGGGCCTGCCGCGCGTCAGGCTCTGCAGAGGCGGGTGACGCGCAGGAACGGCTGCGGGGTTTGGCGGAGGCGCTATTAGGACTCCCCGCCCCCCCCCCTTTCAGCCGCAAGATTCTAGAAGGGAGGGGCTGCGTGGAGAATGGAGGGAGGGGTCTGGAACTGAGAGGCCTGGAGGGGTCGCTATGAGGCCAACGCGGGGGCGGAGGGGCGGGCACCAGCCCGGCTTGAAGGTTGGGGTTCAGGGGCGGGAGAGAGCATTCGGAGGCAGGAAGCCAGGCCCTGGGGCAGCAGGTCGTGCGTATGGGTGTGTGTCAGCGCCTACGAAGCGCAGAGGATGGAACCGCAGTATTTAAAAAAAAAAAGAAGAAGAAGAAGACGGGCCGCACGTCCTCTCGACGCGGGCCTCCTCCCCCGCCCTGCGCGGACGCCTGTTTCTAGTGATAATCCGGCCCAGCGCGCCGCAGCCAAGGAGGCCGTAAATCCGCATCCATCACCGCGCAGCCATTCGGTTTGAATTAGCCAGTCACTACGGCCTTAATTACTTTGTCAAAGATGAAAAATAGTAATTGATTTTGTCCTCGATCACTTTGTTCCCTCCCCTCCTGCCTTGCAGATAAGCAAATAAATATTTTTGAAAACTCGTGTCCACTCTGTTGTATGGGGGTAGCCTACTGAGAAACAGGCTATCCGGTGACAGTCCTTGGCCAGTGTCACTGCCAAGACACGAAAGGCGAGCTGCAACCCAGACAGGAGAGGGCCCAGAGGGCGGCCTAGCGCATTCAAGTCGCTGCCCTCCTTCGCACCAAGGAAGGAGAGAGGAGGGAAAGGTACCGGTGTTTTACGAGCGCTTGCTCTGGCGTTAGCGGGGCACTGTGGCACCAGCCTCCTCTGGTCCTCAGGGCAGCATGCGAGAAAGAGCTGCCAGCGCGACTGACAGGCGAAGAAACGCGTCCAGGGTCAGCGGGCTGAGCCTAGCTCTGAGCCCCGGTCTGTCTTGGCTCCTCTCCATCCACCATATGAGGGATAGAATATGAGCGCCTGTGTCTATGTTTATGTGATTTTAACATGGGAGTCGTTAACACCGACAACTTCCATAGATGATGGATATGAGGGCTCAGTGTGGGTTTCAGGTGACATGGCCGGTAATCAAGAAGCCATGCGGTATTTTTGTCCCACTTGTCTACTACTGCCCAGATCCATTGCAGTGTTGTTCTGTGCTAAGAATGTGGGCTCTGCAGACGCACTGCACCACCTCCTAGCTCTGTGACCTTGGGGAAAATTCCCCATCAGTAAAATGAGCATAATAAAAATTAACCTACCTCAGCCGGCGCGGTGGCTCACGCCTGTAATCTCAGCACTTTGAGAGGCCGAGGCGCGCGGATCATGAGGTCAGGAGATCGACACCATCCTGGCTAACACGGTGAAACCCCGTCTCTACTAAAAATACAAAAAATTATCTGGATGTGGTGGCACGCACCTGTAGTCCCAGCTACTCAGGAGGCTGAGGCAGGAGAACAGCTTGAACCCGGGAGGGGGAGGTTGCAGTGAGCCAAGATGGCGCCACTGCACTCCAGCCTGGGCGACAGAGCGAGACTCCATCTCAAAAAACAACAACAACAAAAAAATTAACCTAACCTTAAGGGTGGCCTGAGGATTAAACGAAAGAATGCATGCAAAGTAAAGTGCCTAGATTGAGATTGGCTACCCGGCATACTTTCAATAAGCTATTGTTAACAATATTATTCAGTCTAAAGGAAGCATATGTTTGAAGCCCCTCAGAATTAGCAAATAAGACAAATCCCTCTTCCTGGGCCAGAAGGTTTAATATGGGTAGACTTACGCAGAATAGAAAACCTTACAAAATATGTAATGATTGTGTAACATTTCTCCCTCCTCATCCAGTGTTTGGTCGCCCAATAATCAAGTATTTACCTTTACTAAATGAAAATTAGGAGCATCCTGGAAAAGTGCTCAAATACAGAAGCTGCTATGAATTTTTCCTAAGGCACCTTTTGTTTAGATGAAGGTAAATTTCAATATAAAGAAAGGGCAGAAGCTTCGAGCTTCATAATCCGCCTCACTGTTCAGTTATCTGAACCCAGGGGTGTCAGGGAAACACAAGTTAATCAAAGCAAGCATCCCTCATCATAGCATTTCAGAAGAGCTCATACTTGGAAATCAGTGGTTCAGCTAAATAATCAGTCTGTGCAAAATGTAGGTCCAAAATTCCATGACTCAGACAGGCAGGACGCTTGTTCCTGAGTCAGCAGTAATGATGATTCTCACTTCACTGCAGCAAAACACAGAGCAGTGGGTGCTAGCGCAGAAGCAGAGAAGTACATGACAATATGAAAAGGAGTTCGAGGTCATCTATAGTCCCACATGCCTGCCTTATCAGTGAGAAAGCAGAGTTCCAGGTCCAGGGAGGGAAAGTGAGTACTCAAGGTCATTTGACAAATTAGAAACAAAGTCTAGTGGCATCTTTTTAAAAAAGAAAGAAAGAAAAAAGAACTATATTATCCTTTGATCCAGCAATCTCACTCTTAGAAATCTATCCCAGAGAAATAAAAAACCATAGTGCAAGAGTGTTTATTATAGCATAGTTGATAAAGTGACAGCCTGCGGAAAAAAGAAATAACCACATTAGATCATTAAGAGTATCTGCAGCATGGAATGATTTGTAGCTGTTAAAAAGATTGAATTAGAACCCTACAGAGATTGGAGAGATTTTCATGATGTATTGACAAAAGCCAGATACATTAAAGTGTGTCTAATACAATCTTATTTTTATAAAATAAATAGTAACTAAAACGCCATGTCTGTCTGTCTCTCTCTCTCCTCTCTCTCTCTCTCTCTCCTCCCGTGTGTGTGTGTCTGTATGTGTTCTAGTAAAATGTGGATGCACACACATAAGTTAGTAGGTAAGATTACTGGTAGACAATGTGGGCATTGATGTGAGCTGAGGAGACAAGTGAAGAGCCAAGCAGAAAAAGTGGAGGGAGGGTGAGAAAGATTGTACTTAAACAAAAATAGTTTTACTAGTCATACTTATAAATATATGTAAAATATGTACAAAAAATTATAAGAAAAGAATTCAGCACTAAAATCTATTGCTTTAATTAATGAGACTATTCACTGAGAAGGCTACTTTTATTAGGAAGTATTACCCCTACACCTATTTTATTGTATTTCTCTGAAGAGTAGAGCTCAGAAAAATGAGTTCAGTTAGTTAAGGATCCCAGCTACCAATATTTGGCTAATCCTCCTTCCTCAGGTCCTCATGTTTCTATCTCTTAGCTCTGCTGGGGTGGAACCAGGGCATAATTAAGACCTTCAGAGGACACAGTGTTGGAAAATGTGATGCTGCTCTGCTACCCCCACCCTTATCCTTATAATGTACACGAAACTATAAAGTAATTTACATGAAAATTACACCAAATTGAAAATTCCTGATTTGTAATTCTTCCATAATGATAACATTAATGTCTTTCCAGTAAGCATGGTGCATTCACCCCTTTCCTCTGCTGCCTTTTCTTATCCTTTTGGTAGTCGTGCTTTGCTTGTTGCATATTTTTGGTGAAACTACTTAGTAATCTCCTTCCAGGTATGAGTCTTCTGTGTTTATTCATCTGCTGAAAGTTCCCAAACCCCAAAATGAGAGATACTAGTCTTGTAAGAGATGTCAGGTCTCAAATATGTTTATTATTGGAAATAGGAGACTTCTAATACAAGAGAATTGATACTGTGTCTGCAATGTTGGTGAATAAGATTCTCTTTTTTTCTCTTCCTCAAATGTTTCCCTGGTCTTCTCTTTTTGTCCTAGTTGGTGGGGCAGTGGGTGGTGGGGAATTAAGTTCAATGTTAGGAAAACCTAGCAGGAATTCCCACAAGTAGAGTGAAACAGATGTTGGAAATCTTCACAGTATGGGCAGTTTATGTAATTAACCAAGGCTATTGGGTGGAATGTGAAGAAGGTTCAGAAAGGTACAATGATAAGGATGCTAATCCATGAAGCGGAATTTGGAAAATTCAAGACACTTTACTCCTTTAGAGAACTGCCAGACAGCATGAACAAGCTTCAGGACCTTGTGATTTTGTCACTGGGTAGCACCCTTGTAAATTGGGTCTAGGGGACTATGGACATTGGCACCCCATTTGCGACTGTTGATTCTAGCAATCTGTGGCATCCAGATTTCTAAGACCATTTCAAACAATGGCCTGGAGGAGGCCACCTATGCCTACCATTTTTGGCAGACAATCCAGAGTTAATCATTATGGTAGTTGTCCCTTGGAATGTCACCATTAGAGCTTGGAAATGATCTATAAATCTTTTAGAATAATCTCTTAGAATCTACATTCTATTTCAGGGTGTCTCTATTTCAGTTTAAACATCTTCCTGAGTGGAGGGTAACATTATATCGTGAAAATAGGGCTTTAGTAGTAGACATTAGTCATGAGTTTGAACCAAGTTCAGCCGTTTGTTAACTATGTGTTCTTGGGAAGCTAATAGCCAACGTGTGGCTACTAACATTTACTTATCTTCAGAGCCTCACTTTCCTTTTCAATAAAATGGAGGTCTTTTGATTGATTAAATAAGATAAAGTGTATAAAAGCTTCTAGCATGGTGCCTGGCGAGTGCTCTTTCTACCTTGAGATACCAGATTTGAAAGTTACTATCTGAAGTCTGACATTATGCCCTTAGAGATGCACCCAAATGACTCCTTTCTACACATCTTAATATTCCTGGATTTGTTCACCAAATCTTTATGTATTTTGCCCACCTTTCTTCTTTGTTTTTTCAAATAATAGGCCATTCTAAGGACTTTATTCTGACCATCTTTCTTGATGGGAAATGAGCAATGCCTGTTTTTTTTATCTTTTTTTGAAGTGGGTTCTTTTTTCTATCTCTTTATACTGCGCCTCCCTTAAAACGCCAAGCCCATCATAACTCTATGCCTTTGCCACTGCAGTGTCTTCTGCCTGAAATGTTCTTCCTTCCAGAATGAATTTCTATCTATATGTAAGACTTTGCTCAACATGTATCCCCTCTCGGAGGCTTTTTATGAACAAAGTTAATATCTCCCTTCTCTGTGCTTCCCTAGCACTAGTGCATTGTAATTATTTATTTCCATGTGCATGTTTTCAACTACAATAGCTAATAGCCATATGTGGCTACTGTTATTTAAATTAATTAAAATAAAATTAAATGTAAAATTGCATTCTTCACTCACACTAACTATATTCTTAGTGCCCAACAGCTATTTATATTAGACAGTACAAAGAACATTTCTGTTATTGCAGAAAATTCTACTGGACAATACTCTTCTAAATTGTGAATGCTTCAAAGGCAGAAAGGTATGAATTTTTTTACGCCTCTTTCCAACTTGTACTGATATGCAGTAGTATTTTTGAATGAGTGACTTAAAGTCATAGAATAGCCTCTTAGTTTCTTATATGCCATCTTACTGACTTTGCTAAGCCATATTTTTGTACTTTATTAGTTTTCATTTGTATTATTTTTCTGATTATAAAAATAATATGGGCTTAATATGAAAAAGTTGGAAAAGATCCCCCCCAAAAAACATAAAAATACATATTCCTATCTAGCCTAAAATGTATCCCATTAACATTTTGGTGTAGAGCTTCCTAGACTTTCATATGTATAGAGACATAGTTTTTGTTTTTACAAAATCAAGACCATGCTATTCATATTGTTTTATAATCTTTTTTCACTTAGATTATTGATATACTCCATTTCATTGCCATAAAATTTACATCATCATTTTTAATTACTGCATATATTTTCATAGCATGAATATACTAAAATTTAAGTAGTAAACAATTACTATGCATTTGAACTGTCTCTAATTTTTATTTTATTTTATTTTATTTTGAGACAGGGTCTTGCTCTGTTGCCCAGGCAGGTGTGCAGTGGCACAATCTTGGCTCACTGCAGCCTCTAATTCCTGGGCTCAAGTAATCCTCCTTCTTTGGCCTCTCAGAGTGCTGGGATTACAGACATGAGCCAATGTACCCAGCCATTTCTAATTTTTAAAATAAATAGTACTATATTATATATATTTCTGTCTATAAACATCTTTGCTCATGTCTCTAATTTTGATTCTTAGTGTTGGCTCTTAACTATGGAATTACTCCCTAAAGGAATTGCACATTTTTCAGAATTGGATTCATCTTATCTGGACCAGTTTTTTTGATGACTGCCTTCAAAACGCAGACATGGAGCTGTGTATGAAGATGTAGCCAAGCTCTGAGCAGAGAGTGACAGTGCTCTGTGCTTCGTTTTCATTCCTTTTCCTAACGATGCTCAGCAATCTGTGAATACTTCTGGCTATAAAAAAACCATGGGAACAAAGACCATAGTATGTTTCCATAAAGAATAAATCAGTTTTCTCTTCAGCATAAAGGAATTTTTATGGAAATAATATTACTTGGTAAATACAAGTATTTGTAACTGTCAGTATGCAAAATATCCAAATTTTACAACTATTAAGACCAAGCAAATAAGCTCATCTGTTTACACAGGATTTAATTAAACAATTGCAAGAAATAATACAAACATTGTTAAAATGTGGTAGATTTGTGAATGCTTCTTCTGCAGTGGAAATGCCTGATTCAGGGCTCTCTCTGGTTTCTGCAGATTATGTGGATGATGACATGTTTTTCCAAGTCATTAACTTGGGCACAGCTTTGGGGCCAAATGAGAAGCTACATCCAAACCATTTAAAAGTCTGGGTGATTGGTGGGACTGACAAAGGAAAGACCCTCTGTCATTGCCCACGGTAAGAGCATTTGGGGAGTGTGATTGTCTGTGACGATGCATGGTTCAATGATTCCATTGTTTCATGAAGGCCTGGTTTCACTGATACCAAGGGAAAAAGGTGGGCTGCGCCCACATGGGCGATTAAGGTGACGCCGTCAAAGGCATTTAGAGGTATTTTTTCCCTTAGAACTCTATCCTGTCACTTTTTGGCATTACAAGGTCTTTTGTATTACATTATGGAAAAAAAAATAAGCAAAAAGAAGAAAATAAATCACTTCATCAGGACTCTTTCAATTGCAAGGGATAGAAACCAAATTCAAAACTAGCTGACGCTTAGGTGTCAAGTAATGGACAGGTCAAGGTAAAAATGGAGCTGATTTCAGGTAGGCTGGATCCAGGCTGCCCACAGCAACAGGATCCTCTCTTGGAGTCTTGGCCTCTGTGGGTCCATTTGTTGCATGTTTTCAGACTCTCGTGTTGTAGGTGTCATGTGACTCAAAGTTCTGGGTTCCCATGCTCATAGATTATAATCCAAGGGGAAATAGTATATCTCTACTTCAGTTTGGGAGGTTTGGGGAAAGGAGGCTGAGATGGGGGCTTTGATGCAGGTGGATTATTTGGGAGTCCCAATGAGGTAGTTAGGGAAATGAGAAGAGTCAATAAAGAGTGCATTAATGAGTGAGTTACCTCTGTGGACAATTGGATTCAGGCTCACTGGGGTCCATCTGAGGTACCAAGTGGAACACATGTCAAAGTTTTCCCTCCAGGGGACAGGGAAGCTAGAAGGTTATTTGTCCACAGACTCCCACCCCTTATTGGCTGAGGATTGCTCCTGAGAGTGTTAAATCCTCAGCACTTGTGGGCACTCTACAGTTGGGCTGAGCAAGTTGCTATAGCACTGGAAAAAGGTGTCAGGTAGAGAAACAGAGAGACATGGTGGCTTGAGGTGGGGAGCTGTCAGCATGCCAGAAATTGTCCAACAGGACTGCAGATGGACTTGCAGATGGGCCTGCAGATGGGCCAAAGCAATATGGGCTGGGACATCAAAAGCAGCTGCTCTGCTCACCTTTACTTTCTTCCTCACTCCTTAGGCCAATTGCTCAGTACTTTGATTAGTCCAAAGTTGGCCATATGTCTGCCTCTCAAACATGGTGGGCAGGCAGCATGCTGTGAATGGAAGCTTCATCAAAATCACCTGGAGAAGAGGAAGCAGTTTTCCAAATAAAGAATGGGGTAGCAAATTAGTTCTCAGAATAAGTGCAGGAGGGATGATGGACAGACTAAATAATAATAGCAATAAACAAGATATTCACTTCCAAACTTTAATCCTATTTTAAGGTAAAAACCACTGAATGTTTTAGTAAATATCTTTCTGGATTATGTTTACTTATGCATTTTTTTCCTTATAAACTGGGATAATACTAGAATTCATATGTTTTATACAGGCATTTTTTACTTAACCATATTTAGTAAACACTTCAATATGTAATGAACATTTTGCTGTACGTGATTATAAATATCGTAAAAGTACAGTTGACCCTTGAACAACATGGGTTTGAATTATGCGAGCCCACTTGTACATGGGTTTTCTTCAATAAAAAAATACAGTGTTGGCCAGGCGCGGTGGCTCAAGCCTGTAATCCCAGCACTTTGGGAGGCCAAGGCAGGTGGATCATGAGGTCAGGAGTTCAAGACCAGCCTGGCCAAGATGGTGAAACCCCATCTCTACTAAAAATACAAAAATTAGCTGGGTGTGGTGGCAGTTGCCTGTAATCCCAGCTACTCGGGAAGCTGAGGTAGAGAATTGCTTGAACCTGGGAGGTGGAGGTTGCAGTGAGCTGAGATCGTGCCACTGCATTCCAGCCTGGGTGACAGAGCAAGGCTCCCTCTCAAAAAAAACAAAACCAAACAAAACACCGTGTTACTTTTCAATAAAGTTACAGAGTGTGCCTGTCTCCAGCCTCCCCTTCTGCCTCCTTTACCTCTTCAGCCTCTGCCACTGCTGAGACAGCCAAATCAACCCCCTTCTTCCTCTAAGACAACAAGGATGGCTTGACAATGATCCACTTCTATTTAATGAATAGGAAATCTAATTTTTCTTCCTTATGATTTTCTTAATAACATTTCCTTCACTCTAGCTTACTTTACTGTAAGAATACAGTATATAATACATACAACATATAAAAATGTGTTAATCAACTGTTTATGTTATCAGTAAGGCTTCACATCAACTGTAGACTATTAGCAGTTAGGTTTTAGGAAGTTATACTTGGATTCTGAGGCAGATCACACTGGTTCAAGCCTATAATCCCAGCACTTTGGTTAACTGGGGTGGGAGGATCACTTGAACCTAGGAATTCGAGATTAGCCTGGGCAGCATGGCAAAACCCGTTTCTACTAAAAATACAAAAATTAGCTTGGCATGATGGCACGTTCCTGTAGTCCCAGCAACTGCGGAGGCTGAGGTGAGAGGATCACCTGAGCCCAGGAGGTCGAGGCTGCAGTGAGCCATGATCACGTCACTGCATTCCAGCCTACGTGACAGAGAGCTTGTCAAAAAAAAAAAGGAAAAAAGAAAGGAAGAAAGTTAGTTATATTTGGATTTTTGACTGCAGGGGGTTTGTGCCCATAATTCCCATGTTGTTCAGGGGTCAACTGTATGTAAAATGTATCAGTCAATATACTTTAAATATTTTCTCCCTACTAATGACTCTTGATTAAAAATGGACTGGGAGGATAAATATATGAAATCCACAGCAGTGCCTCTGCCCAGAGAAGAATATTTTAGTGGTAGAACTTCAGGCATTGGAGGAAGCTGTTAAAAGAAAAAAAGCACCAATTTTAAAATCATAGAGCTCAGGATTTGAATTTTTATTGCTTAAGTACGTGACATTGGTCAATTTATTTAATCTTACAAATTTCATATCTTATTTTACATACAGTAAATGCTAAATAAAATGGTAGCATTCTTATTATTATCTAAAATGAGAACAATCACCCTTTCCTGACAGCATTATTATGAGGCTTGAAAGAGGTTATGCACGTAATGTGCCCAGGAGAGAGCCTGAGACATAATAGGAGATTAATTAACGATAGCTTTCTCCTATGATCTCTTAAGCTTATTTTTTATTTATTTATTTATTTATTTTGATATGGAGTTTCCCTCTTGATGCCCAGGCTGGAGTGCAATGGCGCAATCTCGGCTCACTGCAACCTCTGCCTCCTGGGTTCAAGCAATTCTCCTGCCTCAGCCTCCCGAGTAGCTGGGATTACAGGCATGCACCACCATGCCCGGCTAATTTTGTATTTTTAGTAGAGATAGGATTTCTCCCTGTTGGTCAAGCTGATCTTGAACTCCCAACTCAGGTAATCCGTCCGCCTCAGCCTCCCAAAGTGCTGGGATTACAGGTGTGAGCCACCGTGCCCGGCCCTCTTAAGCTTATTTTAAGGCAGACTTTATGTCAGGCATAGCAGCTAGGCACCACAGCAATGAAAAGAGTGTCTTATGCCCAAAGAACTTCCTGAACACAAAGATTTGTACTATGCCACTATCACCAATTCAAAATTCATATAGTATCATAACTAGGGTTTTGTTTTGTTTTGTTTTGCTTTGTTTTGACAGAGACTTACTCTGTCGCACAGTCTGGAGTGCAGTGACACAATCTCAGCTCACTGCAGCTTCAACCTCCTAGGCTCAGGCAATCCTCCCACCTCAGCCTCTTGAGTAGCTAGGACTGCAGGTGTATGTCACCACACCCGGGCAATTTTTTTATTTTTTGTAGAGATAGGGTTTCACCATGTTTCCCAGGCTAGTCTGGAACTCCTGGGCTCAAGTGATCCACCTGTCTCGGCCTCCCAAAGTGCTGGGATTACAGGCATGAGCCACTGCCCCCAGTCTAATCAAGCTGTTTTTTGTTTGTTTGTTTGTTTTGTTGTTGTTGTTTCTTAAATGTAACCTACTCCTAGAATAACTAATTACACGTTTTCATCCTGGTATAAACTTTATTACATTGCTTTCCTCATTACAGCTAGCTGACATTTGCAGTATCCATAAACAAAAACCTTAGTAAAGAGAGAAATAAAGGCAGTTTTGTACCATTTTGGTGGAGTGTTCAAACAGGAGAGAGATTTGGGCTGCCAGAAGAGAACATGATGTGCCTGAACTTCAGAGGGGTCAGAAGACAGGTACTGGGAGGTTGGAAGATCCCTCAGAAAGGTAAACTTTCTCTCCTGATTTTCAACTACTTTCAATCACAACTTTCCTAGAGTTGCTAATATGAATGAATGAATTTGTTCCAGTTGAACTGAGCTCCAATTTCCAATCTTTTTCCCTGGCTCTGAATGGAAATAGCCCTAAATTAGGCTATCAGGTGACCTTGGGTAAATTACTAGCTTCTCTGAGATTTCATTTCTACACTTGTAAAATGGAGGTAATAAATCTTGCTCTGCCTAACTCTCAAAGCTGAGGTGAAGATGAAATAAAATAATGGAATTGAGAGAGCTGGGTAAATTGTGAAATATCATGCAATCCTAAGAACTTGGATCTCAACTATTCATGGACCTGAGGCCTACAGATCCATTTTAAATCATTCCAATGTCCATGTATGTGCATGTGTTGTGGGGAATGGGAAGGTGGGTGTTTCCTGAAATGAAGAATTATCAAAAAAGTTACTTCCCTGGCTGAGCACAGTGGCTCATGCCTGTAATCCCAGCATTTTGGGAGGCTGAAGCAGGCGGATCACGAAGTCAGGAGATCAAGCCCATCCTGGCAAACAGAGTGAAACCCCGTCTCTACTAAAAATACAAAAAAATTAGCCGGGCGTGGTGGCAGGTGCCTGTAGTCCCAGCTACTCGGGAGGCTGAGGCAGGAGAATGGTGTGAACCCAGGAGGTGGAGCTTGCAGTGAGCCGAGATCATGCCGCTGCACTCCAGCCTGGGTGACAGAGCAAGACTCCATCTCAAAAAAACAAAAACAAAAACAAAAAACTTACTTCCCTAAGGAGAGGATTACTGATAGACCCAGAATGAGAAAAAATGCCGGTGAACTGGATGCGATAGTCTACTAGCTGTATTCCCCACTTTTTGTTCTCTTCCTCTTCCATAATAATTGAGTTTAGCTGGGCATATGGCAATTCAGTTACAGATGACATATCTAAGTCTTCCTTACAGGTAGGCTAGCCTTTGTCACTAAGTTCTGAACAATAAGATATGAGCAAACAGATATGTGCTCTCAGAGACTTGCTCTCAAAAAGCTTAAGCATGTGTCTCCCTCCCTTCCTGTTGGCTGGGGTAGGATGAAAGCTGAAGCTGCCACTCTGGACCTACAAGTCAGAGCCACATGTTAAGAATGGCAGGCTGCCTACCAGCCCAGCCCCTCTTATCTCTTAATGATGAAATAAAGACAAACCCTTATCTAGTTTAAGCGGCTGTCATTTGGGGTCTCTTTGTTACAGCAGCCTAGACTTGCCCTGACTAACATGCCAGGCCTTCACACAACATCAACCCGAGCCTGCCCCAGATGGAAGCAAGCAGCCGTTTGTCAAACTGAGGTAATATCCATGCAACCAAGGAGATGCCCTGCCACCCTAATTGACTGACCAGAAGACCAATGAGCCATTTTTCTTGAAAGCCACTTTCTGTCACCCAGGCCTGCCAAGGTCACTTATGAGAGGCCAGCAGTACGTGTCTGAGATTAAGGGCAGAGCCTGAGTCATCAGCACTACTCCATTACTCTGTGCTGCTGTCTAGTGGGGCTCCCAGAGGCAGAGCAGAGTATGTGCTTATCAATCATACCTCACCTATAATGAGGCTGGCTCTTTGTATGCCTGCTAGGATCCAGATACCAGGTTTGGCATTTTAAGTCCATAGCCTCAAGGTAGGGGGTATTTTTTCATACCAAGAAACAGTCTCAGAAAGGTTGAGTGAGTTACCTGAGGCAACAGAGCCTAGATGCAAAGGCAGATTGGGATAATTCCACAGCTTGTGCTGCTTTCAAATAAACTGCCTCCTTCCAAGCATGGCTTAAGGCTACTTAAGCAAAGCTGGCATTTGTTTATTGAGATGAGAACCTTAAAGGCCTGGAAGCTCCACCCCAAAACCATTCACTACCTGCTGCCCACACTCTGAGCTTTCATCGTTTAAGAGGGTTTTTAATCCTGTGGGTGAGTGTTCCTATGCATGTGTATTGGGTACTTTTGAGATAGGAAGAAAGCTATGGAAACACACACAGTGTTGGGAGTTGAATTGGGTCCCGTGAAAAAAGACATATTGGAGTCCCAACCCCCATTTCCTCAAAATGTGACATTATGGGGAGACAGGGTCTTTACCGAGGTAATTAAGTTAAAATGAGGGCATTAAAGTAGGCTCCATTCCAATATGATTTGTGTCCTTATAAAAGGAGGAAATTTGGGCACAGAGACAGACACATTTAGAGAAAAGATGATGTGAAAAGACACAGAGAAAACACAGCCATCTACAAGCCACGGAGAGAGGCCTGGAACAAATCTTTCCTTCACAGCCCACAGAAGAACCCAGCCCTGCCAATACATTGATCTCAAACTTCCAGGCTCCAGAGCTGTGGGACAATAAGTTTCCATTATTTAAGCTGCCTAATCTATGATATCTTGTTACTTGCAAACTAATACACACCCTACCCTACAAGCACACATGTGCACATATTACTATATTTGAGTATACATTAAAAATACATAAAATACATCAGAATTCACATATAAATTCAGGGAATTCACAGTTCACCCCAGAACACCCTTGGGCTCCTCTTGAAGGACGCTTGCAAGTTTTTATTTCCTGAAAACATTCCAATGCCTATAATAATAATATTAACAAAAACATAAAACAATTACTGTTCTAAGCACCATCCTAAGGGCTTGTATTAACCCACTTGAGTCTCCTGACAACCCCAGCTGCCGTAAGAAACCCATACAGATTTTGGTTCCTGGAAATGGAGTACTGCTGTAACAAATTAGCAATAAACTTGATGGCTTAAAACAACAGAAATTTATTCTCTCACAGTTCTGAAGGCCGGAAGTCCAAACTCAGTATCACTGGGTTGAAATCAAGGTGTTCACAGAAATGTGCTCCCCACAGTGTCTCTAGGGGAGAAGCCCGTCCTTTTAACATCTGGTGACTGCTTGCATTCCTTGGCTTGGGGCTGCATCACTCCAGTCTCTGCTTTCATCTTCGCATCACTTCTCTGTATGTGAAACATCTCTGCCGTGCTTTTTTTTTTTTTTTTTTTTTTTTTTTTTTTTGAGACAGAGTCTCACTCTGTCACTCAGGCTGGAGTGCAGTGACATGATCTTGGCTCACTGCAGCCTCTGCCTCCCAGGTTCAAGCAATTCTGCTGCCTCAGCCTCCCCGGTAGCTGGGATTACAGGTGCCTGCAACCGCACCCAGCTAATTTTTGTATTTTTAGTAGAGACGAGGTTTCGCCATGTTGGCCAAGCTTGTCTCGAACTCCTGACCTCAGGTGATCCGCCTGCCTTGGCCTTTCAAAGTGCTGGGATTACAGACGTGAGCTGCCATGCCCAACCTTCTGCCATGTTCTCATAAGGACATATGTAATTGCATTCAGGGCCCACTTGGATAGTCCAGGTTAATCTCAGCACCTCAAAATCATCTCATGCACATTGCCGCCCATTAATGTTGTCCATTATTTTTCAGTTTCCTCATCCATAAAATAGAGTGAAGTGAGGTTGAAGTGCATCAGAGATGGCAAGAATGTGGCCCATAGGACACCATTTCCTCTTCAGCAACTTCTGGCCAGAAGGAAGAAGGCTTTGCTTCATGTTTGTGTTCATAATTAAAGGTGAGGTCTTTGGGGGGCCTCCAAGTTCATTCATTTAATTAACATGTGAAATACCTGGATGCTGAACTTGTACAAAAGCAGCTGGAGGTGAACTTGATAGTCTCACTACTCTGAGGCACTCACAGACTAGTGGACAAGACAGGCAGGCACTGAGGGGTGTGTTTTCATGGTGGGAGCTTATTTCATTGCAAGAACAGAAACTGGATAGCTCCATCAGCCTCAGAGAGAGAGAGATCTTGCACCTTTCAGTATATCCAGCAAATAACCCTCAACTGTGTCTCAGTTAGTGATTTGGGGCCTGGTCCCAGCTCTGAAACAATCACTGCAGCCAGGCATGGCATATGCTAATTGGTGCTGGGAAGAGAGATGGGGTCAGTTTCATCCAAACTGTTGGACAGAGAGGGAGGAGTGGTGCTTTCCAAAGGGAAAATTGGGGTGTTTTTACTAGAAGAAGAAACATGGTGGCTGAGCACCCAGAAACTACAGATGTCAACAGAGCAAGAGTGATTTCAATGGGAACCACTTAATAGCCTATAGACAGGGCTCCTGTGATTCTGTAGCAGCCTGTTTTCTAAGCATTGGTGTCTAAAAATGGGAGTCCTGCCCATATTGTTCCATTTTACTCCAACCCCATAGAGGGATATAGATCTGGTTGATTCAGATTTCAGGTCATTTGTAGGGTCACTTTTTCTAGGAGTGGAATTTGGTGGTCTAAATAAGCCAACAAATGCATGTTCGCTTCTCAGGCCTGGGCACCTGGGGTCATGAAGTCCCACTGAAGGGATTGAAGGCTAATATTTTGGGGCACTGGGGAAAAGACACAGCAGGCGAAGGAAGCCTCCATATCTTATGGGAAGAGACCCCCTGGCTCACTGGAGTTCTACTTGGTGGTTTGGTGCCAGAACACCGAAGTGAAGACAAAGCACTCCCTGACCCATTTGTGGAGACATCTGTGCCCAATGACCAGACCAGCACATTATCTCTTAGTAGCTTCTGTTACATGTATTAATCTAGTCCTTCTTATAATTCCGGAGTTCACAGTAGCCCCTTCTCATGGCTATGCATTTACATTCTGATTTATTGGAAACACAGGTGGTGCCAGATCAAGGAATGTCCTTTATGCTGGTTTAGGGAAACTGGCCTAGATCTTATGGCGATGATGTTCCATGGACTAGTTTCGAGTGACAGTTGTCTAAAGAACGTGGAGACATATATGGGCTGGAATCTCTAACATAACCACTTGGAATGGAAGGATACATAGGTGAGTAGAAGAGGAAGAGAGGCAATTGACCCATTTGACTAGCTCTGCACCTTTAGGCAAGCCACTCTCTTTTGAGGTCCAGGACCCATTCCTCACCCCACCCCACCCCAATAACTAAAGCTGTGAGCTTTAGGGTCTGGAGGACAATGTAATGTAAGTTAGAAACCTTCAGCCCTTTGGCAAAGTCTCGGGAGATTTTTATTGGTTACATGGCATCCTTAGCACCATTGTAACATCTCAGACCAGGTCTGACTCCAAGAGGTATTCACAAAGATTTTTGTAAATCCCAAATTACAATCATGTCTTAGGTTCCCTCCCACCAATGTCATGCCCCTCCCAGCTTAGCACATAACCACTTACTTCCACATGATAGGAGTGAGGAGTGGACTGCAATGATCATTGTTTGTCCTGTGATGGTTGATTATTTGCTTATTTATTTATTTTTTAGTGACCAGGTCTCACTATGTTGCCCAGACTGATCTCAAACTCTTGGGTTCAAGTGATCTTCCTACCTCAGCCTCCTGAATAGCTGGGACTACAGGTACATGCCACTATGCCGGCTGATTTTGTATATTAACTTGACTGGGCTAAGGGTTGCCCAGATAGATGATAAAATATAATTTCTGGTTGTGTTTGTGAGGGTGTTTTCAGAAAATATTAATATTAGCATTTGAATCAGTAAACTGAGTGAAGAAGATTTTCCCCACCAATGTAGGTGGGCATCATCCAATTTGTTGAGGGTCTAAATAGAAGTTCAGCCAGGCATGGTGGCTCATGCCTGTAATCCTAGGTCTTTGGGAGATCTTCAGGCGGATCACCTGAGGTCAGGACTTCAAGACCAGCCCAGCCAACACGGCAAAATCCCATCTCTACTGAAAATACAAAATTAGCTGGGCACGGTGGTGCATGCCTGTAATCCCAGCTACTCGGGAGGCTGAGGCAGGAGAATCACTTGAACCTGGGAGGTGGAGGTTGCAGTGAGCCGAGATCACAACATTGCACTCCAGCCTGGGCAACAAGAGTGAAACTCTGTCTCAAATAAATAAATAAATAAATAAATAAATAAATAAATAGAAGGTCAAAAGAGAGGAGGAAGAGAGAATTCAACTTTTCTCTTGAGCTGGGCCATCCATCCTCTCCTGCCCTTAGACGTCACAGCTACTGGTTCTCAGGCCTTTAGACTTGAACTGGGACCTCCACCATCGGTTCCCCTGATTCTGAAGCCCTCAGGCTTAGACTAGAACTACACCACTGGCTTTTCTGGGCCTCCAACTTGCAGATGGCAGATTGTAGGTCTCCTCAGCCTCCATAATCACACAAGCTAATTCCTCATAATAAATCTCTTTCTAAATATCTGTATATATCCTATTGGTTCTGTTTCTCTAGAGAACCCTGACCAATATATCTTGAGAGGTTTTATCTTGTCCGTACTGTTGCAAATAAGCTAAGACCTTGATGCCTCAGGCAAAACTTAAAATTTATTTAAATCTAGATTCTGTTTTCCCAAACTCCACACAGTGAAATCAAACTCCCCACAGTTTGGTCTGGCACCAAACCCCCAGATATTCTTCAGTCTTTTCCATCCTATATTATCAGTTACTAGGAATTATAATTAACTCTAGGGCCTGAGGGCATATTTGCTTAATAAAAACTTTAGAACTCAATTATCATAGAAGGTTAGGAATGAAGGGAAACATTCATATTGATGGCTGGTATTGGTGTTACCCCACCTTGCAAAGCTCAGGCAAAGAGTGGTAGAAGGCTGACATGTTTAAATTCTGTAGTAGTTCCTTTCCAATTCTCTTTTGGTAATAGTCCACCTTTTGATCACGAGTATTATATTTCAGCAACATTCTTTCTTGACTACTGAATTTTCCTCTGAAGAATGAAGTTAATCTTCCAGGTGTCTCTTCTAACAAATAGGATACTCTATAATGTGAACACAATTTTATGCACAAGGATACACCACCTACAATAACAAAATGTAGACAAAAATAGGGGAATCAAGTAATTTAAGGTGTAGAGCCATAGAATAAAGTATTATAAAGCCATTCTTTTTTTTTTATTATACTTTAAGTTCTAGGGTACATGTGCACAACATGCAGGTTTGTTACATAGGTATACATGTGCCATGTTGGTGTGCTGCACCCATTAACTCATCATTTAGCATTAGGTATATCTCCAAATGCTATCCCTCCCCCCTCCCCCCACCCCACGATAGGCCCCAGTGTGTGATATTCCCCTTCCTGTGTCCAAGTGTTCTCATTGTTCAATTCCCACCTATGAGTGAGAACATGCGGTGTTTGGTTTTTTGTCCCTGCAATAGTTTGCTGAGAATGATGGTTTCCGGCTTCATCCATGACCCTACAAAGGACAAGAACTCATCCTTTTTATGGCTGCATAGTATTCCATGGTGTATATGTGCCACATTTTCTTAATCCAGTCTATCGTTGTTGGACATTTGGGTTGGTTCCAAGTCTTTGCTATTGTGAATAGTGCCACAATAAATGTACGTGTGCAGGTATCTTTATAGCAGCATGATTTATAATCCTTTGGGTATATACCCAGTAAAGGGATGGCTGGGTCAAATGGTATTTCTAGTTCTAGATTCTTAAGGAATCACCACACTGACTTCCACAATGGTTGAACTAGTTTACAGTCCCACCAACAGTGTAAAAGTGTTCATATTTCTCCACATCCTCTCCAGCACCTGTTGTTTCCTGACTTTTTAATGATGGCCATTCTAACTGGTGTGAGATGGTATCTCATTGTGGTTTTGATTTGCATTTCTCTGATGGCCAGTGGTGATGAGCATTTTTTCATGTGTTTTTTGGCTGCATAAATGTCTTCTTTTGAGAAGTGTCTGTTCATATCCTTCACCCACTTGTTGATGGGGTTGTTTTTTTCTTGTAAATTTGTTTGAGTTCTTTGTAGATTCTGGATATTAGCCCTTTGTCAGATGAGTAGATTGCAAAAATTTTCTCCCATTCTGTAGGTTGCCTGTTCACCCTGATGGTAGTTTCTTTTGCTGTGCAGAAGCTGTTTAGTTTAATTAGATCCCATTTGTCAATTTTGGCTTTTGTTGCCATTGCTTTTGGTGTTTTAGACATGAAGTCCTTGCCCATGCCTATGTCCTTAATGGTATTGCCTAGGTTTTCTTCTAGGGTTTTTATGGTTTTAGGTCTCACATTTAAGTCTTTAATCCATCTTGAATTAATTTTTGTATAAGGTGTAAGGAAGGGATCCAGTTTCAGCTTTCTACATATGGCTAGCCAGTTTTCCCAGCACCATTTATTAAATAGGGAATCCTTTCCCCATTGCTTGTTTTTGTCAGGTTTGTCAAAGATCAGATGGTTGTAGATGTGTAGTATTATTTCTGAGGGCTCTGTTCTGTTCCATTGGTCTATATCTCTGTTTTGGTATCAGTATCATGCTGTTTTGGTTACTGTAGCCTTGTGGTATAGTTTGAAGTCAGGTAGGGTGATGCCTCCAGCTTTGTTCTTTTGGCTTAAGATTGTCTTGGCAATGCAGGCTCTTTTTTGGTTCCATATGAACTTGAAAGCAGTTTTTACCAATTCTGTGAAGAAAGTCATTGGTAGCTTGATGGGGATGGCATTGAATCTATAAATTACCTTGGGCAGTATGGCCATTTTCACAATATTGATTCTTCCTATCCATGAGCATGGAATGTTCTTCCCTTTGTTTGTGTCCTCTTTTATTTCATTGAGCAGTGATTTGTAGTTCTCCTGGAAGAGGTCCTTCACATCCTTTGTAAGTTGGATTCCTAGGTATTTTATTCTCTTTGAAGCAATTGTGAATCGGAGTTCACTCATGATTTGGCTCTGTGTTTGTCTGTTATTGGTGTATGAGAATGCTTGTGATTTTTGCACGTTGATTTTGTATCCTGAGACTTTACTGAAGTTGCTTATCAGCTTAAGGAGGTTTTGGGCTGAGACGATGGGGTTTTCTAAATATACAATCATGTCATCTGCAAACAGGGACAATTTGACTTCCTCTTTTCCTAATTGAATATCCTTTATTTCTTTCTCCTGCCTGATTGCCCTGGCCAGAACTTCCAACACTATGTTGAATAGGAGTGGTGAGAGAGGGCATCCCTGTCTTGTGCCCGTTTTCAAAGGGAATGCTTCCAGTTTTTGCCCATTCAGTATGATATTGGCTGAAGGTTTGTCATAAATAGCTCTTATTATTTTGAGATACGTCCCATCAATACCTAATTTATTGAGAGTTTTTAGCATGAAGGGCTGTTGAATTTTGTCAAAGGCCTTTACTGCATCTATTGAGATAACCATGTGGTTTTTGTCGTTGGTTCTGTTTATATGCTGGATTACATTTATTGATTTGCGTATGTTGAACCAGCCTTGCATCCCAGGGATGAAGCCCACTTGATCATGGTGGATAAGCTTTTTGATGTGCTGCTGGATTCGGTTTGCCAGTATTTTATTGAGGATTTTTGCATCGATATTCATCAGGGATATTGGTCTAAAATTCTCTTTTTTTATTGTGTCTCTGCCAGGCTTTGGTATCAGGATGATGCTGCCCTCATAAAATGAGTTAGGGAGGATTCCCTCTTTTTCTATTGATTGGAATAGTTTCAGAAGGAATGGTACCAGCTCCTCCTTGTACCAGCTGTGAATCCGTCTGGTCCTGGACTTTTTTTAATTGATAGGCTATTAATTATTGCCTCAATTTCAGAGCCTGTTATTGGTCTATTCAAGGATTCAACTTCTTCCTGGTTTAGTCTTGGGAGAGTGTATGTGCCCAGGAATTTGTCCATTTCTTCTAGATTTTCTAGTTTATATGCATAGAGGTGTTTATAGTATTTTCTGATGGTAGTTTGTATTACTGTGGGATTGGTGGTGATATCCCCTTTATCATTTTTTATTGTGTCTATTTGATTCTTCTCTCTTTTCTTCTTTATTAGTCTTGCTAGCGGTCTATCAATTTTGTTGATCTTTTCAAAAAACCAGCTCCTGGATTCATTGATTTTTCAAAGGGTTTTTTGTGTCTGTATCTCCTTCAGTTCTGCTCTGATCTTAGTTATTTCTTGCCTTCTGCTAGCTTTTGAATGTGTTTGCTCTTGCTTCTCTAATTATTTTCATTGTGATGTTAGGGTGTCAATTTTAGATCTTTCGTGCTTTCTTTTGTGGGCATCTAGTGCTACAAATTTCCCTCTACACACGGCTTTAAATGTGTCCCAGAAATTCTGATATGTTGTGTCTTTTTTCTCATTGGTTTCAAAGAACATCTTTATTTCTGCATTCATTTCGTTATGTACTCAGTAGTTATTCAGGAGCAGGTTGTTCAGTTTCCATGTAGTTGAGAGGTTTTGAGTGAGTTTCTTAATCCTGAGTTCTAGTTTGATTGCACTGTGGTCTGAGAGACAGTTTGTTATAATTTCTGTTCTTTTACATTTGCTAATGAGTGCTTTACTTCCAACTATGTGGTCAATTTTGAAATAAGTGCAATGAGGTGCTGAGAAGAATGTATATTCTGTTGATTTGGGGTGGAGAGTTCTGTAGATGTCTATTAGGTCCACTTGGTGTAGAGCTGAGTTCAATTCACGGATATCCTTTTTAACTTTCTGTCTCGTTGATATCCCCATATATAACTAATTTGTGCTGTGCACCAACAAGAACGTGCTTTAAATTTCCATGCCAATTTACAACCCCATTCTATACCAGGCAATCTTAGTGGCTATTGAAAATACCACCAGGACAGGGCTATCTAAAGACACATCCAGTAGTGTGTTAACTATACAAAAAAAGACACTGTACAGTATAAAAACAAATCTTACACAGCCTTACATTTCAATTTTTTTTCTTTAAAAGCAGACAGTTGTGTACAGGGTGGTTAAATGCTTTATAGACAAAAAAAAAAAACTGCACTAGAACCAACCTATTCATTATCATCATCTTCTTCATATTCATCTTCTTCATCTTCCTCCTCCTCCTCATCCTCTTCATCTTCCTCATCTTCCTCCTCTTACTTCTTTTTCTTGCTTTCTTCAGCCTTGACAACTCCGTTTTTTGCTGCATCATACTTTCCTTTAGCTCGATATGTGGCAATATCCTTTTTGTATTTTTCCTTCAGCTTCGCAGCCCTCTT
Source organism: Nomascus leucogenys (assembly GCF_006542625.1). Taxonomy (NCBI): domain Eukaryota; kingdom Metazoa; phylum Chordata; class Mammalia; order Primates; family Hylobatidae; genus Nomascus; species Nomascus leucogenys. The sequence continues at coordinate 81,405,433 of NC_044395.1, read as the reverse complement.
TTCCTAAGGCTGCTTGTCATCTGCAGCAGTGTTATTCCACATCTCTCCCAGTTTCTTCGCAGCATCACCAATGGACAGGCCAGGATGTTCTCCTTCGATTTTTGGGCCATACTCAGAGCAGTACGGGAAGAAGGCCAAAAGAGGCCTCGGGTGCATTGGGATCCTTGAACTTCTTTTTTGTCTCCCCTTTGGGAGGGATATAGGTTTTCATTTCTCTTTTATAACGAGCTTTGTCCGCCTTTGCCATATCTTCAAATTTTCCTTTCTTTTTCTTTCTTTTTTTTTTTTTTTGAGACGGAGTCTTGCTCTGTCGCCCTGGCTGGAGTGTAGTGGCGCGATCTCGGCTCACCCCAAGCTCCGCCTCCTGGGTTCACGCCACTCTCCTGCCTCAGCCTCCAACTACAGGCGCCTGCCACCACGCCCGGGTAATTTTTTTTTTTTTATTTTTATTTTTTTTTCAGTAGAGACAGGGTTTCACCGTGTTAGCCGGGATGGTCTCGATCTCCTGACCTCGTGATCCACCCGCCTCGGCCTCCCAAAGTGCTGGGATTACAGGCAAGAGCCACCCGGCCAAATTTTCCTTTCTCTAGCAGACATGTTCTTCCACCTCTCTGAGCACTTCTTAGGAAACTCCGAGAAGTTGACTGAAACTCTCACTTGCCCCTGCGCTGTCTCTGTGGAGCTCAATGCACTGCAGTGGCTCTATAAAGCTGTTCTTAAGAATATAGGAAAGTACTTAAGATTCAGTGTTAAGCAACGAAAACTTACAGTATGATCTTATTCTGTTAAAAAAAAAAAAAAAAAAAAAAACACTGGGTGCAGTGGCTCACACCTGTAATCTCAGCACTTCGGGGGGCTGAGGCCGGCAGATCACCTGAGGTCAGGAGTTCAAGACCAGCCTAGATAATATGGTGAAACCCCCTCTCCACTAAAAATACAAAAATTTGCCAGGCGTGATGGTGGGTGCCTGTAATCCCAGCTACTCAGGAGGCTGAGGCAGGAGAATCACTTGAACCCAGGAGGCAGAGTTTGCGGTGAGCCGAAATTGCACCATTGCACTCCTGCCTGGGTGACAGAGTAAGACTCCATCTCAAAAAAATAAAAATAAAAAATAAAAAAATAAAAATAAAATAAAATGCTTAGAACAAGGACTGGAAGGAAATGGTGTGAATATTAACAATGGGTGCCTATGAAGGTAAGAGGTGGGCTGAATTTTGCTTTATCTCTTTACAGTTTCTGTATTTCTGAACTTTTTGTAGTAGACATGTATTAATTCGATAGGAAAAATAATATTCTTTTTACAAAAAGACTGGAAGGAAGTAGATTAAGACTTTTTTTTTTTTCCAAACTCTTAGCTGGCCCTTCTCACTTATAGAAAATGATACTTTACACACCATTGACATCGCGCTTGGCCGTGTGACTTGCTTTACTCAATAAAATGTAAGTGGAAGTGATATGTTACTTCCAAGCAGAATTCTTAAAGGCATCAAATGGTTCTTCTGTCTCTCTTTTCCTTCTGCCATGAGAACAGCATATCCCATAGAGAAGCTGTTCCCTTTATCCTATATCCCCAAGTGAAGAGGTCATAGAGCAAAGTCATAGCCAATCCCCAAATAATGTATATAATCTGTGATGGTTAATATTGGGTGTCAACTTGATTGGATTGAAGGATGCAAAGTATTGTTCCTGGGTGTGTCCGTGAGGGTGTTGCCAAAGGAGATTAACATTTGAGTCAGTGGACTGGGAGAGGTAGACCTACCCTCGACCTGGGTGGGGAACATCTAATCAGCTGCCAGCATGGCTAGAATAAATCAGGCAGAAGAGAGTGAAATGAACAGACTCGCTGAGTCTTCTGGCCTTCATCTTTCTCCTGTGCTGGAGGCTTCCTGCCCTCAAACATCAGACTCCAAGTTCCTCAGCTTTTGGACTCCTGGATTGGTATCACCTTGTGCTGCAAAGCTCAGGCAAAGCATGGTAGAAGGGTGGCATGTTTAAATTCTGTAGTATTCAGAATCATTCGCCAGTGACTTGCCAGGGGCTCTCAGGCTTTTGGCCACAGACTGAAGGCTACAGTGTCAGCTTCCCTACTTTTGAGGTTTGGGGTCTTGGAACGGCTTCCTTGCTCCTCAGCTTGCAGACAGCCTATTGGGGGACTTTACCTTGTGATTGTGTGGGTCAATACTCCTTAATAAACTCCCCTTCATATATACTTCTATCCTATTAGTTCTGTCCCTCTAGGGAACCCTGACTAATACATAATCTAAGCAAGAAATAAAACTTTATTGTTGTAAACCGCTAAGATTGAGGGGTTGTTTGTTACTGAAACATAATTTGGAGAAAGCTAGCTGATACATAGACACTCAGACATAAAATGCACAAGGCAACAATATCATAACATAGAAATAAGGCAACAAACAAAAACCAACGAAATGAAAATGTCAGACTAAATAGTTTCTTAAATCTCCTTCCAGCTCTGAATGAAACAGGCATGGCACACTGAAAGGCCTACAGTGGCCAGGTGGCCAAGATCAGTATATGAAGCATCCCTGAAGCAAGTGCTGAGAAATATAATACCTGCCTAATTACACTGTATTTAAAAATACTTCTGGAGCAAGCAAAGTACATATGCCAACTGTACATTGCACCTCCTGCCTATACTCTTTGTAGCCACCTCTTTGATCAATACCAGGTCTCCAATCAGGAGCACTTAGATGTAAGAAACCCTGAGAAAGCTGGAGGCAGTTTTGAAATGGGTCCAGATAACCTCTTAAGGTGATTCTCATGCTGGTGAAACGTGTTATGTGAGTTCACACCGTTGTTTAGAGCACGGGCTTTGGAGTTAGACCTAGTTTGGGTTCCTAGCTCCAGTTACTAGCTCCATGATCTCTAGCAAATTGCTTTTAATCTCTCTAAGCTTTAGTTACATTTTTGGAAAATAAGATAATAATAGAATCTACTTTGTGGGGAGTGAATGAAGTAATGTACTTAGTATAATCCTTGATAAATGTGAGCTGTTGCCAATATTATTATTATTTTCTCTTGGTTATGAAGTAATCCTTGGAGCTGATGCCCTCTTGCAAATGTAGTTTAAAATCAATGCAAAGGCTATACATCTTTAAAAATACTTTTTTTTTTTTTGAGACAGGATATTGCTCTGTTGCCCAGGCTGGGGTGCAGTGGCACAATCATGGCTTGCTGCAGCCTGGACCTCCAGGGCTCAAGCATTCCTTCCACCTTAGTTTCTCAGGTAACTGGGACTACTGACATGCACCACCATGCCCAGCTAATTTTTTTAAACTCTTTGTAGAGACAAGGTCTCACTATGTTGCCTAAGCTAGTCTCAGAATCCTGGACACAGTCGGTGGCCAAAGGCCTGAGAGCCCCTGGCAAATCACTGGTGAATGATTCTGAATACTACAGAATTTAAATATGCCACCCTTCTACCACTCTTTGCCTGAGCTTTGCAATGCAGGGTCATACCAGTCAAGGAGTCCAAAAGCTGAGGAACTTGGGGAGTCTGATGCTCGAGGGCAGGAAACCTCCAGCACAGAAGAAAGATGAAGGCGGGAAGACTTAGCGAGTCTGCTCATTTCACTCTCTTCTGCCTGATTTATTCTAGCCACGCTGGCAGCTGATTAGATGCTCCCTACCCAGGTCAAGGGTGGGTCTACCTCTCCCAGTCCACTGACTCAAATGTTAATCTCCTTTGGCAATACCTTCACGGACACACCCAGGAACAATACACAAACTATCCTCCCACCTTGGTTTTCCAAAGTGCTGGGATTACAGGCATGCATGAGCCAATATACCTGGCCTAAAATACGTTTTTAAAAGAAAATCACTAGTACAGTTTTAGCCCTGAGTTATCCAAATGATCAAATTGCTGTGCCCTTCTTCAAGTTTTTCTTGAAAGGTAAAAGTGGGAATATTAAATACACTCGATTTTTAGCCTTCTAGATTTCACTAAAATGTATACTTTTTTCTTTCTCTTTGCTCTATATGTGATAAGAAAAAAGTCTTTAAAGAAGAAAAAGTTACCAGATTTGTAAACCAGTTTTCCAATTACTGAGCTTCTGAAAAGAAAGATGCCATAATTGCTCAAGGTGAAAGAAAAAAGAAAGAGATATCATAAATTATCATGAAGATCGATGGTAGAAGCTTTCTGAAGACCCAGAGAGCACTGTGGCCTGTCTTACCTGTCAGACATGAGAGAATAAAACTGCTCACTCACCAGAAGATACTTGTATGCAACCATCCTTCAGCTAGATTTTTTTCTTCTCTACTTTCTTGGACACACACACACACACACCAAAAATAACTTTATCATAAAGCTCCAACTACGTAAGGGATAAGGATGAGTTGAAAGACAGAGTGGTTGGTATGCAGCAAGATCAAAAAAAAAAAAAGAAAGAGAAAAAGAAGAAAAATCAGAGAGTGGGAGTTGCCCCACTGGCTGTCAGTGGCAAGAAAAAGCACTGTGAATCAAAATGAAACAAGAAAGATACTAGAGGTGTGGTTATCTCAAATTGGTGCACTTTGATTCATCGTTATTTTCCACAACCTATGTTTGATTACAGACCCTATCTTTAGAAGGCAGACTTGGACAAGGCAAAGGTAAAATGCTTATGGACAATTGGCCCAACACTGACTATAAGAATATCTTTTGGCTGCTTAGGTAATTTCCTTGATTGAGTGAATCTCACTCTCCTGGGGGCTAGTAAAGCACCTGGATATTTTGTCCTTTGAGCCATCAATGAGAATTTCTCCTGCAGTAGCCTTCTAGAACTAAGTTGCTGATTTTTTAACTCCCTTCACTGGTTTCACGTGGGGAAAAAAATAAAAAGCCTTTTCAATTGGGTTAATGTTTGACTTGTTTTGCTTTTCATATACTGTTCACAGTATGTGATAATATTTTTATTCACTTAATAAACATTTACTGGGCGTATCTCTAGGCCAGGTATTCCTGAGGACAGAGCAATAAAATAGATGCAGCTTCTGCTTTCATTAAGTTTATGACCTATCAGGGAAGAGGACTAATAGGCTATTGTGATAAGATTCTGAGGAAGCTTGTGTTAACAACAGTAAACATTAATTGAATGATTATTAGGAGCCAAGTACAAAGTACATTTCGTGCATTAACTCACTGAATCCCTATGACAATTAGATAAGGTTGGTAGTATTCTTATCTCCATTTAAAAGATGAGAAAACTGAGGCAGAGAGCAAATATACAACATGCCCAAGGTCACCAACTTGTTGGTAGCTGGGCTATGAACCTAGGCAGTCTGGCTTTAGATATGGCACTTTTAGCCATTATACTATAATTTAAAAAGCTCCAGGTACACAGGGTTGGGGAAGAGTGTTCTCTAATCTGGTACAGGTGGTAACTTTGCTGAGTCCTGCAGAACAAACAGGATTTAGCCTGGGAAGGGTGGTTGTATCCAGCGTAAATGCTTTCAGCTGCAAGTAACAGAAACCCAGCCAACAGTGACATAAACAAAGAGAGGATTGTTTTTCTACGTAACAAAATGTCTGGCGGTAAGTGGTTTCTAACATTGGTCCAGGGGGATCTAGGAAGTCAGACTTCTGGTCAACATCACTTTCCTTTCTCTTATTGGTCTGTGACAGGTGCAGGTCTCGTAATCAATTTCTAGGGGAGAAAGTTAGGGGAGTATGGGGCTGAAAATTTTTGCTTACATATCTTCTTCTTGTAAAGAAGGAGAAATCTCTCAAGATGTCACGAAACGACTTCCTTTAAAAAATCATTAGCTAGAACTGGACTATATGTCACTTCTAGACCAGGGTCTGCACCTACCTTCCTTGAGACTAAGAGATTTCCAGGGTTCTGTTGGCAAATAGAAAGGAAAGACTGAATTTTGAGTAGGCAACATACAGTGCCTGCCAGAAAAGAGAACCATGTCCTAGGAAGAGGGAATCACACATGCAAAATCTTGGCAGAAAACCAGAGCATGACAAAATGAAGAGTGGAAAGATGCTGAGTATGGCTGGAGACTAGCTTGACAGATGGCAAGAGATGAGGCTGGAAGGGGTTGGAGAGCCCAGAGCGTGAAAAGCTGTGCCTAAGGAGTTTATATTGTGTTCTAAAGACAAAGGGAAATCAATAAAGGATTTTAGATATGGCAATGACCTGAGGTGACTTGTTTAGAAAGCTCATTCTGGCAGCTCTGTGAAGAATATTTGAAGGGTACTAGGAAGATGAGAGGGAAGAAAAGTCATTGAGAAGATGCTGCAGAGGTCCAGGTGCAGGATGCTGGTGTCTTGAGCTCTTATAGAGGTGTGGTGATGGAAAGGGGTAGCTCATCATTTTTAGGAGCTCAAAGACTCGATGATTGGGTTTGGGAGTGAGACCCTAGCAGCCTGATGAGAATTACTGATGAATATTGTCTGCATTTCCGTTAGTAAAAACAGTATCATGAAAAGGCGTGGTTGCTGAAACCACCCAAGGGGCAAGTTAAGTGGCAACTACTATGGAAGAAAAGCCACACAGTCTATTCTTTTTTGTTGTTTTTTTTTTTGTTTTTTTTGAGACAGGGTCTCACTCTGTCACCCAGGCTGGAGTGCAATGGCACAATCTTGGCTCACTGCAACCTCTGTCTCCCAGGCTCCCACCTCAGCTGGGACTACAGGTGTGTGCCACTACGCTGGCTGATTTTTTGTAGAGACGGGGTCTCACTTTGTTTCCCAGGCTTGTCTAGAAACTTTGGGCTCAAGTGAGCCTCCCACCTTGGCCTCCCAAAGTACTGGGATTACAGGAGTGAGCCACCACACCTGGCCCATTCATTTTTTAACCTGAATGTTATTTCTGTTATACACATACACATGTCACATTGAATCGTTTCACGACGCTTGCAATGAGAAACCACTGTCAAATTATGATCACACCACTGCACTCCAGCCTGGGCAACACGGCAAGACTCTGCCTCAAAATAAATAAATAAATAAATAGGCACTGTCTTTTGCCCCAATTTACTCCACTAACAATTACGACTCCACAGAAGCAGCTACTGAATATTTCAGCTGTTTCTTCTGATGCTTTTTTCCACGCTTCTAATTAACATGATTGTTCTGCTATTTCTTGACTTCTAACTATGGAAAGTAGGATTTGGGCTTCTTCCATTTCACCACCTCCCCTTCCATCACACATGTACACACAAGCCCTCTGAGCCTTCCAATGTCATTATCTATCATAAATTGGAGTTAAAACAATATCCATTATTTGCTTTATTATGACCATGTGACTGTTATTCATAGGTGAGACATTCAAAACATGATTTCATTCTCATTCTTGTACAATGTTTCGGGTAACAAATTGCCTTGCTTTCTATGAATCTAAAAGTAAATCATTTCTTAATCTTCACTAGAATTGTAAATATTTTTGTCAACATATGGAAACTTATTAGCTTATCTAACGGTACCACTTTTTTTCTTGAAGATCTCCATCTGCGAGCCTCCAACTCCTCTGCTCCAATGTGAACTCGTTATTCTCCAGGCCTGTGTATCAGCTATTTCAGTGAAACAAACTACCCTAGGATTTAGCGGTGAAAAACAACAATCAGTTGTTTATTCAGTTCATTTATTTAGTTCGCAATTCTTCAGGTTGGCAATTGGGACTGAGCACAACTGAATGGTCCTCCTGGTCTTGTCAGGACTCCTTCAGACATCTGCAGTTAATTGCAGCTTAGTTAAGTAGCTGTGCTTGGGGCAGGAGGTTGGTGGGTGGCTATCGGATAGTATGATTTCTTATCCTTTTAGCAGGTTAGCCCAGGCTCGGTGGTAGAGGCAAGGATCTGAGAGAAAGGAAATATGTAAAGCCTGTTGAGGCTAGGATTAGAATGGTTCACTGTGACTTCTATCACTTTGTACTGGCTAAACAAGTCACAAGGCTAGCCAAGATTCAAGAGGTACAAAAATAGACTCCATGTCTTGATGGAAGAATTTGAAAAGTCAGTTTACAAAGAATATAGATACAGGAAGGTCACCAACTGGGGCTATCAATTTAAGCAATCTATCTGTCTGGTACATAACTATTGTCCCAGGATGTCCTTCTACCCTCACCATTTGAGTTCTTGTTTTCATCTTGTATTGGATCTCCTGTGTATCAGTCAGGCTTCAGAAATGATGCCACCATCCTGGCTAACACAGTGAAACCCCGTCTCTACTAAAAATACAAAAAATTAGCCGGGCGTGGTGGTGGTCGCCTGTAGTCCCAGCTACTCGGGAGGCTGAGGCAGGAGAATGGCTTGAACCCAGGAGGCAGAGCTTGCAGTGATCCGAGATTGCACCACTGCACTTCAGCCTGGGCGACAGAGCGAGACTCCATCTCAAAAAAAAAAAAAAAAAAAAAGACAGAAATGATGCCAGTTATTTTAACAGACCAGAGGGTGAGAGGTGGCTTAGCTGATGCTAGTTTCTCTGAGGGGAATAGGAGGCTGATTTTGAAAGTGTTGGGAAAACTGTCAACTGGATTAGCAGTTGCTATAAGAAGGAAATTTTGCTGCCGGGGGGAGAAGTGTTGCCAATGTGATGCTGTCAGGAACTGCAAGAGAACAGCAAGCAAACAGTAAGGAGTAAGTCCCTTCTTCCTTCTCCAGCCCTCCAGTCTCCCTCTAGCAACCCTGCTCCCCACTAGCAGAGTTTAACAGGGAGTCAGCTGGCCAAGGTGAAGAGTGATTTTTGGAGTCTGAGCCCCAGAATCGTGTAGCAGAGTATGGAATTGTGGGTTTGCAGCTGCAAGACAAGATAACAGGCACAGTCTGTTTTCTGGTTTCTATGTCTTCCTCATTTTTGTCTCTTCAGTAACTTCCTAAGGAAGGATGCATGTGAGGTAGACTGTTTCATATCTTTAATATCTGAAACATCATTAGCCTACCATCACAATTATAGTTTGGCTGAATATGGAGATCATTTCCCTCATTATTTTGAAGGCATTGCTCCATTATTTTCTAGCATCCAGTGTGGCCATTAAGTCTGATGCCATATGGATGTCTGAACTTTTGTATATGACTTATTTTTGTTGATTTTTGTTTGTTTGATCTTTTCTTTCTGGCTGCTTTTAGAATATATCTCTTTATCTCCGTTATCCTGAAATCACAATAATTTACCTTAGTTCTGTTTTTTGTCTGTTTTTTAAAAAAAATTCATTCTGCAAGGTAGTTAGTAGGTCTTTTCAGTCTACAAACTCATTTCTGGGAAATTTTATTGAAGACTTTGATCATTTCTTCATATCTTTTTTCTCTGTTCTTTCTTTCAGGAATTCTTGTGAGCCAGTTGTGGAATCATGTAAGTTTTTCACCATTGTTTTCTTACTGTCAAGTGTATAATTCCCCTGTTTGCAGTATGGTACCCTCGTGTTTAGCAGTGCCTGATATCCAGAAGAGTCCTTATGATTCAGTACCTCCACAGAGTATACCTCCAGGCTCTGGGATATAATAAGAGTATTTACTTGATTGTTTAGGGCAGGAGAAAAGATGTAGAAGTCAAGATAATGCCTTTTACCAAACTCGCAGCTCATTCCTCTTTTAGCCTCACCTGCACACTGAATTTCAGAGGTACTTCCTGCCTTCAATTTCTGAATCTCTAGGCTTCTATTGCATGAACTAACTTCCTTCTTGGCTTCCTCCATTTCAGACTTTGGGTTCCTTTTTCTCTGGTCGGCTAAGACAGTTTCACTTACCCACTTGTTTTTATCTCTTTTGACCTATCTTTGACTCTATCAGCACTGCTGGAAAGCATTTCTATCAACAAGAGACAACAGAGATGTAGTTGTCTTAATTGAAAAAGATAGCAACATTGGTAAATGTGCTTCAGAGGTTGTGGTAGATTGTTGTAGCAATTCCCCCAGTGAATCAAGTTATCTACGACCTTGCATAGCTCTCTCCCACATTGAATTAGCAAATGTGAGGCAGGTAGAGACTTCTGCATTGGAATTTACTCTCTGACTGCTAGGAACCCTGAGCCCACCAAGAGAAGAATCACTGGCTAGACTCCTAGATGGTGAGAGAACACACGGAAAGAAGCCAAATCATCCCAGCAGAACCCAGACCTGTCATACCAGCTACCAGCTGACTGCAAATGAATGAACTTATTTAATACCAACAGTAGACCCACCTGCCTGAGCCTAGCCCAAATGACTGACTTGCACCATTATGAGCAAGTAAAATGATTTTTATTTTAAGCCATTAGGATTTGGGGTGGTTTGTTATGCAGCAAGTGATAACCAATACAGAGGTGTATCGGTTGCATTTGCCTCCTTTGCATTTACAAACCACAGAGATCAAGGCTATGCTGTTTTTATCTATGTGTCTTTGTTGACTTAGACTTGCTTTTTTTCCTTTTTTTTATTTTTTTCTTATTTTACTTTAAGTTCTGCGAAACATGTGCAGAACGTGCAGGTTTGTTACATAGGTATCCATGTGCCATGGTAGATTGCTGCACCTATCAACCTGTCTAGACTTTTTTTTAATCTCTTTATCATTTTAGTATGGTTTTGGGAAGTAGTAAAAGTAAATATACATTCATCACATTTAACTGCAAGTCTCCATTCACTTCCTCTTCATCTGTCCAACAGATATTTTCTGATTACCTAGTAGATATCAACAGCACTGGACACCTGTAACACAGCTCTCGTTTAATCTTTACAATAGTGCTATGCATTAGGCATTAGATTCCCCTTTTAACAGATGAGACAAATAAGACTCAGTGAGGTTAAGAGACTTGCTAGAGGTCTCACAATTAGTAAATAACATTGTTAGGATTTGTGCCCTTGAATGAGTGTCAAGAAAGCACCGAATATTTTCAATATACTTTGTTAAACTAGAAAATAGACGGTAGAGAGTCTAAAGTTGGAATGAATATAAGACCGATCACATAGTAGACAAGCTGACAGCTGATTGGATATGATGTGAAAAAGAAAGAATGTCTGAGAACTCTACCTCCTATTGATCTGCCTTTGACCCCATCTTAATAATGGATAGCACCACTAATAAAAGGGGACAAGAACAGAATAGACATCTTAACTGGGAAAGATGGAAAATTTGCTTCCAGGGGCTATATTCGATCTTTGTTTTTTTTTTCCTCGTCTGCATCTACAGATCAAGGCTCTGCCGAGCATAATTGTTAACACTGTTGGTGGTCTCCTTTTATTGGGGAATATTGGTTGGTGCTACTTACAGGACATTTTACCAGGTAAATGGTAGTCTGATTGGGCTCCTCGGTGGGGGTGGGGAGCTGAGCCCTGTGAGGCTCAATATGGTTAACGGCTGTCGAATGGTTAAAAAACCAGGCACTGCTTGGGAAGTATTCCCAGAAGGCCTTTTGCGCTCCGTGTAGGGGAAATTAAGTGCCGAGAAAAGTGTGTTCAATTTAGATCCATCTGGTCTGGGTTGCTTCTTTCCCTTCTTTTTCTCCAGGAAAGAGGACTATTCAAACAAAGGCACTTTGTGGTCACTTTAACCTGCTAGGAGCCAAAAGTGTTGCCAGCCAAACATGTTGAGAAGCAGAGAGAAAAACTATGCCATTTCTAATTGGTAGTAATCCCAGCTCAAAGCAGCATTCATTATCCAAGGTGCTGGCTACCCAGGACATAGAGTTGGGAGGAAAGAAAGGGTGCCTGGTTTGAGAACCTTATTTCTAGAAGAATAAAGTGGCCCTTGCTAGAAAACGGTCTCTTGCAGTACCTTCTAGCAGCAAGTGAACACTAGGAAGCTTTAATAAGAAATGTCACTAGATTCCAAATAAGAAAACCAAAACTGGTCAGGCGCGGTGACTCACACCTGTAATCCCAGCAATTTGGGATGCCGAGGTGGGTAGATCACCTGAGGTCAGGAGTTTGAGACCAGCTTGGCCAACATGATGAAACCCTGCCTTTACCAAAATACAAAAACTAGCCGGGCTTGGTGGTGGGCGCTTGTAGTCCCAGCTACTCAGGAGGAGGCTGAGGCACAAGAATCGCTTGAATCCGGGAGGTCGACGTTGCAGGGAGCCAAGATTTCGCCACTGCACTCCAGCCTAGGTGACAGAGCAAGACTCCATCTCAAAAAAAAAGAAAGAAAAGAAAACGCAAACCACAAATTCTAGATTTTCCAAGTGGCTGCAACTTCAAACAGTTGTTCTCAGTATTGGACTATGATTTTGGAGTAGCTAGTCAGTGAATTTATAAACCACATCAGTTATCAATAAAAGACACCTGCCCTGTGGAACCCTATATAGCTGTTACTAAAAACAAGGTAGATAATAATGATTTATGCTTGTTAAGCATTTAACCAAGTGTCAATCATTGTTCTGTATATTTTTTAGTTTTTCCCTTCCAGTAATCCCATGAGAGGATTGTAATTAGTCTAGTGGTGTGTTTTTTTGTTTGTTTGTTTGTTTCAGAGACAGGGTCTTGCTCTGTCACCCAGGCTGGAGTGCAATGGCACAATCATGGCTCTCTGAAGCCTCAACCTCCCAGGCTCAAGCAATCCTCCCACCTCAGCCTCCCCAGTAGCTGGGACTACAGCTGCACACCACCATGCCTAATTTTTGTGTTTTTTGTACAGATGGGGTTTCACCATGTTTCCCAGGCTGGTCTTGAACTCCTGGACTCAAGTGATCCTCCCACCTTAGCCATCCAAAGTGCTGAGATTACAGGTGTAAGCCACCATGTCTGGCCTATCCTACTTTTATAGATAAATATACTAAGGCATAGGGAGGTTAGCTAACCTACAAGTTGCTCAAGTCTACAACTAGTAAGTGATAAGACTTGGGCTTGAATCCATGTGAACTGCTTTTAGAGCCCACATGACTACCCTAGGTCAGAGGCTACACATCCAACTGGTAGCATGGATGTCTCCAGGGAGAGGAGATACAGAAGAGCAGATGAAAGGTTTTCACTTTTTACTTTACCAAATGCTATACTGTTTGAGTTTTTCTCTTTAAATAGGTGTTACTTGTTTGCTTTAAAAATGTGTAATAAAATAAAGCAAGGCTGGGGAAGAAGAGATAGCAACGGAGCATTTTTCTTTTCTTCTTTGCAGTGAGTCAGAAGAAGGCACTATCTCCATTATGTTAGCAATAGGAATTTATTTAAGTACCAGCAAAGTCTAGGCTGAGGGCCAGGAACTAATTATCTTCAGAATCTCATAAGCCACTAGTAAGCGAGTGGATATATGGACAGGTATAAAACAAGCCCTCAGGACAGAGTAATGGGTTAGATATTAATATGGTTTGGCTGTGTCCCTACCCAAATTTCATCTTGAATTGTAGTTCCCATAATCCCCACATGTTGTGGGAGGGACCCAGTGGGAGGTAATTGAATCACAGGGGTGGTTACCCCCATGTTGCTGTTCTCATGATAGTGAGTGAGTTTTCACATGTTCTGATGGTTTTATAAGAGGCTTTTCCCCCTTTGCTCAGCACTTCTCTCTGCTGCTGCCTTGTAAAGCATGTTTGCTTCCCCTTCTGCCATGATTGTAAGTTTCCTGAGGCCTATCCAGCCATGCGGAGCTGTGAGTTAATTAAACCTCTTTCCTTTATAAATTACCCAGTCTCAGGTAGCTCTTTATAGTAGCATAAGAATGGACTAATACAGTAAATTGGTACTGGGAGTGGGGTGCTACTCTAAGGATACCTGAAATGTGGAAGCAACTTTGGAACTGGGTAGCAGGCAGACGTTGGAAAAGTTTCGAAGGCTCAGAAGAAGATAGGAAAATGTGGGAAAGTTTGGAACTTCCTAGAGGCTTGTTGAATGGCTTTGACCAAAATGCTGATAGTCATATGGACAATGAAGTCCAGGCTGAGATGGTCTCAGATGGAGATGAGGAACTTGTTGGAAACTGGTATAAAGGTGACTCTTGCCATAGTTTAGCAAAGAGACTGGTGGCATTTTGCCCCTGTCCTAGAGATGTCTGGAACTTTGAACTTTAGTATCTAGGGTGTCTAGTGGAAGAAATTTCTAAACAGCAAAGCATTCAAGAGGTGACAGAGCATGAAAGTTTGGAAAATTTGCAGCCTGACAATGCAGTAGCAAAGAAAAACCCATTTTCTGGGGAGAAATTCAAGCCACTGCAAAAATTTGTATAAGTTACAAGGAGCCAAATGTTAATTGCCAAGACAATGGGGAAAATGTCTCCAGGACATGTTAGTTACCTTCATGGCAGCCTCTCCCATCACAGGCCCAGAGGCCTAGGAGGGAACAATGGTTTCATGGGCCAGGTCCAGGCCCCCCCTGCTGTGTACAGCCTGAGGACTTAGTGCCCCGCATCCCAGCTGCTCCAGCCATGGCTAAAAGGGACCAATGTACAGCTCAGGCCATTGCTTTAGAGCCGCAAGCCTTGGCAGCTTCCATGTGGTGTTGGTCCTGCGCATGCACAGACAACAAGAATTGAAGTTTGGGAACCTCTGCCTAGATTTCAGAGGATGTATGGAAATGCAGGAAGAAGTCTGCTGCAGGGGTGGATCCCTCATGGAGAACCTCTGCTAGGGTAGTGCAAAAGGGAAATGTGGGGTCAGAGCCCCCACACAGAGTCCCCACTGGGGCACTGCCTAGTGGAGCTGCAAGAAAAGGGCCACTGTCCTCCAGACCCCAGAATGGCAGGTCCACCAACAGTTTGCACCGTGCACCTGGAAAAGTCTCAGACAGTCAATGCTTGGATGAGGTGGCATGTGCCTGTAATCCCAGCTTCTTGGGAGGCTGAGTTGGGAGGATTGCTTGAGCCCAGGAGGTTGAGGCTGCAGTGAGCTGGGTTCGTGTCACTGCACTCCAACCTGGGCAATAGAGCAAGACTCTGTCTCAAGGAGGAGGAGGAGGAGGGAAGAGGAGGAGGGAGGAGGAGGAGGGAGAAGAAGAAGAGAAGGAGAAAGAAAAAGAAAGAAGAAGACAGAGGAGGAGGAGGAAGAGGAAGAAGAAGAAAGAGGAGGAGGAGGGGAGGGGGAGGGGGAGGGAGAAGGAGGGAGGAGGAAGGAGGAGGAGAAAAGGAGGAGAAAGAGGAAGAAGAGGAAGGAGGAGAAGAGGAAGAAGAATTGGTGAAATAAATGAATACCGCTGGGAAAGTTGTTGATGTGTCATATGCTGAAAATATCAAACTCTTTTTGGGGCTTCAATTAGTAATCCTCTTGATTATAATACAGTTTTGATTGCTAGCATTTATTGACCACTTATATGTGCTTTTTATGTTTTAAGTAAAAGGAAGTCCCTCTCAAATTTTGCTTAAAATGTTCACGGACAGGGTAAAGTTTGATCAGGGCTCTGACTTGGCTTCCCTGTAATTCAGCTCCACCCAGTTCCATCTGTTGGCTTTCCTTAGGCTAGATTTACTCATGGATTCGAAATGGCTGCTGGTAGTAACTGGTGCCACACAATTCCTCACTCTTATTTAGGGGAGGCACAGGGATGGAGAGCTCTACCATCAAACAATATCTACCATCAAATAACGTTTTTTGGAGACAGAGTCTCACTCTGCCACCCAGGCTGGAGTACAGTGGTGCAATCATGGCTCACTGCAGCCTTAACCTCCCAGGCTCAAGCAAGCCTCCCAGCTAAGCCTCCCAAGTAACTGGAACTATAGGTGCATGCCACCATGCTGGCTAGGTTTTTTTGTACTTTTTATAGAGACAGGGTCTTACTTTGTTTCCTAGGCTGGTCTCAAATTTTTGGCCTCAAGTGATTCCCCACTTTGCCCTCTTAAAGTGCCAGAGTTACTTACAGGCATGAGGCACCACACCCAGCCCCATCAAAGAACGTTTCTGAACTTTACTCTGACCAAAGCAAACTGAACTAACCAGGAGAAATTCACATGTTGATTGGCATAGCCTAGGTAACTCATCCCTTAACCAATCAGTGTAGCAACAGGGCGGGTGTTATCCTAATTGATTGGATCAACCATGGCCTGTTTCTGGAGTTTGGGATGCAGGCTCTTCTAACCAAATTACATGGCTACTTTCAAATGGAGGAAGAGATGAATAGATGTTGAAAAGCCAAATGAATGTCCATTCATTTAATCCTCACAACATGCTGTGAATTAGATCCCAGGGAGAGGTGAGAAAAATGACCTCAGAGAAGCAACTTGCTCAAGATCAGTCAGCTAGTAATTAGCAACATTGGGATCCAAATTCAGGTCTGTCTGACTTCCAAGTCTATGCACTTGGCCTCTAGACTCCAGTGCCCCAAATCTCAGCTATTGTACGAATCTCTCCAGTTGCCTCCAAGAGAAACCTGTTCTTGTGATCACCCCTAGCTGTTCTAGGGAACAACCTGGGCCCAGGTTGAACTCTTTTAAAAAGGGTCAAGGACCCTCCATGAAGCCCAGGCTGTGAGATCAGCTTCAGAGGCCTGGGGACTCCAACCTCAATTTGGGGAGCAGCAAACACCTGCTTGGGGACTAAGAGGTTGCTGTAAAACCAGGACAGACAGTCCCTGTTCTTTTATCAGTGGTCATTCATCAAGCAGTTACTGAGCATCTGCTCTCTGAGGACCCATCTGCCTGAGCTAAAGCCTGAAACTCTTTCCAGTGTCCTTGTCTAGTCTTTCGTTTTTGTCTGTTTCTTTGTCACGCACCCCTTCTTCTCTTCTCCTGGGCTGAACTTTCTGGGCTAATGTTGGTTCTTTGTCTCAGACCTGCACCCAGCTTTTTCTAGCACCCCAGGATAGCAACTGTTTCTCTTCTGCAAATTTCGGTTAATTGACAATGTCTGCCTTAAGAAGGAGGCAGAGTTTGTATCCAGTCTCAGATGGGAAGTGCACCATTGTTAACGATCAATGTCTACCATGGGGACCATCAGTATCTACCATGGGGAGGAGAGGTTGAACTGCAACCTGCATAGTGGGTATCTGACATCCTTGGGTCCATATACCCGTCACAGCTTCGTATTTGGGACCCTCAGAACAGCTGCCCCCATTGCTTGAATTCCCTGAGAGTGACATTCATGTGTCAGCATAATACCAACAAGTTCTGGCCTCCTGCCTGTGCTTTCCAGAATTCTGAATGAGATTGAGCTGTTTACGTGCTAGAACCAGAATGATGGAGAAGTCTGGAGATGAAGAAAAGAGTGAAAAGGCCTGAAATGGGCTGAGGAGCTCTGGACTGTGATTTAGGATGTCTGGGTTAATTCTGCTAAACCCTAGCTCATTCTGTGACCCTGGGCAAGTTTCCCTTCACTTGGCCTGTTTCTTTATGTGATGCTGGGCTACCTCAGGGATTCTCAGTGGGGGAGAAACCATTTCCCGGGAGGTGATCGGGAAAGTTATGGGGGCATTTTTCAGTGTCCCAATGACTGGAGGTTGTTTCTGGCATTTAGTGGGCAGGGGCGGGGCTGTTAGATAACCTGTAATACACAGGACAGGCCCCCACAGTGAAAAACCGTCCCACATCCTGCACAACTGTCACATGTCCTCCTGGATACTCATGTAGACGAAAAACTTGTTCATAATTGTCTGACTCCGGTCAGATAAAATCTAGCTCTGCTTTAAATAGGAACACAAGTTGTTTTTGCACAGTGCCAGTGTGTGTTGAACTTTTGAAAATGGAATTACCATATAAATCAAAGGAAATGCACATCTTTTAAAAACAGTTTTACTGAAGTATGACTTATATGCCAGAAAATTAATTCATTTTTTCAGTGATATCAATTCAGTTTGTGTTTATTCAATTCAGTGATTTTGGTAAATTTGATGGAATTGGGCATCTATCATCAAAATCCAACTTCAGAACAGTTCCTTCCCTCCAACAAGTTTCCTTGTACCAGTTTGCTGTCAGTTATCACTCCCACCCCAAGCCCCAGGCAACCACTGATTTGCTTACTGTTTCTGTAGATCTGTCTTTTCTAGAAATTTTACATATAAAGAATCATACAATATATAGTCTTTTGTCTTTCTCTCCTTTCACTTAGCATCCTGTTTTTTGAGATTCATCCACATTGCCCCATGGATTATAGTTTGTTTCTTTTTATTGCTGAATAATATTCCATAGCAGTAAACCACATTTTGTTTATCTATTTACCAGCTTGATGGACATTTGAATTGTTGCTAGGTTTTGGCTCTTAGGAATTTGGCTGCTATGAATATTCCTATACAAGTCTTTGAGAGGACATATATTTCATTTCACTTAGGCATATACTTAGAGGCAGGATTGCTGAATTATTTATTTTTTTTAAATCAAGAGTTGTTTAAACTCTTTTGGAACTCATTTTGGAAAATCAACATTGCTCATGGTATCTGAGTCAGCAGTATAATGCTCCTGTACACATGTGCATGGGGAGTGCTACTGGTCACAGTCATAGACATAGAATCACATATGCATCAGTATATCAATGCATATTCTATGCATAGGTATGGTATGTGATTCTGTGTGTAAGTATATCCATGATTCTATGCATAGGTAAAGCATGTGGTTCTATGTGTAAGTATATCCATGATTCTACACATAGGTATAGTATGTGGTTCTATATGTAAATATATCCATGATTCTATGCATAGGTGTAGCATGTGGTTCTATGTGTAAGTATATCCATGATTCTATGTGTAGGTATAGCATGTGATTCTATGTGTAAGTATATCCATCATTTTATGCACAGGTATAGCACGTGGTTCTGTGTGTAAGTATATCCATGATTCTACACATAGGTATAGCATGTGGTTCTCTGTGTAAGTATATCCATGATTCTATGCATAGGTGTAGCATGTGGTTCTATGTGTATGTATATCCATGATTCTACACATAGGTATAGTATGTGTTTCTATGTGTTAGTATATCCATGATTCTACGCATAGGTGTAGCATGTGGTTCTATGTGTGAGTATATCCATGATTCTACACACAGGTATAGCATGTGGTTCTATGTGTAAGTATATCCCATGATTCTATGCATAGGTGTAGCATGTGGTTCTATGTGTAAGTATATCCATGATTCTACACATAGGTATAGTATGTGGTTCTATGTGTGAGTATATCCATGATTCTACGCATAGGTGTAGCATGTGGTTCTATGTGTGAGTATATCCATGATTCTATGTGTAGGTGTAGACTTCTGAGTACTTCATTATGTCTCTAGTTAGGATGTAATCAAACATTTCTGTATTAAAATATGTATTTTATAATAAATTCTTATATCTCCTATATAATGTACTAAGAACACTACAATGATTTTTAAAATCATGTGTATAAGTGGCTTATATTATTTATGAATTCCATTTCAGGATAGTAAAGAGGATATTAAAAAATATTTTTTATATAATAGAAAAGGAGCCTTGAGACAGAGTGGGAGGGGCTGGTCCATTTTAAGGACCTGACACCTGTGAGTTTTTAAATCCTGTGCTCAGAGGCTTAATTAGAAAGGCAACCATTAATCCAGATTTGAAGCCAACAGCAAATCAAAGCAATTGTCCTGCACCAGTTGTTTTGATCATCAGACTGTGGCCCAGTTCTTTTAGGCCAGGATCAGAGAGACTGGGAGGAATAAACAAACCCAAGAGAACCATCGAGAAAATGTACAGGAAGAGCTTCCAATTCTATCACTCAGCCTTGATTTCAGAGTGAATCACACCACAGACTCACAGATTGACCCAGCAGGCTGGACCTTGAGAGACCCATGGAGTCCAGCCCCACATTCTTCAAATGCAGAAAGGGATGCCTGGAAAAGGGGGTGGTGGGGACTGGGGAACTGAGGCAGCCACACAGCCAGACCAGGTCTCAAGGATCCTGAGGACCTGATAATTAGATGCCTCTTCAATCAAACATTCTGTGCCATTTAAAGGTAAGACTGAGCCCTGTGAGGGAAAGGCTGAGATGGAAAATTCTGCAGGGTCCAGCTTCTCACCTTCCTTGCCCAAGCTGTCAGCTCTGGCCCAGACTTTCCTACCTCCCCTCCAATTAACCTGACTGACATTCCCAGGTAAGGGGGCAGTGCTTACCTGCTGTTACTCAAGCAAAACATGTTTGGAAGGTCTCACCACCTCCACCCACTTCAAGTGGTTTACCCAAGTAGGCCTGTGTCCTTTTCCCTAGTGGATTCTTGGAAAAGGAAATTATCTCTGTCCCATTACGTTTCACTGGCACTTTCTTGTCCCTTCTTGGAGGGATTGGAGCCAGTTGATTTGCCCTTTGATCAGGTGCTATACCCTCTCTGGTCAGGTTCTTCCCACTCTCTGGGCTGCGTGGGCAATTAAAGAAAAGAGGAGCCTTATCAGAGCAGTCAATCTCACCCTGAGAGATCTGGCCATGCAGGAAGCTGTGGTGTGGTGACCGCGCGTGGCCCTGTGGCCCTCCGTAGACCACCTGTAAATCATTTGAAGACGGGGAACCCAGAGGTTGAGCTCAGCATCCCCCATAGGGCCCCCCAACTGGAGGGAGGCTGGAATGAGGTGGGAATCAGTGTTTGGGGTTGATGTCACCCCCAGGCAAGGTCATTATAGCACTCTGGCTTTTAGTTTGGAGATTTCTCTTCTTTTTAAACTCAGACCTTGGCAATTCGTTTGTGCAAGCACTAGTTACCTGCAAATGAAGTGGCCTTCCAAAGGGGCCACTTGTGCCCACAGTGGTCCACTGAGCCCAAGCAACTGGCTGCAGTGCTGCGTGTGTTGGGCAGGGACCTGGGCAGGACGATGGCCTCGCCTCACCTTGCCTGGGTGCACGGGGGTCAGGTGGTCAATCCAGCAGTCTTGTGTGTGCTCCAGGGGGCCTGGTAGGCAGCCTAGAGAGGAATCCTGGTGGGCATAAGAGGAGGTAGATGGGAAAGGGGAGAAGGCAGGCCAACTCAGAGAAAGAGAGGGAGCAAGGAGACAAAGAGAAAAAGGGGGAAACAGACTGGAAGACACAGAAATATGGAGAGAGATAGGCAATGGGGTGAGGAGGGGAAGAAAGGGAAAAAGGAGAAAAGCAGAGGAGGAGGAAAGAGGGAAGGAGATAAAGACAAGATAGGGGAGGGGGAGACTACGGGGAAGGGCAGAGGCAGGGCGGAGGTGGAGGGAGGAGCATGAGGAAGAGGACAGAGAAAAGGCTTGGGGTTTTCTGCCAGGGCCTGGCCCTCTGTGGAGAATGCCTCCTTTCCTGAAAAAATGGCCACTTCGCTCTGTACCAGTCCCATCTTCTGCCTGCCACCCACATGCCAGGCCAACCTGCCTTCCAAGGCTCCGGACAATCCCAGGGCTGGGGGCACATCTCCATTCTTTGCAAGAACCGTGGAAGATTAAAGGCCTCTGGGAAGGGGACCTGGCTGGGGCCTCAGCGTCCTCTCACAGGCCAAGGTGCTTACAAGGTGTTATCTGGAGGGGCACAGAGATCCAGTGTGCCCAGGTGCTCACAGAGAGGCAAGTGTCCCCACACAGAGGCCCAGCTGCCTGTATGGAGCCCAGGTAGCCACACAGAACTCATGAGGCCTGCATAGCAGGCTGAATGTTCACAGACTCGGGCACTCACATGCATTCCCACACAGGTGCATTCTGTACCACAGGCTGGAGGCCTGGGTGCCCATGACATTGACCTTCCTGATCCCCACTGTAAGCTCCAAAGCTGGACTGTGGTTTCTGAGTTATGAGCAGACATTTGGGTGTTTCTCTGCAGCCTGCATTGGGCCTGGGCTCAAGAGTAGCATCTAGTGTGGGCAGGAAGAGGAGGGCTGTGAGAGACAAGCGCCAAGGCAGCACAGGCTCTGACATCAGGACCAGCCTGCTGGAAAGGCCATGCCTGAACAATTTGTCGTCTCCTACTGCTCACTACATTCCCAGAGTCATATTCTTGTGTTTATGATGGAGGAATCACTGGCTGTGGAACAATTACTGTGTTGCAAACAAAGCATTATGGCTGGAGGTGAGAGGAAAAACAAATAGCATGCACTTTGAAATCTGGCTTCTTTAGGGCTTCTGTAGCAAATTTCTCAGGTGTAGAGCAATCAGGAGCTCCAGGGGCCTGCTGGGAAGCTGCTGGATTACAGACATTTACAAAAGAAAAAGGAAAAAACCAGTCAGCCTGGCTTAGATAAGAGGAGCACATCTAGCCCCGGGAAGCCAGGAGTATGTGCCTTGCAAGCAAATGACAGTGTCTGCCTGTGCATAAGAAAAGCTGAATTCAGGGCTTTGAAAAATGAAATGATCACACTCCTTGCTTTTAAGAAATAGAGCAAGAAACTACAAGGTTATTTTTGATTTGGTTATTTGCTTCTGCTGATTAAGCCCACACTTTGCACCCGGGTGGATTGCATGGAGAAGGCAAGGCAGGATAGCCAGAGGTCATGAGCACAGGTCTTAGAGTCAAATTGCCTGCATTTGCATCTGGCCTCTCAGCCTCCTGTCTTTACTGTAACTCTCTGAGCCTCAGTTTCTCATCTGAAGCTTCATAGAGCTGTTGTGAGGATTAAATGAGATCCATAGAAAGAACAGGGCCAGGCGTATGTTAAGTATCCCATCAAACATCAGTGGCTACTAAGCACTTAACTACAATTTGCATATGTGGCACCTAATTTATGAATTAGCTCATTTTTATAATAGAGTGGTAGGATTTTGTCACTGTGTACTGGCAAAGTCTCCCAACTTCTTTCCCTTCATTGTGCACTAACACGGACAGAGCCATTCTTTTCCTGTAGAGCAGAGCCTCATTTCAAGATGGGCTTCTATTCCACAAAATGTTAAATTGGGCAAGATCAGAATAAATCATCTTGTCCAGACCGTTTACTTTTTATTAAGTGTACAATTTGATGGTTTTTTGAAAGTACATTTACAGAGTTGATTAACCATTGCCATGGTCTAATTTTGGATCATATTCTTTCCCCCCTGTACCTATTAGTAGTCATTCCCCATTTTTCCTCGACTCTTCTTCCCAAGCCTTCTGCAACTGCCCATCCAATTTCTGTCTCTAAGGATTTTCTGATTCTGAACATTTTGTGAAAACTGTATTATAGAATATGTGGTCCTCTGCGGACTGGCTTCTTTCATGTAGCCTAGTGTGCTCAAAGTTCGTCATCAGTTGGTGGACATCTGGGTTGTTCTCACTTTGTGGCTGTTATGAACAATGCTCTTGTGAACATTCATGTACAGGTTTTTCTGTGAACCTGTTTTCATTTCTCTTGGTTACCAGACGTGGAATTGCTAGGTCATACAGGAACTCTACGTTTATTCTGTAATGAACTGCCAGATTGTTTTCCAAAGTGGCTACACCATTTTACACTTACAGTAGCAATGAAAATGGATTTCTCCACATGCTCACCAACACTTGTTATTGTCTGTCTTTTTACTATAGTCAGGTGGATGTGAAATTCTATTTCATTATTGTTTTGATTTGTATTTCCCTGGTGGCAAATGATGACAAGCATATTTCCACGTGCTTATTGGCCGTATTTGTTTGTTTGTTTTTTCGGAGACAGAGTCTCACTCTGTCGCCCAGGCTGGAGTGCAGTGGCATGATCTCAGCTCATACAACCTCCGTCTCCTAGATTCAAGTGATTCTCCTCCTTCAGCCTCCTGAGTAGCTGGGACTACAGGACTACATGATGCCCTGCTAATTTTTATATTTTTAATAGAGAGGAGGTTTTGCCATGTTGGCCAGGCTGGTCTCAAACTCCTGAGCTCAAGTGATCTGCCCATCTCAGCCTCCCAAAGTGCTGGAATTATAGGCCTGAGCCACCTCACCTGGCCCCTTATTGGCCATTTGTATATCTTCCAGAGGGTCTTGGTCAAATCTTTTTCTCATTTTAAAAATTGGGTTGTTTGTTTTTTGTTGTTAAGTTGTAAGTGGTTGTTTTGTTTTGTTTTGTTTTGTTTTTACTTGAGATGGAGTCTCACTCTGTTGCCCAGGCTGGAATGCAATGGCACAATCTCGGCTCACTGCAACCTCCACCTCCCAGGTTCAAGCGATTCTCCTGCCTCAGCCTCCTGAGTAGCTGGGATTACAGGCGCCCACCACTATACCCAACTAATTTTTGTATTTTTAGTAGAGACGGGGTTGCACCATGTTGTTCAGGGTGGTCTCAAACTCCTGACCGCAGGTGATCCACCTGCCTCAGCCTCCCAAAGTGCTGGGATTACAGGCATGAGCCACCACTCCCAGTCAAGTTATATGTGTTTTTAAATGTACTCTAGATTCAAGTCCCTTATCAAGATGCATGATTTGCAGGTATTTTCTACCACTCTGCAGGTTATCTTTTCACTTTCTCAATGATGTCCTTTGAAGCATAAAAAGTTTTAATTCTGGTACAGCCCAACTTATCAATTTTCTCTTTTATCACTGTGCATTTTGCCATATCTAAAAAACCGCTTGCTGCTATGTTTTCTTCTGAGAGTCTTACAGTTTTTGCTTAGACTATTTCATTTAAACCAACAAGGAAACTAAGACTCAGTTAAGGTAGGATTTGCTCTGAATTACATTGCTACTAAGTGGCAGATAAATAATTTTTTAAAAACCAATCTAATTTTATACAGCCTAAAATCAAAATAATTTCAAGACCAAAGAGGCAATCAAGTCATATTAAAAACTCAAAGTCTAAAACCCAGTTTATATTCACCCTGAAATAGAACCAACCTTTAATTTAAGGCTAATAATGATTTTAAAAAAAACGAAAAACAAACAAAAAAAATACTTTCCATTTCTTGAGCTATTAGTCTGGGTCTTTTACATACATTCTCTTTTTAATTCTTAAAGCCACCTTATAAATAGGTACTATGATTGTCCTTATTTTAAACATGATGAAATTGGTGCTCAGAAAGCTTTTTAAGTAACACATTCAAAATCACACAGTTAATACGAGGCAAAGCTAGGTTTCAAACCCAGGGCCCTCACTCTCTTTGTACAGTGTCCTATTAGAAAAACTAATGATTATTGCTGAAACCCTAATAAGGGGTTTCTGGCAAGATAAGAGCCTCCTGATGACATAAACTGGGTCTCATCTGCCATGTCCATCCCTTGTCACATCTCTTGGCAATTTATCTTGGTGGGGTTGTGTTGATTTGTGGTGATCAGAATCCAGACACCACAAAGCATGTGGGTTGTAATGAAGTCCTGAGTCTTTTCTTTAAATCCAATTTTCCACTTGGTTTGGCTAGGGCAGGAGGATGTCAAATTCTGTGGCAGAGGTCAGTCCTATAAGGTGTTTGTCTCTATTTACATAATTCATCGGAACATTTCATGGAGGGAAATTCATCTTCATTGACATTAGCCTTGGGAACTACCTGGGAGGCAGAGAAAAATCTCAAGCTCAGATTTCAGTGCTTGCCATGTATAGACATCTAAGTTTGCAGTTTCAATCAGGCATATTTATTTACATGTGGAAATTCCCAGTGGGAAGCTGAAGAACACAGCTTAGGAGTAGTCCCCAAGCGGGAAATTGAACAGTACACTGAGCTCCTTTTATTTCCATTTAATTTACCATCAGTATCATTACCATTATTTTGTTAATCATTTCACTAGCAATGATGTAACTTGGGACCAAGATAATTGCAGCCAAATGGGGAAGATGCTTATCTGAAGTATTTAGTTAGCAGAGACTTCCATTCACCCTTTTAGAGATGGGTGTTAGTTCTTTCCTTTATTCAGGTAGCATAGAGCTGCCTTGAAATGCTAACAATATTAACAGCTCCCTGCAGCTTAATGAACACCACACTTGGTGAAAGAGGATTCTTCAATTTTCAGCTCGCTGCTGCCTGAAATGGTATCACTTTGCACAATGAAGTGGCTTCCTGAGATTCTAACAAGTCTAAGTAAAATAGACCAGGCCTATCCTGTGGTCTGAGCAATGTGGAATAAATGATCAGGACTTTGAACTCAGACACTTGACTCCGCTATTTGATAGCTATATGACTTTGGACATGTTACTTGTGTTCTCTAAGTCTCTATTTTCTTAACTATCTAAAAGAAAGTTAATACTAGTCACCTCATAGATTGTTGGGCAGTAAATGAAATAAGAAGGATAAAAGGCCCAGGACTTTCCTTGGCCCATAATAGGTGTTCAGTACATGCTGTTTCTTTTCTGAAAAAAGTGTTGGTGTTGAGAACTTTTCTTCTGAGTCCCAGGATTGTTTAGGAACCAAGTCTGAGGAGAGATGTGAAGAGTTACCCTAAGAGAGGCACTTTTTGGTTAGCAAAAATGAAGACCTTGGCAGGGCTACTAAGATGTCTGTGACAGTACTTGGTCTCCATACTCACCTTTAGACTCTGGGGATCACCTTTGAGAGCTAGAGATCCATCGCATGCAATCCAGCCCTACCTCCCTCCCCACCTTGCCTAGTGCACCCCTCTACTCCCTCACTCCTCCCATTGCCCGCACTGCACAATGGCCTTTTCTCACTTCCTCCAATGTGCTAAACGTTCCCTCCTCAGGTTCTTCCCATAGGCTGTTCCCTCTGCTTGGTTTACCCCACACCCCCAACACGCTTTACCTGGTTGATGCCTTCTAATCCCCAGATCTTGGTTTCTTTGTCATTTTCTTTGTCGTGCCCCTCTGGACATGTTCCTGATGGGCTCTCACAGATATCCCTGTGCTTTTTTCACAGCACAGAGTGGTCTGTGACTCACTGGGCTTCTTTTTGTGTGGGATTTTTGATTTTTAAAATCCTCCATCACCAGACAGTAGCTCGAAGCCTGGGTCTGGACTATTTTGCTTACCGCCCTAGGAGGTGTTCAGTAATACTCACTGAATGAAAGAATGAGGAAACTCATGGGGAAAATTCATAGGGCATGCTGTGATGCTGACTGATGAACTCTCACAATCCTAGATTAAGACTTGTGAGCACAGGAACGCTTTTACACCGTTGGTGGGAATGTAAATTAGTTTAACCATTGTGGAAGATGGTGTGGCGATTCCTCAAAGATCTAGAACCAGAAATAACATTTGACCTAGCAATCCTACTACTGGGTATATACCCAAAGGAATATAAATCATTCTATTACAAAGATACATGCATGCTTATATTCATTACAGCACTTTTCACAATAGCGAAGACATAGAATCAACCCAAATGCCCATCAACAATAGACCAGATAAAGAAAATGTGGTATGTATACACCATGGAATACTATGCAGCCATAAAAATGAATGAGATCATGTCCTTTGCAGGTCATGGATGCAGCTGGAAGATTATCCTTAGCAAACTAACACAGGAACAGAAAATCAAACACCACATGTTCTCACTTACAAGTGGGAGCTGAACGACAAGAACACACAGACACAGGGAGGGGAATATCGGGGGAACCAGCCTCCAGTATTTCAATGCAGATTCTTTTCTATTTTCCCTAAGTGTCAGCTGGTCTGAGAAATAAAGAGAAAGAGTACAAAGAGAGAAATTTTACAGCTGGGTCTCCGGGGGTGACATCACATAATGGTAGGACCGTGATGATGACCCCGAGCTGCAAAACCAGCAAGTTTTTATCAGGGATTTTAAAAGGGGAGGGGGTGTACGAATAGGGAGTAGGTCACAAGGATCACATGCTTCAAAGGACAATAAAGATCACAAGGCAAGGCAAAATTAGAATTACTGATGAGAGTCTATGTCCTGCTGTGCATGCATTGTCTTAATAAACATCTTAACAGGAAACAGGGTTCAAGAGCAGAGAACCGATCTGACTAGAATTTACCAGGCTGGAATTTCCCAATCCTATTAAGCCTGAGGGTACTGCAGGAGACCAGGGTGTATTTCAGTCCTTATCTCAACTGCATAAGACAGGCACTCCCAGAGCAGCCGTCTATAGACCTACCCCCAGGAATGCATTCCTTCCCCAGGGTTATTCCTTGCTGGGAAAAGAATTCAGTGATATTTCTCCTACACACACATTCATTTATAGGCTTTCTGCAAGAAGAAAAATATGGCTCTATTCTGCCCAACCCCACAGGCAGTCAGACCTTATGGTTATCTTCCCTTGTTTCCTGAAAATCACTGTTATTCTGTTCTTTTTCAGGGTGCACTGATTTCATATTGTTCAAACACACATGTTTTACAATCAGATTTCATATTGTTCAAACACACATGTTCTACAATCAATTTGTGCAATAGTGGTTCTGAGGTACATTCTCAGCTTACGAAGATAACAAGATTAAGAGATTGAAGTAAAGATAGGCTTAAGAAATTATAAGAGTATTATTAGGGAAGTGATAAATGTCCTTGAAATCTTCACAATTTATGTTCAGAGATGGCAGTAAAGACAGGCTTAAGAAATTATAAAAGTATTAATTTTGGGAACTGATAAATGTCCACGAAATATTCACAATTTATGTTCTTCTGCCTCAGCTCTAGCCAGTCACTCCATTCAGGGTCCCTGAACAACAGGGGAACAACACACACTGGGGCCTGTTGGGGGAGGATGGGGGAGGGAGAGCATTAGGGAAAATAGCTAATGCATGCTGGGCTTAATACCTAGGTGATGGGTTGATAAGTGCAGCAAACCACCATGGCACATATTTACCTACGCAACAAATCTGCACATCCTGCACATGTACCCCAGAATGTAAAATAAAAATTAAAATAAAAAAATACTTTCAAGCAGACAAGAAGATGAAAGTATTGATATTAGCTGATACAGTATGCTTTCTATCTGCCAGGAGCTTGTCTAAGTGCTTCTGTGCATTAACTTATTCAATCTTCACAATAACCTTATTATTAAAATTACTATCATCCCATTGTAAAGGTTAGAGAACTGAGGTACAGAGAAGTCATTCTTAGGTAGCAGTGGCAGGGCCATCATTTGGACCTAGATACCCTGGCTCCAGAATGTATACTCTTAGCCATCACACCAACTTTCCCCTACATATTCTTGTTCCCTAGAGTATACTTTTCTTCTCCAATCCTCTCCTCCCCATCCATGCACACATGTTTTGGGCTTCAGTTTCCATGTGCAATAGCACTTCCTTGGGGAGACCCTTCTATACCCCCACCCTAGCTCAAGCCTCATCATCAGCATTCACAGCATCCTGAGTTTTTTTTTTTCTTTTTAAATAAACTCTAGCAGTTATTTTCTCTCTAATTGCAGGACATGTCTTAATTTATCTTTGGACCCTCTCTAGCCTCTAGCACAAGGCTCAGCATCTGGTAGGTACCCAAAGACTGTTGGTTAAACTGGAATGCTCCAATGTCTTCAGAAGCTAGCTGTTTGCCTAAGTTTGGCAATATATTGTCGCATGTAAAATACACATGTGTTTGACCCAGCTACCTCACAGATAGGAATTTACTGTAAGGAGGTAATCATGCAAGTACAAAATGATGTTGATGCAAGGATTGTTGATAATGGCAAAAATTAAGAACAATCTATGGTGGCAATGAGTGGTGAACAAATTAAATAATGTTCTCTCTGCATAAGGGAACCACGTGCAACCATTTAAAAAGATAGTACAAGGGGCCGGGCGCGGTGGCTCAAGCCTGTAATCCCAGCACTTTGGGAGGCCGAGGCGGGCGGATCACAAGGTCAGGAGATCGAGACCATCCTGGCCAACCTGGTGAAACCCCGTCTCTACTAAAAATATAAAAGAATTAGCTGGGCGTGATGGCGGGCGCCTGTAGTCCCAGCTACTTGGGAGGCTGAGGCAGGAGAATGGCATGAACCCGGGAGACGGAGCTTGCAGTGAGCCGAGTTTGCGCCACTGCACTCCAGCCTGGGTGACAGGGCAAGACTCTGTTTCAAAAAAAAAAAAAACAAAGATAGTACAAGGAAATCTATAGATGATAACATAGAACTTTATTGGTGTTATATTGGTGAGGATAAAAAAAAGGCAGAAAATGTAGTAACTGACTTTGCTGAGAGCTTACTCCCTTACTGTCATGCACCATGCTAAGCCCTTTTACATACATTAGCTCATTCAATCTTCACAACAATCCTATGAAATAGGTTTGTTCTGCTATAATCCCTAATTTACAGACAAGGAAATTGAATAGTGTCTAAACCAGATTTCAACCTATAATTATCTCCAGACTTCTAATCTTTATCACTATTATACTGTTTCTGTGATCCTATTATGTAATATTGCATAGACACTGTGACTGTGACAGAGATTGCCAGACACCCCTGGATATCTACTCCTCTCTTCTTTCACACTAATAGGATTTTTAACTGGGCACATGGCTATATTTCCCAAGTCCCTTGCATCTGGATATGACCATGTAACTTGGTTCAGGCCAATGGGATGTAAGCAGAAATATGTGGAAGCTTCCTCAAGAGCAACACGTATTCCTGTTGCCCCACCCCCACCCCTTTCTCTTGTTTTGTTCCTTTCTCTTTCCTAGACTGCAAATTCTGTCCTGTGGACCATGAGGTGGAGGCTACCTACAATTTAGCAACAAGACAGAAGGAGTCTAGGCGACTGACATTATGGAGTGCCTTGCTAGGCCTGAGCCTCCCACCCAGACTTCCATGTGAAAGAGGAATGAGCTTCTATCATGGTCACATCATTGTTGTTTTGGTTTTCTGTCACTTATAGCTGAATATAACCTAATATATGCACACACATGTGTCTGCACATGCATACAGAAGTGCCTGCAAGGATATTCATCATAGTGTTAACAGTAGTGTCTTGGGATTGCAGTATTTGTAGTGGTTTTTACCTTATCTTCATACTTCTCGGGTACATGCGCCACTTCTTACAAAAGCGGTAAATCAAAAGAAAAATGTCATAATGCTCTCCACCTTCTGCCTCCAGTTTCAGTTCCATGGCTGAGTTCTCACCTGCCCTCAGCCCAGCCAGAGTACTGTGACTGTGGGTGACTGCTTGCCCTGCTCCTCTGGCTTGTCTGACCTTGAGGCCCAGGCTTCATCTGCAAAACTGCAGCCACTGTCCACCATTCTCTTGGGTGGGGAAGAAAGATTAGTTCCGTGCCCATCTCTTCCCCAGGATGGGGGAGAAATCACAAAAAGTCAAGCCAGTTAGTGTCTCTGGAGAGAAGACAGATGGAAATACACCTGTATTTCATTCACTTTTTCAATAAATGTCAATTGAGGGCCTCTATGTTCCAAGCAATGTTCTAGGTAGGGGAAAGAGCAGTAAACAAGAGTCTTTGTGGTCCTGATGCTTATACTCTAGCAGAAAGCACCAACCATCAACAAGCCCGCATTTAGGTGCCTCTGTGTGAATGTGCCCGTCTGAGCCAGTCTGAGCTTGAACCCATTTGTTAATGATGCTCCCACTTCCCAGATCTCAATGTCTCCTTGTTTCATTCATTCATTTGACAAACATGTTCTGAGGGTATAGACATGCCAGGCTGTAAACTGGAAATTTAATGACAATCAAGATTGGGCCAGTCTAACAGGAGCATCAGCACTACAAAAGCTTGCAAGTTGCAACATAGTAAGATGGGAGTTACCATCCTCCACAGCCCTATCAGAATATCAAAAGGAGCTCCCAGCCTTGCCTGGAAAGCAGTGCAAGGAAGTCACTGGGGACCATAATAGCCGAGCTAAGTCCTTAAGGGTGAATGAGAATTGCCAGGTTCTGTTTCAGCCTCAGTGGAAACAATTCTTACTCAGGTGCTGATAAACAGCTGCAGTAAAATTCATGGGGGGACCTTCACCTTTCAAGCATACCAGGGAACTCAGCTAAAGTCCAAATTGGGATTCAGGTATGTTTGGTAAATGCACAAGTTGGGTTGCCTCATACTGCAAAGTGCCATTTGGCTGGAGTTGAGGGCAAGACAGGGTTGGGGAGGATAGAATGGGGTGTCTGCTCAGCTCTTGGTCCCCAGCTTGGTCCCATAGACTTGTGTTTGAGCCCTACTGAGCACAGGCAGAGGCTGGAGGAGCTGTTTTCATGGGGCACATGAGGCATAAGCAGCCTGCTTAAGGGACCAGGTGACAGGAGAGGGTGATATGGTTTGGCTGTGTCCCTACCCAAATCTCCAATTGTAGCTCCCACAATTCCCACGTGTCATGGGAGGGACCCAGTGGGAGGTAATTGAATCATGGGGGTGGGTCTTTCTCAAGCTGTTTTTATGATAGTGAATAAGTCTCATGAGATCCGACAGTTTTATAAAGAGGAGTTTCCCTGCACAAGCTCTCTCTTGCCTGCTACCATGTAAGACATCCCTTGTTCTTCTAGGAACATGAATGTGAGGTCTCCCCAGCCATGTGGAACTGATTCAGTCATACCCCTTTTCTTTATAAATTACCCAGTCTTGGATATATCTTTATTAGCACGTGAACATAGACTAATACAAAGGGTACGGGGGGACAAGCCTCCTTCCCGTGTGTTCTACTATTGCCGTGTGGCTTCATTCAGGGAGCACTCCAGGAATGCAGTGCTGCCTTGATTCCACAGGGCTGCAGGTTTGGGAACACGGGAAGACAGTGCCTTGAGGAGGAATGTGTGCTGAGTAAGACACAGTTAGGATCTCAAGGGATATGATGTAGCAGGACGAGCCGCAGACAAAACCTCTCAGACACTGAGTTGTAGAAGGAAGGGCTTTATTCAGCTGGGAGCATCGGCAAGCTACTGCCTTAAAATCCGAGCTCTCCAAATGCACAATTTCTGTCCCTTTTAAGGGCTCACAACACTAAAGATTTCACATGAAATGGTCGTGATTGATTTGAGCAAGCAGGCAGTACGTGACAGGGGCTGCATGCACTGGTGGTCAGAGAGAAACAGAACAGGGCAGGGAGTTTCACAGTGTTCTTCTATACAATGTCTGGAATCTATGAATAACATAGGTTTCTAAGTTATGAGTTGATTTTTAGCTACTGGTTTTGGGCCTGGCACCGGGCTGCCTGTCTTTGGTTTTACTTCCTTGTTGTTTTTTCTTAAAACAGGTACTGAGTATAAAACAATATAAAATAATATGAGAGGGTCTTTCTCTTCCTTCAATGATAGCACCTTAAGTGGCTTCTCAATCAGTGTCACTCAGTGAGTGCCAGAGCAAAGAACACGAGGAAACCTCATGAAAGCAGGTGAGCTGGCTCTGAAGATTCCCAGAAATAGTGAGGGAGGAGGAGGGGACTAAATTAGGGTGCAGAGGCTGAGTCCTGTATTAGAGACAAGGACAGGTGAAAATTTAGTTACTACAAATTCATTAGATCTTAGCCTGGGTTCCCTGAAAACAGAGCATAAGATCCATGCTTGTGTGGAGGTAGGTGATTTGGGAATATGATCCTGAGGAGCAGGAGGCAGAGACAAGGGGAAGTGAAACATAGAATGGAGAATCACGGCCAGGCGCAGTGGCTCATGCCTGTAATCCTGGCACTTTAGGAGGCCAAGGCGGGCAGATCACTTGAGCCCGGGAGTTTGAGACGAGCCTGCCCAGCAGGGTGAAACCCCATCTCTACTAAAAATATAAAAATTAGCTGGGCATGGTGGTGGCTGCCTGTAATTCCAGCTACTCAGGAGGCTGAGGCAGGAGAATCACTTGAGCCCAGGAAGTGGAGGTTGCAGTGAGCTGAGATCATGCCACTGCACTCCAGCCTGGGCAACAGAGCGAGACTCCATCTCAAAAATAAATAAATAAATAAATAAATAAAATAAAATAAAATAAAAAAGAATGGAGAATCATTACAAGGGTGTGTTGTTGGGTTGGCGCTCCTTGATTCATGGGAGTTTCTGAGAGCCTATTGGCCTGCAGGGGATAAAAGGGATGAATTTATCTATTAGCTTTAGTTCCATATTGTCAGTAGTGCCCCCAAGGGTGTTAAGTGCCCCATGCTTCCAGCAAGTTCTCAGGTGTCCCACTCAGAGAGTCAGAAAAGGCCTGGGGCAGGAAGTGAAGGTATGAGGAGTGACCCAAGAGAAGGCATTACAGATGCACCTGCTCAAAGCTGGCTGAAGGTCTGTGAGGAACTGGTCGTCACACAGTGCCTGGAGTATGAGGTGGCCTGGAAGGATATGGAGGAGTGGACAAGAGGTTCCCAAACCCCATAAACCTGGGAGGCCTCAGAAAACCAATTTATGCAAGTTTTCAGAAACAGGCAAGAAGAATGGTATTGTGTTGTTATTGCCATTAACAAACAATAGCTAATGTTTTTGGACATAAATTATAAGTCCTTATACAGACTCATTTCATTTAAACTCACAACAGTGCTTTGTGGCATATGTCATTATTGATCTCTAGAGAGCAGATGAGGAAACTGAGGCAGGACATTACTTCCTCAAGGTCATAGAGCTGGTACATGTTGGAGCCACACTGGCTCCTCATAAGTGAGCTTCAAGCCTGGCTTGAAGAAGGGTGTGCATCTCCCCTGAGCCCTTTGGCCTCGTGGCCTCTAGCGCCAGCTTTGGTAGACACTTTTCCAAATCAGGTGCGCCTGTGTTAGCTTTAAAAGTCACAGCAGATGCATCAGGGGAGAATTTAGAATCTGCTTCTTTAGAATTTGTTAATCTGGGTTCAAGGGCTGGCTCTGTCACCCAGCTACGGGGTCAGTGGAGTTGTATTGGTATTACACATCACATGTCCTGTTTGTGCCTCTGTTTTGCTATCTGTAAAATGACATGACTAGGCTACAACAATCTGTAAGATCAAGTCTGCCTAGACGACTTATTGGTTTTAAAGGTAATCCACATAAGTGGGTGCAGAATCGTTGAAGATGAAAGTTAAGCCTCTCTTAAACAAGACACAGATATGAAAATATTAAAGGGAAAAGAATGATAAAGTGAATATTTCCTTTTTTTTTTTTTTGAGACCAACTCTTGCTCTGTTGCCCAGGCTGGAGTGCAGTGGCACTCAGCCTCCCAAGTAGCTGGGACGACAGGCACAAGCCACCACACCCAGCTAATGTTTTGTATTTTTAGCAGAGATGGGGTTTCTCCATGTTGGCCAGGCTGGTCTCAAAGTCCTGACCTCAAGTGATCCAGCTGCCTCAGCCTCCCAAAGTACTGGGATTACAGGCGTGAGCCACTGCGCCCGGCCTAATTTCTAAATTTAAAAATTCTCCATGATAAAAGACATAAAGTCAAAATAAAAACATCTGGGGGTAAGTATTTGTAGCACACACAGAGAAAAAAAGACTAGTGTCTAGATTACATAAAGAATAAGGAGGAGAAGATCACAACTAGGCAGTTCACAGCAAAGAAAACACAAATGAATGACGAAAATATGAAAACATGCTCAAATTTACTAGCAACAAAGGAAATGAAGATTAAAACATGAATGAAATGCTATTTTTTCAACACTAGGTTTGGTAACAAATATTTGGTAATATTAATTATTGGCAAATGTATAAGAAAGCAGTGGCTCTGTTGACGGGGATAGAAGAACAATTTGGCATTATCTGTTAAAATGAAAAATATTCAAATTCCGGTGACTCTGTGGTTATCTTTCCCAATTTATCCCTTAGAGAAGCACCCACATAGGCCTACAAGGGGGCACAGACAAGAGTGTTCATGCCAACGTTGTTTGTTGTCACTAAAATATAACAGACTGCAGAGAGTAGGAAACAGCTTAAACGAACATCTATAAATAAATCTTGTTAATTCTATGTTTTGCAATTATATGCAAAAAATTAAAAAGAATATGATGGAGTTATGGTACTGACAGGGAAAATCCATATGACTTCACAATGAGTTTTTAAAAAATAAATTGTAGAATACATAGAGTGTAATACCATTACATGAAATAATAATCAATTGTTCTCCTCAAAACTGCCTAGAAGGGGGTCTGGAAACTGAAAGACCAAATGGATATAATAAATTATTTCTGGGAAGGGGACAGAATTAGTGTTGGGAGGCTCAGCTCTATACTGATTTAACTTGTTTAGAAGGGCAATATATTCATGCATTACTGGTGTAATCTTAAAAATAGATTTTTGAAGCATTAAAATATATTAGCAATTGACAGTTTGCAGTTTCCCTTTCCCCCAACCTCCAAGGAACAGAATTCCTATGCTGTAAATGATAGCATCATCCAAAATGAACCCTCTCCTCCCAGCACATCTCTTGTCTCGTTCTGGACGCCAAAACTCCTTTCCATTCCACTGCAGTCTAGGAGGCCAGATGCTCATTCTTTCCCTTCAAATATTCCATTAGCATTGTTTACATTGCTTTGACATTTGTTCACCCAGAGCTAACTGCAGGGCGATTCTACGATTACAGTGGCATTTTTGTTTTGATTTTTTAGTTCTTATTTTTTCAATAAGGATTGAAAGGTTGAACGTGTAATGTTAACATTCAACCTAGTGTAAAAACATTCCAACCAAAAGGCTTTGAAAATTGATTTTTGTGGTGAGCAATCTGGAAAACATTTGTTAGAAGTTGCTCACGTTTCATTTTCTATTAGTTGTCAAGAGGTGTTGTGCGTGTTAATTTAGAGCAGTGGCCCAAAGATCAGCCAAGTGTGTCCCCAGATCAGCAGCAACAGCATCACCTCAGAACTTGTTAGATCTGCACCTTCCATGGGCCCCACCCCAAACCTGCTGAATTGGAAACTGAGAGTTAGGCTCAGCGATCGGTGTTTTAACAAGCCCACCGCATGATTCAGATGTACCCTCAAATTTGAGAACCTCTGATTTACACAGCTAAATATAAATTCCCTGTCAGAATGCTGATCCATTCATCTGCAAAATAACAACCTGTTACTAAACTCCTTTTTAAATTTCTATTTATCCTTCAGCTCTCAGCTGAAACATCACTTTCTCAGTAAACATTTTCCTGCACTATGCTCCATAACCCTACGTCCTTCTTATTTTTGCATTTATCACAGGTGTATTTTACATTTATTTGTGTGATCACTTGATTAAAATTTGTTTCCCCACTACCATCACACTGTAATCTGCTTGAATATACCACAGTGCAAGGCATGCAGTAAGTGCTCAGTAAATACTTGGGAATTAATGAATATATGAACAAATTCTTCATAGGGTGTTTTCCTACCTTTCAACACACTTCTTTCTTTTTGAGGCAAGAGTCTCACTCTGTCACCCAGGCTGGAGTGCAGTAGTGCAATCATGGCTCACTGTGGCCTCTACCTTTCTGGCTTGGGTGGTCCTCCCACCTCAGCCTCATGAGTAGCTGAGACCGCAGGTGCACACCACCGTGCCTGGATAATTTTTGTATTCTACAAAAAAAAATGTTGCTCAGGCTGGTCTCAAACTCCTGAGCTCAAGCAATCTCCCCCAGTAGACCTCCCAAAGTGCTGGGATTACAGATGTGAGCCACCACGCCCAGCCTCAACACATTTCTGATGAATCGTTAATGAAACATTCTTCATCTAGCTCAACGCTATTTTTCTAGTGCAGTCTCAGTCAACTCAAATCTCTTCTCAGCTCACTTGCTCAATTTCCCCTAAATACTGTGTCCACTAAAATTGTAGACTGCAATTATTAGTATCTGATTAACATTTTACAGTTTCCAAAGTGTTTTTTACTGATATTAGTAATATTACTAAACCATGTATTGGCAGCTTACTTGTCAGACAGTGAAGTGATTCTCGTAACTGTGAAGGAGGTATTTCTTATCTATTCTATGTTTTCATGGAGGGATGAGTCAGGGTTAGTGAGGGCCGTGTAACTGGTACACGATTGCTTGTCTGCCAAGGGCGGAGACAGGATTTGCCTTCTGATGCTAGCTGACTCTGTGGCCTGTCCTCTGTGCTATAATGCCCTCCATCAGACTTGCATTACTATCCCTCACACTATAAGATCTTAGGTATTTGGATTCCATACCTGGTGCCTCTGGATCACTCTCTCTGTGCAAATCGTGCAATGTGAGTAGTCGTGTGTACTGGCAAGAAGAAGGGTCCTGGAGTCAGAGAGACCTGGGTTCAAATCTAGACTGTGATCTACTGCAAAGTATCCACTTGGAGCTTCAGTTCCTTTTTCTGTAAAATAAGGACAATTAGGCTGGGCACAGTGACTCACACCTGTAATCCCAGCACTTTGGGAGGTCAAGGTGTGTGGATCACCTGAGGTCAGGAGTTCGAGACCAGCCTGGCCAACATGGTGAAACCCCATATCTACTAAAAATACAAAAATTAGCCTGGTGTGGTGGTGCGTGCCTATAATCCCAGCTACTTGAGAGGCTGAGGCAGGAGAATTGCTTGAACCTTGGAAGCCGAGATGGTGCCACTGCACTCCAGCCTGGGTGACAGACAGAGACCCTGCCTCAAAATAAATAACTAAATAAATGAATAGGACAATTAAAATTATGACCTCACAGGGTTGCTATGAGGATTAAATGAGAGATAGTGCACTTACCAGAGGGCTTAGAGTAAGAATAAATCAATGTTAACTAGTATTATGTCTACTTCTAGTTCTTTATATATCATATCTGAACTCTATCCACCTTTTGGGGCTCCATGTAATATGGGGTCCCTTTTTCCTCTCTACATTTCTATTTATTCCAAAAATGCTAGTCTTTATTTTCTCAGTACATATCATAATCATTGCCATTGCCATATCTCCAATTATAAAAAAGATGGATGGTCTTTGAAAAATGAAATCAAGCAATATACAAAACTACAGAGAAAAGAAAATAAGATATTTTTTGATTCCCATTATGCAGAAATAACCACTGTGATACATTCTTTCTTATTATCTGTGTGTGCATGTTCATATGTGTAATTGTACCTAGATAGATTATACTCTGAAACTCAATTTTTTTTTTTTTTTTTTGAGATGGAGTCTCACTCTGTCACCCAGGCTGGAGTGCAGTGGTGCAATCTTGGCTCACTGCAACCTCCACCTCCTGGGTTCCAGCAGTTCTCCTGCCTCAGCCTCCCGTGTAGCTGGGACTACAGGCACACACCACCATGCCACGCTAATTTTTGTATTTTTTAGTAGAGATGGAATTTCACCATATTGGTCAGGCTGGTCTCGAACTCCTGACCTCGTGATCCGCCCACCTCGGCCTCCCAAAGTGCTGGGATTACAGGCGTGAGCCACCACACCCAGTGAAACTCAATTTTTTTTCACTTAACCATATGAAGTAGACAGATTTTTCAAATGTCAAAAAATATAGATCGTTTAATCATTTGCAATGGCTGCTTACTATGGTATTACATATAGTATATTCTATTGATGGACTGTATTGGTTAACTACTGCCGCATAACAAATTGTCCTCAAAATCAGTGGCTTCAAATGAGAATTAAAATATATATATATATTTACATTTATATATATGTATATATATTTACATTTATATATACATATATACATTTGTGTGTGTGTGTGTGTATGTGCGTCTGTGTATGTTTTAGCTTCAACTTATAGCTGCTGTGTATATGCTGGCAAAGCTGACTCTCCTCCATGTGTCTCTTATCTTCTTTCTGAGACCAAAGAGCCAACTGGGACATGCTTTTCTTTTGGAGAATATAGGAACACAAGAGGAAAAGCAGAAATACTTGAGGTCTCTTAAGGTCTGGGCTTAATGTCACTTTTGCCCATAGATTGTTAGCCAAAGCACATCATATGGCCAAGTCTAGTCAAGGGATGGGGAAAGAGACCATGCTTATGATGAGAACTTGTAACTGCAGGTTGGGGTGAACAATTGAGACCAATGCCAGGCGTGGTGGCTCATGCCTATAATCCCAGCACTTTAGGAGGCCGAGGTTGGCAGATCACTTGAGGTCAGGAATTCGAGACCAGCCTGGCCAACATAGTGAAACCCTGTCTCTAT
This sequence comes from Nomascus leucogenys, assembly GCF_006542625.1. Lineage (NCBI taxonomy): Eukaryota > Metazoa > Chordata > Mammalia > Primates > Hylobatidae > Nomascus > Nomascus leucogenys. Next base: position 81,365,952 of record NC_044395.1, on the reverse strand, counting down.
TAAAAATACAAAAAATTACCCAAGTGTGGTGGTGTGTGCCTGTTGTCTTAGCTACTCAGGAGGCTGAGGCAGGAGATCCCTTGAACCCCACTATCACCACACTGTAATCTGCTTGAATATAGCACAGTGCAAGTAAGCACTCAATAAATACTTGGGAATGAATAAATATATGAACAAATCCTTCTTAGGGTGTCTTCCTACTTTTCAACACATTTCATTTTTTTTTTAGACAGAGTCTCACTCTGTCGCCCAGGCTGGAGTACAGGGGTGCAATCATGGCTCACTGCAGCCATGGGGAGGCAGAGGTTGCGGTGAGCTGAGATCCTGCCACCGCACTCCAGCCCGGGCAACAGAGCAAGACTCCATCTCAAAAAAAAAAAAAGAGAATTCAGAACAATTCAACCTACCATGTAGACTGTTAGTTTTAAACTTCTTTGAACTTACATTTTTGTTTACGTGTCCAATTGTCTTTCTTAAAGTCAAATTGCTGTATTAAAGGGTATATGCATTTCCAACACTGCATGTTATCCAAGAATGGTCCAAGATGATTGTGTAGTCCTAGTCATCATGCAAGAGAGTCCTAGTTTCATCACACTTTCTCCACTATAGTTTTTGTCAATCAAAACAAAACAAAACAAATCAGCAAAAATCTCCTTGCCCATCCTTTTTTGTCTTTTCTTTTCTTTCTTTCTTTTCTTTTCTTTTTTTTTTTTTTTTTTTTTGAGATGGAGTTTCACTCTTGTCACCCTGGCTGGAGTGCAATGGTGCGATCTTGACTCACTGTAACTTCTGCCTCCCGGGTTCAAGCAATTCTCCTGCCTCAGCCTCTCGAGTAGCTGTGACTACAGGTGCCCACCACGACTCCAAGCTAATTTTTGTATTTTTAGTACAAAATTTGTACTAAAATGGGGTTTCATCATGTTGGCCAGGCTGGTCTCGGACTCCTGACCTCATGTGATTTGCCCGCCTCAGCCTCCCAAAGTGCTGAAATTACAGGCGTGAGCCACCATGCCTGGCTGCCCATCCTAATAGAAGAAACATATTTAGATTTTATTACATTTCATTGATTATAAGTGAGGTTAGAAATATTTGTATCTTTCTTGGCCTTTCATATTTCTTTTTGTAAATGACTTCTTTAGGCCTTTTACCTAAATCACTTTTTTTCAAATAAAATCATATATTCACAAAACTAGGGTGAGGTCACCGCTAGCTTCTCTTAAACCAACTCTTGTGGAATTCTGTTCTGAGGTGTCAGCCTCATCCCTTTCCTAAGGCAGAATGCAATTAGCTAAGTTGGCAAGAAGACAAGGCATTGGAGGGGCTCATGCCCTTCATCTGACTGGGAAAAAGCCATGGACATGAGACAACTAGGGAAGGTCAGAACCTGGACCAGTCTTCCGTGAAGGGTGACAATTCCTGCTCCCAATGATGCTGACTCAGAAGGAAAAGGCCTGTTATTTTCTTGATGCCAAGGGAAAATTTCTCTATAACCAATGCCATGGGACGTCTAAACGGTTTCTATTTAAAGAAGTCTTTATTTAAATGTGTGCACATCTAAAATCACAGTCCCAGTTGGCAAGTTCTGGAAAGAAAATGGCAAACTCTAAACCTTTCTAGTGTGGCTATAAATGCTTTGAACTCAGGAAGGAATGTCAACAGCCCCATCCTTGCCATCATGTTGCCTTCTTTGGTATAGCTTGATAGGAAATCTGAGAGTCTGGGAGACTGGAATGATTGGGCTGGAAGCTGAATAGTATGAGAATAATAACAACAGCAATAATGGCTTGTACTCATATAGCATTGTTTAGGTGACTGGGATTGCATTAAGTACTTTACACATATATAAACTCATTTAATCCTTGCAGCAACCATATGAGATAGGTATTATTATTATTATTCCTGTTTTATAGCTCAAAGGAAACTGAGACAGGAAGATTATATTTGCCCAAGGACCCACAACTAGTAAATGATGGAGTCATGATTTAGACACAGGTGGTCTGGCTCCAGAGTCAGTGCTTTAATTACTTTACTAGGACTTCCCCAAATGCACTGCGTTTCCCAAAGTGAATTCTAAAACACACTGATGGCTGGGTGCAGTGGCTCATGCCTATAATACCAGCACTTTGGGAGGCCAAAGCAGGAGGATCACTTGAGTCCAGGAGTTTCAGATCAATCTGGGCAACATAGCAAGACCCCATCTCTACAAAAAATGAAAATATTAGACAGGCATGATGGTACATGCCTGTAGTCCCAGCTACTCCAGAGGCTGAGGCAGGCAGATCGCTTGAGCCCAGGTAGCAGGGGTTGCAGTGAGCTGAGATCATGCTACTGCACTCCAGCCTAGAGGACAGAACCAGGCCCTGTCTCAAAAAAGAAAAAGAAAAAAAGAAAAAGAAAAGAAATAGAAGCAAACAAACAAAACCACATGATCCTGCAGGATGCTGAATGCTATTACATGAAAAAGGAAACATTGGATTGAAATTAACAGGTCTCATTACCTCAGCACTTCTTAGGGCCTATGATATGTCCATCTAAGTGGTAGATTTTAAGGAAGCAAATTAACCATGTATCATTTCCCAAACATATTTAACTCTTTAAAATCTTGTTTCAGGAAAGATTTTAAAGAACCAGCATTCCACAGACCACATGTTATTAAACACTGGTATCAAGGGCTTTGGAGTCAGACACACAGGCCCTGCTGCAGCTGCCCTGCATCAGCTCATGAGGACCAATTATCAAGTTTTCTGAAAATCTGAGAGCTGGTTGTCAAATTCAGGCATTATTAAAATTTTTATTATATAATCTTAGTTAAATACCTAATATTACAAAGGCAAGGAATATGCAATATGCAATGAACATGCAATACGTATTATTTCCTAATTATTTCACCACAGTTTAATATAATCTATGTTCTTAAGGTTATTTATGTCTAGTGTATCTACATGGTGGAAATATTTGTGTGTCCTTGAGAATCTCTTGACAATTCCACATACAGTAATGTCCTGTTGGCAGCCTGAAATCATCCAACATAAAAGTATTTACACCACAAAATTTGGCAAAAGCTCCAAATCAGGGCCCATTTGAGGGAAGGGAGGTCTGTTTTTAGAAAACTGGATGTTAGACATTTACCACTGCAGACACATATGCTTAAAATATGGACTCTAAGTGTGATTTGGGGAAAACGATTCATTTTTGAACTTTGGTCTTCTATTTCTGAAGACGGTTGTAAGGACTACATAAGCTAGACTGGATTCGAACAGTGGCTCCCACACCTGGGGCACATCAGAATCACTGTGGATTCCTCAATGCCACCAAGACCTACAGCATTAGGATCTCCATGGATGGTGCCCAGAGACATGTCCTTTCAATAAAGCTCCCTGGGACTTATTGCAGATGCACCACAGACCTACACTTGGGAACAAGTGGTGAAAGCCACCAGTAGGAAAGAGATTTCTGGACTAACCAACGCAGAGTTACATTTCTCCTCCAACCCCAGAAGCAGCAAGGACAAGGTCAAGTTTTCTCTCTCTGAAGCATGACTGGTTTGTTACAGGGCCAAGACACAGAAGGGTCCCTCTGTGCCCCAGAGCTACGTTGTGTCTTTAATTCTCTAAGGTAACTCGAGGAGGATAGGATCATTTCTCTAGGCCGTCTACAGGATATGAAAATCACTCAGGACCGGGCATGGTGGCTCACACCTGTAATCCCAGCAATTTGGGAGGCCGAGAGTGGCGGATCACATGGTCAGGAAATCGAGACCATCCTGGCTAACACGGTGAAACCCCGTCTCTACTAAAAATACAAAAAATTAGCCAGGCATGGTGGCATGTGCCTGTAGTCCCAGCTAGTAGGGAGGCTGAGCCAGAAGAACCGCTTGAACCTGGGAGGCGGAGGTTGCAGTGAGGTGAGATTGCATCACTGCACTCCAGCCTGGGTGACAGAGCGAGACTCTGTCTCAAAAATAAATAAATAAATAAATAAATAAATAAATAAATAATAAATAAAACTCAATTATGAAAACTCCCTCTGGAATGCTCTTTACTATCCTGAGCTCTCACCTGTCTTGTACCCAAATCTTCACAGCAAGGCCGAGACACCAGGACCACTGGAAGCCCCTGGAAATCCTCTTGTTCCCCTTTCATGCCTGAATAAGGTCAACAGCAAAAGCTGATACTTTGTATCAAACTGTTGAGTCTGACATGCCAGAGTGGATTTCACCTCTCTATCCAGCCCCAACTCCCCTAACCAACAGGTCAGACCACCAAATTAGTTTTGGTTCCATTTAAAATATTTTATTTTTATTATCTAGGCAATATATATATACTTTGTTATACAATCAAAGAAGACAAGAGACCATCATCATCATAAAAAGATTTCCTTGCCTCAATCCTCTTTGAACCCAGTCCTCCTACCCAAAACCAACCTCTTTTCACTTGCTACAACAGTTCCTGTTTTAAATTGCTCTTGTGGTTACTGTTACATCCCTAAATATTATGTTTACGTCTCCATTTTCTTATGTATCCATTTTAGACATTATCTATGATTACCTTTCTCTATGATAGAAAGGATTCAGTTTATTTAGACTACCCTAACCTTCCTATTACTATTTTGTTACTGTTACTGTATCTATTACTGTTCTTATTTCCATAGTTACTTTACCTATTTTGTGTGTGTACTTCGACTGCACCCATATTAGGTTCATTTCAAGTTCTCACTTCAGAAGAAACATTTTAGAGCTCCTATTCTCTCTTCTGCCTTCCTCACCCACTCCTTGCCCCTCCAACTCGAGTCTTCTGTCTTTCCACATTATTAAGGGTAAATGGACTTCTGTGAGATGCAATCTGCCGGTCCGTGGCTGAGTTTCTGAGATTAAATGGTTACTGGGGTGTTCCTGTCTCAGTGTGTTCAGGATTGCCATCACATGTTGATAACATAAAGTGCCAGGAAACAGCAGAATCTTGAATTCCCTCAGCTACACCTTTGTCTATTTAAGAAAAAGACAGGATCCTCCTTTTTTTTTTTTTTTTTTTCTTTCTGGATCACAGGAGTTGTCTCATTAAACCAAACATCACAGAGCAGCATGAGGAGCCAGGGCAAGCAAAGGTGTAAGCAGGGGAAATCCTATTAGGGTTCCCAGTAGGAGGCTCACTGGAGACACCCACACTAATGAAACGAAGACCTGGAGCTCCATTCATGTTAATGTGGCCTTAGCTTCAGTTCCAAAGAAGGGAAAAATGTGCTGTTTACTTTCAGAAAACATCCTGGAGACACTCACCACACAAAAGAGTTTGTTCCTTCAGAAACCTTTGAGATAGAGAGAAAAAAACAAGAATCCTTACTGTCATTATTTTTATCTATTTTTATTTTTATTTTTTTGAGACAGAGTCTCACTCTGTTGCCCAGGCTGGAGTGCAGCGGCCCCATCTCAGCTCACTGAAACCTCCATCTCCTGGGTTCAAGCGATTCTCCTGTCTCAGCCTCCTGAGCAAGTGGGATTACAGATGCCCACCACCACGCCCAGCTAATCTTTGTATTTTTAGTAGAGACGGGATTTCACCATGTTGGCCAGGCTGATCTTGAACTCCTGACCTCAGGTGATCCACCAGCCTCGGCCCCCCAAAGTGCTGGGATCACAGGCATGAGCCGCCGTACCTGGCCACTGTCATTATTTTTATAAAACTCGATAAGGCTTTAAAAAGTTATCTGATCAAGATTCCTCATTAAAATATCCTAATTATGAATATTCGTAGTTTATGTGGCTATGTGTTGAAGAGATATTTGGTGTCATTCATAATTTTGTCCTTGTTTCCTTACCTACTAATTCATAAGTAAACAATATTAAAGTGTGTTAGAATTTATATTGACCTTTTAAGGGAAGCTTTAACTATATCTATACAAGCAGTTTTCACACACTTAGCAATACAACAGGGTTAGCCTTTGAAAATTCTAATATTACCAGATTGTCTACGTTTCAAAAAGGATCAACACGCAAGTCAATTCAAAACTATTTAAATGCGTACGTATTAACTAAATGACTCATTCATATGCAAACCCAGAGTTTTTCTGTGGGCTCAGACCATCCTATGGTCTAAGGCTTTGAAATTTTAATACATCACAGAGGTTGAGAAAAAAGAAATATTTAAATATATACTAATGATATACAAAAGGTTTCCTAATTCAGAAAGGCCAAAGTAATTTATAGACAATAAAACAAATAAAGAAGATAACTGCCAGAGTATCATTGGTTAATTATGTAAGTTACCAGTCTAGATTATTGGCCAATAGATGCTGTGTTCATTCATTTATCCAACATGTATTTATTGAGCTCCTATTTTGTCCCAGTGCACAATACAGTAGTTAATAAAACAGGTGAAAATCCCTGTCCTTCTGGAGTTCATAATAAAATAAAAAATATGAAATTGGTAAAATATAGAGTATATTAGATGGCAATATACGCTGTGAGAAAAATAACAGAGGAATGGGGTTTGGAAATGTGAGTGTGAGTTTTACAACTTTTAATTGGCAGGTTGGAGAAACCTCGCTGAGAAAGTGATTTTTGAAGGCAGATTTGAAAAAGGCGAAGAGTGTATTATGTGGCTCTCTGGGGTAAGAGGTTTTCAGGCAGAAGGAACAGCTTGTGAGCAGAGTGGAAGGAGAGGAAGGTCAGTGTGGCTGGAGCTGAGTCAGTGAAAGAAGTGGTCCCTGGACACGTTTCAGAGACGTATGTAATGGGACGTGAGGTGCAGGGTTTTTGTAGGCAAATGTCAGTACTTGAGTTTTTATTCTGAGTGAGATGAGAAGCTTCTGAGAGTGTTTGAGTAAAGGAGTAACAATCTGATTTATATTTTAAGAGAACTACTTTGTCTGATTGAGGCTACAGCGGGGGGGATGTCAGAAGTAGAAAGACCAGTTAGGAGGGTCTTGTAATAATCTAGATTAGTGGTTCTCAAACTTTTTTTAATTTCATGACCTCTTTACTTTCTTAAAAATTAAATATCCCAGCCAGGCGCCATGGCTCACACCTGTAATCCCAGCACTTTGGGAGGCCGAAGCGGGCAGATTGCCTGAGCTCAGGAGTTCGAGACCAGCCTGGGCAACCTGGTGAAACCCATCTCTACTAAAATTACAAAAAAAATTAGCCAGGCGTGGTGGCGGGTGCCTGTAGTCCCAGCTACTCAGGAGGCTGAGGCAGGACAATTGCTTGAACCCTGAAGGCAGAGGTTGCAGTGAGCTGAGATGGGGCCACTGCACTCTAGTCTGGCAACACAGCGAGACTCTGTCTCAAAAAAAAAAAAAAAAATTAAATATCCCAAAGAGCTTTTCTTTGTTGGTTACATCTATTAATATTTACCATAATTAGAAATTAAAACTGAGAAAATTTTATATTTATTAATTTATTAAAAATAATAAACCACATACGTTGACAGAAATAATATGTTTTTAATGGAAATAACTATATATATATATTTTGATACAGTGTCTTGCTCTGTCACCCAGGGTGGAGTGCACAATCACAGCTCACTGCAGCCTCCACCTCCTGGGCTCAAGTGATCCTCCCACCACATCCTCCCTCCCCAGTAGCTGGGAACACAGGTGTGCCACCACATCCAGTTAATTAAAAAAAATTTTTTTTTAGGGATGGGGTCTCACTATGTTGCCCAGGCTGGTCTTTAACTCCTGGGCTCAAGTGATCCTCCCACCTTGGTCTCCCAAAGTATTGTGATTACAGGTGTGAAACACCACACCTAGCCTATTTTTTAAAAAAATTTAATGAAAAGAATGGTAGTGTTTAGCATTTTTACAAATCTCTATTGTCTTGTTTAGTAGAACCCAGCTGGTTTCTCATAGTTGCTTCTGCCTTCAGTCTGTGAACAGTAAGTTGTTTTAGTTGAAGTTTATGAAGAAAGTATGGCATCACACCAATAGTCCTCTTCAATACTAAACCAGAACTTGACAAGTAGTTTCTTAAACGTCAGGTGCAATGTGGAATCTGAAATCACATCAGTAAATTTTTGTATTGTTACATTCAAATCCAGTGGTTTATCTTGACCATTGAATGGATATTTGTAAGATCATCCATTTGGGGGGAAATATTAGATCACTGAGTTATGCAGATCTTCCAAATGTTGACACATTTTCTTCTGCAATATTTTAAAAAATCATATTTCTTATTATTACCACTAATCTCAAAATCTAAAAATTGGGAAGCCTCAAGCTCACAGTAGAAAATTACATATTTTCTAAAATTCACATTTTAGCGTGAAAGCTTGAATTTTATCATTAGTAACAAATACTACCAGTTGTCTTACTTGAAGTGATAAGCTCACTTTTTTCTTTTGCAGAAAAATGTCTGCCATGGTTTGTCTGTCAGTAATTCTTCAAGTAAAAATGATGTTCCATAAAAAAATGTGTCTAGTGTAGCTCACAGTTCAATTGCGTAAGTGCTTTTCTTCAAGGCACACATTGTATTTCAGGATGCAACAGAAGTGCTTTATTAGTTTCACACAGAATTTTGAAAAGACACATATTCAAGGTTCAGAATTAAATAAAATTAGTGTTTTGTTTTGTTTTACAGCTTCATCAATAATTTTTCTTTTCTTTTCTTTTCTTTTTTTTTTTTTTTTTTTGAGACAGAGTCTCACTCTGTCACCCAGGCTGGAGTGCAGTGGCATGATCTTGGCTCACTGCAACTTCTGCCTCCTGGGTTCAAGTGATTCTCGTGCCTCAGCCTCCCGAGTAGCTGGGACTATGGGTGTAAGCCACCATGCCTGGCTAATTTTTGTATTTTTAGTAGAGATGGGGTTTCACCACGTTGGCCGGGCTGGTCTCAAACTCCTGACCTCAGATGATCCACCCGCCTCGGCCTCCCGAAGTTCTGGGATTACAGGTGTGAGCCACTGCACCCAGTCAATAATTTTTCTTTTCTTTTCTTTTCTTTCTTTTATTTTTTTGAGACAAGATCTTGCTCTGTTGCCCAGGCTGGATTCAAATTCCTGGGCTCAAGAGATCCTTCCAGTCTGTCTCCTATGTAACTGGGACTACAGGCATGTGCCACTGTGTCCAGCTTATCAAGGATATTTTAGAGAGTATGTGGTAATAAAGAATGCAGTGTAGCCAGATGTTGTGGCACATGCCTGTAATCCCAGCTACTCGGCAGGCTGAGGCAGGAGAATCGCTTGAATCGGGAGGCAGAGGTTGCAGTGAGGTGAGATTGCACCATTGCATTCCAGCCTGGGCAACAAGAGTGGAACTCTGTCTCTAACAAACAAACAAACAAACAAAAGAATGCAATGACCATTAGTATAGTTTGGTGCCTTGATCTGTGCTAAGGGGCCAGCAAGTTTACCTACCATTGCTTTTGCACCATCAGTGCCAATGTTGATACAGTGAAAAAGGCAAACAATGTGTTAGTACTATGCCAAAAATAGTTTTTCTCTCCTGACTGCCAGCAAGGGTTTTTGGGAACTGCCAGAGTCTGTGCATTACATTTTGAGAATCAATGATCTAGGTGGAAGACAATAGTGGTTTGGACCAGGGTAGAACTAGTATAGGTAGTGGGAAATACTCTGGTTCTGGATGAATTTTGAAGGTAGATCCTAGACTTGTTAACCGGTTTGGATATGGTGTGAGAGAAAGAAGTCAAGGATGACTTTACGATTTCTGGCCTAAGCTACTGAAAGATGGAGTCCATTCAGTGATATGGAGGAAGACAGCAGGGACAGGGTTTGGGTAGATTGGAAATTCAGCTTTGACTATGCAAAGTTTGAGATGCCCTTTAGACATCCAAGGAGAGATGCCATGTACACGGTTATGCATAGGAGACTGTCCTGGAAGATAGATGGGTAGACAAATACCTCTAGAAGTCATCAGTATCTAGGTATTTAAAGCCATAAGACTGGATGAAATCCCCAAGGGAGGGATAGGAAAGAGAGCCCAGGACTAAGGTGCCAACATGTTAAAGGTGAGGAGATGAGGAAGAACAAGGGAAACTGAAGAGTGGCCAAGGAGGAGGGAGGAGAGCAGGGAAAGCCAAGTGTCTTAGTTCAGGCTGTTGCAACAAAGTACTCTATACTGGGTGGCTTATAAACAACAGAAATTTGTTTCTCACCATCTAGAGGCTGAAAGTACAAGATCAGGATGCCAGCATGGTTGGGTTCTGGTTAGGGCCCTCTTTCAGGTTGTAGACCACAGACTTCTCATTGTATCCTCACTTGGCAGAAAGAGGGCAAGAGAGCTCTTTAAGAACACTAATCTCATTCATGAGGGTGCAACCCTTCGGGCCTAATTGCTTCCCAAAGGCCATCCCCCTCCTAATACCACCATATTGAGGGTTAGGATTTCAACATACAGGCATACCTCGTTGTGTTGTGCTTCACTTTATTGCACTCTGAAGATACTGCATGCATATATATATATATATATACATATTTACAAATTGAGAGCTCGTGGCAACTCTGTCGAGCAAGTCTATTAGTACCATTTTTCCAACAGCATGTGCTTACTTCGTATCTCTATGTCAGCATTTCTTTTTTTTTTTTGAGACGGAGTCTCGCTCTGTCGCCCAGGCTGGAGTGCAGTGGCGCAATCTCGGCTCACTGCAAGCTCCGCCTCCCGGGTTCACGCCATTCTCCTGCCTCAGCCTCTCCGAGTAGCTGGGACTACAGGCGCCCACCACCACGCCTGGCTGATTTTTTTGTATTTTTAGTAGAGATGGGGTTTCACCGTGGTCTCGATCTGCTGACCTCGTGATCCGCCCGCCTCGGCCTCCCAAAGTGCTGGGATTACAAGCATGAGCCACCGCGCCCGGCCTATGTCAGCATTTCTTAGAAATAAAATAATTTCAAGTTAAGGTCTGCACTTTTTTTTAGACATAATGCAAATTATCGTACACTTAATGGTATAGTGTGAACATAACTTTTACATGAACTGGGAAACCAAAAAATGAGTGTGACCTGCTTTACTGTGGTGGTCTGGAACTGAACCTGCAGTATCTCTGAGGTATGCCTGAGTGAATTTTGGGAGAATATAAACATTCAAGCCATAACAGCAAGCAAAGTGTTTCAAGAAGGGAGTGAATCAAATACTGCTGGTAAGTCAAGTAAAATTAGAGCTAATTGGTCACTGGAATTAACATAGTTCACTGGTGAGCTTGATAAGAGTAGTTCAAATGGGGTGGTGGAGGTAAGGGCCTGGTGAGGTTGGGCTCAAGAAAGATTTGCACACAAATGTTCATAGCAGCTTAATTTATAACAGCCAAAACCTGGAAACAGCCCAAATGTTCACCAGCAGGTGAATGGATAAACAAAGAAGTGGTATTTCTTTTATAACATAGAATAATATTGAGTAATAGAAGGGAATGGGCTACTGAAATATAACATGGTGAATCTCAGAAAACATGCTGAGTGAAGCTGGAAACAAGAGTATACACTGCATGATTCGATTTGCTGTGATTTGAATCACTCCTCTCCAAAACTCAGGTGTTGAAACTTAATGGCCAATGTGATGGTAATAAGAGGTGGGGTCTTTAAGAAGTGATTAGCAACAAAGGCTGCTCCCACTTGCAGTGGATTAAGGCCCTTATAAAAGGGGCTTCAGACAACTTTTGCTCCTCTTGCCCTTCTGCCTTCTTTTTTGTCTTTTGAGATAGGGTCCCACTCTGTCACCGAAGCTGGAGTGCTGTGGCACAAACATGGCTTAATGCAATCTCGACCTACTGTGCTCAACACATCCTCCTGCCTCAGCCTCCCGTGTAGCTGGGACCACAGGTGTGTGCTACCACGCCTGGCTAATTTTCTTTTTCTTTTTGTAGAGAGCGGGGTTCTCACTTTGTTGCCCGGGCTGGTCTTGAACTCCTGGGCTCAAGCGGTCCTCCTGCCTCAGCCTCCCCAAAGTTCTGGGATTACAGGAGTGAGCCACTGTGCCCAGCTGCCCTTCTGCTGTGTGAGGACACAGTGTTCCTGCCCTCGGGAGGATGCAACAACAAGGTGCCATCATGGTAGCAGAGAGCGGCCCTCACCAGACAACCAAACCTGCTGGTGCCTTGATCTCAGACTTCCTAGACTCCGAAACTGTAAGAAAGATGAATTTCTGTTCTTTATAAATTACGCAGTCTGTGGTATTGTTATAGCTGCATAAATGGACCAAGACACCATTTAGATGAAGTTCTAAGACGGGCAAAACATATTTATCATCGATAGAAATCAGATTAGTGTTTGCCTGGGGAGGAACGCGAGGACAAATGTTGGCAGCAAGGCTGAATAAGGAAACTTTTTGGTGTGAAGGAAGTGTTCTAAATATTAATAGAGGTGATAGTTGCAAGGATGTATACATTTGTCAAAACTCATGCAATTAAAATGTGTGCAACTTATTGTATATAAATAATAGGTGAAACAATGGAAATAGAGAAAACAGTAAACACGGACAACTCTTTTTGAGGGTTTTCAGTGTAAAGGGAAAACTAGAAATGTGGCAGTAGCAGGAAAGAGAAGTGGAGTCAAGATAGGAGAAACTATAGCCTATTTGTATGCTAATTGGGGAGCAGCGGAGGGAAACCGTGACGATGCAGGGGAAAGGGGAGAAATGCTGACAAAACATCTGAGTAATTAAGGGAGTGGGGTGTGAGCCACAGGGACAGCGGCTGGCCTCAGCCTCAGTACCCGAAGCTTTGTGATACTAAAGAGAGCGAGCTGAAAAAATTAGGTAGTGAAAATGATACTTAAAATTAGGATCAAGCTGGCGTTGGAGTTCTGGGTTATGGCCAATTCTAGAGGATGACCAGAGGGGGGTGAGTAGCTGAGGTCAGGTGTAGGCAAGATCACTGGAGGAGGCCAATGAACCAAAAGGTCAGAGAACAAAGGGTCATCCACGTGATACTGATACTGACTCTGATTAGGCAGGAGCAGTGTGGGCAGTGAGTTAGGGGCTAACATTTTTAAGGAGGTGAGAGAGGTGACAGTTGCAAGGGTGTATACATTTGTCAAAATTCATCATAGTATGCAGTTAAAATGTGTGCAATTTATTGTATATAAATTAAAGGCAAAACAATGGAAAGAAAACAGGAATGAGGTGAGTGACCTGGGGGTGGTGTGATGATGCTGACAAGGTTAGGTGGTTGGTGTTAACAGTCTTGATGACAAGTGATTAAAGATGTAAAAGCAGCAGCAGGAGAATGGTCTATGATTGGCAACCAAAAACAAGAAGTCTCTCACCTTACAGCCAAGTCTAGGGCGATGAGTGGTGCGTGAGACGATAGCTCCCATTTAAGAAGGCTTCAGGGGAGGCAGTGATCTCAGGATTTTGTTTAGAAAATGGGGATATATTGGCACTGCATGAAGATTAGAAATGGGGGATGCAGAATGAACTGTGAGACCTGGGCTTCTTGGAGTGATTGGCATTAATAGGAATAAAGGGCATCATGAAATTAGTCCTGATGGTCTCCGAACAATGTTTTCAAGCCTAGGATTGTCGGCAGAGATGGAGGGTTGCGTTTTGCCAGAGTTTGCAGAATTCTTGGGCTTCCACATTACAGAAAGTTTGATTAGTGGAAAAAGCCACTTACAGTCCAATCACTGATACTTTTTTCTTTCAGCATTTTAGCATGTGTAGGCTTTTTCTTTTAATCAGCGTAACCTTATCTTGCTTTATCTTTTTATCATGAGCTTTTCCATGCTGCTTTGAGGACATGATACTGATTTTTCTTGAATGCATAATATTCCATAAAATGAATATGCTATAATTTACTTAATTGCCTTCTTTGTTATCTGTTATCTTCATTTTAATTACGACTTGGCATCATTTTTGTGTGCGTTTACACTCTAGAACTAACAATGTGAACAGCTCTACATTAACCAGGATGGTGAGACAATAGATGAAAATTTCATTGGAAAGGTCAAATGAATTACTAAATTTTTTTTGTTGTTGTTGTTATACTTTAAGTTTTAGGGTACATGTGCACAACGTTTAGGTTTGTTACATATGTATACATGTGCCATGTTGGTGTGCTGCACTCATTAACTCATCATTTACATTAGGTATATCTCCTAATGCTATCCCTCCCCCCAACCCCCAACCCACGACAGGCCCTGGTGTATGGTGGTCCCCACCCTGTGTCCAAGTGTTCTCATTGTTCAATTCCCACCTGTGAGTGAGAACATGCGGTGTTTGGTTTTCTATCCATGAATTCCTAAGATATTTTAAAAGTGCTTCTTTTATTATTGTTCTTGAAAAAGTTTAACTTTATAGCAAGAAACACTCAAAATCATGATGAGAGTTAAGAGCGACGAGCCTCTCAGCCAACAAAGCATGTGTGGATAGCTGTGCAGGCACTTTACATATCTTGCCATGGCCCCATGCATCACTGCAACAGTAGTGCCATGTTCTTGGGTGACATCCAAGCAGGGAAGGCATTAAGGAACCCCAAGACTCGTTAAAACTGCTAAGTTCCCCAACTATCTCTCCTAATGTTGATAGTTTTGGGTCCAGAGCTATCTTGAAGATCATTGCAATTACTTTCTTTAAGGCTCAGAAGTCATTCACTACCTGGGTTATTTTGCAGCTCACGGGCAGGGGTCAACCATCTGTAGCTTTAAAATGTTCTGTTTAGGCTGGGAGCGGTGCCTCACGCCTGCAATGCTAGCACTTTGGGAGGCTGATGTGGGCGGATCCCTTGAGCTTTGGAGTTGGAGGCCAGCCTGGGCAACGCGGTGAAACTCCATCTCTACAAAAAATACAAAATTTAGCCAGGTGTGGTGGCACGTGCCTGTAGTCCCAGGTACTAGGGAGGCTGAGGTGGGGGGATCACCTGAGCCCTGGGAGGTCAAGGATGCAGTGAGCCGACATAGCGCCACTGCACTCCAGCCTGGGTTTCAAAACAAAACCAAAAACAAACAAAAGTTCTGTTTGCAGATTTCTTCTGGTCTAATTAAAACTTTTAAAATGGAGTTGATAATCAGCTACAAAGTTTCAGTTTTACTAATTCCCTTTATACAGGGCACTAATTGTTACAACTCAAAACATCAGTTTCATGTATGTAAATGCTGTATGTTTTTTAGCAATTTAGGTGTATCAATCCTGTGTTCATAAATGGAGTAGTATATCCAGTTGCTTAGCTCCACATTAAAAAAAAATACATGGTTCTTAAAATCTGTTCTGTTGTGCATTTGTATCTTCTCTGCCATGACCATTAATGTTATATGAAGAAATACTTTATATATGGTATTAGCCATCTCTGCTCCAAAAGGTAGCTGTTCTCAGCTGCAACTAAAAACAAATTTATTACTTCACCTGAGTAGGTTTTCTATACAGATTATTTTATTTATTTATTTTTTTAGACAGAGTTTTGCTCTTGTTGCCCAGGCTGGAGTGTAGTGGCGTGATCTCAGCTCACTGCAACCTCTGCCTCCCGGGTTCAAGCCATTCTCCTGCCTCAGCCTCCTGAGTAGCTGGGATTACTGGCATGCGCCACCACACCCGGCTAATTTTGTATTTTTAGTAGAGACAGGGTTTTACCATGTTGTTCAGGCTGGTCTGGAACTACTGACCTCAGGCGATCCACCCGCCTCGGCCTCCCAAAGTGCTGGGACTACAGGCGTGAGCTACTGTGCCCGCCCTCAGATTATAAATCTTATCTAAATTTGTTTGACTCAGAACTGACTTCCCTATTATCACCACCTCACTTTCAGCTGTAAGAGCAAATGTGTAACTTGCTACCATTACAAGCCTTACAGGGCCAGGAGTTGGAAAACTTTCTCTGTAAAGGGACAGCTGGTAAGTATTTTCAGCTTTGTGGGCCACACAGTCTCTGTCACAGTTACTGAGCTCTGCCATGATAGTACAAAAGCAGCTACAGATAGTATAAAAATGAATTAAGTGTGGCTGTGTTCAATAAAATTTTATTTACCAAAACAGGGGGCAGGTGGGTTTGGCCCCGGGGCTGCAGTTTGCCAGCCCTGCATTGGACAGGGCTTGACCTCAGGTATCTCACCTAGCTGGTCTTTCACCACAAGTTAGTTTCTCTCGAAGGAGTGAAATAGTATAAATAATATAGCATAAAGTTTTTAAACTATTTGTTTTTGCAAATAATTTAAAGTGTGGCTGAAACTCTATGACAGTGTTGCAAACCTGACATGTTTTTGTTATTCTGCTAACAGAAAAATCTGAATACCTGGATATTTTGGGTACATGTTACAGCCCAGCAGCTTAAATTATAATTTTTGGCATGGTCGTTAAAAGCAAAGTGGTATATCATATTGTTTTAATTTCTCCTGTTGAAAGCTTGAGAGCATGTCTGGTAAGACTCTTATGGACTGATCTCAAGTCAATAATATCACACGTTATATTTTACATCATCTTAAAAAGTGAGGTAGAATGCTGAAGGACACAGGTGGACTACACTGATTAATCCACATTAAGTGATTTAAAAAACAACAACAAAACACTCTAGGCCCAGACTTCTCACTCCTCCCTCACCCAAACAGGGATTGTTTCAAAGTTAAACAGCTGCCTGGTTAATCATGGAGCGTGCTCTATAGCCATTATGGCTACTTATTGGACCATTCTGTACACCCTTGAGAGGTCTGTTTCCTTGAACATTCCTTCTGAAGCACTCTCTTCAGACCACAGTGTTCTCATCATATTGAGATGAGCCCCACACATTACAATACACAATATCACAAGGGAAGATAGAGGAAGAATGTATTTTCTTAACGGAAATAAAATCCCTGGAACAGAGTAAACTGATATCTATAAATGCCCATCTGTCACAACATAAAAGCATAGTGTATTTATCATCGTCAAAGGCTACAAAGTACTTATTTTTTACAGCAATTTGAAGGTGGAAATTCTAATTGAAGAGGTAACATTTGGACACTTATGTTCTCATAAAATGCTTGGGTATACAAATAAGAAATGTCCTGGCCTTGGAAGGCTAATTGAAACAAAGATCCACTAACTGCAGCTGGGCTAGTTATAACCTGAAGAGAATAAAAAGTGTCACCAGCTGAAAATCTGATGGAAACCTAACGAGTTCTGAAGAGAAATAATTTTTAAGAAGTTTATACAATAGGAAATATTTGGTATTCACTTACAATGAGAGAAAACAAAAAATCCGATAGTTTTTGGTTACTTTAAAAATTCATTAAATCTTTTTTTTTGGCCTCCTTATTTATCACCCTAACCTACTCAAATTTGTGTAGGAAGCCATACAAGACAAAATTGCAAGTAGTTTAAACTGTATTATCAGCACCATACATTTCTAGTAATGGTCTGAATTCAAATCCATAGTGAAAACAAGCTGACTGGTTTAGCCCAGTGAAAGCAAATCATGCTTGTGAAGGAAGACTGAAGACTATGGTCTTAAAACCATCATTTGAAGAGGTTTTTCCTCCTCATTGCTAGGCCAGTTTTCTGAGACCAAAGACAATTTCTTGTTGAAACAGATTTTGCCACTTTAAATATTAATGTCCATCATAATCTTCTCACCCATTCATGTACTAGGGCAATAATTACTATCTGATGAACATGACAATTCTTAAACTGATCTAATATAGGTGCCATATATTCTTCGGGAGTCCTTGAATGGATAATGATGATTCTATCACCTAATATTGTTTTCTATGTGCCAGGTACTGATCTAAATTCTTGATTTATTAACTCATAAATTGGCACGTTCATGGAGGGAGACAAGTTAAGGAAAGCTACTAAGATCATAGAGCAAGTAAGAGCTGGAACTAGGATTTGAACCTAGGCACTGACTCCATAGCTATCACGCTTCTCAACACTATGCTCCATGCTTCTCAACACTGTGCTAAGCTGCCTGCTGTATGTCTTGTTTTGACAAAGAACCAATTGCTGAACTTAAAGGAGGCATGTGGAATGCCTCTCCTTAAAAGCCTTATTTTCTTAAAAATAATCCCTTTGTTAAGACTTGTTTTAAATGCTTCTGATTTTACAGAAGTCCTTAATATGTTGAAACTTATCTATTTATGAGTGAATAAATGAATGATGGGGCCTAACCCTGTCACCCAGGCTGGAATGCAGTGGTGTGATCATTGCGGCCTTGATCTCCTGGGCTCAAGGGATCCTCCTGCCTCAGCCTCCAGAGTAGCCGGGAATACCGGTGTGTGCCACACCTGGCTAATTTTTTGTAAAGATGGAGTCTCCCTATGTTGCCCAGGCTGGCCTTGAACTCCTGACCTTAAACAATCCTGCCTTGGCCTCCCAAAGTGCTGTGATTATAGGTATGAACCACCATGCCTGGCCCTATTTTTACTTTTAATTAATTAACTGAACTTTTCTAGAGACAGTGTCTTTCTCTGTTACCCAGGCTGGAGTGCAGCGGCACGATCTTGACTTACTGTAGCTTCCAACTCCTGGACTCAAGCAATCTACTCACCACAGCTTCCCAAGTAGTTAGGACTACAGGCATGCACCACTATGCCTGGCTAATTTTTTAAAAAAATTTTTTTGTACAGACCTGTGTTGCCTAGGCTGGTCTCAAACTCCTGGGCTTAAGTGATCTCCCTGCCTTGGCCTCCCAAATACTGGGATTATAGGTATGAGCTACCACACCCCGTTGAAATATTTTATAATGTTGTTTGATGCATTTTATTGAAACCTTTTATAATATAAATATTTTTAAAATAATATTTTATAAGTTGTTTGATATTTTATTAAAACTTTTTCATTCTACATTTCAAATTGAATCAGTAATTCTAAATGACAGCTTTATAGAGTGCTAAGTATAGTAACAGTTACATGTTTAACCTTTGCACATAAATCTGGTTTGAAAAAGATAATACATTAGTAAATAAGTACATAT
Organism: Nomascus leucogenys; assembly: GCF_006542625.1. Taxonomy (NCBI): domain Eukaryota; kingdom Metazoa; phylum Chordata; class Mammalia; order Primates; family Hylobatidae; genus Nomascus; species Nomascus leucogenys. The sequence goes on along the minus strand of NC_044395.1, from coordinate 81,347,135 downwards.
TTATCCCAATCTTTAAAAACTTTTTCATGAAACCTAGGATAAATGTATTGAAATTAGATTTCCTGGGCAGTACTAGAAATCTGTAAGGCTAGGGAATAGTCACGAAGAGGGAAGAAACTACAAAATGAGAACCTTAAGTATGCTAGACAGGACAATCAGCTAGGCTGTCTGCATATATGATTTGTATACGAAGGCTGAAGCTCTTCTCCATATTTTAGTTTTTTACACTCATCTTTATTACATCCTGATTTTCTAGCAAATACAATTAAAAACTCCTCCCGAGAGGAGTCCATAATAAAATGTGTACTACCCGTGTTACTAGTTTAATAAAATATCCAAATAACTAACCAATTTGTTTAAAAGTTATAGTAAGAAACTTATTAAAAACAAAAGACTATCTCTCTTCCAAATACAGGCCAATGTAAATGATTTTCAATATAGATAAACTCAATGTGGGAGTTACATTTGGTTAAATCTGGTGGTGCAAACTTCTAAGAAAATGATTACATGGCAGACCACGAGGATCAGCTGATTCTCTTCCTCAGCTGAACTATGTCAGATTCCCACAATAAGAACTTCTCTCTTATTGAGGAGGCTCATTAGGAAAGGGTCCATTATCCATCCATCTGCTCACATAAAACCAGCTCCCTCCTGCTGACCCACTCTACCCTCACATTAAAAACTACAGGTAGTGTGCTTTTATGGCTTTTTCACTGGAGACCATAAGTTTGAGTTGAATTATTCAATGTGAGAGTCACGGTAAGAGAACGTGGATCTTTCTTATTCTTGTGAACTGTGACCTTTCCTTTCAAGGCTTCACCTGTAAAACAAAGGCAAAAATTGTTAAGAATTCAAGGAATACAGTGTAGCAGAAAAGTAAACAATGTATAACTAGCACTTCTTTTTATTGTGATGTTTTCCCACTTTTTAAACTTTATTTAAAGTTAATATTCATTTTCTTTTCTTTTTTTTTTTTTTTAGACAGAGTCTCACTCTGTCACCCAGGCTGGAGTGTGGTGGTGTGATCTCAGCTCACTGCAATCTCCCAGGCTGGAGTGCAGTGGTACAATCTCGGCTCACTGCAACCTCTGCCTCCTGGGTTCAAGAGATTTTCCTGCCTCAGCTTCCCGAATAGCTGGGACTACAGGCACACGCCACCATGCCCAACGAATTTTTTATTTTTAGTAGAGATGGGGTTTCACCATGTTGGCCAGGCTGGTCTCGAACTCCTGACCTCAGGTGATCCACTCACCTCAGCCTCCCAAAGTGCTGGGATTACAGGAACGAGCCACTGCGCCTAGCCAATATTCATTTTTTAGAGCAGCATTATGTTTCGTTAATTTTTTTTTTTAAGACAGAGTCTCTCTCTGTTGCCCAGGCTGGAGTGCAGTAGTACAATCTCAGTTGACTGCAACCTCTGCCTCCAGTGTTCAAGTGATTTCTCCTGCCTCAGGCTCCCAAGTAGCTGGGATTATAGGCATGCGCCACCATGCCCTGCTAATTTTGTATTTTTAGTAGAGACAAGGTTTTGCCATTTTGGCCAGGCTGGTCTCGAACTCCCGACCTCAGGTGATCCACTCACCTACCTCTGCCTCCCAAAGTGCTGGGATTACAGGCGTAAGCCACTGCGCCCAGCCCTGTTTCATTAATTTTTGAATGAAGCGAGAACTAACTACACACCACAGTGTCAAATCCTTGTGAAAGTGAGTAAAACTATTGTGGTCATATACGGTCAATGGAAGCATTTTACTGAACTTCTGAATATGAGGCCCTATGGTGGGTTCTGGGCATCTAGAAAAAAGATGTGGTCCCTGCCCTCAGAGAGTTTGTGATCAGGGTGAAGAAAAAAGCTATACTAACAATTACACAATAGGCATGTGTCTAAAGTGTGCTGCAGGTGAGCACTGGGGATGGTTGGAAGGCAGTTAAAGGCAAGGTTTCACAAGAATTAATGAATTACCCAAAGCCAGGGCTAAAGTCATGGTTAACCAGGCTTAAGGGATGTACATGTAATGGTATTTAAGGAAAACACATACACAGAACCTTCAGGAATGGCATTTTGAGGAACTGAAAATTATAGCTGGAAAAATGTAGAGGCACATGACAAGGCCATTGGCCATTAATGCACTGGTGCTGTAAAAGGGAAACATACCCATGTGAAACAGTGAACACACAAAAATTACTTATCTGTGCAAAGGCTGATTTCCTAAATTCCATATGTTCCGAATTTTTATCTATGTACTTTTTTAATTATAAATACTTCTCATTTAATTTTTCATTTATTTTAAAGAGCTGTTTAAAAAGTAACAAATTGCTAAGTTGTAGTTGATCACCATTCTTTGCTTAAATAATATTAAGATAACACCAAATAGTATCAGGAATAGCTTTAGCATCTGCATGGACACAATGAGGCTCCATATAATGACCAAGGAAATCTACGTAAAACTATTGAAGTACTGAATCAATATCGTATTTAAAAAAATACAAATTCCCCATATTCAAGGAAAATTATCTGAATGCTTTCTTTTTTTTTTTTTTTTTCTGAGATGGAGTCTCGCTCTGTCACCCAGGCTGGAGTGCAGTGGCGCGATCTCGGCTCACTGCAAGCTCCGCCTCCCAGGTTCACGCCATTCTCCTGCCTCAGCCTCTCCGAGTAGCTGGGACTACAGGCGCCCGCCACCACGCCCGGCTAATTTTTTGTATTTTTAGTAGAGACGGGGTTTCACCGTGGTCTCGATCTCCTGACCTCGTGATCCGCCCACCTCAGCCTCCCAAAGTGCTGGGATTACAAGTGTGAGCCACCGTGCCTGGCCTGAATGCTTTTCAAGATGGTAGTGAAATAACACGAGTAAAACATAACCACCTGTTATATTTATTTTCAGAATCTAAAGATTCCATTACTGATACATTCTCTATATCTTTGCAAAAAAGGTGAGACTCATAGTTTAACACAAAATTAAGGAGTTGAATAATAGAAATAATGTGGCCCAAGGTGCAATCCATTCAACAAAATGTAACAATTTTTGTGTAGGTATATATGTTAATGTGTATATTTGGCTTTAGCTTTTATATCTAACCTATTCCTCTATATTATTAAAATGATATAAAACTATCTCATATGACATGCTCACCAATAGCGGACATAATAAAGATTACCAGTCAGATAGTTCTACAAACTTTATGGAGTTCAGGTTAATCATTAGATAATTTATGCTTATATTTATTCAACACTTAGTTTGTGCTAGGCTCTACTCTAAGGTCTTTACATGATTTATCTCACTTAATGGTCACAAAATATTGCTATGAGGTAAGTGCATTTTCCTTACTCACAGATGAAGTTCAGAAAAGGTAAGTAATTTGCCCAAGGTCATCTGCCAGTTAGTGAAAGAACTAGGATTTTCAGCAAGGCAGTTTGATTCCAGAACCCAAGCTCCTCAACTATACTCTGGTGCTTCCCTATCTCTATCTAAAAAAATGATGATTATAGCTTTAAATATACTATAATAAACTAGAAATGGCCTAAATTTTACTGCCCTGTGGGTTTTTTTTTTTTTTTTGGTAAAAATATTTACTTGTTTATAAACACAATTGATATGTAAGTTGATGTAACTATTATTCTATAATAACTCTAACTCTAATGAACAATGATACATGTTTTCTTATCTAAGGCATTAACCTAGGGAAGAAATAAAAGATCATTAGTATATTGAACACATTTAAGATTTTCCTATTTTGACTTTTCTATTTTGGCTATTTTATTGCTTCTTTTTAAATCAACATTTAAAAACTTCTATTAAGTTATTTATTGACACCAAAGCTGGGAACAAACAGCCACATTATGATAAACTGACGATGTTTTTGTAAATACATGACAGAGAATACTAATTGCCAACTTGGTTATTGGGTTTAACTTACTGTTGTTGAATTGCCAACACTGAATCAACAAACTTGATTTTTACAACACAGTGGCTTGTTAGTTCCTTTTTACTTACAAGCAGTATGTCTTACACAAATTACTTAATTTAGTTGCTGGTATAAAGTAGTTCACATATGAAAAGACAGAAAATGGACACTTGAGATTCAAAAATAACAAAATGACCTCCAGAGACCCAACACAAAATAAGTATTCTATTAGATGTCCTAGTCAGGACATTAAAGTATGGAGGGAAAAAGGATACAGATTGGGGGAGGGGAGATTAAAGTTTTCATTTGCATACTACCTGGTTTTATATATAGAAAATCCTGAAGCTATATGCAAAGAAAGCTACTAGAACTATTTATTGAAATTTCAGCAAGGTCTTATGATTTAGGATCAAGGTATAAAAATTCTATTTCTACATACTAGCAATGAAGAATTTATATAACAGTACAAACAACAGCTTCAAAAAAGCATAAAGGCTGGGTGTGGTGGCTCATGCCTGTAATACCAGCACTTTGGGAGGCCAAGGTGGGCGGATCACTTGAGACAAGGAGTTCGAGACCAGCCTGGCCAACCTGGCAAAACTCTCTCTACTAAAAATACAAAAATTAGCCAGGCGTGTGGTGCACACCTGTAGTCTCAGTTACTTGGGAAGCTGAGGCACAGGATGGCCTGAACCCAGGAGGCGGCGGTTGCAGTGAGCAGAGATCACACCACTGCACTCCAGCCTGGGAGACAGAGCGTGTCTCAGTAGCTCTTGCTCTCACTCTCTCTCTCTCACAAACACAAACACACACATACAATACTTGAGATAAATGTAACAATATATGTCTGACTTACATAAACTATAAAACAACTCAAAAGATGGTCCACATAAATGGAGAGACCCACTCTCTCATGGGTGAAAGACTCCATGTTGTTAAGATGTCAATTTTCCCTAATCTATTGATTTAACAAAATCCCAGTCAAAATCCTAACAGGCTTTTTTAGGCCAGAAATTAATGAGCTGATTTTAAAATTTATATGGCAATATAAAGGACCTAGAATAGCCAAAACAATTGTTTGTGTAAATCTTGCCATTTTGTTCTTTTTCAATCTTATAAAGACTGTCTTAAAGGCGTAAGGACAGACATACAGATCCATGGGGGAAAATGAGAGCTCAGATGTAGATCTATATGCATATGGTCAATTAATTTTTGACAAGGGAGCCAAGGCGATTAAATCGGAAAAGGATAGCCTTTTTAAGAAATGACGATGGAGCAAGTGAATATACATTTGGGAAAAGATGAACTATTATTAACTTTTAAATTTAGCTCAATTAGATGACCACCCAATTTGAAATCAAGCAAAATATCTGAGCAGAAATCTCACAAGAAGATATAAAAATGGCCAATACACATATGAAACAATGCTGAACATCACGTCAGGCAAATGAAAACTACAAGCACAGCTATGACTACATACTCAATAAAATGGCTTAAAATACTGCATCTTTTTTATAAGTGTTAAAAATGATGTGGAACAACTAAATTCACAATGGTGCTAGCCCTAGGAATGTTAGATAGCATAGTCATTTTTTAAAAATTTGCCAGTTTCTTATAAATATACACTTACCATAAGACCCAGTAATTCTACTTCTAGGTACTTGCCCAAGAGAAATGAAAACATCTGTCTGCATCAAGACTTCTACATGAATATTCATAGCAACTTTACTCTTAATGGCCCCCAACTGAAAGCAATACAAAAGTCTCGCAGCAGGTGAATTCCTAAGTAAACTGTGGCATGGCCAAAGGAATATTACTTGGCAATAAAAGGGAACAACCTAATTATAGATGAATCTAAAAAAAAAAATGCCAAGAAAGCTAGAGTACGTTCTGTATAATTCCATTGATAAAAATTCTAAAAAGGTAATACTAACATAATGACAAAGCCTATCAGTGACTGTCTTGGTCTGGGAATCATGGTTGGGGACTGACCATACAGGGAATTGAGGAAGAAATTTTTTGGAGTGATGGAAATAATCTGTATTTCCACAGTGGTATATGTAATTTTCAAAACTCACTGAGCCGTACAATCAAAATGTGTGAATTTTGATTATATGTAAATTATTTGTTAAAAAATGTGCCTAGGAATAAACACAGACAAATGAAATGTAGAGAAATCAGAAGATCAATTATGAAGATTCAGTACATAGTAAGTGGAGCATTTTAAGTCACTGAGGAAAGGATTCAATAAATTGTACAAAAGCAGTAATATAATCTTTTAAAGGATGAAACCAAAGCCAGAAACCAAAAGCAAAAGGTTGACAGATGTGACTATAAAAAATGAAAAAAATTCTATAAAGCAAGATAGTTTAAAGAAAGAAAAGCAAATTAAAGCAGTGTTATTTTTCACTTCTTTGTGGAACAAGTATTTAAGTCTGAATTTTGAATTGATTCTTTAGGATGGATTATCAGAAGTATAACTCCTTCATAAAAGGTATGAAATATATTCCAGTGTTACATTCCTGCCATCTTCATCAACAAGAGTAAATGAAAACAACAACCAAAACGTGATTGCTCTGATTTGTATTTCAAATCAGAGGAGATAAGTACTATTTAATTTATTTAACTACCATCTAAAATATCTGGTGTATTTACCTTACTGCTTTTCTCATTGAAGTAAATGAGGTATTGCTAGTAAATATTTCATTTTTGTACATTTGTACTGACGGTTGCTGCTCTTTCATTTACATTGCATTTTCAGTGTTAAAAATATGTAAGCTGTCTTGTTTATAAAAGTCCTTTTCAATCCTTAGTGTAAGTCAAAATAGAAATGTTCCATGGTGCTTATAAATCTGGTTATCATCTTCATTTCAGGATCAAAGGATGTACCTATAAGAGTTCTATGCATTCCTCAGTTTAGAAATAAAAAGCCCCAGTCAAAATGAATTAGTAATGGATATTTGTTAATTTTTCACAAAAGAAAAAATTTTAAGCATCAATATAGCAGCTGAAAAATTAACATAATGTCATATATATAAGCTGATGTGATAACTATGACTTTCATTTCTTAAAATGAAATACAGGTAAATCTTTTCCATAATCATAATTTCAAAGATGAGAGTGCAGAGACACTCATTTAAGATAATTAAATAGCATGCAGGGTCACAGTAATAAATACATAATTCACATTGCTGATTTCCCTTCAATTGTTCAGACCTAACTAAAGTGCCAAGGCAGTGGCTATAATACCAGAATGAATCAGAGTAATTAATCAGTGTCAAATAGATATAAAATGACTGATGTTGTTAAGTGTGTGCACTGTGGTGAGAGCTGGAAGGAACACTCTGGAGCTGAGCTGCATAGACTTGTTTTTTATCATCAGCAGACGGCTGTTAGTATACCACAAAGCAGTGCCATAGTTCAAGAACAAAACTGACTTCATTTTAATTGTTACAGTGTATTTTTTAGAATTAATTTCTTCCGGAGCAATGAAACTTCATTTCCCCACAAAAAGGAAAGAAAAACACAACAAATCATGATTAATTGTTGTCAAAGCTTAGAGTTTAAAAATGAAAGAAAAAACTCTGATTGTCTATCATATAAAAGCTTACTATGTACTGTATGGATAAATAGAAGTAGCCTGATTTTATATTTTCAAAGCCAAATCACACTAAAAAGATTTGAATTTTAAAGTGCTGCCGTATTTACTTACAATAAAAGTTTGTACAATAAAACTGTACACGAATTGTAAAGGGAAAACCCACCCTGAATTTAAACTTTAAGTGTCCTCACCTAGGCAAAATAACTCTATAGTTCCATTTACAATACTTATCTTGTCATTTTACCTTCTGGACACTAAAATAAGCTTTACATACAGTAATTTTTCCAAACTAGACTCAGCTTCATTTATCTTTATCTAAAAATCTTACAGTACATTGAGTCAAAAGCTACTTTTAGTTTCAATATAACTATAGAGAACTCTCTTTCAGCCACACCAAGGTGAGTTTGAACACTAACCTGCTCAAGTGCAATAGTATGATGAAATTTCTGTAACACCGGAGTTGGCAAAATCGGCCATCCAAATATGGACACTAGATGACCTTGGCATAGTGTTACCCAGGTAATGGAGAAAATTAGATTTCAATGACAATATATATTATTGTACTTATTTATTCAGCAGAATATGTCAAATACTACATCACATCAAGAAGGAATGAGGGAGGCACACTAAGATGTTGAACTTCTACTAGAACTCCAGCACACTAAGATGTTGTAACAAATGTGTATATGAATTTATCTGGGGAATCAAGAAAGGGAACAATTAGCTCTGAAGACATTTAAATTTTACAGAAATTAGCTATGTCATGAAGGGTAAGTCGGAATTTATCAAGTGAAAGAGGTCAAAATAACCTTCTAGGTAGAAAAACATCTTGGACAAAAGGAAGAAAAAAAAAAGTTAGCTTAAAAATGAGCAATCTGTACAACTGGAGTATATGAGCTTACCTGGGATTGTGAAACAATGGGGTTGGAAATGATGAAAAACCAGAGTCAGACTGCAAAGGGCCATGGTAAGGAGTCTATTTTATCCTGAAGATATTGACTGTCCAGTGAGAAGTTTAAAACTAACTTTATGGCATTACTTACATAAAATGTGTTTGAATGTTGCCACTATCTTAGTTTCATAAACCACCCCAAAGTCTCAAATATTGTATCTTCCAGAAGTTTTACAGTCTAAGCTTTTAGATTTGTATCTATGATCCACTTAGTTTTTATGTATGTTAGTTTTTGGATATGGTGTGAAGAATCATTTTCACAAATATTTACTTGTTCTAGCACCATTTCAAAAGATCATCCTTTCCCCAATTAATCAACACTGCCCCTTTGTAAAAATTTAATTAAACAAGAGCAGGTCTATTTCTGGATTATTTGTTATACTGACTTACATGGCTATAATAAACACCACTACTATACTGCCTAGATTAATATAACCTTTTGGTAAGTTTAGAAATAACACAGCATAAAGATTCCAATGTGGTTCTTCCTCAATTATTTTGGTTATTCTAGGCTTTTGATTTCTATATAACTTTTAGAATCAGCCCATTAATTTCTACAAAACAGATTTTGACTGAGATTGCACTGAATTAATACAGGAAATTCTTCTATGAAGAAGTAACACTGTAACAGTATTAAGTGTTCCAATTCAGAGTATATCTCTCTATTATTTAGGTTTTCTTTAATTTCTCTCAGCAATGTTCTATAAATGTACAAGTTTTGCATATATTTTGTTGAATTTATTCCTAAGGTTTTAATTTTTCTTGATGCTGCTATAAATGGTGTTGTTTTTAAATCACAAGTTCAATCATTCATTGCTCCTCCAGGAGCTCTCGCTGTCTGTGCTGATCTCTGTCTAGTTTCAGGCTATCTGGATTCCAGGCTGGGGGATATTGGAGGAAAACATACATTTACCACAAGTTTGCTGGTACTTAGAATTCTGGTCTTCTCCTCTCATTTATTTGCTATTACTTTTCAGAGATCTTGATGGCTGCTCCATGCACTCGGGTTTTATAGCTATATTTGGTGGGAAAAATTGGATAGAATGTGCCATTATCACCTTACCCGGGAACGGAATTTCAGTGCCTTTATATTTAAAGTGTGTTTCCTGGAGGCAACATTTAGTTTTATTCAGTCTATTTCCGCCTTTTAATTCGCATTTTCCAGATCCTTCATGTTTAATGTAATTATCAGTCTACTTAAGTCTGAATTTAAGTCTATCATCTTACCATTTGTTTTCTATTTGTTCATCTGTTTGTGGCCTTTTCCCCATCTTCTTCTTTAAAAAAATTTAATTTTTTTTTAGAGACAGGACTTTGCCCTGCACCCAGGCTGAAGTATAGTGATGCAATCATAGCTCACCACACCTTGGACCTCCTGGGCTCAAGCAATCCTCCTGCCTCAGCCTCCTGTGTAGCTCAGACTACAGTTATGTGCCACCACACTTGACTAATTTAAAAAATTTTTTTTCTTTAGAGACAGGGTCTTGCTTTGTTGCCCAGGCTGGTCTCAAACTCTTAGCCTCAGCGATCCTGCTGCCTTGGCCTCCCAATGTGCTGGGATTACAGGCATGAACCACCATGCCTGGCCCCTATCTTCTTTTGAATTGGGTACTTTTTTCAGGATTCCATTCTGTCTCCAGTATGGAGATTGTCTTCAGTAAATTATTAGCTATAGTTTGTGGTTTAATTTTAAATTTATTAGCTGTTGCTTTAGGGTTTACAATGTACATACTTAACTGCTTCACATACAGTGTAAAAACTTTACAATACATTAAATATTTCTATTTTATCATTAACTTCCTTGGTTATCATTGCCATATATTTCACTTCTCCATATGTTTTAAACCTACAATACATTATTTTGCTTTAGTCAATGATCATTTAAGAAATGAAGAAATGAAAAAGTAAAGCTTTTTAATGTGATCACACATTTACCATTTCTGGCATTTTCCACTGCTTTGTTAAGATCCAAGTTTCCATTTGGTGACATTTTGTTTCCTCTTGAACTTACTTTAATACATGTCTTATATTTCCAGTCTGCTGAAAATAAATTCGTTCAGCGTTTTTCTTCTGAAAAAGTCTTCATTTAGTTTCATTACAGAACATATTTCTTGTAGATACAGAATCTAGGTTGCCAGTTTCAATACTTCAAAATGTCATTCAATTAATCATCTTGCCTACATAGTTTTTGATGAATATTCTTTTTTTTTCCTTTTAGACAAGAGTCTTGCTCTGTTGCCCAGGCAGGAGTGCAGTGGTGCAATCTCAGACCACTGCAACCTCTGCCTCCTGGGTCGAAACAATTCTCGTGCCTCGGCCTCCCGAAAAGCTGGGATTACAGGTGCATGCCACCATGTCCAGCTAATTTTTTGTATTTTGAGTAGAGATGGGATTCCGCCATGTTGCCCACGCCTGTCTCGGACTCCTGAGCTCAGGCAATCTGCCTGCCTCGGCCTCTCAAAGTGCTAGGATTACAGGCATGAGCAATCATGCCCGGCCAGTTTTTGATGAATATTCTAAGGTTATTTCTTTTTTGTTCTCTATATGTTGTTTCCTTTTACTCTGGCTTATGTTAAAATTTTAAAAAGTTATCACTGTTAGTTTGATATGTTTTGGTGTTTTGAGTTTATCCTTCTTCAGGTTGAGTTTCTTCAATGTGTAGCTTGTATCAAATGTACTTCCTGTTGCATTGCCTCACCTTACCCTATTCCTCCCTCAGCTTCTTCCAAGGACTAGGATAGAGTGCTTGGTATTTCCCCATAGGCTACTGTGGATATGTTTATTTTAAATATGTTTCTCCTCCTTTATTTTGGATACATTTTATTGCTATATATTCAAGTTCACTGATCTTTTCTTCTGCCTTTAATTCCATCAAATGACATTTCACTTTAAATGTCTTCTTATATTCTCTTCGCTATGTTCACATAAGCATAGTTATAACATTTTTTTCAACATGCTTGTCTGCTAATTTCATCACTTCTGGGTCTGTCCCTATCAGACATCTTCCTGCGCCCAATGTTTAGTTGAATGTATCCATTCTGTTTTCCTTTGTGGCTACTAAGTTACTTGCAGCTTAGTTCCTTTCCCTTCAAGGCTTGTTTTTAAGATTTGTTAAGGAGGCTCTAGACAGCCTTGCAGCCCTGTGTGAACTGAGAACTCTTTGGTACACATTTGCTCCAACTACTTTGCCTGACCTTGTGCATTTAATCCTACATATACACATCTTATTACTCGTGTAAAACTCCAGGAGTCCCTCCTATAGATCTTTTTGAGCTTGTTTTCTGATGAGCTTACCCTCTTCAGTACTCTGCTCTGCAACTTCCCAGCATCTATTAATCAATGCTACCATCAAAGGCTTAGCAGGATTCAGAAAAAAAAAAAAAAAAAGTTACACTTACTTACATGATCCTTTCTTTATACTCCCATAACTAAGAAATGACTATTTTTCCAACTGTAAAATTTCCTTTTAAAATCTCTTTTCAGCTTGTACTCTCTTAGGGGATTCTAATATTTTGTGATATATTGGTCTTACTATTTAGATACAAATGCATACACCACAGTAGTAAAAGAAACATAGGTGGTGCCAGCGGGCAACATTTGCATCACACACCTCCTTCATGATATTCTATAAATACCCAAGAGCAAAGCACAAACCAGTTACTCTAAGGATTACTGGGTAAAGAACAGTTAGGATTTTAAAACTTCATTAGTCATCAAACAATATTTTGTTGTAATGAAGTAGGAGAAAATTTTGAGAATCAAACTCAAATGCTATCTTAAATCTCCCTCACGATTAAAACATGAACTAGTACTGCCTTTAAAACTCTAGTACTAAGATGACAAAATGGCTACAATGAAAAAAAAAGCAACATTTTCAAGTTTCCAAACATCAATCCAAATACCAGAGCTACAGAAAAACAAAAACGAGGCTAAAAGGACCTCATTTGGGTTTGCCTCATTTCAGTTTTGCTGTGCTGAAGCTTTCTGCAGACAGAGAAAATGACACCATCAAGGTTTTATTTCCATATCACTTGCAACTTCCAAGTGAGAAAATGACAAGGTGTTGCTTCAATCTGGTATTTATTTGCATCTATTAAACTCAATTTATGTATCAACAGTGAAACTGAAGCTATAGAATTTATGAAATATTTAAAACAGAGATTGATAACCACCTGGTAACTGTAATATAGAGCCCACCACTCAGCTTTGTAAAATCTTAGTATTCTATCAGAGTTCCTCCAATTTTTTTTACAAAGTTTTCTTTTATATGACATTGACCCCCCCACACCCCAGTTGTAGCCTGCCCTAATCCTATTTCTATCCAGAGGTAACCACTATGCTGAATCTGAGTTGTTTGTTTCATATTTGTATTAGATATGTGTATGTATGGTTGTTTACATGTTTTAAAAGTTCACATAAATGGTATCTTGTCAGACTCATTCTGCAATTTTCTTTTTTGCTCAATGTTGCCTCCCCTACATTAACTCCCCAAGAGATAGGGTCTCACTACGTCGCCCCAGCTGGAGTAAAGCAGCTCAATCACAGCTCACTGCAGCCTCAAACTCCTGGGCTGAAGGGAACTTCTGGCCTCAGCCTCCAAAGTAGCAGGGACTATAGGTGTGTGCCACCATGCCCGGCTTCAATGTTGTTTTTGATGGAAACATACATACATAACTTACCTGCTCTAGATACTATTCTATGCAACTACCACATTTATTTATCCATCTTCTGATGGACAATTAAGGTTATTTCCAATCATGCTGCTATAAAGATTTTTACATACGTTGTGGGAGAGACTGTTTAGAATACATGCCTAGGAAAAAACTGCTTGGCTGTAGGGATGGTACAACTATACTTAGCTTGATAGTATCAAACTGTTCTCGAAAGTTTTACTAATTAAAAGCCAGCAAAAGGCAATGAAAGCTCCATTTGGCTACATTATTGCCAGCACTTGACGTTGTTAAACTTTATGTATTTTCTTCCCCCAAATGATGGACAAGAAACAGCATCTCATGGTTTCAGTTAGCCTTTTCCTGAGTTATTGGTGAAGTTGGATTTTTTTCACTGAAGCTTGTTATACATTCAGCTTTCGTGCCCTCAGGAGGTTTTCAGAGAAGGTGGTACAAGAAGACTTACATGTAGTATGCAGTTTAAATTTTTAAATCCCATAATCAAATTCTAACTTTTAGAGTGAAATGTATAGGTATGTCAGAACTCTAGGTGCTAATATAAGTGAACAATCAATGAGTTTTTAAAATAAAAAATAGAATCTGATTAGCCCTTGAATACTGCATAAGATTTGGATAGGTAGGGAAGAGACAGTGGAGAGAATGCTAAGACAAATACATTTTGAATGCAATAACTTCTCTTTTTTTGAGACACGGTCTTGCTGTGTCACCCAGGCTGGAGTGCAGTGGTATGATCATAGCTCACTGCAGACTCAAGCAAGCCTCCTGCCTCAGCCTCCAAGCAGCTAAGACTATAGACTACACTATGCCCACCTAATTTTTATTGTTTTGTAGAGATAGGGTCTTGCTATGTTGCTTGGGCTGGTTTAAACTAGCCTCGGCTGGGTGCGGTGGCTGATGCCTGTAATCCCAGCACTTTGGAAGGCCGAGGTGGGCAGATCACCTGAGGTCAGGGGTTTGAGACCAGCCTAGCCAATGTGGTGAAACCCCATTTCTACTAAAAGTATAAAAATTAGCTGGGCATGGTGGCGCCAGCTACTTGGGAGGCTGAGGCAGGAGAATTGCTTGAACCCAGGAGGTGGAGGTTGCAGTGGGCCGAGATGGTGCCACTGCACTCCAGCCTGGGGAGCAAGAGTGGAACTCCGTCTCAAAAAAGAAAAAACAAAACCCAAAACTGGCCTCAAGTTATCCTCCTGCCTCAGCCTCCCAAAGTGGCTTATTACAGGCATAAGCCACTGTGCCTCGCCTACAATAACTACTGAATGAAATTGTCTTTAACTTTTATTTTATTGGTGATATTTCTCTTTAGTCACTTGGAGAAAGAAAATATTTTTAGTTACATTTGGAACTTATTAAATACTAATTATTGCCAAAGGTTTTCTGAATTATTTTGTGATACTTTAAGAGCTAGGTAATCTTATTTATTTTAGTTGGCAGAAATTAGACTTAAAAATTTTTCTTAAATTACATCTTTAATTAAATGATAAGTCATCTAAAATTTATGTAGGTGGTAAGCTCTAAAAACATCTTTTAACATTTGTTATATTGCTTCAAATATATTGTGCAGGCCAGGCGCAGTGGCTCACACCTGTAATCCCAGCACTTTGGGGGGCCGAGGCAGGTGGATCACTTGAGGTCAGGAGTTGGGGACCAACATGATGAAACCCTATCTCTACTAAAAATACAAACATTAGCTGGGTGTGGTAGTGAGTGCCTGTAATCCCAAGTACTTGGGAGGCTGAGGCAGGAGAATTGCTTGAACCCAGGGGATGGAGGTTGCAGTGAGCCGAGATCATGTCACTGTACTCTAGCCTGGGTGAGACAGCAAGACTCTGTCTCAAAAAACAAATATAGTGTGCACATAAAAAGTGGTTGTAAAATGAATATCATTTACTTCAGAATGAATAAGATACTTTGCCCCCTACTATTCTTTCTCACCTGCTTTAACTGAAAATGGTTTTTCCAGTAGAAATACTGTTTGTTTCCAGTGTGTTTTGGTGCTCTGAGGGCCCGTAGAGAACACGACCTGAATTGGTAAAGTTCAAAAGTATTTGATGAAGTACAAGATTTTTAAGATCATGGTACATTAATCTATGACATCAAACACAAGCCCCAATTGCTTACAGCAGCAAAATGCTTATGATTAAACACCTTGGGGCACAAAATAAAATATAATATACTTCTGTAATAATTAATTCTTATGAGATAACTCATGATACTTACCCTGTTGTGGCAATTCTTCTCAAAATATATATCAAAGTAGCCAGCAATTGCCTGTTTTTTAAAAAGAGAAATATAAATGCTTACTAAATGAATTACATAATATAATAACTAATTATTGTCTCAAGACATGGCAAAAATGATAAACCATTTCAGAGACTAAATACCTCTTAAACTCAATATTTTTCCTGGAAAAGATGTTATAAGTAAAAACAAAGTAATGTAATTTGGCTTTTCCTCACAGAAGCAACATAATAAAGGTAATAAGGCTAATCAAATAATCAGTATGTTTTATTAGATAAATAATCATGCTAGACCACTGAAAGGTGAACACACATGGAAAGAGAGACTCAGTTGGCCCCTCACTGAGCCTCACTCGCCAACTGAGATGTCCACCCACGCATTAGGCTATCTTGACTTCTCCAGCTGTAGTCAAACATTCAGACAACAGCACCAGCATGAAAGATGCCAGGAAAGGCCAGCCAGGTGCACTACTCAGTTAAGTCCAGTCAGGATTGCAGAATCAGAAACAAACAGATATAAATGGTTTGGGCTTCAAGCCAGAGTTTTGAAATGGGTTATTATACAGCAATAAATAATTAAAACATGCTCTTTTATACAAAGCCAGTTCATTTAATTTCTTCTAGTCCAGTATATCTGTTTTTAAGTACTATGAATATTTTTGTGATGAAATAAAGATGTTTAAAATGTTCCTTATTTTTTTTTCCTGAAAAAATGAAAAATAGTACTCAAATCTTATGTTTAAGCAAGTACTCAAAGGGGAAACTCCAAAGTGAGCTCTAAGGGTTATTGTAATAGTACAAAATATATATATATATTTTTGAGATGGAGTCTTGCTGTGTTGCCCAGGCTGGAGTGCAATGGCACAATCTCAGCTCATTGCAACCTCCGCCTCCTGGGTTCAAGTGATTCTCCTGCCTCAGCCTCCTGAGTGGCTGGGACTACTGGCGTGTGCCACCACAACTGGCTAATTTTTGTATTTTTAGTAGAGGTGGGGTTTCACTATGTTGGTCAGGCTGGTCTCGAACTCCTGACCTTGTGACCCACCCGCCTCGGCTTCCCAAAGTGCTGGGATTAGAGGTGTGAGCCCCTGCACCCAGCCTACAAAAAATTTCTCTTAAAGAAATTAACATATTCAGATAAATACATAATTTTGAGTTTTTTGGTTAAATTTAAATACCATTCCTTTTTCTTTCACTATTGGAACTAGCGGGACTTAATCATTTTTTAAAGCTGGCATTACATTAAGCTTATAAAGTGTTAAAAACAGGACACTGATTTCTTGAAAAATCATGGTAAAGCTAATTTGCATACTCTGCTACTTTTGTTAAAAATGTGACATTTTATTGATCTTGTAGGGTTAATATGGATTAGGTCCAAACCAAACTCAATATTTAACCTTGAGGTTCATTGCAATTTAGATACCAAGAGAGAATCAAAATACTATTAATAATTCTGCCAAATAGAATTATAAAACAATGTAGTACTCAGCCACAGATTATCATAAAAACCATGTGGTTAATTAGAATATTTCTATATAACTTTATCAGTTGATTTCCAGATACTTATGATGCCCCTTCACAGACCAATTCAACGGTTTTCTTATTTATTCCTGTATGCCTGTCTTGTTCACCACTATACTTTTAGTGCCCAGAGCAGTAACCTGGCCCATACGATACAATACAAATATTTGCTGAGCAAATGTGTTTATTATACATTCTATTATGTTAATTACGACAGTATGTTACAGTTTGCCTTATACTGCAATTTATTTAAGAGCAAGGCATATGTGTAACTCACTTCTATGCCCCTTACCCAGTACAATGTTATATAGTAGGTTCTCAGTAAATTTTAGCCAAATTAAAATTTTTAGTCTTCAGTCTCAAATATGGCTAGCTTTATTATATAGCCAGTATACTTTATTAAAGCATTGACTAACTGAACTTGAATGGAACTAATTTTTAACTCTGAAAAGCATGGAACATGTGGGACAAATATGGAAAGGAGAGAGCTAGAAAAGATCTAATTCTGTATGTAGGAAATGCAGAAGTCTCAGCCTAACCCCCAAATTACACATTTTCAGGTGAGATCCAAACCCACATAGCAAAAGCTTAGAGAATTGAACTAAAATTTGAATCACTGGTGCAAGTCTCAGGATTAACCTCTGAATAAAACATGCATGGAAAAAAAAACGAAACCAACAAGTAAAGGCCTAGAGAACTGACCTGAGATTTGAAAAATCTGTAAAAGTCTCAGACTAATCCGTAAACTAGGTATGTGTAAAGAGAGCCTCAAAACAGCATAACAAAGGCTTACAGAATGTGACTGAGACTTGGCTGTCTGCTTGGACACTAAGACAGAACTTATGGTCTGATTTTAACTGGGCTTGACTGTCTGCTAACCACAAACATGAACATCCTTAAGATTTTAACAAGACACAGTTTATACAACATAGCATGCACAACATCTAAGGTACAATCTCAAATTACTCAACATACAAAGAATCAGGAAAATTGAACAACTCTCAGGAGAAAAGACAAGCCACCTCTGAGATAATCCAGATGCTCAAACTATCAAGCAAAACTTTAAGGCAGCAATTATAACTATGTTCCAAAGGTGACAGAAAACACAATGGAATGAATCAAAAGATAGAAATTCTCAGCAGAGAAACCATAAAAAAGCACCAAATGAAAAAATTTTAATTGAAAATTATAATAACTGAAACTTCTGGGTTGAATAGCAGAATGGAGATGACAGGAAAAAAAATCAGTGAATTTGAAGATTAATAGAAATTATCCAATTTGAAGAAGGGAAAAGACAGCAATAAAAGGCATGTTATAGAACCCTGGAGACCTATAGATCTAATGTGTCATTATTGGTGTCCATTGGTGGTCCAGATGGAAAAAGAAAAAGATACTGATGGAGGAAAAAAAAAGTTTTAAAATTCTATATCTAGACAGAACATTTACGAATGAAGGCAAAATATGACATTTTCAAGTCAAGGAAAAGTAAAGAAATTCATTGCCAATAGACTTCCTTTAGAAACATCTTAAAAGAAGTTCTTCAGAAGGTAACCTGGAACAAGAAGAACAGAAAACCCATAGTTCTAAAATATCTTTTTGTTTTCAAAATTTTTAATGTATCTTTTAAAATTCTGTTTTAAACTCATGTAACAGCCTCTCCTCTTTCTGTAATTATAGTTCTATAACTGTTATATTTATTGCCAGTCTTTTTTTTAATAAGAATTAAAATGCTTCTCTTCATATATCTGAAGATGTTACAAAAGCTGCTTTTAAACCCAAATTTTCACAAAAGCTCTTATTAGCTTACTAGGATTTATTTTTCCCCACATTTTGGGGGGAGCTCCCAAAGTACTGGGATTACAGGTGTGAGCCACCACGTCCGGCCACACATGCTTATTAATCTCCAAATCTAACTGTGTATGAATTTCAGTTAATTTCCAGCCCTTAAATAATACAGTGAAGGAAATACTGGGAAGTTCTGGGTAATCAAAAAATAAGTTTTAAGACAAAGAAAAATGACAGATATAGTTAACTTCAGTTGTAAGCACTGGAAAGAATCTATGACAAATATCTGAAATTGCATTTCTGTGAAATGTATCACAGTATCTTTGAGTCCTCAAGCACAGTCACATTTCTAATGAGGTTTGGTTTACAGTAATACTAACTCAGTTCCACAGCACACATTAAACAGAAAGCAGAAGCATGAGGAGAAGTTAGGAAGGAATTCACCTGAAATTCAAACTGTGTGCAGATAATCTATCTACTCATTAGACAGCACTCATACAGCTGAGAAAGTGGAAGATTGTTGCTCTGAAAAAAAAGGGAGTTTCTGGTTTTAAAATGAGTGTTTACCCTGAAACACCAACATGATCTAGAATGCCCCTTAAAGAGACAGGGTTTGTGATGTTTTTTTTCCTTTTCTGTGTGATTCTTATTTTTAAAAAATTTAATTTTAGAGATGGAGTCCTGCTATGGTGCCCAGGCTGAAATCAAACACCTGGACTTAAGGGATCTTTCTGCCTAAGCCTCCTGAGTAGCTGAGACAACAGTTGCATGCCACTAACTCTTAATTAAAAGAGATTAAGAAAAAAAAAACCTTCACTTTTAAAACATAGTAATATAAAACCAAATGAATTATGATTAGTGTTTTTATTTCTGCAAAGCTATTAAATAAGGAATAATGATATAACCAAGTATCAGCCAATTTAGGAATAAATGACTTGTTTTGTCAGGAAAATATAAACATGCCGCTATTTTCAATTACAGTTTGGCCACCTTGCTACCATCACTTTGACAGCCTATCTTAACATCTTTTAAATGTTAATTTCAATGACTATACATTATCTCTGTGGAAGTCATTCAAATATAAGAATAAACAACCATAGGAAATAATGACTAATAGGCAATGACAACAAATAACTAACTGGAGCTACGACTTGACATATGCTCGAAAAAGATCAGAGAGGTTTGAAGGCTGACTACAGAAGAAATTTCTCCTTTGTCTCACGTATATATCTTGTTGGGGCAATGAGAACTGCTGAGGGGAAAAAAAAGCATTAAAATCTATCTGTAGAAGTTGGGTTAATCTGCAAAGGCAAGGTCACAATTAAATAAAATTTCACTGAATTATACCACAGTTAGAAAAATTTATAACTAAAAGTTTAGTTATAAAAGTCCCTTAGAGTGAGAGAAGGGAGATTGAGTGGTAAGTAGTAAAAAAACAAAAACAATGATAGAAGAAAACAGAACGAAAGGAAACTACATATACATAGTGAATTTCTTGATATTTTGTGAGACTCCTCGACAATTACTTTGATGCACATAGGAAAATACAAGCATGGAGCTTTGTTGTACATCTTAAATATTCCTCAGCATGTAATAGTTTCAGAACTCATCTTTTTGTGGATTTCACAAAAAGAAAACTCATGGCATTTGTAAACTGAATCATGAAAAAATCTGTTTTAAGCCACGTTTTGCTTGTTTATATGTATAAAGGTAAATGCAGTTCATTTAATATACACTCATTTGAAGAACAATGATTTGGGATAAAAATGACTTTCTCATGTATTTTGGTGCGATGAATATTTCTTTAAAGAGGACACATTGTGTGTATGTAATAGGATGGCAACCAATGAAATAAGATCAGACTAGACCTTATGAGGAAGAAGGAAATTAAAAATTATCATTATCACTATCACCTGCAGGGAGTAATTTATCATTTCTGTTCTTCATTGGTATCATGTTCCAACAGCATGTGGTTACAGCAGATACAATTAGGCAGCTGGCCACAGAAGTAGGAGGATAATGTGCTTTTGATGGAGTTTATCCAAGCATGGAGATAGAGTGCTTGTAATCCATGCAGCAGAATCACTATAACAAAAATACAATTCATTTTTCGTTGAAGTATTTCTTTCAAAATCTGAATATGGAATGCAAAAGCCAACTGATGAGTCTCAAGCAAGCAAAGAAAGAGTAAGCAGACAATGCATAAAAATAACTGTTATAGCTTAGATCATTGTATATAAACCAAGCAGATGAAAATACAAACATAAGCTATACGAGCTGCCACATAGAGCATGAACTGTGCTAGTTATAACTGGCGTTTAAGAAGACAATCAACAAATATGAAAATTATATATTATGATTTTTTTCCCCAGTTGTAACTATACATTAAATTATGGACTCTTCCTTTTTCAATTAATTTTCTACTGTATCCCAAGAGAAAATCTGCACCTTTTCTTTCTTTCATGATTCCTCTAGGGAACAATACATATTAAGTGCCATATACTTCTCAAGAGATACTGCCAGATTGAGTAGTGGTAAAAAATAGACCAAGCAATATGGGAAGTAGTAAAACAGGCCACAGGTCTAAAAATATTTTTAAAAATACTTTTACTGAAAAACAAACACAATGTAATTTATTTCTGATCTACATAGACTATTTCAAGATAACTGAAACTCCTTTTAAATTTATTTGGGATTGCTTCCTTATAATTTCAAAATTGCTTATTAAAGTGGTTTTAGGGGGCAAAAATCATCTTCAGAGTCTATAACACGAATACTTTCATCTTGACATTTCATAACTTGATACCTCACACTTCTTCCTAGCTATAAACACAAAATTGTTTTACATAACCAATATTCATTGAAATTTACTGATTTATTTTCATTTTAAAAACTGCTTAATACATCATGTACATTCAGAAAAGTGCACATAAGTGTACATCATGCTGAATTTTCAAACTGAATACAGCTGTGAAACCCACACCCAGATGAAGAAACAGAACATCTCAGCACCCTAGTAGTCCCCCTTACGCACCTAGACTCTACAAGGCACCTATGCTTCTGACGACCTATCCTAATACTCTTAAGCAAAGATTCATTTTTCCTATTATACTTCAATATATAGAGAATCATACATCAGGCAGTCCTTTGTGTCTGGCTAATCTTCCTCAATATTGTTTGTGAAATTCATCTACCTTACTGCAAATGATTCATTTTCATGGCTGTAAGGTATATGTGACTATAGAATTTAGTCTACTGCTGACAGGCACTTGAACAGTTTTGGTGAATATACATAACATGGCCACTGGGTATATACCTAAGAGAACTACTGGTATGTAAATATTTACCACTTTTGTTCACCTTTATTCCTTCCTGAATTTCTGGCCTTCCATCAGGGATCATTTGCTGTTTGCCTGAATATCCCTTGGTACTTCCTTTGGCACAGGTTTTTAAGGCAAATTCTTTCTCTTCTTTTCTGCTTATCTGAAAATATCTTTATTTCAGCTTCATTCTTCTTCTTCTTTTTTTCTTGAGATGGAGTCTCGCTCTATTGCCCAGGCTGGAGTGCAGAGGTGCAATCTCAGTTCACTGTAACCTCCACCTCCCGGGTTCAAGCAATTCTCCTGCCTCAGCCTCACTAGAGGTGTGTGCCATGATGCCCAGCTAATCTTTGTAATTTTAGTAGAGACGAGGTTTCACCGTGTTGGCCAGGCTGGTCTTGAACTCCTGACCTCAAGCCACCAGCCTGCTTCACCCTGCCAAAGTGCTGGGATTACAGGCATGAGCCACTGTGCCCAGCCAAGTTGTCCAGCTTCATTCTTAAAAGAAATCTCAGTTGGGTTAAACTCAGGGTTTGCAGTTATTTTCTGGCAGCACAGTGATAATGTCATCATTACAATTTCTTCTGTTTGTCTTTTTTTCTTCTGATTCCATTGTTCCTCTCCCCCGCTCCCCCAATTCCATTGTTCCTTGTGCACCTGGCTAATACAGGACATCTGTATTAGTTAGGTGTACAAAGCGGACTACTAGGGTACCGAGATGTTTTGTTTCTTCATGTGGGTGTGGGTTTCACAGCTGTATTCAGTTTGAAGATTTACCAATTATAGAAATTATCTACTAGTCTACTTAGCTCTTCTTTAAAGGTAATTCCAGCATCATAGTTCCACCAACTTTGAGATTTTTCTTTGGTTTCTGTAGTTTTACTAGGATATGTCTAGGTGTGGGTTTCTCTTCCCTCTTTTAAACTGAGATATAATTCACATACCAAAAAATTTACCAATTTAAATTGTACAATTCAACATTCTTTAGTGTACTCAGTTGTGTAACCATCATTACAATCTAATTTTAAAAACATTTCATCTCCCCCAAAAGAAATCTTCCATCCATTCTCTTCTTGTCCAGTCTGTGTCTACAGATATACCTATTCTGGATATTTCATTTAAATGGAATCATATAAGAGATGGTCTTTTGTGACTGATTTCTTTCACTTAGCATAATGTTTTTAAGGGTTAACCATGTTGTATCATGTTTCATTCTTTTTTATAGCTGAATAATATTCCATTGCATGGATATGCCAAATTTTACTTATCCATTCTGTAGTTGATGGACATTTGAATTACTTCCATTTCTTAGCTATTATGAATAATGCTGCTGTAAACATTTGCGTGGACATGTTTTCACTTCTCTTAAATGTACACCTACATTTGGATACAATTTTAAAATTACACTATTTAGGTTATGTTGTACTTCTTAAATCGTTGCTTTCATCTGTTTTGGAAAATTCTTAGCCATCATCTCTTTAAATATTGTAACATTCTCATCCTCCTTTTCTCTGGGATGCCCATTTACATGTATATGTAATTAGACCTTTTCTTGTATCCATGTTATTTCTTGCCCTTCCCTCTCTCTCATTCTTGCATGTCTCCAGGCTTCTTTCTGGACATTTTCTTCTGCTGTAAAATCCAGTTCGCAGATCTTCTCTACATTAATACATGAAGATCTGCTGCTCAAATCATATTTAATTTGGTCTTAGAATGTCTGTTCGATTCTTTTCCAAACCATAGTTTAAAAAATGTTTCCATTTGTTAAAATTTGCAATATTTTTTCTCTTTCAGTTTAGTAAGCATAGTTTTTCAAAATCTAATTCCTGGAGCACCTAGAGCTCTGTTTTTATTGTCTACTGCTTCAACTGGTTCTTGATTCATGTTGTTTTGTGTCCTTGTGTGACTGATTACCTCTGAATATGTTTTGAACATTAATATTTGAAAAACTTTGTGAAAATAATTTGAAACCTGTAATAATCTTCTAGAAAGAATTTTTGTTTCTGCAAGGAACCTGGGGGCATGAGCAAACCGAGATCTTAATCTAATATCAAGGTTTGAGATTTCCTGGACCACCCAGATGACCTGAAGCTGTGCTGTAGTCCATGCAAGTGTTCATTTACTTCTCTCATACCTTATTCTTGGGCACAGTCTTTACGGTCCCAATGCAAAGTGCTGCAAAACTATTAGGGTCCCATTTTGTATTCCTACCCATGTGAGCAATATCAAAAGGGCTACACAAGTCTTTCAGCTCCTTCCCCTGAATTGGTAAATGCCTATAGGGCAAAAGCAGCCCCAAATGTTAGTCTCATTTTTCAGATTACCTTCTTTTCTGAGTCTTGGCTTAGTAGTACTTCCTTATTTGTTAACTTCAAACAGATAGCATTTAACATTTTTTTGGCATTTGTAGCTGTTTTTGGCAAACGGGTTTCTCCATTTTATGTGGCTCACCACTACAAGGAAGAAGATTATTCACTGTATTGCTTTTTCCTACCTAAGGCCCCCTACCTGTATGATAAAGACAAACCAGAGACTGGACAATTTACAAAAGAAAGAGGCTTAATTGGACTTACAGTTCCACGTTGCTGGGGAAGTCTTACAACCATGGTGGAAGGCAAAGAGGAGCAAGTCATGTCTTACATGGATGGCAGCAGGCAAAGAGAGTTTGTGTATGAAAACTCCCCCTTATAGTAAACATCAGATCTTGTGAGACTCACTGTCATGACAGCAGCACAGGGAAGACCTGCCCCCATGATTCAATTACCTCTTACTGGGTCCCTCCAACAATACATGGGAATTTAAGATGAGATTTGGGTGGGGAGACAGCCAAACCGTATCACTGTAACACTCCCCCTGATTCCTAAACTAATTTGTGATGTCTCAGTTTAAATATTATTTCCTCTGGGCAACCTTCTTTAATCCCAGAATAGGTTATAATACATCCATTAAATGTTCCTGCACTCTTTGTAATAACACTCACTATGTTTATAATACTTTTTGTTCAATGTCTTTGTTCACTTGTAGATCCCAATAGCCCTTTAAGGGCAGTCTTACCATTTCTTTGTTTGCCTCTGTATCCTCACTGCCTAAGCATGCCTGGGCATGCTATCTAAATGGTGAAACTGCACAGAGTTACAAAGGCATGAAATATCCTGGAATGTGCAGGGACTATAGGAAATCAGTATGATTTATTAAGTAAACTATTTGTTAAATGATAAAGAGATATGGTCGACCTGTCCCAACCTTTGGTAAAAGGAAATGATGATGCTTTAACTTATAACTTCCTATTTTTAATTCAAAACTGATATCGGATGCAACTACTTCAGAGAAATATTCCCTCATCCGTACAATTAATCACTTCCCACTAATACAATACATATGGTATTAGAAAGCCACACTTAAAAACCTTAAAGAAGAGCAGGAATCAGGGAAAGGAAGAGTATACAAGGCTACGGGTGTCTTTTATATGCCTCTGCTATTCTATTATAGAGCACTACATTACAATTCTCCATTTATGTTGGCCTCTCCTTCTAAATGAATGTCTTTAGGGCTAGAAATTTCATTTTCATTATTTGTTGTATTCATAGTGCCTAGCACAGAAGCCCACACATAGTGTTCAGTCCATGTTTGAATGAAAAGTGATGTTGCATAGTATTATTTTTTTCAATCTCTGCCATTTAAAAAGGCTTGCAGCCCACTGCTTCTCTAGATTTCTCTCCTCCTGCTCCCTCACACATCATCGGTTTTCCACTGCTTGATATCAATGATTACTGTTTCCTTATATTCCATTTTTTGTGCTGCATTCCAATCTTCCCCCAAAACTATCCATGCAAAGGCCCTATGTTCCATTTCTAGTTCCTCAAATGACAGAAGATACTATCAGTTGTAAGTAAACATTATATTTTAATTTTAAGAATACATTTGTTCACCTGAACAAAAGAGATACATTGAATTTACAAATCAAGGCAGAATAAAAAAATTAGTTTTATGACTGCTGAAGAGGTTTAAAACTGAAAACTATTAAAACTCATTTTTGTGTCTAGGTGACCAAGTTCTACCAAATGCTACTTGTCTTTACAACCCTTCAATAGTATAAATTAAGAGATGGAACACTGAAAGAACAATTTAACAGACAGTAAAAGGGGGACATATAGAAGGTGTGATATCCCCTATTTTCTGAAATGAATAGTTTTTTTTTTGCTCTTTTGAAAAGTAAGGTAGAAAGATAGCTACCAACTCACCACCTAAGCCCTTCTGTTGTGTTCCTGATATATAGGGGGGGAACTAAAAATCTGGCAAATATTATAAGGTTTTTAGAAGATCTTAATGCCAATATTCACAATGGCGTCTGTCAGTGCTAAGTTAAAATAAGTCTGAACTTGGGAAGATTACTTCCTTATAGGTCATTACTCCACGGGTAACCGGCTGAATCAAAAAGGAAAATACCTGGTCAAACTCATTTCTTATCACAATCTAATAATGTTCATTGACAGCCTCTGTGATAAGTCTAGGGAGAACCCCTCTGACATCTCTAATTAAGAGTCCACTCTTATTGATTATTTGATAAATACACTATTTTGTGCTTATTGCTGAACTTCAGATAGATATGCTAGTCCTGCTTGAGTGTGATAATTTCTCAGAATTTATTGTCCTTTAACATTGCTGATTTCAAGCATAAACCTATACCTATCTAGAATTAAATGATTTTAATATAGCTTACGAATTTTAAGATTCCACTCAAATTGTATTTTAGAACAATTTGATGTTCAAATCCTTTTATAATATCACTCCATTGCAGGCTTTAGAATCAGAATTTTTAAAAATGCTCATACAATTTCTTTAATGTCTCCGAAATTTAAATAATGAATTACAGAAATTCAGAAGCATTATTTTCAGCATGGCTTTCAAAACAGGATCAGGCACACGAATCTCTATTAACTCTATGGACAGGTTATTTCACTCAACTTCAGGCTTCCTCATTTTGTGGACTTTTGAATTCTCTCTGACTAGGTTTAAATACGATTTCAGTATTACAGGCGATTCCTCCCACTATTCTAGGCAACGAACATATACCTAAAAGTTTTCCAAAGCAGGAAACGTATCTTCCTAATAATTTTTTCATAATGGTAATGTTCCAAAAAGAATAGACAGAAAAACTAAACACAAATAATGGGTTGAAAAAAATACAGATTTTTAAAAGGCTAAAATCCTCTGGGGTCCAGTTTCAAGGGCTCTTGACTCTCTAGGGTTGGAAAAATGAAGGATAAAAGGAAGTCAAATGGAAATAAATTTTGAGAGCAGTGCTTAAGGTGCACCTGGACTTCAAATATGGAAAATATTAGAACTAGACAGAATCCCTCTGAAAGAAATAAGACAAAACATTATTTTATAGTACTCATATTCTGCAGAGGATAAGTCACATGGGAAAAATCTCAAAATTACCTTGGAAAATCTCTTAAAATGTCATTTTAGAGACTAACATATAAACTATCTCTGAGTAAGTTCAATACAACCCATTCTTTAAGCAATGGTACAAATCACCATTTCTTTGGCTGGGCTCCAGATGAAGTAGATGGCTTATAGTAAGTGTCAAATACACACTTTTATAAAGACAATCACA
The DNA here is from genome assembly GCF_006542625.1 of Nomascus leucogenys. NCBI lineage: Eukaryota > Metazoa > Chordata > Mammalia > Primates > Hylobatidae > Nomascus > Nomascus leucogenys. Next base: position 81,319,502 of record NC_044395.1, on the reverse strand, counting down.
TGCAGTCTAGCAAGATGCTCATCCTACAGAAATCTACTAAAGAAACAGCAGATGTGTTTCTCACATCATGCTCATTTTGGGGCACATGTTCACAATTAAAAAGGAGGGCAGAATCATCTGTACTACTGAGACCATTATTTCTCCCAGACTTTCTTTTTTTTACCTGAATGCTTGCAGTTAATTTGCATAAATTATATCTGCATATGATGCTACTCCACTGGATTTCCTTTAAAAAACAAGCTTTTGGAATCCAACAGCCTCAAGGAATAGCATAGGTTAAAAAAATACATCCTCATTCAAGAGTGATTTATGTAATTTTATCATTGTTTAAAATGCTTTGTTAAATAGTGTCAGCAGCATATTTTGACGGATATTTTCAAAAAGTCTTCCATAAAATGTTCTTTGATTCCTACTCTTACGTATCTGGGCCAAATATGTCACAAGTATGACTTGACAAGACAGGCCACAGAACTGTGTTTCAATTTCCTACTGGATATCACTACTTACATAACTCAAAGGTATGAAATTCAACATACTGATAATTGAGCATCTGATCCTCACCTCTAAATTTGCTCTTCCAATTTTCTTTGACAGACAGGACCATAATTTTTCAAATTGTATGTGTAAGAAACCTTGGAGTCATCACTGATACTGAGAGCAATGGGAGTTATTGCCCTCATTCCCCATTATCTAACTCATTTTCAAGTCCTGTCAATTTTATCTCTTAGGTAACTCATGAACAAGTCCGCTAAAACTGCCATTGTGTAAGTCACTGCAAATTCTTGCCTGAGCTACTAGAATAACCTACACATTGGCCTCCCACATCCACTCTGGTCTCCTCTTTGTTCTCCATATTCTAGCCACAATCTTTCTAACATCCACTCTGGTCTCCTCTTTGTTCTCCATATTCTAGCCACAGTCTTTCTAAAGGGCCCTTCTGATCACAACACTCTGCTTAAAAAACATCACAACTGAAACGGCCAAATAGCACAAGGTGCTTTCCATCTCTTAGCACTATGATTTACATGTCCCAGCCATCCTAGGTTTCTTTCAACTCCTTGAACCTATCAAATTACTGACCACCAGACAGACACTTTTTGGCTTTGGTAAACTTTTCAAATGAAGTATTATATACAAGCAAAAAAACAGATTTCTAGCTAATGCAAGAACCACTGGTTTTACAGAGAACACACATACACACACAGAGAAGTGAGCAAATCATTGGGATACAGCTCAGTGAACTTTTTCAAGGTGAACACACTTGTATAACCACTACCCAGATCAAGATATGGGCCACTCCTAGTACTCCAGAGACTTCTTTTATGCTCCTTTCCAATCAAGTCACCCCACAAATCGTAACCACTATTCTGATGTCCATGACCAGATGGATCTCGAACTTCTGGCTTCAAGCAATCCTTCCAAATGTTGGGATTACAGGTGTAAATCACTGCACCCAGCCTTTCCCCCCTTTTTAAATCAACTGTTCATGAAATTCATCCATGTTGTGCTGTATTGCCAAGCTCATCTCTTTTTCAATGCTGTATTTTATTCCGTAAATATACCACATTTACCCATCCTACTTTCTAGCTTGGGGCTGAAGAAGGCGGCAATGGACATTCTTGCACATTTTTTTTTGGTGAACGTGTCAACATATTTCTGTGTGTGTATCTGGACCCAGGAGGGAAATGGTTAAGACACAGGGTAAACATGTGTTCAGCTTTGGTAACTACAGCAGGTGGCTGAGATATACAGAAATATCTTTATCTCAGTGCAGTACTTTTGCCTCGTCACTCTTAGGCATTTCTTATTGTTGTGAGATTCTTTAAACAAATAAATGCTATCAAAAATTTCAAACATACACAATTACAGAACCTCTGACGAACCTATCACCTATATTCAGCACATATACTTCACCTATTCTCTTGAGCAAATACCCTATATTATGTCATTTTGCATCTGTAAAAAGATGGACATTTTCTTAGATAACTAGAATGCCCTTATCACGTGTAACCAAATGTTCAGTAATTCTTTAGTATTATCTAATATCCATAGGGTGAATATTTTTTTCCGCTGAAGGGTGGTGATTAAAATAGGGTGAATTTTATTATGTTTCCACTATTAATGCCTCCTGAATAGAGGAACTATCGGTTTTGGCTTGTTACTACATTCCCAATACCTCTCAGCTCCTAGCATATGCTACTACTCAAAGAACATTTCCCAAGAATAAACGAAGAGATGTAAATGTTCGCACCATCTAAGCCCAGCTACAAAGGTTCAGGTTTCAGAGAAGGGTACAAAGTTCAAGACCATACTTTAGACCACATGGTCATTCACAAGGAGGAGCCTAAAACCAACTGTAGAGATGGGATCACATAATGAGAAATGTTCTCCCCCAAGACATAAAATTTACTTAATGAAGCCTGTTAAAATATATACCAGATGTCCCATTAAAACATATGATGCAAGTTCAAGACAAATCTTACTATTTCTAAGCAGCACAGATGTGTTTTAATAATTAGTTTCGTTAGCTGATTAGCTTTGCAAGGTCAAAGGTAGGTCAACTTACAACAAAAAGTACTAAGAGCTAATTTAATACCTAGAAATAAGCTTAGAATTAGTGGGATTCTGCTGTCAGAGATTTTCCAGAAGCATTATAAGAAGATTTAAAGAACACAATTGCAAATAAATGGGCTAATCTTGAAGTTTTTTCTTAAGCCATTAGAAAAATTTAAAGCTTAATTAAAAAGTAAAATGAAAACAGAGTATTATGACTAAGAGATCACTGGTTTGAATTGTAAACATTTTAAAGTTTCTTTTAATAGCAATTGCATTAGCCTTAAAAAACTGAGTAACTGAAAGACTTGTTTTGATTCCATCCAAAGCTAAATATTGGAGCCTCTTAATATTTAGCTCTATCATTTATCAAGTAGTTTTTTTTTTTTTTTTTTTTTTTTTTTTTTAAAGAGATACGGTCTCACTCTGTCACCCAGGCTGGAGTGCAGTGATACAATCATTGCTCGCTGCAGCCTTCAACTCCTATCAAGTAGATCATCAAAGAATTGAATTGAGAACTGAAAGGTAACATAAAATTTACTCTTATTTCACTAACTTACGTTTACTTTCATTTACCTTTCCTAACTTTATTTCTGAACTTTCTAAAATCCTAAATATGTAGGCCCAGATTTATTTTCCAGTTTGGGCTTTAAAAAGCAATTTATCCAAGGATGACTTCTAATTAGGATGTAGACGGTTATAAAAGACCCTCACTCTGACATAACAGAAAGAAAACACTAGACTGACTAAACATTTCTCATTAAAACCACAGAGGAGTCTTACTTGCAAATAGGTCTAAATAACTGTCTCCAGAGGGGAATACATTCTTCCTAGCTGAGCAAAAACAGCTGCTTTCATACCTGAGGGCGTTTGCCCAATGCTAAGGGCCCATGTGGTGGGTAAAGTAGCAAAAATGCCACAGGCACAAGAACTTTGCTGGGACAAGGAAACAATAGCCAGGCCCAGTGCACTGGTACACTAGTATAGTGCCCTGGAATTTGGAGAAATCCAAAAGGCAGAGCTCGTCCTCTCTTCAAACCAATTCTCCCTCGTGTTACTTATTGGAGTGGATGAAGCTGGTGGTTGCGCTGCAAAACAGGAAGAGAGGGGGTTTCTCCTAAGCCAAAACCTTCTGTGGCCACACAGTTCACTACCTCTATTAATATGACATTACTATTCAATTATCTGCTATTCCAGAAGCTACTGCTTAGAAAGAAGAAGGTATTTGTTTCAGGTACCTCAAGAAAATCTATTTATTTGAACAACAGATTTATCAACGGATCCTCAGGAGAGTAAATACCCTACCCTCAAGAACAGATGACTCACTACGCTGTTTACTCTTCAAGACTTTTTTTTTTTTGAGGCGGAGTCTTGCTCTGTCACCCAGGCTGGAGTTCACTGGTGCTATGTCGGCTCACTGCATCCTTCACCTCCAGGTTCAAGCAGTTCTCCTGCTTCAGCATCCCGAGTAGCTAGGACTATAGACATGCACCACCATGCCTGGCTAATTTTTGTATTTTTAGTATAGACCGGGCTGGTGTTGAACCCCTGACCTCAGGTGATCTGCCTGCCTCAGCCTCCAAAAGTGCTGGCATTACAGGCATGAGCTGCTGCACCCGGCCAAGACTCACTTTAAAACCCACCCCTCGATGTGTCTACCAGTTCTCAACTCATGCCAAATCCTAATCAGGACCTTTTCCCTCCAATGCACACAATGAAAGACCTGCTGAGAATTTCATAAATATTCTCATGTCCTTCCTCTGAGATGCTATTAAGACTGTCAATGTAGTGGTCATCCTTACTGTAATAAACCATAAACTCAGCTTTATTTTGATGGTCTTCCCAAGAACTCGGCCAGAGGGAAGGGCTTGATCTTGTGCTTAAGACACTGGAAATCAAAAGGGATCGACCCCTCCCCCTAGCTAGCCAGGAGATATTCTTCTAAGGGAAAATATTACCTACTCTAGTCTGTATTATTCTTTTATACAATGTCTAGCATAAAATATGAGAACAAACTGGAAAATGTGACCCTTAAAAGGGAAGAGAAGCAAAATTGCAGATCACTTGGCGAATTAGCAAATTACATCTTAAAAGAATGATTATAAATGTAAAGGAATTCAGATAAAAGATGGATCAAACTGGTTAAAGAGATAAAAAAACTCTAAAAATGAAAATAGAAGTTGTACAACTAAAAAGTATCTGAAATAAAAATATTTATTGGCTAAAAATGAACAGCAGAAAGAATGCAAAAAAGAAATAATGAATTAAAAAGTAGGTGAAAAAAATTATCTCAGAGGAACTTATGAAGTGACTACCACACTTCAAGCTTTTCCTTTATTTTGGGAGGGGCAAAGTTTTTCACTTCCTCATGGAATGTTAGCTGTAAAATTTATTAACTACATTTTGCCTCCAGAAACCCAGTCCCACACCATGCTTGGTGTATCTCTATATTTAAATCTTTACATTCATATTAAAATGTTCATAGTACTTGCCTCCTTTCATTTAAGTGCCTTTCCAGGGCAAAGAATATGTTTTGTTTTGTTTTTGAGATGGGGTTTTTGCTCTATTGCCAAGACTGGAGTGCAACAGGGCGATCTAGCTCACTGCAACCTCTGCCTCCTGGGTTCAAGCAATTCTTGTGCCTCAGACTCCCGAGTAGCTGGGATTACAGGCACCTGCCACCATGCCCGGCTAATATTTTTTGTATTTTTAGTAGAGATGAGGTTTCACCATGTTGGCCAGGCTGGTCTTGAACTCTTGACCTGAGGTGATCCACTCACCTCAGCCTCCCAAAGTGCTAGGATTACAGGCATGAGCCACTGTGCCCCGCCATGTTTTGTTTGTTTTTATGTGCCTGCTTTATAGACAAGTACTTGGCACATAGTCAGCATTTAATATTTGTTTAAATCTGTTAATGTAAAGATTTAAAAGGCGGTGGCTCATGACTGTAATCCCAGCACTTTGGGAGGCTGAGGTGGGCAGATCACCTGAGCTCTGGAGTTCAAGACTAGCCTGGCCAATATGGTGAAATCCCATCTCTACTAAATACAAAATACATCGCTACTAAAATACAAAAATTAGCTGGGCGTGGTGGCGTCTGCCTGTAATCCCAGCAACTGGGGAGGCTGAAGCAGGAGAATTTCCTTGAGCCTGGGAGGTTGAGGTAGCAGTGAGCAGAGATCACACCTCTGCACTCCAGCCCAGGAGACAGAGCTAGACTCCGTCTCAAAAAAAAAAAAAAAAAAAGACATTAAATATCTCTCATGACACTATTCGAATTTATGAAGTTTGACAGAATCCAAAATAAAGGACTTTAAGTAAAAACAGAGTCATGTGCCACACAACAATGTTTCAGTCAGTGACTGCATATACAATGGTGGTCACATAAGATTATAATACTAAGGGGGCCAAGATGGCCAATTAGAAGCAGCTGCAGTCTGCAGCACTCATAGAGAAGAATGAAAGCGGCAAATGAATTCAGCAACTTCATCTGAAATATCCAGGTTCTTGCATTGGGACTGACTGGGCAAACATCTCAACCCACAGAGAAAGAAGAAAAGCAGGGTGGGGTGATGAACCAACTGGGAGCGGCACTGTAGAAAGTAAAAAGTTCCTCTTCAAAGTTTCCCTTCTTGTTAAAGGATAATAATAATAAATGTTAGAAATAATAATTTCTTTTAAAGACTAAGTTTGTTCAAGCCTCCTTGCTTCATGCTAATAACTCTTTGTTAAGCCCTATCCTATGTAGCTGTTACACAGGCTCACAGGCAAGTAGTACATTCTATGTCCTTGTACCTTAACCAAGATATTTGTGCAAGATGCACTCACAGGCATGTCCCAGCTTGCAGCCTACCCCTTCCTTATTTAAGAATGTTATTACTTTTCTAAGTCCTTTAGTAAACAACTTCCTCTTTTCCTTTGTCCTTCCATTGCTTTCACCTATTTAGAAAAGTTTAAAATTATTAGCCAGTCAGGTTTTAGTTTAGATTGTGAGGTCTGGCTCCGGCCAATGGAAACAAGACATAGTAGCAAAGATAAGCTGTGTAAAAGACATACATTGCTTCCCTCCTTTGTTCAAGTGTGCTCTTGCCATTGTTCTATCCGCAAGGAGCACCCTTTCTGCAGAAAGTAAAATTGCCTTGCTGAGAGAACTTTTTGTCTAAATGCTGATTTTTCCTTGCAGTACTGAAGAACAAGCATTCTAACAGCACGAAGCCAAAGGAACACTCAGTCCCAGCTAAGGGAAGCGGTGAGTGATTGTGCAATCCTGCCTAGGAAACCACACCTCTCCCATGGATCTTTGCACCTAGGAGATCCCTTTGTAAGCCATGCCACCAGGGCCTTCGGTCCAATACAGAGACCTGTATAGAGTCCTGGCAGAGCAGCCGCTGGGGCATACACAGAGACTCAGGAGTTTTGCATACTCTGGCCCCAGGATTCCTGGCAAGGCCAGAGATCTGTCCCTAGATACTCTTAGGAGGGGAATTGAATCCAGGAAGCCAAGTAATGTAATTCTGTGGGCCCCACTGGCTTGGAATTCCAGTCAGAGAGGTTTGCCTGAGAAGGACCAAATTCCCAGGGGGAGGGGCGGCTGCCATCTCTGCAGTTCTGTCAACTTGACTATTCCAGCCTGCCAGCTCTGGAGAGTCCAGATGGTCTGGACAAGGAATGGTCTCCCACAACACAGCACAGCTGCACTACCAAAAAGGAGCCAGACTCCTTCTTTAAGTGGATCCCTGATCCCACTCCTGCTACCTGGGTGAGACCTCCCAAAAGGGGTCTCTAGCCACCTCCTACGGGTGCAGTTCAGGATGGGAACAGGTCAGTACCCTGCAGGGATGGAGCTTCCAGAGGAAGGAGCAGGCGCCATCTTTGCTGTTTTGCAGGCAGGGATGGAGCTTCCAGAGGAAGGAGCAGGCTGCCGTCTTTGTTGTTTTGCAGCCTTCACTGGTCAAACCCTGTATGACACTTGGTATGGGAAAAACTGAGGCAACTAGTGTCTGGAATGGACCCACAGCAGCCCTACTGTTAAAAACAGAAAACAACATCAATGAAAAACCCGACACAAACCCCATTCAAAGGTTAACAACCTCAAAGATGAGAAAGGATCAACACAAAAATGCTAAAAACTCAAAAAGCCAGTGCCTCTTTTCCTCCAAATGACTGCAACACCTCTCCAGCAAGGGCACAGAACTGGGCTGAGGCTGAGATGGCTGAATTGACAGAAGTAGGCTTCAGAAGGTGGGTAATAACGAACTTTGCTGAGCTAAAGGAGCATGTTGCAACCCAATGTAAAGAAGCTAAGAATCACGGTAAAACATTGCAGGAGCTGTTAACCAGAAGTAAAACCTCCTCAGCAAAAGAAAAAGAATTGAAATCATAACAGTCTCTCAGACCTCAGCACAATCAAATTCACTCAAAACCACACAACTGCATGGAAATTGAACAACTGCTGCTTAATGACTCCTGGGTAAACAAGTGAAATTAAGGCAGAAATCAAGGAGTTCTTTGAAACTAATGAGAACAAAGAGACAACATACCAGAATCACTGGGACGCAGCGTTAAGAGGGAAATATATAGCACTAAATGCACACATCAAAAAGACAGATCTCAAATCGACATCCTAACATCACAACTAAAAGCACTAGAGAACCAAAAGCAAATAAATCCCAAACCTAGCAGAAGACAAGAAATAACCAAGATTAGAGCAAAAGTGAAGAAGACAGAGACACAAAAAACCCTTCAAAACATCAAAGAATCCAGGAGCTGGTTTTTTGGAAAAATTAATACAATAGATAGACTGCTAGCTAGATAATAAAGAACAGAAGAATCAAATAAATACAATCAGGAATGGTAAAGGAATATTACCATGGTCTCCACAGAAATACAAAAAACCATCAAAGAAATACTATAAAAACCTGTACATAAACTAGAAAACCTAGAAGAAATGGATAAATTCCTGGATATATACACCCTCCCAAGACTGAACCAGGAAGAAATTGAATCCCTGAACAGACCAATAATGAGCTCTGAAATTGAGGTGGTGATAAATCGCCTATCAACACCCCCACACCCCTCCAAAAAAAGCCCAGGACCAGGTAGATTCACAGCTTAATTCTACCAGAGGTACAAAGAGGAGCTGGTACCACTTCTACTGAAACCATTCAAAACAATTGAAAATTGAAAAGGAGGAACTCCTCCCTAACTCGTTCTATGAGGCCAGCATCATCCTGATACCAAAACCTGGCAGAGACAAAACAAAAAAAGAAAACTTCAGGCCAATACCCTTGATGAACATCAATGCAAAAAATCCTCAACAAAATACTGGCAAACTGAATTCAGCAGCACATCAAAAAGCTTATCCACTGCAAACAAGTTGGCTTCATCCTTGGGAGGCAAAATTGGTTGAACATACGGAATCAATAAATGTGATTCGTCACAAAAACAGAACCAATGACAAAAATCACACAATTATCTCAACACATGCAGAAAAGGCCTTCAGTAAAATTCAACATCCCTTCATGTTAAACACTCTAAATAAACTAGGTATTGGTGGAACATATCTCAAAATCTAAGAGCTATTTATGACAAACCCACAGCCAATATCACACTGAATGGGCAATAGGTGGAAGCATTCCCCTTGAAAACAGGCACAAGACAAGGATGCCCTCTCTCATCACTCCTATTCAACATAGTATTGGAAGTCCTGGCCAGGGCAATCAGGCAAGAGAAAGAAATAAAGCATATTTAAATAGGAAGAGAGGAAGTCAAATTATCTTTGTTTGCAGATGACATGATCCTGTATCTAGAAAACTCCATCATCTCAGCCCAAAAGCTTCTTAAGCTGATAAGCAACTTCAGCAAAGTCTCAGGATACAAAATCAATGAGCAAAAAATCACTAGCATTCTCATATACCAACAACAGGCAAGCTGAGAGCCAAACCATGAATGAGCTCCCATTCACAATTGCTACAAAAAAATACCTAGGAATACTGCTAACAAGAGAAACGAAGGACCTCTTCAAGGAGAACTGCAAACCACTGCTCAAAGAAAACAGAAAGGACACAAACAAACTGAAAAACATTCCATGCTAAGGGATAGAAAGAATCAATATTGTGAAAATGGCCATACTTCCCAAAGTAATGTATAGATTCAATGCTATTCCCATTAAACTACCATTGGACATCCTTCACAGAATTAGAAACACTATTTCAAAATTCATGTGGAACCAAAAAAGAGCCTGAATAGTGAAGATGATCCTAAGCAAAAAGAACAAAGCTGGAGGCATCATGCTACCCAACTGCAAACTACAGTACATGGCTATAGTAACCAAAACAGCATGGTTATTGGTACAAGGACAGACACATAGACCAATGGAACAGAATGGAGAGCTCAGAAATAAGACTTCACACCTTCAATCATCTGATCTTCAAAAAACCTGACAAAAGCAAAGGGTTAAGGAGTCTCTAATAAGTGGTGTTGGGAGAACTGGCTAGCCATGTGCAGAAAATTAAAACTGGACCCCTTCCTTATGCCATACACAAAAATTAACTCAAAATGGATTAAAGACTTAAATGTAAAACCCAAAACTATAAAAACCCCAGAAGAAAATCTAGGTAATACTATTAAGGACATAGGCACAGGCAAAGATTTCATGACAAAAATGCTGAAAGCAATTGCAACAAAAGCAAAAATTGACAAATGGGGTCTAATTAAAGAGCTTCTGCACAGCAAAAGAAACTATCATCAGAATGAACAGACAACCTACAGAATGGGAGATTTTTGCAATCTATCCATCTGACAAAGGTCTAATATTCAAAATCTACTTGGAACTAACGCAAATTTACAAGAAAAAAAAACATTAAAAAGTGGGCAAACGACAGGAGCAAACACTTCTTCACATGTGACCAAGAAACATATGGAAAAAAAGCTCAACATTACTGATCATTAGAGAAATGCAAATCAAAACCACAAGGAAATACCATCTTATACCAGTCAGAATGGTGATTATTAAAAAGTAAAACAGATGCTGGTGAGGTTGTGGAGAAGGAGGAACGCTTTTACATGGTTGGTAGAAATGTAAATTAGTTTAACCGTTGCGGAAGACAGTGGCGATTCCTCAAAGACCTAGAGGCAGAGCTACCATTTGACCCAGCAATCCCATTACTGGGTATATATCCAGTGGAATATAGATAATTCTATTATAAAGATACATGCACATGTATGTTCACTGCAGCACTATTCACAATGGCAAAGATATGGAATCAACCTAAATGCCCATTAATGGTAGACTGGATAAAGAAAATGTGGTACATATACATATACACCATGGAATACTATGCAGCCCTAAAAAGGAACGAGATCATGTCCTTTGCAGGGCCGTGGATGGAGTTGGGAGCTGTTATCCTCAGCAAACGAATGCAGGAACAGAAAATCAAACACCACATGTTCTCCCTTATAAGTGGGAGCTGAATAACACGAAAACATGGATACCTGGGGAGGCAACAACACATACTGGGGCCTGTTAGAGGGAGGAGGTTGAGAGAAGAACAGCTAATGGACACTGGGCATAATACCTGGGTGAGGGGATGATCTGTACCGCAAACCACTATGACACACGTTTACCTATGGAACAAACCTGCACATCCTGCACATGAACCCCAGAACTGAAAAGCTGAAGAAAAAATTGTAATACCATATTTTTACTGTACCTTTTCTATGCTTAGATACATAAATACCATTGTTATAATTGCCTATAGTTGTAAATACAGTAACATGCTGTACAGGTTTGTAACCTAGGAGCAATAGGCTATAGTATATAGCCTCGGTGAATGGTAGGCTATATAATCTAGGTTTTTGTAAGTATATTCTATAATATTTGCACAATGACAAGACTACATAATGATACATTTCTTCACGTATATCCCCCTCATTAAGTGATGCATGACTATTAAAGAAGCAGACTTTTTAAATTCAGATGTTTATGTTTAACAACTGTAGTAAAAGAAAAATTCCTAGGAAAAACATGTTAAGGAATGTTTGTGAAAACTGAAAATTGCTATACCAGTCATTCTGGTACATGCTAATAGAAAAGTAGAATAAAAGAAAAAAAATGCTGAAATTAAGATATAAAAACTATTAAGAGATGATATATCAAATAAAAACCTTTACAGGTCAAATATCCATAATCTGAAAACCTGAAATGCTCCAAAATCTAAAACTTTGGGTGATGACATGACACTCAAAGGAAATGCTTTTGGATTTCAGATTTTTGCATTAGGAATGCATAAATGGGAATATTCCAAAATCCAAAAAATTTCTAAATCTGAAACACTTCTGGGCCCAAGCATTTTGTATAAGGGATACTCAACCTGTATTATTTGTGTGAGCATGTAATCTGATAAATCCATCTTAACTATCTTCATTTTTAAGGTAAACAACTCATTTGTTCTATAATAAGCATTATTCAAAATCATTTAATGTATACTTAGAATTATGAACGAACATACCTTTCTATACCTTTAAGTAGCTTATAGACACACAGATGCAAATATAAATGCCACTTGGCATACAGAGTAAGAGAATATTACACAAATGACATTACAAACAAACGAGAACTCACAAGATAAAACATACGAGTTCTAAATTTTATAGTCTTACCGCTTTTGCTTTTGAACACCTATAAACTTTCCACAAAAATAATTGACTGTATTGTTCATTTTTGGCTAGGTTAAGCAGGCTGATATGATAGACGAAATGTCAGGAGCCAGCTAAACTTCATCTCTATTGTAAAAGCAATGACAATTTTATCTAAACTATCAAAAATATCCTGGAATAAAGAAATGCTCAGAAAACTGCTATGTGGTACCAGTATTCATTGAAAAATTATCCTTCAATCATTATAGATGATTCAAGATTCAAGACATTTACATATAAATATCACATGCTAAATTCCTAAAATATAAAGTCCGTTAATGTAAAACATTAAAATGCCATGAAACTTCATCTGTGGCATATGGGGATGTGTGTATTTGGTGGTGGAGAAGACTGCATAAGAAAATGTTTTTCATGAAAGGTTCTAATAATCTTCAAGAAGCAATCTAAAAGCATTATCAGTCTATAGCATACATGCTATTAAAATACAAAAGGGGGTGTTCTTAGCATCTTGTAACTTTGTAAAATCCAATTTCCTCTAACTTTTAAATTAGTCTACAACTTTAGAATCTCATTAAGAAATAAATGGTTATGACCAGGCACAGAGTGGTTCACACCTGTAATCCCAGCACTTTGAGAGGCTGAGGCAGGCAAATCATCTGAGGACATGAGTTCGAGACCAGCACAGCCAACACAGAGAAACCTTGTCTCTACTAAAAATACAAAAATTAGCTGGCTGTGGTGGCGCATGTCTGCAGTCCCAGCTACTAGGGAGGCTGAGCCAAGAAAATTGCTTGAACCCGGAAGGTGGAGGTTGCAGTGGGCTGAGATCGTGCCACTGCACTCCAGCCTAGGCAATATAGAGTGAGACCCTGTCTCAAAACAAACAAATAAAAAACCAAAAAAAAAAAAACCATGTTATACATATATCATACATATATTTAAACTGGGCTAACTATAATAGAGAAATTCTCCACCTTAATTCGTAGCTAAGCATTCAAGTTTCAACACAAGAAGAATGGCATTTAATATATCTGAAGGTTTGTACTTAGCAGTACAAATTCAGATACTTTCTTCTTCCCTCTATCTAAAAAAGCCCAATCTCTTCCTCTTATTCCCCAAAGTTACTTTATTTATTCCTTTACTAGGCTTTTTCAAAAATTTTCAATATCTTCACTAATTCTTCTAACTATAAAGGGGAAACAAAGTTCCAATTAGGCACTCATCCTTTTTAATACTTTTGTTATGGATTATTGCCACATAAGCTGGGCGACTAATCCATTCAAAGAGGCCATGCTTGCGTAAGTAGCTCCAGATGGATAGGTCCGTAGGAGGGAGGGTAAGGAGTTGACACCATCCCAAAGAGCAAGAGAATCGAAGTAAATATGGGTGGGTGGTTAAGATTCACAAATAATGAACACCTAATAAAAGCATTAGGCCACAACATTTTAAGTATGTCAAGCTCATGTTAGAGTAAGCATGCTGGGAAGGAGGTTTCCAAGAAATGTAGATGCTTAACCAAACAAGTATAAGCTTACTCTGAGAGGATAAAGAAAAACTCCAAAGATCTACTTCCTATCTGCTGCAAAGAGGATGAACTATGGTACTGATTTCATCACATCAATCTGTGAGGCCTGTCTCTAAGAAGCGTGAATTCTGATTATACATATTCTCTTTCCCTCTTCATTCCAACTGCTGGACTATTTGCCAAAAACAAACATTGTTAAATCTGTTTCAAATGCAACACGAAGCCTGCTTTCTTCTACCCCTGTAAGATCTTATTCATAGGTTTCTCTATGTTCTTTTTTTTTTTTTTTTGAGACAGAGTTTCGCTCTGTCGCTCAGGCTGGAGTGCAGTGGCGCGATCTCGGCTCACTGCAAGCTCCGCCTCCCGGGTTCACGCCATTCTCCTGCCTCAGCCTCTCCGAGTAGCTAGGACTACAGGCGCCCACCACCACGCCCAGCTAATTTTTTTGTATTTTTACAAAATACAAAATGATGTCACTGATAGTCACTGAAAATATACGTGAAATATATATTTAATACTGGTGACATGACAATTTATTCTAGGAATTCCTTTATAGATGATTGATCAATTTTCATTAATCAAGATGGTCTTTTTTCAACTCTCATGTATTAATATCAAAACAAAGAGGAAAGTCTAGGAGTTAGCCTTCAGCCTAATTTCAATTGACAAAAATACTTTCAGTTACTAAAAAGCAGAATTAGAAAATGCATGGGAAATGAATCAAATTTTGCTTTTTGTTAATTAAATAAATGATGAGTGCTCCAAAGTCACAAATCTCTATTTGTGATATTTAAACTTTAATCTGGATATTTAAATTAAACTTAAATCTGGATATTTAAACTTTAAAAAATTATAAAACCAACTTCAACTAAAAGAAGATTCCCTCAAAACATCAAAGTACATTGTTAAACTTATTTGGATATAAAATAATCACTGAATCAAAATGAACTGAAACAATTGTAAAGAAGACATGAAGTCTTGTGTATAATATATCAATCTGAACCAAATATTTAAAAGAATCAGGCAGAAGACTCAATGTTAACATGACTTATAATCTATTTTACAGATTCTAACAATACAATTTTCCATAAAAATGTTAACTTCTGAGGACATAGTTTTAAAAACCATATATTTTAAAAATAATATAAATACGTTAATACCACCTATATAAACTCATTTTACGAACAATTTGAGTCTCCTGACAGCAGTAAATGTTATCTTAAAAAAATAAACATTTATAAATTATTTGAGAGGAAAAATTTTTTATATTTTAATAATCTAACGTTTCCGGCTATATTGTAGGTGTTTTCACATATATCTCATTAATCCATGTAACAAGTCATCGAAATAGAATTATCCCCATTTTTCTTAACGCAATTGAATAGTGTGAAGTACAGATTACTTAGGTAACTTAACAACGAAATAAGTGGTAGAACCACATAGGGACCCAGATCTGCCTAACTTTTCCAAAGGATTTTTTCTATTAGACTATTAAATTATCATTAGATTTTTGAAAGGTAACTCAATAGCAGTTCAGTAATTTTTTCATACATAAATATAAAATATATTCTACCAAATAAACATATCTTCCATCTAAATTAAATGTAAAGAGTTAAAGGGAGGAATAGGGTATGAACTTTGGTCTTTAAAGATAAAGTTGAGTGCTCTTTACTAATCACGTGATAGGAAATAATGAAGACTCTATAAAGAAAAATCATTACGTAAACAGGGTTTCCTAATACTTTTTCTACTGAATTAAACTTTTTTGAAGTTTACTGACCTATTAACCAGATCTGTTCAATGGCCTAGCAAAGGCAATGGTAGACTGTCAGAGGCAATAGTCATTTTCATTTGTCACAAGCCTGGTAATTAAACTCATTAGCCTGCCAATCAACTGCACTGCTAGTGAAATTTGTAAAAGCAGAATGAAATAGCTTACCGTGCACATGGATGTCTTTGTGATTTTCAGGGTAAAATCTGATGAAAACTCCAAATCTGAGATAGATGTTGTATGGCAATCTATATGCTGCCCATTAAAAGGAGTGAAGAAAGAGCTTAGTAAAAATAGTCCAAAAAAAAAAAACAAAACAAAAACAACCCAGACAAACATTACTTCTTTTATGCACAAATGATTATTGGAAACCAAAGTTTTGCAAACTTAACTTACATGCTAATTTTTGGAATTATTTATAAGTTTAAGGAGTACGAGTACTATCATCTTGTTAATTTTTCCTTAAATTCATTTAACTTAGACTCCTTGTAAACAACAGTATTTATCAAATCATAGCTCTAATGTGCTAAAGTTTTCCTGACACACTAAAATAAATACTTTCAAATAAAAAATGTTTTCCTGTGTTTCACCTAACATCACTTTGCCTGTCGTGTATGGTACACCCGCCACAACTGCTATAAATTATGTGTGATAACATATACATTTATAGGAACTGCCAACTTGAAAACCCATGCTAATGAAAAGAAAGTTGTTTTAAAATTCATGTCTGTAATTGTATTTGAAGATAGGTTTTGTTAGATATGAGGAGAAACCACACAATTCAAACAAAACAGCAAAACTATGGACATTCAATCCAGAGAAAAAATAGCGAAATATGTTTATATTCCATCCTGCCCTTTTTCAAATCCTTCTCCATTATACTTTGGAGAAGGGATGGAATCACCTTTCAACTACAGCAGTCTAACCAGAAGTGTGCTGTAAAGACCGTCATCAGCTGAGTAGATCCAGCCAGGAGTAGATCATAACCCAGTGAATGCAATTAATATAACCACACATCTGAGCCACTATCGAAAACATTTTAACAGTACAATGTGTTTGTGGGAGGACTGGAGAATACACAACAAACTATTTACTTAAATAAATGTTAAAAAAAAAAAAAAAGAGTACGTACACTTTTTAACACCTTGTTTTCAGGTCTAAATTTTTCTGTCTCAACTATTTATTCATAGCAGTTTTTGCATTAAGCAGAGATGACTAGAGAGAGAAATCAGCAACCTCCACCAACTCTCCTCTTTCTGCTCAACTTTAAGGCTTAGTTGGTTATAACTGTACACTCCTATCCTGAGCCAAAGAGCCCAAATAAACTCTTTACTCTCAGTGTACCAGAGCACTGAACAGTCTTATAACCATCAAGCAGACTGTTTTTCTTAAAAGCTGAACGCACTTTTAACTGGCCTGCTCTTGTTAAGAAACTTCACGTTTATTACTCTATACTAACTTTTAGTGCTTTATTCATTTAAGAAAATTAAATATGTACTAAATACTTTGTACAGAGAAGAAATATTGATGCTATATGAAAGTAACAGCATGATTAAAAAGAGAAGACGGCACTTCGGGAGGCTGAGGCAGGCAGATCATGAGGTCAGCAGATCAAGACCATCCTGGTCAACATGGTGAAACCCCGTCTCTACTAAAATACAAAAAATTAGCCAGGCATGGTGGTGCATGCCTGTAGCCCCAGCTACTTGGGAGGCTGAGGGCAGGGGAATCGCTTGAACCCGGGAGGTGGAGATTGCAGTGAGCCGAGATCGCGCCGCTGCACTCCAGCCTGGGTGACAGAGAGAGACTGTCTTAAGAGAAAAAAAAAAAAAAAAAGACAATATCCTGAACCTAACACTGAACATACTGCTGTAGATTTGATTATCTAGTTGAAACAGACAAATTAAGGAGTTAAGAAAAGCAGTATTATTTTTTGCTGCAAAGTTATTAGTGAACCCATGTAAATTCAACATAGGAAAAATTCACAATAAAACCAGAGATTAACATGGCAAAAAATAAGATGACAAAACACAAAAGGAATTAACTGAGAAATCTGAACATAGTAGGGCTTTCGTTTCATGGGCAAATTCACTATATGTAATTACCTAATCTGAAAATGCTGGAAGAAATCTGCATGAGAGAAAAACTGTGTGGAATATATGACACGAATGAATAATCTGGCTGTAAATGAGAAGCTAAAATAAGGCTGGCGGGGGAGGGTGATGAAGCAGAATTGATAATACAGCAGGACTTTTTAACTTGATTAAGCCAAAGTAAATATAAATTGTTCAACCGGTTCAGAGTTAGATTTGAAGGACTGTAAAACTGAGTATAAGGAGTTTTAATATATAGAGAAGTGATTCTAAAGAGATGATATAGTCAACTCGTAAATATTATGACCTCAATTTGTTTCAGACTGATTACAATGGAAAAAGTACTGTTTTGAAAGCCCACATATAAAATCAATATATTATTTTCGAATGTTCAACTAAGAAAAATAGCAATACCATTATAAAAAATAAAGTTGGTAAAACACCTACCTTAATACCACAAGGTTCTGAAATAAGAGTCTTCGGATCTAAAACTTCCACAACAGCTTCTGGAATAACTGCTTTCTTCATGCAGGACATCTTGAAGCCATAGACATCATCCCAAAAAGCAATTCTGTCAGCATGTTTATTCACATCACTCACTGCTACAAGGCTGATAGTGCAAATGTCAGGGTAGACTGTAACAAATAAAATGCCCAACAATTAAGCATTATCTCCCTTTCTTATGGAATATAATTTTTTAAAGGCTAAATGTAAATATCAAATCCATCAGTAAGGATTACTAGCAGTGGGAGATTAATGAAGGTATAGATCAGGAAAAACAACCATGCTTCATCTTGTAGCCTCTTTTAAAAACAGATATGCATTATCATGATGATAAAATTAAAACAGGGATTCCAATGATAAGGTCTGAATTAAAAAAGGATTATATAATTAAACAATCCTGAAATTAACATATTTATTGATATTAAAACTTAAAGTATGCTAACTTAACAGGTACTAGATCTTTACTTATTCGTATATTCCTCTAAAAACATGCAGAAAAGGACAAATCATTTAAAAAGATATGTAGCACATAAGAAAATCATGTAATGGGGTTTTATAGTTTATAAAAGTTTATATAGAAGACCACTTCATATTACTCTCATTTAATAGAAAAATATTTATAAGCATAAAGTATGTGCCAGACATATGTGCCAGTCTAATTTATAGACTATGGACACATATCACTATCCTCAATAAACTTATATTTAGACTATTTTGAAAAAAGAAATGCATAGTTATTTGTGAGGTAATAAATACTAAGAATGGGAGCATACAACGTACTAAGGGAGCTCATGGCAAAACCAGCTAATTCAGACTTAGCTGGAGCAGGGGAGAAGGGATAATATATAAGGTAAGAACTGAAGCCCAGTAAGTTGGGAGTGGGAAGGGAAAGCGTATTCTAGGCAAAGTGAGCAGCAGTGTGCATAAAGGGTCACAATAGATGGGATGGCCCATATACAATCTAATTTAGAGAGAAATAGACACAAGGCTAGAAAGGTCAGTAGAGACCAAAGACTACATGCTGAGCAAACCAAATTAGTAAATTGGACTTAATTCTAAGAATAATGATAATCCAGTAAAAAATTTTACATAGGGTAGCAACATGACTAGATTTTGATTTTAGACACACCACCTGGAATGCAATGTGGAGAATAATGGGAGGGTCTAAGATGAAAACAGAGACAAATAAAGAGATGGTTAAAATAAACCAGGTGATCTGAACTAGGATATTGCTGTGGGAATGGAAAGGATGAGACGTATTCAAGGGATATTTATGAAGTAGAACTCAGAGGACTTCGAGGCTGTGGGGGAAAAGGTCAAGAATGACAGTATTTAGCTTTAGTAACAGCACAGATTGTGGTACTAACCATTATAATAGGACATAAATATGGGAAGATTCAAAAGGAACAGGAGCATTTAGTGCTTAAGAGATAAACAGATAAAAATGTCTGAAATGTAGCTGAATACAAAGGTCTGAAATTCAAAAATGGATATCTAAGTTGAAGACATAAATTTGGAGAACACAGGCATATAAATGAAAGATAAGTAATGGGAGTTCATGAGACCTAGGGAGAATAGATAATGAATACTAGAATTCAAGGGACTTGACCGAGAAGCTGGACTGAATAATTATAGAAGCTTTCCCACATTATGCCCTGTCATTTCATCATTAGAGAGGAACATATAATAAGGGTATAGTTAGGTGGTCAGCAAACATTTTTTGTGAAGTTACCAGTTTAGGTTTTGTGGACAAAACTGACTTTTGTTGAAACTACTGCTTTCTGCTATTGGTGTGAAAGCAGCCACAGACAATATGTAAACAAATGAGCATGGCTGTGTTCCAATAAAACTTTATCTACAAAACAGGCAGCAGGCTAGATACAGATACCCTTGATATAAATGAGCAGAAACAGAGGGGGGTTATTATCAGGGCCACCATATGGTCCTACTTCAGAGAGTGCCATTCACACTATATAGTTCATGGGAACTGAATATCCTCTGGAGTTGTGCAGTACACAGACATTCAAGATACTTAACATAGTTGATACAGTTCTGCTATTTTAGAATATCTTTTAAAATCTTGCTGAAGTTTTAAAATGTGATCAGTCTCTCTATCAGGGTTAGCAGACTATGACCCATAGTCAAATCCAGCCTGCTGCCAGTTTTTGTATTAATATATAAAGTTTAGCTGTAACACTACCACATTCATTTGTTTACATGTTGTCTATGGCCACACTGCACTACAATGGCAGAGTTGAATAGTTGGGACAGGGGCTATATGGCCTACAAAACTGAAAAAAAATTTACTATATGGCCTTTTACTGAAAAAATTTACTTATCTCTGGCTCTATATTAAGTAATACATTAGTGACACCATAAAACTAAAGATAACTTTTTTATAAGAAAAAATTGTAACTTACTAAAAGTAATAAAACAATTTTGAAATTGTTGGTAATTAGAAGAGAAACTAAAGAAGAACATGATTTTATTTTTGGGTGTTGTGTATTTTTCAAATTATTTGTCTTTCACAACAATACAGAAAAGCACAGTTTTTATATTGCTAGAATTTGGAAATAAAATTATTTTTAATCTTTCGGTTAGTAAGATCTATGAATATACATAAAGATATGTAATCAGTGTTATAGGTCCATTTGGTTCTATAACCACCTCCTCACAGCTGGCTAAAATCTTGGACCACCTGCCAGAATCCTGACCCTTTACCTTCGCATTCTGACACATTTGTCATTTGATTTTTGTCAGATAGAAGCTATAATTGAATAATTATTTCTTGTTGTAGGTGAAATTAACAAAGCGCTGATTGGACAAAAGCACCCTCTTAACAGACCATTTATAAATTCATGGCTTTGACATCTGTGTCCTTCTCGATTCACTGCCCAGAATTCATTTGTCACTAGAACGGCTCACATGGTGAATAGATAAAGATGGGAAATCCTTTATCCCTTAGAAATGCCTCATAAATTTTTGGACACTAAAGGATAAGATAGAGATGCATAAAGAAACAATTTCTAGTAAACACTAGGAATTTTGTATCACTGTTTGTATAAATAACCACAGAGTAAAAAGATTTAAAACAAAGGAGATAGTAAATAAGTCAAAATAAACCACTTTTTTCACAATATATATGAACAATATGAAGATTTTAGTGAAATAACAATGGTAGCAAAAATGCTTGATATGCATAAAAGAAAATGTACTAGAAAGTCACCAAATGGGAATTAAATGAGCTTTAAAAATTAGTTTCTAGTTTATATAATAAAGGTATCTTTAAAAAGTAATATTTATTTGGAAATTGGACTCATTTCCCCATCATTCATTTATAAATAATGACTAGACCCACTAACGTTTAGCTAAGGCTAACATACAGCTGTAATATGCTTTGAAAAAGCATATGCTGAAAAATAAAAAATGACACTACTGCTCTATTACAAACTCAAACTAATAAATGTGAAAAACGCAGATCTGAAGATGAGGAAGCAGACAGTTATGAAAATACTAAAGGAATCCTTTAAGCACTATGAACCAATGCCAGTGGCTGATTATATTGAGATAATCTATGTAAAAGTGTAGAAAATGTGAAGTGCTGTATAAAAGGTAAATGTTAATACCACAAGGCTGAAATTCATTTCATAACTTTTATAAAGTATAAACCTAATGCTAATCTCATGTTCACCAGTTGCAACTCAGACTGGGAATTAACATTTATTAAGCAACTACTTTGTGTCAAGCATCTCATTTAGACTTTTGAATAATTTTACAAAGTTGGATTATAATCTTCATTTTATAAATTAAAAAAAACTTAAATTCAGAGAGTAACTTGGGCAGAGAGTAACTTGCCCAAATACCTGGTCTTCTTCAGCTAACCAGATAACTAGTCAGCTGACATAGCAGAGATTCAACTTAAGGTCTAACTGCAAAATCCACATGCTTTCCATTATGCATGATACCACATTTTAATGCTTTTCAAACGGAAGAAAAGGAAAGAGGAACCCCAGGTTCCGAAGGTAAACGGTACTTGTTGGAAGAGAAGGAAGGAGAAAGGGGGTTGAAAAGAGTGGAGATAAATAAAATTTCAGGACAAAGTAAGGAAAATGGTAACATTTAAGCTTATTTTGCTCAGAGCAAAGGAATGAGATGACAAGGCAAAAACAAAACAAAAACACTAAAAAGGAAAGCAAGCAAGCAAGGTCAAGAGATCAAGACCAGCCTGGCCACCATGTTGAAACCCCATATCTACTAAAAATACAAAGAATTAGCTGGATGTGGTGGCAGGGCGCCTCTAATTCCAGCTACTTGAGAGGCTGAGGCAGGAGAATTGCTTGCGCCCAGAAGGCAAAGGTTGCAGTGAGCCAAGATCATGCCACTGCACTCCAGCCTGGGTGACAGGGACAGACTCCATTAAAAAAAATAAAAAAGACAACTTAAAAATGTAAAGATACATTATGCTCATGAACTGGAAAACTCAACATTAAAATGCTGATCATTCTCAAATTGATAAATTCATTCAATCCAATCCCTTCATAATTCTAGCAGTCTTTTTTTTAAAGCAGAAATAGCCAGATTCTAACATTTATTTTAAACTCCCCCCTGCCACATGACCAAACTATCAAAGCAATTTTTAAAAAGATCAAAATGGGGAGATTTTCCTTACCTGACCAAGACTCAGTATAAAGTTACAGTAATTAAGACAGTATGTTACTGGTGAAAGGACAGCCTTAAAGATCAAATGAACACAAAAATAGACTCACATGAATATGGCCAATTAATTTTCAAGATATGCCAAGCAATTCATGGGAAATAATAGCATTTCAATTAAGGGTGCTAGAAAATATTAATATCTAACCTTACCTCACACTATACACAAAAATTAATTTGAAATAAATCATAGACATAAATGTAAAAACTGAAACTCCAAGAAACACAGGAAAATTCTGTGTGACCTTGAGTAAAGCAAAGATTTCTTAAGACATTTTTCTTAATATGACAGAGACTGAGCACATGTTTAAAAGTCATCTGTATTTCCTTTTTTGTAAGTCACCGTTCAATTATTTGTCCAATTTTCTATTGGATTTGTGGTCTATTTATTTATATAATCTACTTATATGTGGGAGAGATTAGTTTTTTGTTGTGACAGAAATTGAAAAGTTATTTTCAGTATGTAGTTTCTCTTGTGACTTTGCTTATAGCACATTCTGCCATTTAGAAATTTATATAGATGTAATTAGATTTATCAATGTTTCTTTCAGGGTTTCTGAATTAAAATTCTTATTTAGAAAGACTCCCTTCCCCCAGGTTTATAAACCTATGTTTCTTTCTAGTATTTTTAGCATTTGACTTCTCTTGCATTTAATCTTTGATTATTTGAAATTCACAGTGTACAATTTATTGTGTGGATTAAACTTTACTTTTTTTTTACACAATTGTCTCAATAGAATTTGCTACAGTATATCATTTCTTCAATTATATGAGATGCCATGTATAGTTAGGCCTATACCACTCTCTTCAATGCATCTCTCCATTCAAGAACCAATAATATATTGTTTTAATTATTAAGGCTTTATAATGTGTTTTAATATTTGGTAGCAGTATTCCTTCTGCTACCCCCATCCTGCACCCTTCTATTTTTCAGAAAAATTAGGAATCAAATTATCTCATAATTCATTTGACCTGAAGAAGGTGGGAATTGCTACTTCAGCTGTTTTTAAAAGTCTCTTTTCTGAAGTATAATTTATATGCAGCAAAACTCACTCTTTTTGGTATATATTTGCATGTGCTTTGCTAAAGTCACACAGTTATGCAATCACCACCATAGTCAAGAGACATAGACAGGATCTACCACCACCAACCTCATCACTCAATTTAATGTTAGCTTTGTAGTGCTAAATGTACTTAATAATTCTACTACTTGATCTGTCAGCTTTAAATAATATTCTTTAAGTTTCTATTATTAAAGATAAAGCAATTAAAATGTGAACACTTCTACCTGCTATCTGCATTCCCTTTCCAATTTTTGTGAGATGGAGTATTTGACACTGTTAGCATATAAAACATTTATATTCTATGTTGTCATCCTAAAATATACATTTATTTTAGTCTTAATTGTAGTTGTAAAAACACCCATTGGTCATAACCAATATTTTCCTATTTTTCCTCCTCATCTCTTGTTGGCTGCATGTAAAACATTACAATTCCTGATACACAATTGGTGCTTAGTAAATATTAGCTAGAAACAGTAGAAATCGTTGCTAGTAAACCTGCTTTCATGAACTTTACAAAATTAGTTTTCTGAGAAGGGTAGTAAATATATAACTCTAAAATACAGTGGAATTGCTTGATTGATAATGGGGTAGATGAACATCCAAGTTATTGCCTGTGCTTTATAAAGCCTTTACTGCTCACCATATGTATGGCGAGACATAAATTGAACTTAAACTCATGTAAAAATAAATTGTGGTCCCATCATGTTTGTATGGGCCTTCAATATTCTCCCTCTCTCATACTGCATTCATTCTATAATCTTTTTACTACTAATTACTTGGTAAATCTTTCCTTCAGAAAAACAGAAAGGAAAACTTTGCTTTGTGATAAAACAATGAGCATCTAAATGACCGGTGATATGCATCAAGACATACTCAAAAACACAAATAGACTAAACTATTTTGTGTTACTCTTTTCTGAATTTTCTTTCTCTTGATTCTGTTAACAAATAACATTCAACAGCACTGCTTAAGGAGTTAAATGCTGACCTCTCTTAAATATACCTCTCTATTATCTTAATACTAATATTAGCTATATAAAAGTATAGAAAGAGCTAGATATATGAGCCTCTACTTTATCCCTCTTATGATAAGAAATAGCTCTGCCACTGTTCACATTGCTGTAAGTTCTTCATGAATTTCAGTGAGAATTCAATTTAAATGTATTAAGTTGCTGTCAGTTCCTCAATAAAATCAAGTCAGGCAGGTCTGGAAACAGTTACTTGGATCTTCCCTAGAACGTCAAGGCAATAATCAAATTTAAAAAATACATTTTAGTAGGAAAACAAGGCTTAGTAAAAAGAACATGAATATTGGAGGCTGGCAGATGTGAGTTTAAAAAAAAATCATGGTTTGGCCATTTAATATGTGTCATCCAGGACACTTTTAGGAGACTGTTTCTAAAATCTCAAAGGGCTATTGTGAGGATTATGTCTAGTAACATAAATGAAGGTAAAGTATATTGTTTGGCAGCCAGTAGATGGTCAACAAATGATGGATAGTGTTGTTTTTAAGTCATTAAATGTTACAGTTTATGTATCCCTAATCTGAAAACCTGAAATGCTCCATGTTCTAAAACTTTTTAAGCACTGACATGAACCCAAAGGAAATGCTCACTGGAACATTTCAGACGTCCGATTTTCAGATAAGCATGCTCAACCAGTAAGTATAATGCAAAGATTGTACTCTGAAACCCCCCAAAACAGAAAGTCTGAAACACTGCAGGTCCCAACCATTTTAGATAAGGGATATTCAACCTGTAGCAGTCATTAAAAAAACAAAGCCACTGCAGTCATAGAAAGTTGCAGCCAATTGTTGCGGGGTAAAATATATCTAAAAATTCTAGCCACGTTCATGACAGAGATTGGGAACATATCTTGAAATGGTTGCAGAAAATAAAGTGATAAAATGGGCACATTTTGAAAAAGAAAGGCAATCCATTTAAATGCTATTATAAAAAGAACTCTTGTTCTGGAGAATTTTCTCTGGCCTTACTGATTTTTTTTTTTTTTTTTTTTTTTTTGAGATGGAGTCTCGCTCTGTCACCCAGGCTGGAGTGCAGTGGCAGGATCTCCTCTCACTGCAACCTCTGCCTCCCAGGTTCAAGCAATTCTCCTGTCAGGACTACAGGCACCTGCCACCATGCCCAGCTAATTTTTGGATTTTTTCTTTTTTTTAGTAGAGACGGGGTTTCACCATATTGGTCAGGCTGGTCTTGAACTCCTGACCTCAGGTGATCTGCCCGCCTCAGCCTCTCAGAGTGCTGGGATTACAGGCATGAGCCACCGCACCTGGCCGGCCTGATTTTTAATTGTACCCAAACTGCCAAAGTAATTTCATAGAACATGGATGGCAGGAGGCATAACTATGGTCAAGTCCTTTGCATCACTAGTTTGAAATGCCTGCCCCTTTCATGTGACAGTTTTACCAACTGTATTCTGACCATGGAAACCATTTACTGATTCTGAAGCTTTGAGAAAGGTAAGATGCAGGGAGATAAGTGAAGGAGGAACATGTCATTCAATTCGGTTTTAATGATTCTTTAAATGATTCAATTCAATAAACATGGATGATGCCCCATCTACGTCCTAGAAGCTGTGGAGCTCATTTAAGAGTTAAAGCTAAACAAACATAATCCCTGTCCTGAAAGACAATTATTTTGTATGTATATAATTGCTCACAGCAGACGGTCTGTAAAAACAGAATCTCACTCTGAGTATGCAGAGTTAATATGATTAAATGTTTTCCAGAGACATTAAAAGAAAGCCTTCCAAATTTATTAGGGTCCCTTTATATGTGGATTGGTTATGTGGCACTTTTAAAACTTATTAGAAACCAGTCACTACTTGAAATGTTCTCAGAAAATCACAGAGAAGTCAGGTTTACAGATTTAGTGAAGTCATGAATAATTTCGAACTTAGAATGAAACATGCCATTGGGAAAAAAGGGAACTAAATGACATGAGGATTAAAAATAAAAAGGAGTTTGTTAGATTTGAGTTTGAATATCAACAAAAAGCTTCCAAAACCTAGTCTTTGGATATTTATTAAAAGGACCTTTTAATAAAAGCATTCTTGAGAATACCATTACCTTGAAGTCCCCCATATCTTATATAATATTCTACTTTCAACAATATAGTAAACAAATGTCTTAAAGCTTCTTGTAATGGAAACATCTTTCATCTCTATCGGGAACTTCCTCAGCCATGCATAGTTCATTTGAAATCCAAAGGTTCATCTGGTTCTGCTAGACTACAATTAGATTATTAAAACCAGAATTTTATACTCACCCGAGCCTCCTTTTGCCAAGTATTTGTTCTTTGCATAAAGGACAGAATCTAACATAGACTCAAACAGAAGAAAATATCCCTGCATAAAAAAAGGGGAAAAAAAGAGTTTAGAAATGTGCAATACTCTCATAGGCAGGTCAATTTAAACATCGGTGCTACTCTTTTAATTACAAAATATTTTTTTGTTTTTGCCATAGATGTAATAATATTCTGCAAAATCTGAAACTTTTTTGCAGTAAAAGTTATTGGAAAATCAGGCCAGCTTATAAAGTGAACCCAGAAAGTTTATTGTGGTAAAATATACTGCATTTTCTTTATCTATGATTCTACTTTCCAGACTACTCTTTCTTCCTCATTAAAAAATGTTGGGATACAAATTATTAACAAGCCCTATAACTCCCTGGAATGATGCAATATCCATCTAGAGCAGTGGTTCTCCACTTGATTTTACCCGCTGGGGAACATGTGGCAATGTCTGAGTAATTTTTGATTGTTGCAACTAGGGGTGGGGGATGAACGAGATGCTACTGGCATCTACTGTGTAGAGCCAAGGTATGTTGGTAAACATCTTACAATGCACAGGACAGCTTCTTACAAGAAAGAATGGCCTGGCCCAAAATGTCAATAGTGCTAAAGTTGAGAAACTCTAGGCTAGAAAACCATTTCCCAAATAATTTCCTGTCTAGTGACTTTCTTTTTGGTATTAAAAAAAAGAAGAAGAAAGGGGAGGGATCCTTAGTCAAAAAGGTTTAAGAAACACCAGCTGCCTTATCCTCCTATTAGAGATTCTTAATGTGCATGAGCACACTAAAAGTTCTGAGTAGTTCTTATGGTAAAGAGAACTGCTGAACATATTTTAACCAAGTATTACCTATTTTCTAACTACAGACCTTTTTTTTCTATCAACATCTATCAACACCTTGCAGAACTAGTGTTTATGGAAATATAATTCATGAAACATGATCTTGGTATACTACCGATTTTAGAGTATGACAATGAATCCTCTACCAAGAAAGGGTAAATACAGTACAAATGAAAAAAGAATTTGCCACTATTGGTGTCACAAATACGCTACATTCTAACACTGTGCTTCCCAGTTTATTATACAAATGACAAATAATCATGACTGAGAAATCACTATCAGTTTCAGTCAGTCTTTCTCCTTCTAGGGTCCAACCCCCCAACAGCCCTATGCAGCAGGGAAAGCCAAGTGCTCAGCACATAGTACACCTTATTGCTCAGGGTGAACCAACATTAATTTTACCTTTACTTTAGCATTCTATATCAAAACTGTTCTCATCCACTCATTTGCTCTGTGCACAAATAAACGATCAGTGAGGTAAGTATAATATTCTTTAACCACATTAACAAAAAACATTTTAAAGGTTTCTCTAGAACAAGAAAAACCTGCAAACCCAGAATGGATAATCTTCACAAGAGATTAACAGCAATTTTAATTTACAGAAAATACAGCTCTCATGCTTGAATCACTTATAAAGGAACTGAACTGAATTGCCGGAACTCTACATTGGTATTGACCTATTCCTCCCAACACACTAATTCATTGATACAAAAAAACTGCCTAGTAAACAGAGGCTTAGGAACAAAGCTTGTTTATCAATATGTTCCTTTAGGAAAATTAAGGAGTTGACAGAAACATGTTTTTCTGGATAGAGTACTTCAGTAATATGTAAAATTTTTACAAGTTAGTTCCCCATTAATATTATCTATGTATTCAAAGAACAAGGGACTTATGGGATTCTACTAAGAAATCTTTACCAATCTGACATATTCATGCAGATTACACACACAAATGCTTATAAATAGGCATTCAACTGTTGCTTATAATTATAATTTATGCCAAGGAATTATTAAATGGAAGGCATCTATCTTATGAAGAAAAGATTGGCTGGTAAAACACAATAGATTTGGTGAAAAAAAATGGTCCCTATTTGCAAGACTGCTGTGTTTTAAAACTTAAAATAAAATAAACAAAATTAACACTTTAGTACAAATAAGGTATTCACTACATTCCAATACTTTTTGGACAAAGGCCCAAAAACGTTTGTATTGATCTGTCATTGTCAAATTGTTTTCTAGTATTCTTTCAGCTCAGCTGTTACCTTATCACAACAGCTCAGCTGTTACCTTATCTGATGTTCCTACATAAAATATCCTTTCTTTTTCTTTCATCAAGCTCCATTTCTTTATCCTGCTTTGTATTTCATCATAGCACTTATGAATGAAAATACTATTTATTTTTGTTTTTATTTTGTCTCCTTGCCAAAATATCAGCTCCAAGATCAAGGACTTTGTCATATTGTTTGAAGCTATATTCCTGAAGGCTGAAAATGTGTCTGGTACATAGTAGGAACTCAATATGTAACTTTAAAATGAATAAATGAATAAAAGTTATTAATACTATGGGTAATATTATATTTGTTAAAATGAAACTGCTTGCTTTTTATTTTTGTGGTACAAATTAAAATGTTATTTTAAAATGATATGTTGTTTTCTAAAATTAAAACTGACAAATAATGGTGGTGATAATCGTTAAAATTCATTGTAATGCCTCTATAAAAATTATTTCATTTAATTCTCCCCCAAAGCACTGTTTATTGTTATTCCAATTCAATTTATTTATGTTAAGTTGCAATCTAAAATGATAGTTCAGTCACATAAATGGGAGTGAATGAGACAGAATTTGAACCTTGATCTCACTACACAAGTTCTGAATCACCCTTTTATGATGCCTCTTAAATTGATTTGCCTAATTGAAAATAAGATTTAGTATGTGTATTATACTACATTTGTAATTAAGGATTCAAGCATTCCAAAAATGAAAAATTTTCCATAGACCATATTAAACAAGGTTAGAATTTACAACAGGTGTGCAATCATTTCAGAGTAATATCTCAGTTGGCAACTGGCTCTTAGCCACCATTCATTGTGAAAATATTGGTTTGGAAAAATCAATGCAAATACTAGAATATATACAGAACTAATAAGACATTCATGAGATAAAATATCCAGTTAAAAATATTAGCAGATGAAAAGATTCACATATGTATTGCTAACGGTCATTGTCCTTTCTCTCAACTTTCCACTTTGCTAAACTTCATTTTACGATAGGCTCCCTATGTGATACAACAGCCTTTAAATTCCTGGGAATTGTCCTTGGTTCTGAACCAAGTCATTTATTACTGATATCAGAAGGCTCTGGTCCAAATGCCCCGCTCATCTGCAGTGTAATTCAGACTGTAATTTCACAGGCTGCTGCCTCACCTGTAGGGGTGCCATCTGGAAGGAGAATTACGCCTGATATTTTCTCCCATGATGCTCATGGGCACTCTTCTTTCAATAGTGACATTTACTTTTAAAAAATTAAATACTGCATTTATACTTTAATGATTATATAAAGCAACATATGGAATTAAATCAGGGACTAGAATATTAACCTCATTCATTGAAGTGGGAATCTTATTTTTAAAATGGCTGTTCATATCTTCTTGGATTAGATACATTAGTGATAAATGAAACTTTTGATACATTGAGTATAAGGTGCCTTTCTAATTTTTAGTTCAAATAACTGAATTACTGATACATCTCTAGGCAAAATTTAACTATTAAAAAAAAGGTAAGGCAAGGGAGAGTTACAAATATAATAGAAGAGTTAATCTGAAAGATGGTGACAAAGAATCAATAATCTGAAATATTTAAAGATTACCTGCAACAAATACACAAGCCTATATAATCATAATTTCTAGGTAGTATATCTCTGAATCATAATAAGTAGTTGATAACATTTTTACGAGTATTACCCTGAAATTCTGTAACACTCACTGTAGACAGAATTTTTTGATGTGATTGGAGCTGGCAGTCAGTTGTTAATGGGAAACAAGACATTTTAGTAAAAACATACAGATTTGTTTGCCAACATTCTTTGAGGATATATCCACTGACTGGAATCCTCATCATCTTCCCTACCTAAACCACATTCATAGGTTTTAGGTAATTTCCAGTTTTGGTTCCTTTAAATAGAAGAAAAAAAAAATATATGAGCACTTGCCAAGTAGAGAATCCTCCTTGAATTCCATGATTTCCACCCTCCTACTCGGGCTCTTCAAACTAGGAGGAGACAACTCAGGAAGGAGAAACCACTAAAAAAACACTGTGGAATGGAGTAAAACAATTTGTTTACAATTTACAATTGTTTGCGAGTAAAACAATTTTCCTCGCTCCATTCCACAGCATTTTTTTAGTGTTTTCGTCTTCCTGAGTGTTTCCAAAGCAGTCACTTTTGTTTGCATAGAAAAAAACCAACTGTATCCTTTATATAATCATGTCAATAGTTTGTGTTCATATTTAACAGATTTTACATAAATAAGCAGGCAAACACAATAAGCTCTTGGTAAACAATGCAACTGACAGAAGCAGAACAGTGGCAGCATGCTGAAGGTGGCTTTACGTGTTCAGAGAGAGCCACAGGAACCTAGCAAAGTGTTATGTAAAAAGAATGCAGAACATCACAAATTTGGTGAATTAGTTAAATGCAGGTCGATTGTGGTATCTTCTATGACATATTCATGTAACAAAATATACTGTCATAATGTCACCTCTCCAAGAAAATCCTTGATGCCCCATACCAGGTCAGGTACCTTTATAATGACCCAAATTAGAGGCTAACTTATTATCAATGCATAGAAACAATCATTCTAAAGCAGGGTTTCTCAATATTGACACTAATGACATTTTGGGCCAGATAAATTTGTAGGGGCTTTCCTGTCCATTGAAGGATGTTTAGCAGCATTCCTGGGCTCTACTCACTGGCACCATTGTCCCCACCCAACCCAGGGTCCCAAATTCTAACGATCTAAAATGTTTCCAGAGATTGCCCACGGCTCAAATATCCCCAGGAGTGTGAAATTGTCCCCTCTTCCACCCCATTGAAAACCACTGTTCTAGAGGTATCCAAAAGGCAAATAAATAAGCATTCTTTCCTAATCTACTGTGTTCTCTGCTTAAAAGTACCAAACTTAAGGTCTTACAGAATGCAATGCCATCTCTATTTATTTCACTGTTATAATAGCCTTAAACATTTTTACTGCAAAGTTTTTTCAATGATTCCCCAGTCTATCACTTGACCCTTCCATCTTAAAATGTGCTAATGCTAACCACCTAATTTATCATAAATGTGATAACGAAATTACATGAGAGTTTTCAAAGTAATTACATAAAATCCTTTTGGGTAAGATACTTTCCTTACAGCTCTACAGTGACTGATAAAGATTATATTACACTGTTATGCACTTGGCAAAATACAAGCGGCTGATGATATCACTCAACAGGGATACCTTTAACCTTTGCACTTATTTGCCATAGAATGGGTAGGAAAATGTGTTGGCATCTGTACACACACACATAGACATCTTTGTACAATGTTTAATGTATTTGGCCAAGATACATTTCTTAAAGTAGAATTCTTGGATTAAAGGATATGCACATTCAAAATTTTGATACGTATCATCAAACTGCCCACAGAAAGACGACGACAATTTTTATTCCCACAACTGTATGAGTGGAGTAAAGACCTAAATGTAAAAGGGAAAGGTATAGAGCTTATGGAGAATATTTTCATGTTCCCGTGGGAAAAAAGTCTGACCATAAAGACCAATACATTTGACTATGTTAAAACCCAGAACCTCTACTCATAAAAACAATGAAGTCACAGAGTCTGAAAAGATATTGGCCAGCCACACACATACACACGTTTGTATATTTTCCATCTCCAATGAAGAATACTAATTGTTAAAAAAAAAAGAATATGCAACCCAAAAGAAAAATGGGCAAAATAATTATATACAATTACTTCATAAGACAAAAAATATATTACTTCATTAGTAATTCAAACACAATGGGAAACTACTACATAACTACGAGATTAGCAGTCACACAACACCCAGGGTTGAGAAGTCTGTGGAGGTATGAAATAAAATTTTACTGCAGTACTTTGGAAAAGTACAGTACTTTGGAAATATCTATTAACACGTAAGAGCAGCACATCCTGTGATCTAGCAACTCTACTCCTAATTGTATACCCAGACATGAGTGCTGAAGTGTAAGAGCACACAAGTACAAGCGCACTTATTATTTGCATAATAAACTGGAAATGATCCAGTGCCCACCAACAGTAAAACTTAAAAAACACTTTCCTACGATGTGTTTCTTGTGGTACATTCATACAACGACAT
This sequence comes from Nomascus leucogenys, assembly GCF_006542625.1. NCBI lineage: Eukaryota > Metazoa > Chordata > Mammalia > Primates > Hylobatidae > Nomascus > Nomascus leucogenys. The sequence goes on along the minus strand of NC_044395.1, from coordinate 81,286,085 downwards.
CTACAGAAAATAAATTATCCTTATAAGCAATATAAATGAATGTTATGAACATGACTGAGTGAAGAAAGCAAAAAAACTCATCTTAAAAAGATATGTTTTGCTCCATTTATATAAATTTCAAAAATTGGTAAATATAAACTACACTGTTTAGGGATGTAAGTATAAGTGGTAACAGCAAAAAGAAAGGCACGGAAATGATTATCATAAAGGTCAGGAGAGTGGTTACCTCTGGGGTACAGAGTTGTAACTGAGAAATGATATTTGGATGTCTTCTTTCTATATTTTCACCTGGCTGATGATCACACAGGTGTTCGTTATATAACTATTTGTTATTACTGTACCTATAAGTTTATGCAATTTTCTGTGTATGGTACATTTCACAACTAAAAAGGTTATACAAAGAAGATTTATATAACTATCATATATAATATACAATAATGTGGGTGAAAGCAAAAAGAACACATTCATATCTGCTTATAAATGGTTATAGCATGTGTGGAACAGTACACAATTGGACAAAATGATTGCCTCTGTAGATGGAATATAATAGTAGGGGTATAGGAAGGGAAGGAGACTAACTCTTCAATATAAACTCTTTCATATCTTGCAAATTTTATATCATTGTTATACATTATTTGTATATAAAATTTTAAAAAAGAAAACAAAAAGGCAAATAATCACAAGCTAAAAAGACAATAGTTTTTCATACTACATTTTGCAAAGAAAAAGTGAAACTGATTTTTTTAAAAAAATTAAGATTACAGGAAGAGATTGTTAGGTTTAGAAAAGGAGAAGTCAAGAAAGTGCTATGTAGAAGAAATCCACTTTTAACCTATGTTTTTATATTTAAGAAAAAGGGTGGGAAAACCCATAACATTTAAACATTAACGATAAGAAAATTACAATTATTAAAAACATTATCAGGGACAAAGAACAATACTTCATAATGATAAAGAAGCCAAACTATCAATGACACATAATAACCTAATGTGTATGCACCTAATAACCATATAAAAATACCTGAAGCAAAACCTGACAGAACTGAAAGAGAAAGAGACAACCCTGAAGTATAGGTAGAAATTTCATTCTTCTTCTTTAATTAACAGAATTAATAGACAAAAGAAATAAGGATTTAAAAGACCTGAACAACTTGACTCAAATGGCAATTATGTAACACTCCAACAATAACAGAGTAGGTACTTCATTCTAAATCAATGTGGAACATTCAATAAGAGAGACCATATGCTGGGCCATAAAGCAAGTCTGAACAAATTTAAAGGAATGATAGCATATAGAGCATGTTCTCTTATCACAACCAAATTAAATTAGAAATTAATAACAGAAAGACATTTTTAAAATTTCTTAACACTTAGAAATTAAACATACTTCTAAACAATCCATGGACCAAAGCAGAAATCACAAGGGTGTATTTTGAATTGAATAAATTTGTGGGATGCAGCTATAGCAGTCATTAGAGGGAAACTTATTGATGAAAAAAGCAAGGTACAGAACAATATGTAGAATATGCATAACTTACACTGAATATGAGGTTCACCACTTTATCCCGCCTAGAAGAGTGCCAGGTACATAGTAGCCACACTATTTGTTAAATGAGTGAGTATGCCAACAGGTAGAAATATACATACATGTTTATAATAGAGTGCAATATTTTAAGAAGGATATATTAGAAACTGGTAACGTTTTGTTGGGGACCAGGGGTGGGTCCTGAGTAATAGGGTTAAAGACAAAGGATAAAATTTATAATATCTATATATCACATAGTCAAAAAATGACAATAGAATTTTACATGTATTAATCCCAAATATCTGTCAGAGAAGCTCCTAATTTACCTATTATTTAACTTGATCACCACCTTCCATGCAAGAAGAATAATCATGGTAATAACTGCTACTTATTAGGTCCCTATTATATGCTTGCTACTGTTCTGCAACGCTACTTTCTTCCGCTTCTCTCACCTTCCAGCATACAGTTCCAATTTTTTAGTGTTGTGGACTTCTGGAGAACATAACTTAGCACAAGAAATAATTTCCTCTGCATATTCTAAAGCTTAAAAAACTTGTATTAGCTTTTTCTCCCACTAGATGGCACTCTCACTTAATCAACAAAAGACTGACAGTCAAATTGGCCCTATTCCTCAGACTGCAGAAAACCATCTAACAAGCAAGTCTATCAAAGGAAAAAGTGAATCTCTAAAAATCTTTCCAAAGGCATGTGTGGGTCTTATTCCAGACCAACAAAAACAGTTTCTAAAACAATATTCCCAATCCCCCATGGTGGGTGAAAAAATTCATTAATGATAACTGAATATTCCACTCTCAAAACTAATTAATGTTGGCCAGGCATGGTGGTTTATGCCTGTAATCTCAACACTTGGAAGGCTGACGAGTGAAGACCCCTTGAACCCAGGAGTTTGAGACCACCCTGAGCAACACAGGGAGACCCTGTCTCTACAAAAAATTGAAAGATTAGCTGGGCATTGTGGCGCACGCCTGTAGTCCCAGCTGCACCAGAAGCTGAGGCAGGAGGATTGCTTGAGTCCAGGAGGTCAAGGCCACAGTGAGCCATGATTGTGCCACTGCACCCCAGCCTGGGCAACAGAGCAAGACCCTCTCTCCCAAAAAAGAAAAGTAAAACTAAAGTATTACCAGGCACTTTTTTTTTTTTTTTTTTTTTTTTTTAGGCAGAGTCTCCCTCTGTTGCCCAGGCTGGAGTGCAGTGGGGCATGATCTTGGCTCACTACAACCTCAGCCTCCCCAGTTCAAGTCAGCTCCTGCCTCAGCCTCCTCAGTAGCTGGGATTACAGGTGCATGCCACCATGCCAGGCTAATTTTTTTATTTTTAGTGGAGACGGGGTTTTACCATGTTGGCCAGGCTAGTCTTGAACTCCCGACCAAGTGATCCACCCACCTCTGCCCCCCAAAGTGTTGGGACTACAGGCGTGAGCCACTGTGCCTGACCCCAAGCACTTTTATTAAAGATAATTATAGTATTACATAGTAACAGCGTGTGCTATGGTCTGAGTGTGTTCCCCAAAATATGTTAAAACTTTATCACCAATGTGATAGTATTTAAAGGTGGAGTCTTCAGGAGGTGATTAAGTCATGAGGGCTTGGAAGGGATTGGGGCCCTTAAAAAAGAACTTGAGGAAGTAGGTTCATTCCCTCCTATTCCTTCCGCCATGTGAGGATGCAGCAACAAGGCACCACCTTGGAAGCAAAGATCTAGCTCTCACTAGACATTGAACCTGCTAGAACTCTGATCTTGAACTTGCAGCCTCTAGAATTGTGAGAAATAAATTTCTTTTGTTTTTAAATTACCCAGTCTCAGGTATTCTGTTATAGCAGCACAAATGGACTAGGACACTGTGATTCTAGAATACTTATAGACTTTTGAGGCTATAGGAGATAGTTACTGACAGCATGATTCAGTACATAAAGAACAAGATCTCATTCTGTTTCCAGCAACAATGTATTTTAGGAGCTACGGACACTCTAAATACAACAAATATGCTAGGAGGAAAAAAAGAACATCTTATTAGGTGCATCAGTAAGCTGGCTTTCGCCTTGAGAGCATTTGCTAAACCTAGTCAACGAACATGGAGGAAATAGGAGACAAAGCCCAAAGTTCAACCAAAGTGAGAACTTTAAGAAGCAGCCACCCTAAATAACAGCTGGGACAAACAAATATATCTACAGAGCAAATGTGAATTTACAATCTCATCTGCTGTCACCCATTTCCCCAATTCAGTTTAGAACCTTGGTGTTGAGTAGTCAAACACATACTTCCTCCCTAACTCCACCCTGTCTCCAATATGCATAAGACAGGCCCCAAACATACAACCCTGATTTACAATGCCTGGGTGGCAGGAAAAACCTAAAGTCAATAATTTAAAAATGACCCTTCAGCACACTCTTTGATAAGACTGCGGAAAAATGGGTATTCTCATTCCATTGTTGGTAAGAAAGTCAAATGGTACACAGTATTGAGGATAATTTGGCAACAACTAGTAATGTTGCCCTCTCCCTCCCTTTCTCCATCCCTCCAGAACCGGCCTCAAGTAATCTTCCTGCCTTGGCCTCCCAAAGTGCTGGAATTATAGGTATAAGCCATCATGCCTAGGCCTCATTAACACTTTGATATATCAATCTCACCTCTAGCAATATAAAATGACATTATACATGTATAAGAATATTCAATACAATATTATTTGTAATAGCAAAAGAATGGGTAAAATTCAAATGAGCATTAATTATGTAGAATGTAATTATCTACACAATTTATTCTACACAAGAATAAAAACCTTATATTTGAAATATACTTGAATATTAGTCCAGGTCATGGGGGTGTACAGAATCAAATACGTGTCTAGGAAAGTTGGTGTGCATGTATGTACAGCCATAAAAAGGAATGAGAAATATCTCTATAGAATAATGAAGTGATTTCTGAGATAGAATTTTAATTGAATAAAAGCAAAGTATAGAACAATATCTAGAATATGCTAACTTTTGCATAAGAGTGAATATATACATACCTAATATTTTCAAAATAACTCCAAAAATAAAAAGAAAATGGTCATCTATCCACAAAGGAAGATAACAGAAGAAGAAACAGAATCTCCTGTTATCTTAAAATGTACATAAAAATTACTAAAAAATTAGTAATTTTTTGCATAACTAAAACACAAAATTAAACTAAACAAGGGAAAAAGAAGCAATCCTCCCCAAAATTGAAAAAAAGAAAACACTGAAATCTGGTTGTATGTCAAGTTGGTAACATAAAAGGTGAAAATAGTGACTACAAGTGACTTTAGAAAAAAAACTATTTTGACTGTACATTTCTCATGAGATACATTCTATAAGAAAATATAAACAAAATTTAAGCTGCATTTAGAAGTCTTATTGTTTAGTAGTAAAGTTGGTATTTAAGTTCTGAAACTAGCCGGGCACGGTGGCCAACGCCTGTAATCCCAGCACTTTGGGAGGCTGAGGCAGGCAGATCACCTGAGGTCAGGAGTTCAAGACCAGCCCCACCAACATGGCGAAACCCTGTCTCTACTAAAAATAGAAAAATTAGCTGGGCGTGGTGGCAGGCGCTTGTAATCTCAGCTACTAGGGAGGCTGAGGCAGGAGAATCACTGGAACCTGGGGGGCAGAGGTTGCAGCAAGCTGAGATCACGCCATTTCACTCTAGCCTGAGCAAGAAAAGCAAAACTCCGTCTCAAAAAAAAAAAAGAAACGGAAACTATTGTAGGTAGGTTATATGATAAAGCAATTATCATCTTAGGAACCAAGGTTTTCTGCATAGACGTAAAGAGACGCAAGTATAAAATCAAAGACTTCAAGTAAAAATTCCATAATGTTACACTGAAAATATGAGTGTAGATTTGTGACTTTTTATATTTAAAAAGTTAATAACAGGCCAGGCGCGGTGGCTCACGCCTGTAATCCCAGCACTTTGGGAGGCCGAGGCGGGTGGATCACGAGGTCAGGAGATCGAGACCATCCTGGCTAACATGGTGAAACCCCGTCTCTATTAAAAATACAAAAAAAATTAGCTGGGTGTGGTGGTGGGTGCCTATAGCCCCAGCTACTCGGAGAGGCTGAGGCAGGAGAATGGCGTGAACCCAGGAGGCGGAGCTTGCAGTGAGCCGAGATTGCGCCACTGCACTCCAGCCTGGGTGAAAGAGTGAGACTTCATCTCAAAAAATAAATAAATAAATAAATAAATAAATAGTTAATAACATCTGGTCTGTAGGAACGTAGATGATGATCTCTACATATCATTTTCCAATGAAAGACCAGGATTCTTTGATTCCAAGTTTAGGCAGTATAAAATGACCATAAAATATCTTCTAGTATCAGAAAGTAAAATCTGAATCATAAACATACTTATTTGATATTTTCTGTGTATTATTACAATATATCAACCTGTAATTCAGATATTATATTGAGGACTACTAGCGTTTGTTAAAGCAACACTAGAGACACGAAGAAAAAAAACAGAGGTGAAACTATAAATTAAGAAATTTTAGACTTGATACCAAAGGCATGATCTATAAAAATAATTGATAAATTAGACTTTATCAATATTAAAAACTTTTGCTCTATGAAAGACTCTGTTAAAAGGACAAAAGTACCTGCCACAGAGTGGGAGGAAATATTTGCAAACCACATATCCAATAAAGGATTAGTAAAAAGAACTGCCAAACACAACAGTAACCAGTGCTTGGAATATAGTAAGTACTCAGTGAATGCTTCAATATAATTTCAGATTTTTTCTTTGTAAAATTCAAGAAAAATTAATATTACTATTTTAATATTTAGTAGAATACCATTTTGATAAAAGCTTATCAATTTATTCATCATCATTGTACATAAAAGACATCCAGAACGACTGTTTTTGCTTGTCATGCTCTTAAATGTGTCTTTTTATGACAGAATTTCTTAATTTTGATGTAGTCCAGTCCAATTTATTTTCTCTCTCTTTTTTTTTTTTTTTTTTTTTGTATTTTTAGTAGAGACGGGGTTTCACCGCGTTAGCCAGGACAGTCTCGATCTTCTGACCTCGTGATTTGCCTGCCTCGGCCTCCCAAAGTGCTGGGATTACAGGCGTGAGCCACCACGCCCCACCTCTCTCACTCTCTTTTTAAGAGTCAGCATCTCACTCTGTTGCCCAGGCTGGAGGGCAGTGGTGCAATCATAGCTCATGCAGTCTTGAACTTCTGGGCTTAAGCCATCCTCCTGCCTCAGCCAATCAAACTGCTGGGATTACAAGAGTGAGCCACTATCTTTTCTCTTAACATTAGTATTTTGGGGGTTTTGACCAAGAAATTTTCTCTATCCAAAGTCATAAATATATCCCCTTTTATTATCTTCTAAAGCTCTTTTTCTATTTAGAACTTTACTCCACTTGGAACTGATTTCTTTGTTTTCTATGAAGTAGAAGTCTTATTTCTTTTTATTTTCCCCAGTAAGGATATTCAGTTGTTTCAGCATCATCCTTTCCTCACTATTCTGTAGTACCACCTTTACCACAAATCAAGTGACCTTGTGAGTATGGGTTACACAGGTCTGTTTGTCAGTCTTTGCACAAGCAAAACACTGTTTTAATTGCTGTAGTAATTGCTGTAGTATACTTTATAGTTTGATATCTAGTACACAAAGTCCTCCCACCTTATTCTCTTAAGAGTATACAGGCTGCTTTTGGGCTTCTTTTTCATCTACCTAAAAAGCTGCTTTTTCAAACTCCATATAAACATGGTTGAGATTTTTGCTGGATTGCATTAAATCTACAGATTAATATCAAGATAACTGACATCTTTACAATGTCTTCCAAACTTCAAACATGGTAATATTATCTCCAATTACTTACAGTATTTCATCAGTTCTAAAATGGACACCTCCCCCAATACTACAATTTTTGAAACTGCAATGTACATTAAAATTGGTGGCTTTGGAGAGTGATATCAGCAAGGGCTGACTAGAAGCCACTAGCACTTGTTCCTTTCACAAAGACAGCAAGAACAATGAAATATACAACTATGTTAACGAAAATAACCAAGGGAGAGCTCTGGAGACATCAGTGGAGTAACAGAAACCCTGGTGAGCACAAAAACTCAGGATGGCCACATAGAGAATGAAAGGAAACACCAGCCTCCTACCACCCCAAACCCCAGCCAGGATCAAGTGGGAATCAGCAGGAACTTCTCCCTATGGCAAGGAGGTAAGCAAGAGGATCCCAGCAACCTCCATCAACACATTGGACATCTACAGACCTCACCACTGGGGTCACCTGCAGTCCTGATAGGTAATATGCCAGCTGAAGGACCTGCCTGGGGTCCAAATAGCCGTGCTCTCCCAAGGGAAACTGACACTCTGTCCTGCCCCCAGTGCCTGTGTGGCTACTGCCATCTTGGAATTGAAACTATGGCTGAAGTGTACCTTGCTTCAGGGGTGAGTAGCCACAGCTCCCCTTCATCTCTAAGGCTAAGCTGCTGAACCACCGCAGTCTGGTGGTCCAATTTCCCCAGGCAGAGCTGTGAGCAACTGTTACACCCTTACACATAGGGTCAAGCAGAGGTGGAGGCACTCCACCTACGCCTCTCCCATCCCCTCAAGCTGGAGCTGCAGCAGTATGCTGCCTCCTGGGAAAAGAGTACTGGGGCCACTCAGAGCAGTAACACCCCTCTGCCATCAGGGTTGAAGCAGTGCCCTGCATCCCAGGAAATGGTGCCTTGGCTGCCCAGAGAAGCCATGACCCCAGTAGCTAAGCTGAAGTAGCACCCAGTATCATGAGAAACGGTGCCTGGGCTACCCAGAACAGTAATGCCCCACAGGTCTATGTTGATGTGGCATACTACTCTCTGGCTAATCAGTGACCTGGCTAAGCTAAGCATCTGTGCATCCCAGGGCTGAGCTGATGCAGTATGCTGCATCCCAGAGAAACAAGAGCAGTGGCTGAGCTGAGACACCCCACCTTACACAATGACTCTAGTACCCTGCTTGCCTGAAGCTAGACTAACCCCCACGAGTCCGAGCTGCAGAGACACCCCTTTCCTTGGGAAGTAGAGCCATCACTGTGCCTTTAGGCCACCTGCCACCCTTAGGGCCCAAATGACAGCTGAGCTCCACCATTCTGGGGTACTTGCTGCTGCTGCACCCAGCCTCACAGAGTCTGGGATACAGCCAACACTCACCATCCCAGTGTCTAGAGTCACTACTATACAGCGTACCCTGCTCCCCCAGCCCAAACCTCCAGAACATCCCTGCTTCCCCAGGGTCAGGCCAGTGCTGTGGCTTGAACTCCAAGGGTAAAACCACAGTTACAACTGGGCCCTCTGGTTCCAAGCTGTTGGAGGGTGCCTCCATTGTCACAGATCCTAGTTCTTGTGGGAAACGTACATCCAACCCTGCCACAGAGGGTGAATCTGCACCCCAAGACCCAGGTAACACAACAGGTTCATGGGACTCTGATGAAGTACTGTGGCCCCACTGCTGCTCCAAGCACCATTGCTGCTGCTTGTAGACCATGTCAGACCTAACAGCAGGGTCAGCTAAGTCTTCCTATTGTAGGAAAAACGAAAACATGAGGATCTCCCAAACTGTTGCAACTGAGTACCTTAAAAACTATGCTGCTGCGGGCCGGGTGTGGTGGTTCACGCCTGTAATCCCAGCACTTTGGGAGGCCGAGGAAGGCAGATCATGAGGTCAGGAGATTGAGACCATCCTGGCTAACATGGTGAAACCCCATCTCTACTAAAAATACAAAAAATTAGCCGGGCGTGGTGGTGGGTGCCTGTAGTCCCAGCTACTCGGGAGGCTGAGGCAGGAGAATGGCGTGAACCAGGGAGGCGGAGCTTGCAGTGAGCCGAGATTGCACCACTGCACTCCAGCCTGGGCGACAGAGTGAGACTCCGTCTCAAAAAACAAAAAAAAAACTATACTGCTTTCACCACTGCCACAAACTTCTACAGCCTATACCACTGAGTCATTCATATTATTGCTGATGTTGAACACAGGGCAAGAAGCTGCAAAGAGACTATACCACTGCACCTATCTGGAAACATACTCACCACACCATTCCCAACTGGAACACTAAAACTCATCTACAACAGGCAGAAGTCTTTCCCTTTGCAACACTAGGAAGTCTGGAAAAGGCAATCGCTCCACCAGATGTCTACATCAAAAAAGTTGAATGATTTCAAATACAAAACCTAATGACGCATTTCAAAAAACTAGAAAAGCAAAGTAGAAGGAAAGAAATAACAAAAGTCAGAGCAGAAATGAACAAAATTGGGACTTAAAAAATACAAAAGATCAATAAGAAAACTTAGTAAGAAAACTTAGTTTTTAAAAAAGACAAGCAAAATTGACAAACCATTAGCTAGACTAACCAAGAAAAAAAAAGAGAAAACACCAAAATAAATAAAATCAGAAACAAAGAAACATTAAAATAGATACCATAGAATTATAAAGGTTTATTAGAGACTATGATGAACAACTATATGCTAACAAATTGGAAAACCTAGAGGAAATGGATACATTCCTGGACACATACAACCAAGATTGAACCAGGAATAGAAAATCTAAACAGAACACAAGTAACTAGATTGAATCTGTAATAAAAAGTCTATCAAAGAAAAATTCAGGACCCGATGCTTTCACTGCTAAATTGTACCAAACACTTAAAGAACTAACACCGACTACTCTCAAACTCTTCCAGAAAATCAAGAGGGGGGATTTCTTCCAAACTCATTCTACGAGGTTAGCATTACATAGATAACAAAATCAGTTAAAGACACTACAAAAAACAAACTGCAGGCCAATATCCCAGATGAACACAGATGTAAAACTCCTTAACAAAATACAAGCAAACTAAATCTTGTGGCACATCAGAAGATCACCTGCCATGATCAAGTGGGATTCATCCCAGATATGCAAGGATGACAAAATGTACACAAGTCAATAAACATGATACTTCAACAAAATGAAGGACAAAAGCCATATGATCATCACAAAAGACACAGAAAAGCATCTGATAAAATTCAACATCCCTTCATGATAAATACTCTCAACAAGTTAAGGCATAGAAGGAACGTACCTCAACACAATAAAGACCATCAATGACAAACCCACAACCAAAAACATACTCAATGCGGACAAGTTCAAATCATTTCCTCTTAGATATGGAATAAGACGAGGATGTCCACTTTCACCACTTTTATTCAACATAATACTAGCCAGAGCAATCAGGCAAGAGAAAGAAATAAAGGACATCCAAATTGGAAAGAAGGGAGACAAATTGTTCCTCTTTGAAGACGACATGATCTTATACAGAAAATCTAAAAACCTCTTAGAACTGACAAACACATTCAATAAAGCTGAATGATACAAAATCAATATACAAAAATCAGTAGCATTTCTATACCCAGGGGAAGTAATAAAGAAACCAAGAAAGCAATCCCATTTATATAACTAGAGTAAAATAAAATACTTAGGAATAAGTTTAAACAAAGAGTTGAAAGATCTCTACAATGAAAACTACAAAATACTGATGAAAGAAACTGAAGAGAACACACCAAAAATGGAAAGTCATCCCATGCTTATGAATTGGAAGAATTAATACTGTTGAAATAACCATACTGACCAAAGTGATTTACAGATTCAATGGGATCAACCTAAACGCCCATCAGTGACAGAGTGGATAAAGAAAATGGTGGCACAGATACACCATGGAATACTATGCAGCCATAAAAAAGAACGAGATCATGTCTTTTGTGGGAACATGGATGGAGCTGGAGGCCATTATGTTTAGCAAACTAATGCAGGAACAGAAAACCAAATACCACATGTTCTCACTTATAAGTGGGAGCTAAATGATGAGAACTCACGAATACAAGGGAACAGCAGACACTGGGGCCTACTTGAGGGTAGAGGTTGGGAGAAGGGAGATGAGTAAAAAAAAATAACTATTGGGTACTAGGCTTAGTACCTAGGTGATGAAATAATTTGTACAACAAACCCCCATGGCACAAGTTATTATCTAAATAACAAACCTGTATATGTACTCCCAGATCTGAAAGAAAAAAAAAAAGCCACTAAAAAAGTAAATAAAGTTTCTGCACAGCAAAGAAAACAACAGAGTAAAGAGACAATCTGCAGAATGGGAGAAAATATTTGCAAATTATTTATCCAGTAAGAGATTAATATCCAGAATATATGAAGAACTCAACAGCAAAAACCCAAATAATCTGATCAAAAATGGGCAAATAAACTGAATAGACATCTCTCAAAAGAAAACATATAAAAGGCCAGCAGGTATATTAAAAAATGCTCAACATTACTAATCATCAGGAAAATGCAAACAAATTATAATGTGATATTATTTCATGCCAGTTAGAACGGCTGTTATCAAAAAGACAAAATAAGGATGCAGAGAAGGAGAATTCTTATACACTGTTGGTAAGAATATAAATTAGTACAGCCATTATGAAAAAGAGTAAAGAGGTTCCTCAAAAAACTAAAAATAGAACTATTATACGATCCAGCAATCACACTACCGGGTATACATATTCAAAGGAAAGGAAAACAGTATGTCAAAGAAGTGTCTGTACTCCCATGTTTATAACAGCACTATTCACAATAGCCAAGATATAGAATCAACCTAAGTGTCTATTAAAAGTTGAATGGACAAAAAATAATGTGGCATATATACACAATATACAGTTTACAGGAGACAATTTGTATTTATAATAAATGCTTATGTGTCTACAAATGCAAGCTGTAAATTTGAAGGGTTTACTTTCACTCCCAGGTAGAAGTAAACAGTATTACTGATAAAATATTTTTAAGTTGTTATATAATTTTAGAGTTTAAAATAAAAATTAACAAATATTTTGTGTTCTCTGAGGGATTACCTGAAAAATGTTTGTAACGGCAGTTGATTCACGTTCCTGAATAACTTAACCTTTTAATATTCATGATTAGAACACTTTGTAAGTTATCGAAGATTGAATAAAAGAAAGGCTAGGAAGTGGTTAAGAGCATAGACAAGAACAAAAGTATAGATTATAAAACCAAAATAATTATATACAAGGGACCTATTAATTATATTTCTATTCTCTTTGTTTTCATTTCATTCTTGATTCAGATGTTAGCATATCTATGCAAAAATATGAACCACAATTTTTCTTTCAATGTTCAAGTACTATAAATATCTCCCTGTTAATACTTAACAGTACTGGAAAATAGTACTGCAGAATGGGAATTTTATATTTTATCTAAAATTATTAGACATTGTCAGCACTACCTAAAAATTGTTTCCAAGGCAGCAAACTGAGAATTATGCTTGAAATATACATAAAGTACATTTTGATTCAACTAACATTAAGAAAAATACCAAGAATACCCCAAATCCCAATAACTCACATCTATCAGCTTACTTTCATACTTCTGCACACCAACTACAGACCCATAGACAGTCAGTTAGTAAATGCTAGACATGGAAAGAAAAAGTCTTCTGCTTTTACAAAGGGCTGTAAGCAAGGGAGAAGCCCTAAGAATGTTCTTCCTCCAAGAATTAATATTCTTTATTTCATGTATATGATTATTTTCAACTGTTATTTATTGAATTAGCTAGTGTAGTAGCTCACTCATGAGTTACAGAGTACTTAAAAGTTTGTATAACTTTCAAAATGAATAGCTAAATTATTGAGATCTTATGTGCCAGAAACTGTTCTAAGAAATTTGCATGTATTAATTCATTTAATCCTCACAAAAAACCTTATGAAGTAGGTAATACTGTCATTTTCATTTTATAGAGAAGGAAACTGAGGCACAGAGAGGTAACATGCCCAAGAATGGAGGTAGTTTGCTTCTGGAGCAACCTTCTTAACCCTGTCATATACTATCTCCATGCCTTCATGTGCTGTACATAAAATTATAAATGTCTGAGGCCAGCGAATTTCTCTCTGGGAACATTCTCTTACAATTTTACAATTCACATTCCGTCATCATTTACTAATGCTAAGCCTCGTGGACTCAGTTTATGTGTTTGCAAAGTTATGCTGAAAACATAGAGGAAATATAGCAATACCAAATGAGTCAATTTGGCTTACTGAGTCGGAATTAGGGATGCTTATTTTGAACAGTTTTACTAAGCAGGCAGAAATAAGAAGCAATAAAGAACAGCTCTCAAAACAAGAACTTCTATTGGTAGACTAAAATGTAAAAAATGAGGACACATACACAAAGACATAGGTATTAACATCTTCCAGGGATTAAACTGTTTACATTTAACTGAAACATTTTGTCAAACAGAAATTCCATCTGATAAAAATGAAAATGTAGAGCATGAGGACTATAGTTAGTAATATTGTATTGTATGTGAAAAATGTCCTAAGAGAATAGATTTTAGGTGCTCTGATTACATACACAAAGACAGGTAAGTATGTGAGATGACAGACACGTTAATTTGACAGCAGTAATAATCTCACTGTGTAAATCAAAACATCATGTTGTACACCTTAAATATATAAAATAAAAAGAAAACTTCTCTTAAATAAAAACAAAAATGAAAATATAAAATTAAAGGCAAGCCTAAAACTGGAAATCCGTTAATGAAAGCCAAGTGATCGTTTATTAAATAACATGCTAGCAGCAATAATTTAGCTTTTAAAATTACATTCTTATCTAGAAAAACCTTCCAAAATAAAGACAAAAATTCATGAACAGGTGCAGACTAGAAACATATTTAGATTAAGCCATGGAATAGTTAGGGGACCACAGTAGAAGAAAACAGATGTACATCTCTGCAATATATGATTTCTACATTGCTATACTGGATTACACATCCATTAAACATCTGTGCCCAATTCTGCAGGGTATATTCCATTTTTATCTTTCCTTGTTGAAAATACTTGTAAAAAGAGAAAAAAAAATGCTTAACCATGGCTTATTCTAGATTTTTGCATCCTTATTATGTTGTATGTAAAAAATAAAAAAGACAGGAGTCTGTGCAATTTAAGTTTAAAATGGTGGTTCACGAAAATGTGGCTACAGATTTAAAATAGTTCTTTACCATTTGCCTACTGTTTCAGCCAATGCGGCCAAAACATGGAGGATAAAGTTTAGAAAGCATACCTGCCCTTTGTTTAATTATGTAATTAATGTTTTCCAGCTTCTCAAATCAAAAATCCTAATGAAAGTACCAAATAAAGTTAGGGACTTCTAGGATTTAGAAGATACCATAAATGATATTTCCAATCCACAAAGATGATTGAAAATAATTTAGCACAAGACTTCTTACGCCTTAAATGCAAATTTCACTAGAGAAATAAGGCCATCCAGAGCTGACCGCCATTGAATAACTGCCATAAGTTTAGTGTCCAATGCCCCACCTAGAGCACTTAAAACCGTTGCTAGACTTCAACTCACTTAAAACAAGGAAAGGCAGACAGTGAGATAATGCAAATGCTTAAGTAACACCTTTGTGGTGAGGAAGAAGAAAAGTTCTTAGTTATCCCTTCCTGGATACACTGATTTGTTTTTCATTACTGGCTTCGAAGAACCTTGGCTCCTTTCATCTCAGACTCCAGTGACTGCCTTCCTGATGAAGAGAGAGGTCTTACCCGACCAACGCTCTAAAGTGAAAGGTGTTCTTTATTTCAGTTAGAGCAAGGGTCCCCAACCCCAAGCCAGGGATGGGTACTGGTCCGTGGCCTGTTAGGACCTGGACTACACAGCAAGAGGTGAGTGGCAGGCCAGCATTACCACCGGAGCTCCGCCTCCTGTCAGATCAGCAGTGGCATTAGATTCTCACAGGAGCGTGAACCCTATTGTGAACTGCCCAAGTGAGGGATCTAGACTGTATGCTCCTGATGAGAATCTAATGATGTGAGGTGGAACAGTTTTATCCTGAAACCATCCCATCCCCATCCCCCAATCCAAGGGGAAACTGTCTTCCATGAAACTGGACACGGGTGCCAAGAAGTCTGGGGACTACTGAGTTACAAACTAGGAAAAGAGAAACCATAAAAGCTATTTAAAATAGAGGAAAATTAATGTCAAAAGTCACTTATACAGAGGATAAAAGATATGAGCAGTCATCAAGAGAGTGAGACAACCAGACTTGACAATGCCCAGAAGTAACTAGCATTCCTAGGCTACTGCTACAAGAACCCAGGGCTGGGGTTGCACAGTGGATGCTGGAATTACAGCATGCCTTTCCGGTGGGAAGTGGAACCACAAAAGAAACAGCTTTTGCCAGCAACACACTAGAGATAAAGAAGGGAAGAAATGCCCTGGCTTCTCCCTTTCTTAAATCTTGGGAGATTTAGTGTTTCTAGTGTTTCCCATTGGGTTCCCCAAACTCAGTAGAAGTTAGCCATCATTGGAGCTTGGGAAAGGCAGCCTGCAGGGTTAGCCCTCCTCAGTACAGAAGAAAGCAGAAGCCCTCCTTAGTACAGAAGATAGCAAAATGGATTCCAGTACAACTTTCAATAAAGACAATCTCATGAATTCATTCAATCCAGCTAACTGCAGTTATTAAACCAGTTGGCTCTAAGATAACAATTGCATATTAATAATTCTAGATCATCTTTCAGATTTGGAAGTGAAAAATCCTAGAACATCAATATCCAGAAGTATAATTCTGCTAGGCAGAGCAAGAACTATCCCATTAGTTATTGTAATCAGATATATAATAATGTTCAACTGAGGTAATAGGAAGTTTGGACAAGTCTTTCTTTTGGTTTGCCTATAAAGTCTATTTTGGAGTAATTTAAAAGATGCATTTTCTAAGAAGAGTAAAATATACAGCATAAACTATTTAAAATTCTTGTCAAGTATATGCCTCAAATATGCTTTCTCGGAAGCATCTTTTCATAATCTTTAAAGAAATGTTACATTTTTAATTCAAATCTACTCTTTCAATTCATGAGAAATCAGAGTGCTGATACAAATTCCTTGCTGTGAGAATATTGATATTGTGACTAAAGGTTAAGGCCAATCTTAGCATTAAAAAAAAATCAACATACTGTTTCACATACAAAATAGTAACTGTCAACAACTGTGACTGTCATCAGCTCTAGACTGGAACTCCCTACACTACTACATTAAATCTAAATATTCCAAAAGTTCCTTGAAACATTTATTTCACTAGGATTATAACTATGTTTATTCAAAATTTATAAAAGATTATAAAGCAAAACTCATTGTTTTCAAAATTTTTTGATAAATTTTATGAAAATATATCTACCAAATAGAACTTTAAGGAAAAAAATTATTTCAAAATAATTTAAAAATCTTTATTCAAAATACTATCCAGTTTATTTCTGTCAAATTGACATATCAGTAAGTCAAATCAGCTGTCAAATACATTTTTTTTTTTCGAGGTGGAGTCTCACTCTATAACCCAGGTTGGAGCGCAGTGGCCTGATCTTGGGTCACTGCAACCTCCACCTCCTGGGTTCAAGCCATTCTCCTGCCTCAGCCTCCCAAGTAGCTGGGATTACAGGTGCCTGCCACCACGTCCAGCTAATTTTTGTATTTTTAGTAGAGATGGGGTTTCATCATGTTGGCCAGGCTGGTCTCAAACTCCTGACCTCAGGTGATCCACCTGCCTCAGCCTCCCAAAGTGCCGGGATTACAGGTGTAAGCCACCATACCCAGCATCCATTAATTTTATTTTCCATGTATTTAAAAATAAATATTCTGTCTTGACTCAAGATTTCAACAGCAAATTATAAAGCTATGTAACATACCTTCCTTTTATTATTTCAATAATAGCAACAAATTCTATTTTATGTGATAATGGACATTGATTACATGGCCCAACAGATTAGAAAGATAGGACATTTAGTATGATAATGGTGGCAATATCATGTTAATTTTGATGAAACAGTCCTGATAAGTTTTTATTAGTCCCTGGAGGCTTTCAGGCAAACACTTAGGTATCTAAAACTTAGAAAGTAGAAAAATAATTTATTAGGATTTTTAAGATAAAAAAGATAATTTATCACTTTTTAAAGATTATGAATAGCCAATAAATAAGGGTCATTTCAGAATAAACTACAGTAAGAAGACTGTAGCTATTTTTTTAAATTACACATTATAGTATCTAATGTAGCTATTTAAAAAATAATGTCACCATTCTGCCATGTATCAAATATAATTAAATTCATGAAAACTATTATCTTATTCATTACTTTAAAAAAGTTTTTTCATTTTACCAATGAAAGTAGTTTTTTCTGTAAACACTCACCATCCACTCAGATATGATAACATCTACTTTTTCTACAGGAAGATGAACTTCTTCAATCTTTCCTTTAATTAGTGTAATAGTATCTTCAAGTTTATTTAGTCTGAAAATTATCAAAATGAATTAGATTAGTAGGTTAAACAGATTCTGAAAGCTAGTTAAATTACATAATTTTTTGCCCACAACTTGTATTGTTTTGTGGGACAAAAAAGTATTTCAATCAAAGTTTAGTTGTTCTTTGGACATTATAATTATTTTATGGTTACTCCATGAATGCCCAAAGATGTTTCTGGTTAATATGGCAATACAGTGAACCAATATTTAAAATCTGAGTTTGAAAAGAAATCCAAATTTTATCAAGAATAACATGTCAATGAAGTTACATGTCTTTAAAACAAACAACAACACAGTGGTGAAGACAGACATAAAAGACATATAAAAGTATGGTTTAAAGGGAACTGGTGTGTCTGTCACAGGGGCGAGAGAATTTGAAGCCCCAAGCCCCTAATTTAAGCCCCAGATTCTCTAGCATTTGTCAGCTATGTGATCTTCACCAAATTTTTAAGTAATTTCGTTGAGCCTGTGCTACTCCTGTATAAAAGAGAATAATACTGACCCTATTTACTTCACAGGCTATTAAGAGGATCAAATACTTGTGAAAGCTATACATGTATCTATAAACAATAATGACACTATCATCAACAACAAAACATTTAGTGTTATATAAAACCTGAAATCCTATCATTATCAAAAAATTATTTAACCTTGACCAGTGGCATTCATTAGACGTTTTTATACACTTGATCATACGATTAGCAATATTTCCCCTTCTTCTGTAATATGAAACAACAGTTATTTTCACAAAGGCGAATGTAAGCTGCTGGTTAAGTTTACATCTGATTAATAAATTCCCAATTCTCAGAATGTACATTGTAACTATAGAGGATTTTTTTCCTGCATCAAAGAAGAAATTGTCCCCCCTTAACTTCATTGGGTATTATTTACAAACAATTCAGTGCATTCATTTTAGGGTAATTTTGTTAAATTCTGAAAAACAGATACTTTGTTGACCACCACAATCAATATATAGAACACTTCCTCTTCCCCCAAAGATTAGTGCCCATTTCCAGAAAATCTCCCCATCCACAAGAAACCACTGATTTTCTTTCTGTCATTATATATTAGAGTTGCATTTTACGGAGTTTCATACTAACAGAATCATGCCGATTCTTTTTGTGCCTGGCTTCCTCCGATAAGCATGATACATTTTTAGTTTCATGTATGCTTTTGTGTATATCAGTAGTTTGTTTGTTCCTTGCTACTGCTGAGTAGTATTCCACCACATGGATAAATCACAATTTTGTTTATACATTCATCTGTGTATGTAATTCTGGACTGCTTCTAGCTTTGGACCGTAATGAATAAAGCTGGCATAAACATCTGTGTATAAGCAGAATTGCTCCATCAAATGGTAGTGTATAACTAACTTTTTAAATAAACCGCCAACTTGTTTTACAAAGCATATAAACAATTTGACATTTCCAGCAGTAATACATGTGCATTCCTGTTGCTTCACATCCTTGTTAATACTCACTATTGTTGATCTTCAAAATTTTCACTGTGTAGAAAGAATTCATTGTGGTTATAAAGAGCATTTTCCTAATGATCAAGCATTTTTCCTAGGCTTGCTTGCCATATTCCCATGTCTTCTTTTGTTTGAATCTTTTGCCCATTTAAAACATCAGGTCAGTCGTATTCTTTTTTTTTTTTAAAGACAGGGTCTCACTCTGTTGCCCAGGTTAGAATGCAGTGGTACAATCACAGCTCAATGTAGCCTCAACCTCTCTCAAGCTCAAGTGCTCCTCTCACCTCAGACTCCTGAGTAGCTGGGACTACAGGTGCATGACACCATGCCTGGCTAATATTTGTGTTCTTTGTAGAGATGGGGTTTCTTTATGTTGTGGCTGGTCTCAAACAATCCACCTACCTCAGCCTCCCAAAGTGCTGGGATTACAGGCATGAGCCACCATACTAGCCCAGTTGTATTCTTATTACTGAATTCTAAGAGTTCTTTACATATTCTGGATACAAATTCTGTCAGATTTATGTACAGTGAATAATTCTGCCATACTGTGGTTGGTTCTTAATTTTTTAAATGGTATGTTTTGAAGAGATAAAGTTTTTAACTTTAATAAAGACCAATTTATCATTTTTTTCTTTTATGGTTCATGCTTTTGGTGACATAGTTAAGGAATCTTTGCCTACACCAAATACTTCACCTACATTTTCTCCTAAAATGTTTTCAGTTTTCATTTCAGTTAATTTTCTCATATGTATCTTGTTCATTTTTCCCCCATATCAATAACTACTGATACAGTGTTGAAAAAACTTTGTTGGACAGACTATCAACAGTGACAGTTTCAACGTTGTTGGGAAAACTATCACTAACTTATGGAATTACTTTGATATCTTTGTCAAAAACAACCATGTATGTGTGGATTTATTTCTGGACTTTCAATTCTGCCCCCAAACTGAGACGTGTATCCTTATGCCAATACAACACTTTCTTGATTGCTATAGCTTTACATTCAGCCAAGAAATTTGATAGTGTAGCTCCTTAAAGTTTATTCTTTTTAAAAATCCTTCTGGTTATTCTTGATCATTTGCACTCCCATATCCATTTTTTTTTTTTTTTTGAGATGGAGTCTCGCATTGTCGCCCAGGCTGGAGTGCAGTGGTGTGATCTCGGCTCACTGCAAGCTCTGCCTCCCGGGTTCACGCCATTCTCCTGCCTCAGCCTCCCGAGTAGCTGGGACTACAGGCACCCGCCACCGTGCCCAGCTAATTTTTTGTATTTTTAGTAGAGATGGGGTTTCACTGTGTTAGCCAGGATGGTCTCGATCTCCTAACCTCGTGATCCACCCGCCTCGGCCTTGCAAAGTGCTGGGTTTACAGGCATGAGCCACCGTGCCTGGCCTTTTTTTTTTTTTTTTTTAAAGAGAGAATCTCACTCTGTTAGGCTGGGGTGCAGTTGTGTGATCATGGCTCACTGTAACCTCAAACTCCCGGGATCAAGATAATTTTTTGGAACTGATAAAAAGCATTAAGCCACAGACAAAAGTAATCCAATGAATCTCAAGACTAAATTTTTAAAAATCTTTAATACTTAAAAAAAATCAGAGGAAAAAATCAACAAAGGCAAATTATCTTCAATGGAATAACAATTGTTATGACAGGTGACTTCTTAATAGCAACGACGAAAGCCATAGATAGTAGAATATCACCAATGAACTAGGCAAACCTTTTCTTAAACTGCCAAAGTAAAAATATTTTAGACTTACAGGACATATGATCTCTGTTGCAACTATTCAACTGCTATTACTGTGTGAAAGAGGCAATAGACAATATGTAAACAAAAAGGCCCAGCTATGTTCCAGCTTTACTTACAAAAACAGGTAGCTGGCCCATGGACTGAGGTTTACCAACCCCTGTACAACAATATTACTGCCAATGTAGAATTCTATATGTAGAGAAAAATATCTCCCAGAATTATAGGCAAAATACACTTCAGACCAACAAACAACAATCTCTTTGGCTACTGACATAAATGTACAATGAAGGAAATATTAAAAAACTAGTTCAAGAAGAAGAAAACTGGTCCTAGATGGTCAGGGAAAAAGGAAGAAATCAGAGAAGCGAATGGACATATGTGGGTGAGTGAATACGTAAGATCAGAGTGTCAAATCTAACTCACATGAACCAGAGATCTTACCCAGTGTCAAGCTTTACAAATAATTTTTAAAATACAGGGAATCAGGAAGTCCAGACTAAGAGATTTGGGATATTAAAAGCAGCTGCTTCAGTCCTTCCTTCCCTATATGAGCTACATAATCTCTGGCCCAGAGTAGAAAAGGTCTTCAAATGGGGTGGATGGGTTAACAATTCACACAGAAAGAAGCCTTGCTCTGTATGACAGGTTGATCCCTACTTCTTCTGAGTCTCCTGATTGCCTGTACCTTTGAAATTATTAATAAAGTTTAAAACTGGGTAATCTCTCTTGGTAATATTGGGTAATTAGGTTCACATGTGTCTGACTTGAAACTATGTTAGCTCAGGACGGTGCTGTGCGCAGGACCCTCTTGCAGACCTATGAATCACAAAGGCTGAAGAAGTTTTTTAGCCAGAAAAAGGAAGGAATTTAAAAAAAAAAACTGGCAGAGGATTGAATCCTAGGATGTTTGCCTACCTAACCTTGGTAGGAAATGGCAAGATTTAGAGAACTAGCTAGTGGACTGATAGGGAATAGTACGCAGAGCGGAAGACTGTGAAAAATCCCATTCTCTGGCTGTTACTAGTTTCTAATAAATGTCAGTCCTTTTAAAGAGGAAATGGCGGCAAGAGAGAGTTTTTCCTCTCACTGAAAGACCTTCTTACACTTTTACGTCTACCTGGAAAAATGAAGTATTCAATAGGAAAGTAATGAACTTAAAACTATGAGTTGTCACAAAGACAATGCAGACAGAGGACAAGTTTTGAGGACTACTATGTTCTGAGAGTATTCAGTAAAAAACAAAAGAAACTGTTTTACAGAGAAACACCAGAAAAACCTGGTGATTCACTATTGGCATAAACTCTCAACATTTACTACTGGCATAAATTCTCAGAATTAACAATCAGGGAAAAACACATCACTTACTTTACACACTACTGAGTAGAAGGGATAAATGGCTTGATGACTGATCCCCAAGTGGCTGTGAAGAGATTCTTCCAGGTGGTATGACAACCAATCTGCTACAGTGAGTAAAAGCAGGATTGCAGCATACCTACCCCAAGAGGGGTAACTGCCATACTCTCTTCCCCACATAGAAAGCAAACAGTCCTTCTGAAGGAGTAGGCATGCTAGAAGTGCAACTGAACTTAGATAGACTTTATGATAACAATAGAATTTAATGCTATGGACACAGGTGACAATATATGTAGAAATTAGCAACTCCCCATTCTTGAGTACTTTATGTAATCTTACCATTAGGAGGCCAAGAGAATATTCAGGAGGCACTATCTGATTGACTGGCTCAGTTAACAAGCATGGGGCCTACATGATGTTTTTAACATAGAAAGGAAAAGGAAAATCAACGAGAGGAAAGAAAGGACAAGGGAAAAAATAACCAGCTCATTGAGACGGACTCAATGGTTTTTGAAAAATGATGTAAAAAAGAGAAATTGGATGAGGGTTCTACGAAGAAATTATTAACAAGCTTTGTAGAGGACAGTTCAAATCCTGGTGGTCATTAAGGGTTTTTGGAGACTTATTCTTTGCATAAGTGATTACAGAAAACAATAAAACAAAAGATACCTGAGAAATACATGGCAAGGAGATAATGATCAAGGTCAGAAGGTGGTGGGGAGGAAGAAATTGTAACAGCTGACCCGTGATTCACAGCCAACATTTATTGGGGGATGCTCATACCCAGGATGAATTTTCCATTTAAAGTGACTTAATGTCCTTGCATTGTCTGGGAGGAGGTTAAAAATATTAACAATAGGCCAGGAGTGGTGGCTCACGCTTATAATACCAGCATCTTGAGAGGCCAAGACGGGAGGATTGCTTGAGCCCAGGAGTTCAAGACCAGCCTAGGCAACATAGGAAGAACTTGTCTCTACAAAAAATAAACAAACTAGCCAGGCATGGTGGCGTGCGCCTGTGGTCCCGCCTACTCAAGAGGCAAGGTGGGAGGATCACTTGGGCCTGGGAGGTCAAGGCTGCAGTGAAGACATGATTTTGCCACTGCACTCCAGCCTGGATGACAAAGTAAGACCCTGTCTCAAAAAAACAAAAAATAATAATAATAAACTGATTAATTATGTATTCACCATCTTGATACTTTTACTGTAATTTGTTTATAGCTTCTTTCTAATGTCTGTATTCATAAGCATACATAAACACAAAAAGTTTTGTTTTTTCATATCCAATTCTTATACTTCTCTTTTTATCATACTAGTGCACTGGCTACGATCTCCTTTATGGTGTTGGATAGAAGAGGTGATGAAAGGTATCCTTGTCCTGTTCCTGAACTTAAAGAGAATGCTTTCAATGCTTCATCACAATACTGGTTGTAGGTTTTGTTTTTACAGATATTCTGTATCAGCAGTCCCCAACCTTTTTGGCACCAGGGACCAGTTTCATGGAAGATAATCTTTCCATGGACCTGGGGGTGGGAGATGGTTTTGGGATGAAACTGCTACCTCAGATCATCAGGTATTAGGTTCTTGTAAGGAATGCACAACCTAGATCCCTCGCATATGCAGTTCGCAATAGTGTCTGCACTCCGTGAAAATCTAATGCCCCCATTGATCTGACAGAAGGCGGCGCTCAGGCAATAATGTTCATTCACCCACTGCTCACCTCCTGCTGTGCGGCTCAGTTCCTAACAGGACACCCACAGATACTCATCCGCAGCCTGGGGATTGGGGACCCCTGTTCTTTATCATATTAGGACACTGCTTTCTAACTCTAGTTTGCTAACAGTTTTAAATACAGAGATACCTTGAAAGGATACTAAATTTTATCAGACTTTTATACTGCATCTCTTGAGACACTCTCAATAAATTTTTCTGATTTTCTCATATTTAACCAACTTTGCATTCCTAGAATAAACTTTACTTTCCAATTTATTGCTCAGTTTTCCTTTTGTTTTTGAGACAGAGTCTTGCTCTGTCACCCAGGCTAGAGCGCAGTGGCACGATCTCAGCTCACTGCAACCTCCACCTCCAGGGTTCAAGCAATTCTCCTGCCTCAGCCTTCCAAGTAGCTGGGATTACAGGCATGTGCAACCATGCTGGGCTAATTTTTGTATTTTTAGTAGAGACAGGGTTTCGCCATGTTGCTCAGGATGGTCTCGAACTACTGGCCTAAAGTAATTCACCCACCTTGACCTCCCAAAGTATTGGAATTACAGGCGTGAGCCACTGTGCCTGGCCTAGTTTTCCAATATTTTTATTAGGATTCTTGCATTTGCATTCATGAATGAGTGACTTGTGATTTTCGGTTCTACTGCCTTAGTGGAGTTTTAGTATAAAGGTTATACAGGCCTCATGTAACGATACTTGATTCTTGATAAAAATGATAGTGTAAGTACAAAGATTAATGAATGGGACCAGGACAACTGGGTCATCTAAATAGAATACCAAAAAAAGGAACAAAACTGGACCACCACTTCATACTATATACAAAAAGCAATGCCTAAGTGTAAAAAGCACAATTATAAGCATTTACAAGAAAATATACCCTCTATAACCTAAGAAAAGGTACAGATTCCTTACTCAACTCACAAACAGTGGCAACTATAAATAAGAATGTTGCCATATGAAAACTGAGAATTTCAGATCATCAAGATATTACAAAGAGGGTGAAAAGGCAAACACGAATGAGAGAAGACTTTCACATTACATAAAACCTATCAACAGTTCAAATCCAAAATATACATATAGATTGCCTACGAATACTTGAACAAGACACAACTCAAAAGAAACCTGAGCAAAAGGCATAAACAGATATTTCACAGAAAAAGGAAATCCAAATGGCTAACAATCACATGAAAAGGTGCTCAGTTTCATTAGCAATCAAAGAAACAAAAACTAAAATTGCAATGAGATACTGCTACACAAATGCCTGGAAACATTTTTTAAAGGTGGATAATACCAACCAGAACTGTTACATAGTATAGGTATAAGATAAAATGGTATAATCACTTTGGAAAATAGTCTGGCAATATCTGGTAAATCTGAAGATATGTATACCCTAAGGACCACAGTTCTACTTGTAAGTATACACCCCCCAGATGTGTGCACCAGGGCACATGTAAAAACTGATCATAGGCCGGGCGCGGTGGCTCACGCTTGTAATCCCAGCACTTTGGGAGGCCGAGGCGGGTGGATAACGAGGTCAGAAGATCGAGACCACGGTGAAACTCCGTCTCTACTAAAAATACAAAAAATTAGCCGGGCATGGTGGCGGGCGCCTGTAGTCCCAGCTACTCGGAGAGGCTGAGGCAGGAGAATGGGGTGAACCCGGGAGGCAGAGTTTGCAGTAAGCCGAGATCGCGCCACTGCACTCCAGCCTGGGTGAAAGAGCGAGACTCCGTCTCAAAAAAAAAAAAAAAAAAAAAAAAAACCGATCATAACAAAATTGTTCTTAGTAGCCCATCTGATTGAGAAAGAGCAGTGGAGGTGGGTGGGATTCTGAATTGGTGGCAAAGTTCTCTTGGCCTTGGTGATGGTTACTACATGTTTAATTTCATTTGTTATTTATGGATACTTATGCATATTAAACATGTTTGTTGATGTTTTATGTACTCATTTTACATATTTCATACAAAAAGTTTTAAAGAAATGCTTATGAGTTTTTTTTTTCAAAAGGGTATTTAATAAAATTCTGATGAAATTGCTATAGTTGCTTGTTGCTTACCGAAACACTGATTAAGGCTTTAACAATGACAAACACTTCAAAGAAAACTGAAGGCAAGCTTCTTTTAAAAGAGAAAAATGTTCCCATTGCTTAAAAATATCTTCAGAATGGTTATGCCGAAACAAGATCTGTGTTCTGTAAAACACCATCTGCTAGGCCTGTTTATTGTCTGCTACAAGTCATAATCCTATTTGTATCAGTAATTATTTGTTGTTCAAATATGACTATAACAAGAAAGATTATGATTTAAGGGAAAACACAGGAAAAAAGACAAAGCCTTGTAATTCCCATTAATTTTGTATTAAAACAGATATCATTGACACAGATAACCTCTTTCATGAGACTGTTAATCACCACCAGATTTTTTCCATTCGTGAAAAAAATACACAGATTTTACTTAGTTTTCTCAAGTGGCTACTCACTAAACCCTACTTCAGTATAAACCAAATGAATCTTTATCTTTGGAAACACCTACTGAAAAACTAGCATGATTCTAATGTAAAGAAATATGAAGAGGGAATAAAAAGGATATCTTTAAGTAATTCTCTTAACTAATACAATAAAAATGAAATTATCACCTTTTTCTGAGGGGAAATTTTGTTAGAACACATACTTTCCTATCTTATTTCCTATCTTAAAAATAGCAATTTAACTTTCACTTCATGATACAGGGACATCATCATGATTAATTATCCTGTACGAAGCATACAGAGATAAAGGACACAGTCCATGCACTTACGGGTATGGTCTAAGAGAGACAGAACAGTAAACAGGATTAGGGACTATGGAAGCTCAAATGATAAATCCTTATCTAAGTGACAACTGAGCTTAGCCAGGAAAGGACGCAGCATACACAAAGATGTGTACAGGTATGGGAGTAGAAGAGGGTTGTGTGTGTGCACGACTGCCTCCTGTGTGTGTGACAGAGAGAGAGAGAAGCAAATTTAAATAACTTTGAACAGTTTAGTATGACTAGAGCAACAAGAGATAGTATACAGTGACATAGTTGGGGGATATTTAGATGTAATGCTAAGATTTATCTTTGAGTCTAGATTTTACTTAAAGATAATGAGGAGTCCATTGTAGATTCTGGATATTAGCCCTTTGTCAGATGAGTAGGTTGCAAAAATTTTCTCCCATTCTGTAGGTTGCCTGTTCACTCTGATGGTAGTTTCTTCTGCTGTGCAGAAGCTCTTTAGTTTAATTAGATCCCATTTGTCAATTTTGGCTTTTGTTGCCATTGCTTTTGGTGTTTTAGACATGAAGTCCTTGCCCACGCCTATGTCCTGAATGGTATTGCCTAGGTTTTCTTCTAGGGTTTTTATGGTTTTAGGTCTAACATGTAAGTCTTTAATCCATCTTGAATGAATTTTTGTATAAGGTGTAAGGAAGGGATCCAGTTTCAGCTTTCTACATATGGCTAGCCAGTTTTCACAGCACCATTTATTAAATAGGGAATCCTTTCCCCATTTCTTGTTTTTGTCAGGTTTGTCAAAGATCAGATAGTTGTAGATATGCGGCATCATTTCTGAGGGCTCTGTTCTGTTCCATTGATCTATATCTCTGTTGTGGTACCAGTACCATGCTGTTTTGGTTACTGTAGCCTTGTAGTATAGTTTGAAGTCAAGTAGCGTGATGCCTCCAGCTTTGTTCTTTTGGCTTAAGATTGACTTGGCAATGCAGGCTCTTTTTTGGTTCCATATGAACTTGAAAGTAGTTTTTTCCAATTCTGTGAAGAAAGTCATTGGTAGCTTGATGGGGATGGCATTGAATCTATAAATTACCTTGGGCAGTATGGCCATTTTCACGATATTGATTCTTCCAACCCATGAGCATGGAATGTTCTTCCATTTGTTTGTATTCTCTTTTATTTCATTGAGCAGTGGTTTGTAGTTCTCCTTGAAGAGGTCCTTCACATTCCTTGTAAGTTGGATTCCTAGGTATTTTATCCTCTTTGAAGCAATTGTGAATGGGAGTTCATTCATGATTTGGCTGTTTGTCTGTGACTGGTGTACAAGAATGCTTGTGATTTTTGTACATTGATTTTGTATCCTGAGACTTTGCTGAGGTTGCTAATCAGCTTAAGGAGATTTTGGGCTGAGACAATGGGGTTTTCTAGATATACAATCATGTCATCTGCAAACAGGGACAGTTTGACTTCCTCTTTTCCTAATTGAATACCCTTTATTTCCTTCTCCTGCCTGATTGCCCTGGCCAGAACTTCCAGCACTATGTTGAATAGGAGCGGTGAGAGAGGGCATCCCTGTCTTGTGCCAGTTTTCAGAGGGAATGCTTCCAGTTTTTGCCCATTCAGTATGATATTGGCTGTGGGTTTGTCATAGATAGCTCTTATTATTTTGAGATACGTCCCATCAATACCTAATTTATTGAGAGTTTTTAGCATGAAGGGTTGTTGAATTTTGTCAAAGGCCTTTTCTGCATCTATTGAGATAATCATGTGGTTTTTGTCTTTGGTTCTGTTTATATGCTGGATTACATTTATTGATTTGCGTATGTTGAACCAGCCTTGCATCCCAGGGATGAAGCCCACTTGATCATGGTGTATAAGCTTTTTGATGTGCTGCTGGATTCGGTTCATCAAAAAGTGGGCAAAGGACATGAACAGACACTTCTCAAAAGAAGACATTTATGCAGCCAAAAAACACATGAAGAAATGCTCATCATCACTGGCCATCAGAGAAATGCAAATCAAAACCACAGTGAGATACCATCTCACACCAGTTAGAATGGCCATCATTAAAAAATCAGGAAACAACAGGTGCTGGAGAGGATGTGGAGAAATAGGAACACTTTTACACTGTTGGTGGGACTGTAAACTAGTTCAACCATTGTGGAAGTCAGTGTGGCGATTCCTCAGGGATCTAGAACTAGAAATACCATTTGACCCAGCCATCCCATTACTGGGTATATACCCAAAGGACTATAAATCATGCTGCTATAAAGACACATGCACACGTATGTCTATTGCAGCACTATTCACAATAGCAAAGAGTTGGAACCAACCCAAATGTCCAACAATGATAGACTGGATTAAGAAAATGTGGCACATATACACCATGGAATACTATGCAGCCATAAAAAATGATGAGTTCGTGTCCTTTGTAGGGACATGGATGAAACTGGAAAACATCATTCTCAGTAAACTATCGCAAGGACAAAAAACCAAACACCGCATGTTCTCACTCATAGGTGGGAATTGAACAATGAGAACTCATGGACACAGGAAGGGGAACATCACATTCCGGGGACTGTTGTGGGGTGGGGGGAGGGGGGAGGGACAGCATTAGGAGATATACCCAATGCTAAATGACGAGTTAATGGGTGCAGGAAATCAACATGGCACATGGATACGTATGTAACAAACCTGCACATTGTGCACATGTACCCTAAAACCTAAAGTATAATAAAAAAAAAATGTAAAAAAAATAAATAAATAAATAAAAAAGATAATGAAGAGTCATTTCAGGATCTTTGGAATAAAAAATATAGGATTAAATTTTCAATCTATGTTTTCCCTATGTGATTTAGGTAAAAGATACGGTCTATGTTCTAAGGAAGAAGATGGTCTAGTGGGGAGACAGACAAGCAAACAGCATAAAGTACATGTGAGTTCATACAATGAACACCTAATCAAGTGCATTTAAAGTTAGTGATAAAACAAATTTAAAGTTCACCTAGAATATATGGATGATAGCTTATGGGGGAGAAGAAAGGAATATCATAATAGATATAAATAGATACAATATATACTATTCATTTACTTTCAGTTCAATATGCCATCGAAGTATACATATTTATTTCTCTTTTGCTCCCTAAGAACAGTGAAATGACAATAACATAAAACGTAAGACACTGATAAATGCATGGAGATTTTGGAAGGGAATATCAAAGAGCCAAAGAATCTCATAATTTAGTGAGAAAAAAAGGGAATGAAATTATATTGGTAAACCTGTGAAGAAAGACCCAGTACTCAGTGCACACATCAGCGAGCATGACACTGGAGGTGGAGCCATTCTTCACAACACAAACCATTGGAGTCAAGAGGTTTACAAAGTGGGAGTGATAAAGGGACTAAAACATTACTGGATTAACTGTAAACTGACCAGTCTCCATCCTTTCTCCTCAGAGACAAAACCTATACCAGTTACCTTTATTAAAGTATCCAGTCCTTCATTCATAAATGTCAACAAAAAGCAAGAATTCTTAAACATTATGAAGCTGGGGGTAGATTTACACACATCCCATGAGAAATGAACTACCAAGAAGGTATGGGACATACCTGGAACCATAACGGGCTATTCTTTTTTTTGTTTTTTTTTTTGAGACGGAGTCTCGCTCTGTCGCCCAGGCTGGAGTGCAGTGGCGCGATCTCGGCTCACTGTAAGCTCCGCCTCCCGGGTTCATGCCATTCTCCTGCCTCAGCCTCTCTGAGTAGCTGGGACTACAGGCGCCCGCCTCCACGCCCGGCTAATTTTTTGTATTTTTAGTAGAGACGGGGTTTCACCGTGGTCTCGATCTCCTGACCTCGTGATTCGCCCACCTCGGCCTCCCAAAGTGCTGGGATTACAAGCGTGAGCCACAGCGCCCGGCCCATAACGGGCTATTATTCTATGAGCTGCTCCCTCCCAAATGTATCATCTTTGTTTACAAATGTGTAGCTGTGGAATTACTAACACTGAGGACATTTATTGTTTGAAATTAGCAATAACTCAGTTCTAATAAAGTGAAAAAAGATAAAAATAGTCATCTGGAATCTATCAGAAACAATGGGTTTGCAGGCTTTGGTGATAATGATTTACCTGGCTTTGAATATGTAATGTCCTGAATCTTGAAAATTGATTAATTCATTCATTGAATAAGTACTTACACTGAATGCCTAGGATGTGCTGGGTCCCCTTCCTGGTAGTTGGGATACATTAATAAATGAAAAAAAGAAAAATTCCTGCTGCACCATGGGGAGCTGATATTTTAGTAAAGTTTACATTCCTATGGATTTCATCTCTGTGACCTAAGGCTTTTGAGAGTGGCAAGAAATATACCAAAATGTTGATAGTGGTCTCTGATAGTAGAATCATATGTAATTTATCCTCTTTTATGTCTTCCCAACACAAAAATATCTTCCCCCCACCCCTTCTTCCTTTTTATTTAAAATAGAGGAGAATTAAGTGGGGAAATCAGTCTGGCTGCACTACAGAGAACAGATGACAGAGAGTGGTGGGAGGCAAAGACAAAGTACAAACAACTGGTCCAGTTAAGTGCAGATGCAGGTGAGAGATCTAAGAATGTAAAGTAAGGCATGAGAAACATCATGGATAGATGAGAGACACATTTGAGAAACATTAAGGATACTCAACAGGACTCTGTCTCCAACAGCTATGTTGGGTAAAGGGGAAGAAAATGTCAAGTATGAATCCCAGGTTTACAACTCGGAAAAAATGAGTGAATGCAGCAGGTCTGTTTTGTTTTACTCAGTTCTTGCTTAGATCTCTATAGCCATGGCAATGATTGTTGATCACACTCTAAGAACAAGAACTCCTAGATCACTCACATGATTGCAGAATAATGATGTTACTCTATTTACCTGAACCAGTAGGTTTAGACGAAGCAGGTTGACAACATGTTTAAAGTAAACATGAAGATTCATCATGCACACTTG
The DNA here is from genome assembly GCF_006542625.1 of Nomascus leucogenys. Lineage (NCBI taxonomy): Eukaryota > Metazoa > Chordata > Mammalia > Primates > Hylobatidae > Nomascus > Nomascus leucogenys. The sequence goes on along the minus strand of NC_044395.1, from coordinate 81,254,166 downwards.
TTACCTGGTTTGGGTATATACCATGGCTGGTCACATGGTGGAAATATGCCTACTTGACCAGCTAGCTTTGAGAACTGCAGTCTCTAAGACTCATGCAAATTTCCTTGGGTAGAGACATCTCACATGTGCCTCTGAGGTATGAAGCTGGGGAGGAAAGAATGTCTTGTGTAACTCTAGTGGAAAAAGTGAGAGAGATACCTTGGAAGTCTGCCTGTGACCTCTTTGCCTATGGGCATCTTTTTCCTGCTGTTTCTGCACTATACCCTTTTCTGTAATCCTAGCTGTCAGTGCAGCTTTATACTGAATTGTGTGAGTTCTTCCAGTAAATCACTGAACTAGTGGGTGGTCATGGAATGTACCCCATAAAGACAGAACCACTGGGGTGAATCAGAAATTAAGGGGATTTCAGGGTATACTAGGAAGGGAAATAAATTTAATTTTCCTGTAAGGTGTCTTGATGACCTTCACGACCTTCACCAGAGTTCTATGGCTTTTGAAGAACAAATTTTTTTTTAAACCATTTTAGCCTCATCAGTGGTTCAAATTTCTCTTTGGCTTTAATTCACGTTTCTGTTATTTCTATTAAATTTAGAAACAAAATATGAAGTAGCATCCCTTATTTCAAGAATTTTTGCTGGTGTATTTTGTAATCCGTTTCGAAAATACACACACACACACACCCCACCACCACCATCACCGTCTTTAAAATCATTACCTTGAGATACTTTACTTCTATTCAAAAACCTTAACTAAGCATCTACTATGTGTATCAGACACTTTGTTAGGTGTTAGGGATAAAAAGATGAGGATAAAGCTCTTGTCCTCATGTCTAGAGAAGGATACCTACATAAACATGACAATAAATCAAAATATTCTCTAGACTTTTCTTAATGTTTCCTTTCTAAAAGTATTCTAGACACAGGCAATATAAAAAATTGCATCTTTAATGTCAAACTGAGATTGAGTGTACTGCATTATGGCCATATGATGGATCAACCTTCTCCTAAAAACTCTTCTGCAGTAACATCTGAAAGTCTGAATAATGAGCTATTCCAGAGCTGTGTCAATGAGAAACCAAAGGCACCCAGAATAATGGTAAAAATATTAAACAGATGCTACCTGTGCTTCCTGAGGGTAATAAACACAGTATACAATTGTCTGGCAACTGAATAGCTCTGCTATCCTTAGGTAAGTTTATGTTGCCGAAATGATCTTTCACTGCAGAGTTCAAAGTATGATAGCAAAAATAAGAAACAATTTCTCATTCTCTTCCATATGTCACTTTGAGACCTATTCGCCCTTACTAACATAACATCTCAGAAAATCTATATTGTTTTATTCATGTCTGCAACCTCAGAAGAGCCAGCCTAATCTTCTCAAAACCTGATATACTGTCAGTTTACAGTAACAGCCAAAATGTATCCTATTCTAAACTCATTTCTTTAGAAATGCTAGATCATCTTTTTAAATAAAAAAGAGATAAAAATTGTTAGTAGATGTATTTATTATTTTTTTGGTAGAGACAGGTCTATCTTGCCCAGGTTGGTCTTGAACTCCTGGTCTCAAGGGATCCTTCTACCTCAGCCTCCCAAAGTGCTGGGATTACAAGTGTTT